>NW_026575125.1:38017500-38617500 GCF_905146905.1 Nyctereutes procyonoides | reverse complement strand
TTGAGCATCTGCCTTCAGCTCAGGGTGTGATCCCAGGGTCCTAGGATGGAGTCTCACATCGGGCTCCCTGCATGGAGCCCGCTTCTCCTTCTGCCTGTGTCTCTGCCTCTCTGTGTGTCTCATGGATAAATAAAGAGAATCTTTGTAAATAAATAAATAAATAAAGCCCCAGAAAACTTCCTGGCTCGTTCTACCATGTGAGGACCCAGCAAGAAGTCTGCTGCCCATGAACTAGGAAGTGGGTTTTCACCACTTGATTTTGGACTTCCCAGCCTCCAGAACTGTGAGCAATTAATGTCCGTTGCTTAGAAGCCCCCCCCCCCCCCCCCGGTCTATGGGATTCTGTCACAGTAGCCTGAACAGACTAAGAGAGGGTCTTATTTATTATTTTAATCTCTCATCAGTTTGTTCTAATGACACACTCTATCTCCTTGAGCTCGGTAATTGCTTTAAGCCGTAGAGTCTTCTTTAGCCTGATAAAAGAGTCATCATGTTAAGAGTCATTAGGGTCGGAATTAAAGAAATCTAGAGCCTTTGCCTAGCACTTTGACTTAGCAATTAACTTTTTGCTTTTGCATACTTACGTAAATGGAAAAACACTTTGAACTCACTTTTGGATAATTAGCACAAAAAGAAAATGGCTTTGCAAGTCACAACGCGGCATGGTCCAAACTGAGCGAACTACAACAAAAATCAACACTTTCATATTCAGACAAACCTTCTGCCACAAAGAATTTTCATTTAACTTAAAGTGATAAATCTGAGTAATTACATGATAAGATTATTCATAAAACTTAATCAAACTCACATATATTTTGTGGCATGTCATACATAACTGCAATTGGAATCTTTTAGGAAAATACATTATTTGAATTGAAAAATATCGTTCCATTCTAACCGTTTATCAGCAAAAATGGGAAAATGTCTCTTGGCTAGTTCTGTTTAGTCAATTACTGCAGTGGAAGGTATTAGGTAGTATCCAAGACATGTAATTATAAATAATACAATGTATACCTGTTTCTAATGTGTACTCCCTGATAAGCATCCAATGTAAATCAAGAAATATACATTTGGTCTACAATGGATATAGATAGGTAGGTAGATAGATAGATAGATAGATAGATAGATAGATAGAGATATAGAACCCAATATCTATATGGGTTCCTCTTCTGTGAGAAGCTTCCTCTTCTGTGAGTTACCAATTTCTATTCTGTTGGTTCGTTTGGGTTTTTTCTCCTGTTGATTTGTAAGATCTTCTTATGTGATCATCTTTGTGATTTTATATTTTGCAAATAAATCCTTCTAGTCAATGGATTTCCTTTTCGTTTTATCTTTGAGAGTATTTTATAGATCTGAAGTATGTAATTTTAATATAGTTGAATTTATTAATCTCACCTTTTGTGTGTTTAAGAAATCCTTCCCTATACCTTGGTCACAAATATATTTTCCTAAATTGGATTGAACCTTATATCTATATCTATCTATATCTATTTATTTATCTATCTATATCTATATCTATCCATCTATCTACCCCCTTTAAAAGTCAAAGTTTGCCATGGACAGATAAAGATACAAAAATCCTTTCTCTATTTTATTTTGTTAAATCCACACATGAATACTTCTGGAAGGTATGTAATGTTTTACTAGTCAGTATCTCATTCAGACATTTGTCATTTGAGATGGGAAGGTATAAATAAAAACCAGAATGAAGACGGAGAGTTTGAAGGTAATTTTAAAAGCTGATTGCGTCCTATGAGAACCCAGGGCTAGTATGTTTGGGAGAAATCCATCCATAGATTGACTTTTAGACACTAACCTTTGCTTATCCTTTTCTCATTAAATGAAATTAATTCTCACGTGGTGTGAGGGAGCGCCTTTCAAAAGAATATTCCCTTTCAGTGGCTTAGAAGCATTCATTTGCCTCACTTGGATTACCCATATTCTCTTTCGGCTCAGCAATTTCCAGGTCACTTTAGAAAGTCATTTCATCCTTGGGTGGAATTGCATTTCCAGATATTGGGCACTTTTGATCCCTGTTGGCTCAGAGGCCTTTTTTGAAGATCACAGTCAGTAAAAACATTTTTCTATGGATGACAACAATTGTGAGAATTATGGGTAACTTTTAGAACCAGTGAAATAAGCGGTTCATTTTCCACTGGTGTGGTTTTCTCACAGGCTAGCAGATAGTTTGGCAGTCAGGATTAAAGCAGCATTATTGAGGACTGAAAAAAAAAGAGAACTTAATAACTTAATTCTCCTGCTGATAGACATTTTAGGTTGTCTGTATTTTTTCAATATTGCAAATACTGTTGCATTGGTATTTGTGGCTGTATAACATTTCCTCTAGAATACATTCCCATAAGTAGGACTGCTGGGTCAAAGGGTATATACATCTTTAATTTTACTAGATATTGTCACATGGCTCACCAAAATGCCAGTACCAATTTATACTCCCATCAGCAGGACATGAGATTTTCTGTTATTCCACATCCTCATCAAAACTCAATAGTATCTGAATTTTTTATTTTTGCTGGTCATCCAATGGTGGTAAAATTGCATTCCCTTACTGTTTTGTGTTTTTCTGATGAACAGTCATATTGCATATCTTTTTATATATCCTTTGGCCTTTAAGCTTCCCCTTCTGTGAGTTACCAATTTCTATTCTGCTGGTTCATTTGGGTTTTTCTCCTGTTGATTTGTAAGATCTTCTTATGTAATCATCTTTGTAATTTATGTTTTGCAAATAACATCCTTCTAGTCCATGGATTTTATTTTCGTTTTATCTTTGAGAGGATTTTATAGGTCCGAAGTATGTAATTTCAGTATAGTTGAATTTATTGATCTCACGTTTTGTATATTTAAGAAATCCTTCCCTATACCTTGGTCACAAATATATTTTCCTAAATTGGGTTCAAGAATTTGTAAGGCTTTATTTTTCACAACTGGAATTTGTTATTTTTGTTTATCGTGTGTTTTAGTTCTCTGTTGCTGTGTAACACATTACTACTAATGGCAGCTTACAGTAGCACAGATTAATCAGCTCACATGTCTAATACAAAATAGCTGATTCTCTGCTGATGATCTTAGAAGGCTGAATCTAGTTGTTGACTATTTGTGTGTTCATTTTCCAAGTTAACGTGGCTGTGGCAGGATTTAGTTCTTTGCAGCTGTAGGTCTGAGGTTCTCATTTCCTTGCTGGCCATTAGCCAGAGGCTGCTCTAGCTTCTAGAGGCCATCCATATTCCTTGCCACGTGCCCCCCCCCCTTGATCTTCAAAGCCATCTTCAAGGAAGATCCCTTGTGTGAAATTCTTCTACATGCTTCAAATCTCTCTGAGAATCTGTTTTTCAGGAAGAGTCCTGTCTTTTTTAAGGGCTCACCTGATTAGGTCAGGCCCACCCAGGATAACCTCCCTATTTTAAGGCCAACTGATTTGGTATCTTAATTACATCTGCAACATTCCTACACAGCAGAACCTAGATTAGTGCTTGATTAAATAACTAGGAGAAGCTGCGAGTATACCATGGGCTCCATAATCTTGGGGCCCATCTTAGAATTCTGCCTACCACATGATATAAAGTAAGGATCCATATTTTTTTTCCCATTTGGATCACTGCTTTCATTTTGGAAAATTTAAAACATACACAAAAATGGAGAAAATAATCTCATGAACTCCTATGTTCCCAGTACCCTGCTTCTGTGATTTCATATGGCTGATCTTTTTTCACCCATGTCCCCCGACTGCCTTCTCCCCACTCCCTGCCTGCAGATTATTTTTCAGCAAATCCAAGACATACTAGCTTGTCTGTAAATCGTTCCATATGTATCTTTAAAGATAATGACTGGGGATCCCTGGGTGGCGCAGCGGTTTGGCGCCTGCCTTTGGCCCAGGGCGCGATCCTGGAGACCCAGGATCGAGTCCCACGTCGGGCTCCCAGTGCATGGAGCCTGCTTCTCCCTCTGCCTGTGTCTCTGCCTCTCTCTCTCTCTCTCCCTGTGTGACTATCATAAATAAATAAAAATTAAAAAAAAAGAAAAAAAAAGATAATGACTTTTTCTTTCCACCCGGAATTAGCCTAACTCAAGGTAAAGGGCACCATCCTTCAGACTGCCAAGTCTGCCCAACACTTCTGACACCAGCTGCGAGTTAGGGATTTCCCAAAATCACCTTCACATTTGCTAACTTACTAGAAAGGTCCAGAGCACTCCCAGAAACCTATTATATTCAGTCACATTTATTATAAACAAAGGATGCAAATTAGAAGATACGCATAGGAGTGGGGAGGGTTCCAAAGCTTCCACCCACGTCCTCAAAGATGCATTACCCTTCCAGCATTGATATGTGGCATAAGTATATGGAATATTGCCAAGCCAGAAAGCTCACCCAAGCTTTGGCATCCAGACTTTTCTTTGGGGTCTTATTATGTAGGCATGATTGATTGAATCATCACCCACGTGGTTGAGCTCAATCTCCAGGCCCTCTGTGCTCCCAGAAGTCAAGCTGATACATGTGGCTCACAGCCCCAACCCTCTAATTACATGGTTGGTCTTTCTGTCGGGGCAGTCCCCACCCTGAGTCATCTCCTACCCTGAGCCATCTCATTAGTACAGGGCAGAGGCTAAAGCACCCACCGTGAATAACAGAGATACTTCAATCACTTAGGCAATTTCAAGGGTTTAGAGGTTAGCTCCCAGGAACTGGAAGCAAAGGTCAGCCAGGTTTGTCTGTTCTTCTTTCCTTCCTTCCTTCCCACAATATCATTATCACATCTAAAAAATTAAAACAAATCCTGTCATCAAATATTCAATAGATGTTCTAATTTCCTCCATTGTCTATTTTTATACAAGCAGTTGATTTCTATAAATCAGTATCCTAACAAGCTTCATACATTGCACTTGGTTGATATGTATCTTAAGTTCCTTTTAGCTTATAGGTTCCTCTTCCCCCTTCCCTCCCGCCCCCCCAACCCTTGCAATATTTTTGTAGAGGAAAATGAGTCATTTGTTCTATAGAGTCTACCATGTTTGAGATTTCGCATAAATTACATAACCATAAAAATCCTGTTTACACGTGACATATTTGAATTCACTGAGCTAGAACAGACAGTCCAGATACACCTTGTGGCACAAACTGCACAGGCACAAGCTAGCATTTTATTTATTTATTTATTTATTTATTTATTTATTTATTTATTTATTTTAAGATTTTATTTATTTATTAGAGACACGGGGGGGGGGGGGCAGAGGCAGAGGGAGAAGCAGGCTCCATGCAGGAAGCCCGACGTGGGACTGAATCCCGGGTCTGCAGGATCACGCCCTAGGCCAAAGGCGGCGCCAAACCTCTGAGCCACCGGGGCTGCCCACAAGCTAGCATTTTAAAGGCCCTTAATGAAGAAGCCACTAGTTTGAGTGAACAGCTTGGTGACCTGGGAACTCTGGAATATCTGTTCTAGTCTGTCCCTGATCCATCTTCCAAGCTTAACTGCGCTTTACCCTCATGTTAATGAATGCTTGGAAAGTTCCAGAACTTCAAGGCCTGTTTCTATATGACAGATACTTCATAGAGGCCTGTTACTATGGCCCTGCCTAAGGGGATTTCTGAGAAGAAAACAAACTGCCGTGGCTGTGACTTGAAATCCCCTAAGACTTCTGCCCATAAAGAAATTAAGATTTGACCAACAAGGGCTTCAGAGCTCTGGGGTCCAGCTGTACAAACTCTAGCAAAAACAAAACTAGAACTCTGGTTGAATTGGGGAATCAGGTCTTCTGGGCCCAAATGACTTTTAAGTCAGAATGACACAGATTTACTGAATCCAACTGCAAAAAGCTTGACTAAATAAAACTGGCTGTGTCTCAAAAACAGCCATGTCATTCAAAAAAATTCTTTGAGAAGTGCTCAGAGGTGAGAATTGAGCCTCAAATAAGTGCCTTTAAAAATCCCACCACAGCTGGGACACCTGGATGGTTCAGGGGTTGAGCCTCTGCCTTGGGTGCAGGTCCTGATCCCGGGGTCCTAGGATGGAGTCCTGCACTGGGCTCCCCTCAGGGAGCCTGCTTCTCCCTCTGCCTGTGTCTCTACCTCTCTCTGTGTGCCTTAAAAATAAAATCTTTTTATTTATTTATTCATGACAGACACACACACACACACACAGAGAGAGAGAGAGAGAGAGAGAGAGGCAGAGACACAGGCAGAGGGAGAAGCAGGCTCCATGCAGGGAGCCCGATGGTGGGACTCGATCCCGGGTCTCCAGGATCACACCCCAGGCCGAAAGCGGAGCTAAACCGCTGAGCCACCAGGGCTGCCCAATAAATAAAATCTTAAAAAGAAATAAAATCCCACCACAGTTATCTCACCACTGATAAATCTGCAAGTCTGCAAAAGAGCTTCATTGTCATGCACAGAGGAGAAACTGATCGCCCATAAGGAGTATGAATTAAGGGCTCTTAATATATTTTCAAAAAGACAAAGCTACCTCTCTTGGTTGTGGCTTCTGTCTAGGCTTTTGTCCTGGTGAACACACCATTTGAGGATGGGATGGATACCATGGTCATCCGAGGGGTCTGCTTGTAGTCGCTGGCTTCTGGGACTGCATGAGGGACTCCGACCAAATACCAGGGTGTTTGGCAGATTTGCACTGTAGGTATACAAGCTGGTCTGCCACAACGTTGAAACTCAGAAACACATCAGCTTCTCTATTCCAAACCCAGAATTCTCTCCTTCCCGAGATCTGCCTCTCCATTACCTGCCCAGAAACAGAGATCCGAAACCCAGAGCACCGGCTCAGCTCCTTTGTAGGAGCACCGGCTGCTACCCACGGTGGGCTTCAGGGATGAGGGCAGTCCCTTTATTCCTCCCTGACTTCTATCACCAAAATCTCCATTTGGCCCACCAAGGCCAGCTTCTGGGAAACAGGTTTGTTCCGTGGAGGCTTGGGACGTGCTCATCGGCAGACTGTCCTGTAGGGGGAGGTTGTACACATAGGAGCACATTTTCAGGAAGAGTAGAGCTCTCTGGATTGTTGTCCCTCCAGAGGAGAGCTGCTGGAAGGAACCCGGTGTTGGGAGCCAGAGCCAGCAAGAGCTGACTTGTAGAATAGCCCTAAAGAGTTGGAATGTCGTCTTGCCATGTGGCTCAGGGAGGTGGAGGATGAAGCCGGATTCTTATAAGAATTGTGTGCTGGGGGGAAACCTGGGTGGCTCAGTGGTGGAACGTCTGCCTTTGGCTCAGGTGGTGATCCTGGGGTCCTAGGATCGAGTCCTGCATCAGGCTCCTGCATGGAGCCTGCTTCTCCCTCTGCCTGTGTCTCTGCCTCTCTCGTGAATAAACAGATAATCTTAAAAAAATGTTCTGGGGGTTTAAATGCCTCCCGAAGAGGCTGCTGTGGAGGAATGGACGCTGAGACTCAGTGGAAGGTTAGGGGTCTGGGAGGTTGTTGCCGAATGAAACTGGGGAGGGGTGCGGGAGTGAAGCTTTTGTGCTGTCCAATGTCCAAGACTGACTTGGGTGCAGAGGCTCTGTGGTGCTGCAGTTAAGACTGTTGTTCTTCTGGAAAGCTTTGCTGTGGGGAGCCAGACAGGAGTGCTCCTTGTGATCAGAGCTCTTGGGACTTTCTTCCTCAGACTGCTCCCATGTCACTGTTCGTCCCACCAGAAAATTGAGGGCGATTACAGACAGCTAGAGCGTGATGGTCCAGAGAGTTGGGCTTTGGAAAATACCTTTTTTTTTAATTTGATACATAAAGACCTGAGACTTTTATGCAAAGCAATGGGGCTGCCAATTTGGGCTGATAGGATGAGGACCATTTTATGAGGCTTGGGCTAGGATTCCTTCACCTTGACTTTGAAGGAGTTATTACTTTCTTCCTGGTCAGGATTGATGTCAGCAGCCTATGGTGTGGTCTTCTTTCCTCACACAGAGACGTGGTCTACACCCAGTCTTGGGGCCAGTTTGGACCTTGACATCCAGGAAAGCTTTCCCACTACTAGTCCCCAGAATGGCTCTTGTTTCTTTCCGGACCACCAGCTGTCCGAGGACCTCCCTAATTTCAGCCTACTATCCGAATTCTTCCAGCCTCTGTTCTCCTTTTCCTCTTCTTTCCCAGAACAAATCTGTTCTCTCCGCTCCTTGTCTTTCTCCTCTTCCAGCATCTCTGCAATCTTTGCTTGTGTGTGTGCCTGGCATTCATCCTGGTACTTGGCCATCTGCTCTGGCAATGGCCTGCCAATAGCTTCTTTAAGTTTCTGTAGAGGCTCTTTCAGATGCACCCCACAGCTCCCAGAGAAGTTTTTGAGCAAGTGTGAGCAGGACGCCCTTGCTGAAGAGCAGGAGTGAAGTCCCAAGGCCAAGCACTTCAGAACGGACTGGGCTGCTCAGCTCCCAGGTTTGAACCTCTATGCCTACTAGGAGCCCATTAATATTCTGGGTGAAGGACTTCATTTGCACTCTCCCTCGTTGCTTCTGGTGGCCTGAACGAGCTCCTCAGTATACCTCTCCAGGGCACCGGCAGGCCTTTGCAGAGGGAAGGCAGCTATTTGAATTCCTGGTCCAATCCCACCCCATAGGAATCTCTTGCATCATCTGTATCACAGAGGGGGGGTCTTCCTTCCAGAGACTCACTGGGCAGCTACTTCAAGTCCAAATCAGTGAAAGGGACCATGGCAGTGACCTCCTAGATAAATTATTGTCAGAAGCAGAGCAGAAGGTTGAGAGCAACCTTCTGGTGGGAAGGTTGATGCTTTCCTATTCCCACAGGCTTATACTCATGCCTGTTTGGGGGAGTTATTTCTCTTTCTGATATCTCTTTACCATCTCTTAATCACTTAATGCCCCTTGGGCATTTCTTCTTCCTCTTTTTTTTTTTAAGATTTTATTTACTTATTCATTAGAGACACAGAGACGGAGAGAGAGAGGCAGAGACATAGGCAGAGGGAGAAGCAGGCTCCATGCAGGGAGCCCCATGTGGGACTCAATCCAGGGACTCCAGGATCACACCCTGAGCCGAAGGCAGACGCTCAACCGCTCAACCACTCAACCGCTGAGCCACCCAGGCATCTCCTCCTCCCCCTCCTCCTCCTCATCCTTCTTCCTCTTCTTTTTCTTCCCACCATTGAGAGCTGTAAAACCGGTTTAGGGAAACCAGAGCTTTGTTCATTTCTTCTCCCTGTTGAGAAGGTCATCTTTTTTTCTCATCTTACTACCTTCCTTCAACTTCTTTGATAATTTTCCTGCTTTCCTTTAACGAAGTCATTGTCAGATTCTGATGCTTGTCATAGCTGCAGGTTCTCAGGTAGATGTAAAGTGTTCCATACTTTGTGGTCAGAGAAGCAGAAAGAAGTTCATTCATACACTTTAAGCCCAGACCAGAAGGCAGAAGAAATAGATTCATCATACTTCTCTCCCATTCCAATCGAGCCCCATATCTGGTCTTTTCCATGATTCTTTCCACCCTCGCTTCCAGATTGAAGACCTTCTACTTTTTCCTGCACACCCTCCACTAATCCTGGGTAGAACTCTGGGTATGCTCATCATCTGGGTCAAACACACGAGTGTAATCTGAACAGTTGCTGCAGCCAGCTTAGAATCTCAGTGCTCTTCTGCTCCCCCAACTTCCTCTTGCCCAGATTTCTTTAAAAATGTGAGACTCAGAGGGCCCGGGAAAGAGGTGAACTGGATTCTGTGGAGATTCTGACATGACTATAAACAAGTGTCGTCAACTGTGACTGTTTGGCTTCTTCGTCGCAAGTGCAACAGCACAGTGAGCTGCAACTATTCCCTCGCTAGCAGGCTTGGCCAGATGCACTGGCTGCAGCACTTGTTATCAACTGGACCTAGAGGCAAGTCTACCAGTGGTGTCCCCTGCAGTTCCACAGTCCGAGTCCACAGATCAAAAACCTTCCATGTGAATCAAAAAAGAGAAGGAAAATCCTAGTTCAAGGTCTGTGAAATGTTTCAGGGGACACTGTGGTGGCTGGTAGCTAATGCCCTGGGAGAACTTGGAAAATCTGGCTTTTTGGGGCACCTGGGTGGCTCAGTGGTTGAGTGTCTGCCTTCAGCTCAGGTCATAATTGAGTGTCTGCTTTGGGCTCTCAGGTCCTGGGATCAAGTCCCACATCAGGTTCCCCACAGGGAGCCTGCTTCTCCCTCTGCTAGTGTCTCTATCTCTCTCTCTCTCTCTCTCTCCGTGTCTCTCATGAATAAATAAATAAAATCTTTAAAAAAGAAAAAGAAAAATCTGGCTTTTTGAAAACCAGTTGTTAAAGAAGAGCACTCAATGAAAACTCAACAATAAGAAAACAAGCAACCCAGTTAAAAAATGAGCAAAAGACCTGAACAGACACCTCATCAGAAAAAGATACACAGATGGCAAATAAGCATATGAAGAAATGCTCCACATCCGATGTCATTTGGGAAATGCAAATAAAAATGAGACCCCGCTGCACCGCTATTAGAATGGCCCCAATCCAGGACACCAACAACACTAAACACTGGCAAGGAAATGGAGCAACAGGAATGCTCATTCATTGCTGGTGGGAATGTAAAATGGTAACGCCACTTTGGAAGACAGTTTGGCAGTTTCTTACAAAGTTAAATATACTCTTATTATACCATCCAGCAATAGCGCTCCTTAGTATTTTATCTGAAGGAGTTGAAAACTTATGTCTACACAAAAGCCTGCATATGGATGCTTACAGCATACTTGTTCATAGTTGGTTCATAATTTCCAAAACTTGGAAACAATCAAAATGTCCTTCAGTAGGTGAATAGCTAAAAATGTAATGTTATTTAGTGCTAACAAGAAATGAGCTATCAGGTCATGATAAGGCATGGATAAATGCATGTTGCTAAGTGAAAGAAGCCAATGTGAAAAGGCTACATACTGTGTGATTCCAGCTATGTGATCCTCAGGAAAAGGCAAAATTATAGAGACAGTAAAAAGATTGGTAGTTACTAGAGGTTGGGTAGGAGGGAGGGATGCGTAGGTAAAACACGAAGGATTTTGGGGGCAGTGAAACTATCCTGTATGTGGATCCATGTCACTGTACATTTGTACCATGGACTTTAATTAACAATAGTGTACCAGGGACATCTGGGTGGCTCAGTGGTTGAGCATCTGCCTTTGGCTCAGGCTGTGATCCCAGGACCCTGGGATCAAGTCCCAAGTCAGGCTCCTTGCAGGAAGCCTGCTTCTCCCTTTGCCTGTGTCTCTGCTTTTCTCTGTATCTCTCATGAGAAAATAAATAAAATCTTTTAAAAACACACACACACAATAGTGTACCAATACTGGCTCATCCATTGTAACATATCTACCACATTGATGTAAGATAGAAATAATAGGGAAACCTGGGTTGGTGGGGAAGGGGGAGCATTTGGGAACTCTGTATCTTCCAAATAGTATTTCTGTAAATCTAAAATGCTCTAAAATATAGTCAATTTAAAAAAAAGCACTCACAACCATGGGAAAACAGAAAAGACCTTCTGTAAGAAGTCTCCCAGATGACAGCAGCCATCTGGGGCACAGTGGAGAGTGCTCACCAAGCCCAGAACCTGGAGGAGAAAAGGAGACCAGGATTTCTGGGGCCATGGCCAAGCAGAGCCACCGGGGCAAAGGAACTGTCCTGCATGGGACAGATGGCTTTCAGGGACAAGGAAGGTGGGTCTTTGGGGGTGAAGTGGCACTGAGGGGTTAAGTGCTTGTAGTCAAAAGCCCAGGGTGAGGAGAAGGATCCCTGCTCTCTTTCTTTCTTTTTTTTACATAGGCTCCTTACCCAACATGGAGCTCAATGTGGGACTTGAACTCACCACCCTGAGATTAAGACCTGAGCTGAGGTCAAGAGTCAGATGCTTAACCAACTGAGCCACCCAGACAAATCCCTATCACCACCCGCTTTCTAATGCATGTTGTGCCTTCACTGATCTAGAGCACCTCAAACATAATTCTTCTGAAGTCTCCTTCTGTTCCATTGACATCACTTGCACGGAGTTCATACAGTTTGTTTTGTTAGATGTTTTTTCCTTAACAGAAGATTTCGTTATGTGTTCTAGAATTTTTGTTTGCACATTCATTTGGAGTGCCTTTTCCTTTCTTTTTGTTTTTCTCTTCCTTTATTTTATTTTCACTTACATTCTGACTTTGTCGAAAGGTTTGGCAGTTGCTTCAACTCAGCACCCCTTGCAGCAGGAAATTGCATGGAAGTGGCACACACACCCTGTTTCCTGGGTTTGTTACTCTGTATACTATTGATGAACCATTTTTGTCTGGGGGTGGAAAATGAAACCATCACTTCCACAGTGAACCTGGGGCATCTCTTGGACTGTAATTCTGCACCAGTTCAGACTTCTCTCTTACCAGGTTCCCAGCCATGCTGCAAAATAATGGCCCTCTTCCTAGTTCTACCTGCTTCTTCTATATAAACTGATCTAGAATCTTTGCTCCATTTGCTTGCGATACAGAGAAAATATTTCTGCAGGGAAAGGGAGGCACAGAGCAGAAATGCAGAGAAAAGCAACAAATCTAAGGATGAAGAGGGAGGAATTCATGGGTTCCCCATTTTCCTCAAGCCCTGTTCTCTGCTATTCTTGAAGTTTGTCTAACTACTCTATCTTTGATTCCAGGACACGCCTTAGTATTCTTATAATACCTCTCTCATATGTTTTTGCTTAAGCTAGCTCCTGTGGGTTTCTCTCTTTTTTTAAAAAAATTTTATTTATTTATTCATGAGAGATACAGAGAGGTAAAGACATAGGCAGAGGGAGAAGCAGGCTCCCTGCAGGGAGCCCGACATGGGACTTGGTCCTAGGATCCTGGGATCACAACCTGAGCGAAGGGCAGACACTCAACCACTGAGCCACCCAGGTGCCCTGCCCTGCGTTCCTAATACTTAAAATCAAGAGGCATAGTGGATATATGTCTTTTGGGCATTCCCTGGTCCGATGTGCTTGTGATTCCTGCACCTCACACTGTGGGAGTTCCCAGTCCTAGAACTCCTGCATCTGAGTAGCAGTCTTGGTTCTCACTGTGCAGCAGGAGGGTTTGGATACCTCTCAATCTAAGCAAATTTTGACAGGAAGACAGGGTTTGGTCAGGAAAACAGAGCCACTCTATGTACTCCAGGAAACTAAGGGCTTGAGGGTTTATGTGATGTGGGGAAGCTAGGGGAATGAGGGTCTGAAGGCTGTGGGTGGAAGGCTGGAGTTAACAGTCAGCAATGCTTCCCACATGAAGCACTGGCTTGGGGCAGGTGGTTCTCAGAAAGTCCTCAAGGAAATTACAGTTCTCAAGTGTCCAGAAATGACCCAACCAGCTTTCTCTCCAGCAGCGAAGTGGAAACCTGAGAAGTTTGGGAAGCAATGGCAATTGGGTGCGATGACCACCCAGTGGGAAGTTTCGGGCAATTCCAAAAGTCTGGAGTTCACAGAGAACTATGAGAAAATGGAGTTTGCAGAGAAGACCTTAGAAGTCGGAGGCAACCATGCAAAGTCACCAACAAACAATTCAGCCCGAGAACCTTTGAAGACAAGAAAATTGTCCTGTGTTGAGAGCCAGAGGACTCCCGAAGTGAAAATGGCTGGGCCAAATGATCTCTAAGGTCTTTTCCAGTTTTAAGATCTGCTGAATCTTTAACAAGGTCCACACAGTGTCCCCTGTAGACTCATCAATAACAAGGAAAACACGGGAGGTCGTGAAACTGGACCATTCTTAGTAAAGGGACAAGAGCCCTTTGCACACTAGCCCGTGCTTGGGATCATTCGGTACGGTTTGTCCTTCTTATAACTTCAGCTTTCCTGAGCAAATCAGCCTCCACTCCATAGCTTTCTCTTATTGTTTCTGCCCTCTGAGTTTTGTGCTACGACTTGCCATTGAGGATGCGCTGTCCTTCATTTGGGGAATATAAAAAATAGTGAAAGGGAATAAAGGGGAAAGGAGAAAAAATGAGTGAGAAATATCAGAAAGGGAGACAGAACATGGAAGACTCCTAACTCTGGGAAACGAACTAGGGGTGGTGGAAGGGGAGGTGGGCAGGGGGTGGGGGTGATTGGGTGACGGGCACTGAGGGGGGCACTTGATGGGATGAGCACTGGGTGTTATTCTGTATGTTGGCAAATTGAACATCAATAAAAAATCAATTAAAAAGAGAGAGAGAGAGTCCGCTGTCCTGCCCCAGCTTTCTTGCTCAGTGCTGGCTCCTTAACGGTGTCCTTATTTCTAGCTTGGGGACAGAAACTCTTATCGCCTCCTCTGGCTCCCTGACCAATCTGCTTAACCAATGCACAAGGACCTGGGACAGAGACCTTTGTCTCTTTTCCACTTAAAAAAAAAAAATGATCCCAGCTTTTTTTTCAAACTTCTTCTGCAGCCAGCCTGTTTTGCTCTCCTCTCTTCATGGAATATGTAAAATCTTTCTTGTACATTAAGAGCTTGTGAAAGTTTTACTTGCCTTAGCCACATGATTTCCAAAATGTGTTAATTATGCATTACTCACAAACTCTCTGAGCTTTTGCTGCTAATGTCATTTTACTGGACTGGGCAGAAGGTGCTTGTAGTGGTTACATAATCCTCAGACTTGCTGACAAGGAACTTTGCCACTATACCATGCTTAAGTGGGGGGGTCTTCATTTTTGATTTATTGTCCTGATGAAATAAAATCCTACTGGCATTTTCTTCCTTTAGGTAGGTGGTAAAGGAAGTCAACATTTTCTCTCATCTGGATTTTTGACTTTACTTCCGTAGACAAATATTATTGAAAGACTGAAGTAATATTGATCCAAACAGAGGACTGAAAATTCCTACTAAGATTAATGGGGGGACGCCTGGGTGGCTCAGTGGTTGAGCATCTGCCTTCGGCTCAGGGCAAGATCCCTGGGTCCTGGGATCAAGTCCCACATCGGGCTCCCTGCATGGAGCCTGCTTCTCCCTCTGCTTGTGTCTCTGTCTCTCTCTCTGTCTCTCTCATATATATATATATATATATATATATATATATATATATATATATATATAAAATGAATATATAAAATATTTTTTATAAAGATTAATGGGTTTTGGGTTCTTTTTGTCAAAGTAAACCACAGAACATCATTTCAATCCCTCAAATTTTTGTTACAGGGGTGCCTGGGTGACTCAGTTAAGCATCTGACTCTAGATTTGGACTCAGGTCATGATCTCAGGGATGTGGGATCGAGCCCCTCATCGGGCTTCACACTGGGCGGGAAGTCTGCTTAAGATTCTCTCTCTCTCTCTCTCTCTCTCTCTCTCTCCCTCTTCCTCTGCCCCTCCCCTATCTCTCTCTCTCTCCCTCTCTCTCTCTTTCTCTCTCTCTCAAAAATAAATACATACATACATACCAAAAAAATTTTTCGTTTCGAAAAGGATGCACAGTTCAATCCTCATAAACATGATGAAATTGGTCAGAAATGCTATAGTTTCTTCGTAGTTGCAAATGGTATGATTATTAAATAGACTGACATAGAACACTTGACAGCTCTTTCCTTCTTATACACTATAATTAATCTTGAAACCAGTTTTATCTGTCAGTTTTCAAAAATAAGTCAGTGAAACATGCAGTTAACACATGGCATGATTCCATGATAAATAGACATGATTCATAGTCCAGAGCACGTTCATGCAGAAACCAGCTTTGCCTTTGATGAAATGTCACTGCACGTTTATATAGCATCCTCTGAGTACTTCAGGAAACCCTGTATCTGAGGCTGAAATGCGTATACTACCACTTATCTTTTCTGCAGCGTGGATTCAATTGTTTTTTTTTTTTGGTGAAATATTCTTCTTGGGGCCCATCTGTACAATCACAGAAATAATGAAGTGTGGCAGTTTTTAGACATGTCCACAAATTCTTTGATGCTCTTCCCAGGTGGGTTCTATGGCCTCTCCACTTGAATCAGGGCTGCCATCAGTGATTCTTTCCAGCAGAAGTGAGCTGCATAACTTTTGAAGCAAGTTTATAGAAGGCCTTGAAGATTCTGCTTGGTTCTTGGGACACTTGCTGTGGGGAAGCCAGGTGCCATGTAAGAAATCCAACTACCCTAAGACTCATATGGTGTTAAGGCCATATGGAAGTGTTCCTTACTGACTGTCCTAGCTGACAGCCCAACTGAACTCCCCAACAATAGCAAAACTCCCAGCCATGTGACTTAACCATTTTGGACATCCAGCTCAGTCAAATTTTCAGGTCACTTCAGTCATTGAGGGAGCTCAAGCAAGAACTGCCCAGCTGAGCCCTTCTCTAGTTCTGCAATCAAATAGTTTTAGGGAGAATTCATCTTTAAGGAGATTCAAAATGCACATTGTAACATTAAAGTCTCTGATAAGTTCTACAGCACAGAAAGCTATGTAGCCTAGGGGCACCTGGGTGGCTCAGTTGGTTAAGTGACTGACTCTTGATTTTTTTTTAAGATTTTATTTATTTCTTCATGAGAGACAGAGAGATAGAGAGAGGCAGAGGCACAAGCAGAGGGAGAAGCAGGCTCCATGAGGGGAGCCTGACACAGGACTCGATCCCGGGTCCCCAGGATCAGGCCCTGGGCTGAAGGTGGCGCTAAACCGCTGAGCCACCTGGGCTGCCCTGACTCTTGATTTTGTCTCAGGTCCTGATCTCAAGGTCCTAGGATAGAGCTCCATGTCAGGCTTCACACTCACTGGGGAGTCTGCTTGGGATTCTCTCACTCCCTCTCCATCTGTCCCTCCTCCCCCCACCCCTCTCTCTAAAATAAATAAACAAATCTTAAAAAAAAAAAAGAAAACTATGTAGCCTAAATTTAATACATTTTAGGAAATACTGGCTCTCTGTTATAGCTTGGCTCAGAATTCAAAAAGAAAGCCAGTTGCAGTTGGAAAGTAAGAAGCTATTGGTTAAAACAAATTACACACAAGTGTAGAGAATACATCAGCAATCATCAGGAAGGAAGTTACTTACCCCTGAGTAGGAAGACAGTTGGGTTTTAAAATGTCCTATGGTTCTGCCTCTTTTAGTTGTCAAAGGAGTAGCAGAAAGTCCTGGCTGGGTTTCAGGGCAAATCAATGTATGTATGTATCTATCTATGTATCTATGTATCTACCCACCTACCTACCTACCTATCCATCCATCCATCCATCCATCTTTATTCATTTCATTTGAATAGGTAATATATTCATATAGCATAAAACTTACAAGGTACAAAATGATATACAGCATAAACTTTCCCTCCCACTCTGTCTTCCAGCCACAGTGTTTCCAATTTCTTGTCTATTTCTCTAGGGTTAACATAAGCATATATAAACAAATATGCATCTATGTTCTTTAAAAAAAATACATAGGGACGCCTGGTGGCTCAGTGGTTGAGCACCTGCCTTTGGCTCAGGGCGTGATCCTGGAGTCCCGGGATCGAGTCCCACATCGGGCTCCCTGCGTGCAGCCTGCTTCTCCCTCTGCCTGTGTCTCTGCCTCTCTCTCTCTCTCTCTCTCTGTGTGTGTGTGTGTGTGTCTCATGAATAAATAAATACAATCTTAAATAAAATAAAATCTTTAAAAAAAAACATAGTGGCATACTGTACATATTGCATTCTGCACCTTGCTTTTAAAGCATCCTATATCCATAAATGTCCAATTTCCTTACTCTTACTTTCCCTACATCCACCAAATATTCTGTTGTATGGATGTGCCATAATGTAAGTAACCAGTTGCTTATTGACGGGCCCTTTCCTATTATAAACAATGCTGCGATGAATAAACTTGGACATGCATTATTCTGTGCAAGTGCAAACATACTGAGGATAAATGACTAGACATGGGACAGCTGGGTCCAGCAATGGCAGATGTTGTTGGTGTCTGGCCCAGAACTCTTTTATGGGACTGGCATACCCATACCCTACCTGCAGCAGGTGGTGGCTGCTAAAAGCTCACCACTGCTGTTGACAGTTGCTGCCGGACCTGCAGATGTCTTCGAAGTCACATGCTGCTCTGGGGCAGCCCTTGGCCAATGACTAACATATGTGTGGGTCTAGTGGCCCTACCTCTTTGTCTCTGGGAAGGACGGCCTCTGTGGTCCAATCCCACCCAAGGGCGCCTTATGGGATTAGGCTGAGACTAGATGGATCTGAAGCCATATCTTTCCCTAGTTCTTTCTCCTGACATCTCGTTTCCTTTACTCCCCAGCAGGTTTCTCTGGAGAACATTCCCTCTGTAAGTCATCTGCACAAGAATCCCTGTTGCAGCCTCTCTTTCTAGGGAACATAATCTGAGACAAATGGTATATGCACATGGAAATTTTATAGATTTCATAAGTATTGCTCAGTTGCCCTCCATAGAGGTTGTACCAATGTAGACTCCTTCTAGTAATGTAAGAAAATGTTAGGAAAAAAATCTTATAATCTTAATTTCTCATCAAGTATCAGTTAACCAGTGAATATATGCCATATGCCATATCTTGTTTTGGGGATGCTACATTTGGTGCAGTGTACCCGTACTTTTTTGTTTGTTTGTTTCCAGAGGAACAGGGACACATGTCTGCTGTGTTATGTTTCCGTCTCAATGGCCATGTGACCACCAACTCCATGGCCCTTCCACTTGCTGTGACTGCCAGCGAGTGCTGGAAAGTAGGTGACGTGTGTGTTTGTGTGTGGGAGGGGGGTTTTATAGGCAAAGGGAATAGTTAGGAAGGGTTTGTATATTTTAGGATAAAACAAAATATAAGGACTGATGCCTCATTTCTTCTGAAATCTTGGCAAAGCACAGGATACATAAATGGGAGGAAGATCTTTGGGATCCACAGAGAGATTCTGCTTCTGGATCTAAATTCGACCAATGTTCTTAGGTGGTATATGGTTTAAGCTGCAGCATGGGCTGCATAAGCTAGAGGCAGCCTGCTGTGGGCTTCCAGGTCAGCAGACTGGGGATCCAATCCCAGCTCTTGCTGACTTGTAACTCAATGACCTTATCTCTGAATCTTGGTTTCATTTTCAGTAAAATAATAATACCTATCTTGCCAAGTCCTCATAAAGAGTCAATAGGTTTGGTCCCTGGTCTGGGTTCTGTAAAGAGTATTGGGAAGGGAGTAGGAATTTCGGCTATTATCAGAGCGCTCTTATTGATCATGATGAGAGGTTTCAACACTGGGGAATTATGTTTAGTACAGAAGAAGGCTACTTCTTCCCCTTGTCCTATTCCAATTCTTTTATACTAACAAAGGCCCATGCTTCCTTCCCCTCTGCCCCCCAGTTTGTTCAGGAGCTGGGAAAGACAACCAATAAAAGAAAGCTGGAGCATGTGGGTTGCAGGGTTTTCTCTTGGCAAATGTTTGGGAACTCAATGACCTGTACCCAAAAGGAAGGGCTGACTCCCTGTATTGCAAGGGGTTGTAATGGTGAGAAGCTTTCCCATTTCCTTTGTGTTTTTTTTTTTAAGATTTATTTATTTACTTATTTATTTATGAGAGAGAGAGAGAGAGAGAGGCAGAGACACAGGAGGAGGGAGAAGCAGGCTCCATGCAGGGAGCCCAATGTGGGACTCAATCCTGGGACTCCAGGATCGCGCCCTGGGCCAAAGGCAGGCGCCAAACCGCTGAGCCACCCAGGGATCCCTTTCCCATTTCCTCTGAAGAAAGCATAAAAAGGAATGGAAAGGCTGGAGCCCAAGGGATTAGGATGGACTTAAGCAAGATGTTCTAGGACCCACGTTGCTAGAAGATTCCATACCTCTGGGTTTATTTGAGTACAGTCCAGCTTTTTGAATCACCATTGGCTATGTATTGTCTAAGCCACCTAAAGGAACCCCCATACACAATACAAAATGCACACATTAAGAACGAAGCCAGGGGTTGGGTTTGTTTGTGTGTTTGTCTTTTAAGCCCTCCCTTATGCTTAAAAGCATTTTGGGGGGACATTTCAAATTATCTCCTTTCACTATATTCCCCACTGATGTCCTGCTCATAAATGTCGATGTTGCATAATGATGAGGGCTATGAACAACTTTATTTGCTGACTTGTTTTGGTGGAGGAAGGGAGGATTTTCTTGAGAAAAGAAACCTGGAACATTAATTTAACAAAAGTTTGTGTTGAAAGAGTTCTCTCTGCTTTGGAAAAATAAGAAAACTTAGATCTGTTTCAAGCCTTTCATGTTAGATAATGGCTGCAGAGTATCTCTTTACACCTTGTAGAGTAATCATTGCACAAATTATTTTGTGCTCCTTTCCACAATAAAGAACTTCTTGGTACTCACACTTGAGAGAACTTACAGATTGGAGTGGAGTGTGCTCCAAGCTTTTTTGTTTTCTTTGTTTTCTCCTTCCCCTGCAGCAGAGAAGGCAGATTCAGTAAGGGCACATGCACACATGTAACATTCAGGGGGATCCAGGCTGCCATGGTGCACATGTCCAGGGGATATCATTACATCATATCCTATGTGAATGATGCCCTCGGGAATTCAATGGCGTAAATAGTGAGCCCCGGAATTGAGCCTTATTGGTAATGTCACATTTTGCTTCTAAATGACATTTTAGGGGTCACACCTCATCTAGTTCCCCTAGGAAGCATTGTCTACAGTCCAAGCCACCATGGCAACAACTTGAGGTCAGTGCTGTCAGAGCAGAAGCTGGCAATCAACTCCAACTTAAGATACTTTTCTTCCTCTGTGTCCCACTGGAGTGTGGAAGAGTGACTAATGCTTGGTCCCTAATGGTCCTCACAGCACAGGGGGTGAATCATCAAAAGCAGATTTTAGGGGTGCCTGGTTGGCTCAGTCAGTTAAGCGTCTGCCTTCAGCTCAGGTCATGATCTCAGGGGAGCCTTTTTCTCCCTCTCCCTCTGCCCTTCCACCCCGCTCATGCTCGCGCTCTCTCTCTCTCCCCCAGATAGATAGATAGATAGATAGATAGATAGATAGATAGATTCTGTAAAAAAAAAAAAAAAAGCCAGAGATTTTGGTCCTGTGGTCTATGGGCATGGTGACCATATTTTTTCAAACGAAAATCAAGACAAAGGATCTGGCAAAGGTTTATTTATGGTCTGTGGGGATAGTTAAAAGGACAATTACAAATAGTAATTTTATGTGTTTTATGTGACAAATCATTGTGTTCTCTAAGAATGAAACTATGAAATTGATGCTGTCCTGGACATTATAATGTGCACTCACTGCTTCTGATATGAGTTAAGCATCATTTGTTGAAAGCTTATTGTTGAAACATCAAATTCAGTGCTTTACAGAAATTATCTCATTTTGTCCTCAGGACAACTCTTGCTGGGGGGGATGGCTATTAACCCATTTTCCAGAGGAGACAAGTGAAGTTCTGGATGAGAAGTAGCTTACCACAATCGTGTAGCTCATAAGCAGTAGAGCTGACATTTCTACCCAGGCCGGCAAAACCCTTTCTCTTCCATGATAGGACTCTATACTGTCTCTCCTATTTCACAGGGGCTTTTTACTCTTTTATTGGCACATTTTACTGGTCTTTTGGGGTCTGGAGTACAGTAAAAGGCTATGATTCTCTATAAATCTCTACAACAGAAAATTTACAAGTCTCTCCTATTAGTGGAGAATAAGATATTCCTTATCTCTTCGATTTAGGTAAGGACAACAAATATTTATTAAAATGTCTACTATGGTACTAACCAGGCACAGGTTTACTAACAATGGGATATAAAGATTAATGAATATCAATACTGCACTCTTCCTACCCTCAAGATGTGTGGATTAGAGGGAAAAGGCAAACACACAAACAACTAATATAAGGCCAGCTTTAATAAATGATATTTTTAAAAGATTTATTTATTTATTTATTTATTTATTTATTTATTTATTTATTCATAAGAGACACACACAGAGAGAGAGACAGACACACAGGCAGAGGGAGAAGCAGGCTCCATGCAGGGAGCCTGACGTGGGACTCAATCCCGGGACCCCAGGATCAGGGCCTGGACTGAAGGTGGCGCTAAACCACTGAGCCGCCCGGGCTGCCCAGTAAATGATATTTTTGAGAAACTGATTGTTATAAGAGTTTCCAGAGGTGGAAATTAAATCTGACTAGGGAGTCTTCCTAGAGAGATTGGCATTTACTTAGGGCACTGGAGGATTTGTAAGGAGGTCATGGTTACTATGGTTGTGTAATCTACCCCAAAACTTGGTGGCATGAAACAATCATTTTAATTATCAAAAAATCTTATGTTTAGAAATTCAAGAAGTTCTCAGGGGAGCAGCTCTTGCTGGGGGTCTCTTAAGTGGTTGTGATCACACGTGATGGTGTATAGTCATCTAAAGGCTCCAGTGACTGGATTTCCAAGATGGCACACTCACCGGCCTGGCATTCATGCCGGCTCTCAGTCAGAATGCATTTGAGAACTCAGCTGGGCTGCCACTGGGGTGCATGTGTCCTCCATAGCATGGTGGTCTCAGGCAGAAACTGTGGACTTCTCTGACCTAGCCTTGGAAGTCATACAACGTCCCTTCTGCCGTATCCTATTGGTAAGGAGAGAGTCACTACAGCCAGCCAAGATTCAAGGATCAAGGTCACATTGTAGAAGAGAATGCACTAGGGTTCAGGTGGAGGTGTGGGTGAATAGACTTCCTGTCAGATAAATCAGCAGGAGCAGGAAAGAGGGGTGTTCAAAGTGTGTTGAAGGCATGGCTAATTGTCTGGTAGAGCTGAGGTGTGGAGTGTGATGAGCTGGGGAAGATAAATTTGAAAAACTATTTTGGGTCCTGTCCACGAAGGGCTTTGAAAGCCAGAATGCTGAGTCTGGATTTACTGAGAGGCAACCTAGTGATGAGATTAACAGCATGGTGTAGGAGTCGGCTAAAACACCTTCCAGATCAACCCTTGATTAGCCGTGTGACCTTGGGTGACACTTAACCTTCCAGAGACTCAATGTTCTTACCTACAAAAGGGGATAATTATAACTTCGTTGCAGTTTTACTTCACAGGATAAGCTAATGAATGTAAATCACTTAGTATATAATAAAGGGTGGCTATTACCATTATTCTGATAGCAGCCAATGAGAGTGTCTGAGGATAAAGCATCATGATCAGATTCATCATTCAGAGATACCAGGTAGGCCCAAAGTCAGGAAGACCAGTTAGGAAGAAATGCCACTAACATAGTTAAGCCATGAAAGCCTAAATTGGGGTGGTGACGGGGGAGGGCTTAGAATAACAAGATGTTGAAGAGATAGAGGTTTTATTTGGGGGCTCATTGGCTACAAGGGTGAGAAAGAGAGAGAGAGCGAGAACCTGATTTGGGTCAGGGGTCAGAGTGCAGAGTGCAGGTCCTCTTGGTGGGTTGCTGCAAAAAGAGCATCTCTGAAGTCTAGGATGGCTCTTGCTCTCCAGGTAAAGGACGTGTCTTCAACAAGGTTCTAGAAGAACCTGGGACAGGGATTTCTTGGGCGAGCATTCTCAGGAGAATGAGGGGGAGGGAAGAAGGAAAGAGCAGTGGAAAATGTGAAGAAACATGGTGGTCTCACCTGGAGATTAGCTTCAACTGGATCCCACAGGGAGCTCTGCAGCTTGAATGCACCACACAGTTGCACCTTGAG
Source organism: Nyctereutes procyonoides (assembly GCF_905146905.1). NCBI lineage: Eukaryota > Metazoa > Chordata > Mammalia > Carnivora > Canidae > Nyctereutes > Nyctereutes procyonoides. The sequence goes on along the minus strand of NW_026575125.1, from coordinate 38,593,980 downwards.
GCAAAGGGAGCCTGCCTTTTGTGCTTCCCAGCCAGTCAGTTGTTGGCTTTGTGGTAGGACATAATCTCCCTTGCCAGATGGCTCCATGTGACCAAGAGCAATTCTCTGGGGAAAGGAGAAGCTGTGTTGCTTTCAGCAACCACCATTCCTAGCAGCTAAGGACCAGGTGTACTAGCCTGGGAAAGGGGGTTTGGATGATGCACCATCAGTGTCCATCATAAGGGTCAGGGTTATGATCAGGGTATTCAACACCTTTCCAGAATCAGGGAACCACAGCAACTGCACTTCTGCTCAGTATGCTTCTGATCATCATAGAATATTCCTTTTAGGTCGCAGGCTGTGATAATAACTGTGTTTAGGAGTTCATCTTGTTTTCTTAAAGGCTCTTAGAGTATGGCATTGTGCACATGGAGACTACCAAAATGTAGGCTGGCAGTGAGTCAGGAGCCTCTTGGCCTGCTGACACACAGAGAGACAGAGAGGGGGCAGGGGTAGAGAGGGAGAGAGAGAAACAAAGGGAGAGAGAGAGACAGAGGGCGGGAGAAGGCACCCATAGAACAGACAGCACACGAAGATATGCATTGCATCATATTTACTGAAGAACTTCCTGCCTCATAATTTATGTGCCTCTCAAAGGCCCCAGCAAGTGCTATTTATTTCATCTGTAGCTCTGTGATCTTCTGTTCCATGCACATTGGATTTGATTGAGATTAGACAAATCACTGTTTTCTTTGAAATGGGAAACGTCTGAAGCAATCTCTGAACATGGTGCATGATAAATGTAACTGTTCGCATAGGTACTGTTTCCTTCTTTAAAGTCAATATAAATGATTAAACAAGAATAACTTACATAATTCAAAGTAAATACATACACACATACCAAATCTGTAGATGAATGGTTAGGCTGCCTGCCACCAGAAATCTCCCACTTCCCCTTTATTATTAGAAGCAAACACAAAACCAAATCAACACCATCAAGGGTTTGCCCACTTGGAAAGGATATTGCATTCCAGAGAGGTCCAAAGGTTACACTACTTATGACGATTGTACATTGTTCTCTCTCAAGTTCATGGGAAAATAATAGTCTTTATTTTTCTACCTCCATGCCAGCTTTTTAGCACTCAGAGTCCTTCTGAAAGGAAGAAGGCCCTTGTTTTGTGCCTTTTGTAAAGTGACCCTCTTTGGCCACTCTTTGGGAAGCCCTCCTACGAGACCAAGCTCATCTATTTATCACCATGGTTCTACTTTATTCTATTATGGCAATCTAAAACACCCTCAGTTTCAGAAGGAGAGAAGATACTCATGAAAACCACTCACAGACTATCACCATTCTGATACTAGCCAGATAACTATATAAGAATGAGTTGCCGGAGAGCAGACGTTATGTTTGACCAGATGACCACAAATAAATGGTTTCCAAAAACATGTGTTAGATTCTGTTGCATTGAGTGGGCTAATTAAGTGCTAAAGATTAAATGCTAGTGGGGCTTCTCATTCCTGTCAAGATTAATGCTCAAGATGAACATGTTCTATATGTATTTAAAATGAAAAACAACAACAACAACAACAACTCGAGTGCCTGGATGGGTCAGCCGGTTAAGCATATGCCTTCAGCTCAGGTCATGATCTAGGGGTCCTGGGATCAAGCCCCACATTGGGCTCCCTGCTCAGCGGGGAGTCTGCTTCTCCCTCTTCCTCTGCCTCTCCCCCTGCTCTTGCTCTCTCTCTCTCTCAAATAAATAAATAAAATCTTAAGAAAAAACTGAACTTTTCTTATCTGATATATGATAAAAAGATGAAGATTCAAGAAACCCTGACTTGCAGTGACAAGAGATTTTGGACCAGTCTTTGAACCTCAGATTCTGGATCTCTAGAGTGATAATATTTGTTAGACCTGTCACCCAGCATTGCTCCTTACACCTAAGAAGATATAAATGGAAAGGAACTTTGTAAACTCCCGAATGTTATTCAAATATTGGAAACTAGCAGACATTAAAGTATTATATACACTTAAAATGTCTTCTTTTGGAGACTGCTTCTCCCTCCTCCCTGCTGCTCCTCCTGCTTGTGTGCACTCTTTCTCTCTGTCAAATGAACAGATAAAAATTTTTTTAATGTCTTTTTTTAATTCCATGGCATGGGAAATATATACTGCAGGATATATGCAGGAAATTTTTAAATGCAGGAAATTTTAAATGCAGGAGAATTTTAAAAAGAGAAAAGTAGTTATAGGATTTAAAGGGTTATTAGTTACCATCAGGGGTTGAATGGGAACCCCTCAAAAAGATACATGTGAATTTTAGTATCCCAGTACTTTTGAATATGACCTTCTTTGGAGAGAGGATCTTTGCAGATATGATCAAGGATCTTGAGATGAGAGCATCCTGGATTAACTGAGAGGGCCCTAAATTTAAAAAGAAATGTCCTTATTAGAAGAGGAGAAACACAGAGGACAAATGTGGAAGAAGACCATGTGAAAATAGAAGCAGATATTGGAGTGATGTGTCCACAGCCAAGGAATGCCAAGGAACGCTGGCAGCCAACCAGAGGCTGGAAGAGGCAAGGAAGGAGTCTTCCCTAGAAACTTCAGTGGAGCATGGCCCTACTGGCACCTTCATTTCCAATTCCTGGCCTCCAGAGCTGTGAGGGAATATTTTCCTTCTTTCTTTCTTTCTTTCTTTCTTTCTTTCTTTCTTTCTTTCTTTCTTTTCTTTCTTTCAGGGTGAGAAGAGCCAGAGGGGGAAGGAAACAGAGAGAATCTTAAGCAGGCTCCATGCCCAGCATGCAACCCAATACGGGGCTTGATTCTGCAACCCAGCGATTATGACCTGAGTGAAAATCAAGAGTCAGATGCTAAACCAACTGAGCCCCCCAGGAGACCCCAGTGAATACATTGCTATTGTCGTAAGCCACCTAGTTTGTGATAATTTATTATGGGAGTCCTCCAAAACTAACAGACATACTCACCATAACGAAAGCCCAATGAATTTCCTCAGGTCAGAAAATGAACAGAGTTTTGAAAGACAAGGGAAGCCGGGAGTTGGAAATCTTTAGTGCATGGTTTTTCTAATGAGAAAAGTTTATTGCCTGTCCTTTCTAAAGGAGCACAGTCACTTTAAACAGACCAGGAGAAAACAGCATTAAAAGCTATAACAAAGGCAATTTAGACAAGGGGAAGGAAAGTAATCATAGCAAATAATAAGATTGAGTCATTTGAGTGGCCTTATCTTGTATTAAGGAAAGAAATTTGGCATGCAATTAGGTAGGTGAGCATTTCCTCCTAAAGTGGAACATGGGGGTAAAAGAATACAGGGATTAGGAATGGAAACAATTAAGGGATAGTGGGAAAAAGCCTATTCGATTCAGAATTTAGACCTTCTTTAGCTCAGACCTTATCCGTTCTTTATTTTTTGACTCTCCGTTTAGCTGTGTTTAAACACTTTAATAAAGAGATTGATTTTTATCAAGTGAAGTTGGAAAAATGTCATTGTTTAATCTGGGTGAGTCTTGGCAAAGGAAGTCTTTGGCTGTTTGAGCAACCTTAATGGGGTACCTGGTACCCACAGCTCAACCACTTGGAGCCCAAATTTATAATATGGCTTTTCCATATCCTGGGACTGACCTTTTTCCCAGAAGGCAATTTAAAAGAAGTCCTGCCTAGGGTAGAAATCACCTTAATTTAAAGTCTGCCTGGTTCCTATTTTGTCAATCTTCAGCCCCCTTAATTTTCTTCTTTACTACTCACTTGGTACATTTCTATGGTTGTTTGGTTGTTAAAAAAGAATAATACCACTGGTTAACTCTAGGCACTTATGGTTTCACAGATACTGTTTGACTCTCATGACAATTTTGGGAGGCACTTATTACCATCCCTGTTTTATACACGAGGAAACCAAGGAGCTATGATATTGAAGGTAGTGTGAGGAGTAGAAATCAAACAGATTTGAATTCAATTTCTGGCTCCAACTTCAGAAATAAGCTGTGTGATATTGTTTCGTTTTGTTTTTTAAACTATATCTAGTCTTTTTCTTTTAAGATTTACTTATTTAGGGCAGCCCCGGTGGCGCAGCGGTTTAGCGCCGCCTTCAGCCCAGGACGTGATACTGGAGACCCTGGATCGAGTCCCACATCAGGCTCCCTGCGTGGAGCCTGCTTCTCCCTCTGTCTGTGTCTCTGCCTCTCATTCTCTCTCTGTGTCTCTATGAATAAATAAATAAAATCTTTAAAAAACAGATTTACTTATTTATTCATGAGAGAGACAGAGACACAGGCAGAGGGAGAAGCAGGCTCCCTGCCGGGAACCCCATGCAGGACTCGATCCCAGGACCCTGGGATCACCCCCTGAGCCAAAGGCAGGGTGTGATCACCTACCCAATTTCATGCCAAATGTCTTTCCTTAATACAAGGTAACGCCACTCAACTGACTTAATCTTATTATTTGCTATGATTACTTTCCTTCCCTTTGTCTAACTTGTCTTTATTATAGCTTTTAATGCAATGTATCCAGCCTTCTTAAAGATACTTTTCAGGACACCTGGCTGGTAGAGTTGGTTAAGCATTCGACTCATGGTTTTGGCTCCAGTTGTGATCTCAGGGTCGTGAGATTGAGCCCCCCAATTGGGCTCAGTGTGGAGTCTACTTGAGATTCCCTCTCCCTCTCCCTCTGCGCCTCCCACTTGTGCTTTCTCTCTCTCTCTCTCTCAAACAAATAAATAAATCTTTAAAAAAACAAAGATACTTTTCACAAACAATCATGGTATTTCAGGCAGGCCATGGGCAGACGATCATTAACAGTATACAACAACTTTCAAATTCCCTTTTTGGGCTACCAAAAGCAGAAAGCCACTATGAAACCTAGTGAAGTCTTTGTGTGATTCTCTGAAAAGGGAAAGTTTAGAGGGAGGGTTGACAGCTCACATTTAACATGTTGTTTAACAACTTTTCACAAGCCGACCCTGACTTTCAGGAAATGAAATGAGAATAGTAGAATTGCCAATCCGAAGATCCACAAACTAAAAAAGGAACTCATATGAGGGATGCCATCTCAGTGGTGACAATGTAAATTCCAGATTGCCTGACATACTGGGAACCATGTCTTGGGGTCAGGTTCCAACAGGCCTCTGGGCTTAAGGGAGTCAAATCTATGCTGAAGGCAGAGAGGGAGAAAAGGATGTAAAAAATGAATCTTAGTCTTTCCACACCACCAAGGCATTTGTGCCAAGGTGGCTCATGTGTGTTAACATCAAAGAATCCCCCTTCCTGAGAACCAAGAGGAAGTTTCTTGAAATTAGAAGGGAAAGATGTTTTTCCCCTTGTATCATCTAGCTCCAGAGATATTCTATTAGTAACAATACGCCCTTCCCCCAAAACAACAACAAAGCGTTCTGGGTGCTGGTAAATGCAGCTTTAAAAAAAAAAAAAAAGCAAAACAAGTTTCTACATTTTTATAAAACTTGATAAAAAATAGTATCTCAAACTGTGTGGTCACCAGAAGTACACAGTTATCAAAAATGCACATGTTTCACTTGGCATGTCCAGTGCCTTCAGCTTTCTGTTCCTGGTCTGTTGGGGCATCTCAGTTTTGGGCAGGGTCATTCCCATCCTTGCCGGCATCAGCTTTCCCCCTTTTGACCTTTGAGTACCTTCTCTCCCTTTTTTGTGGGGGCCTTTGTAGGCTTGGACTTTGGCTTGGGAGAAGCAGGTTTAGCAGATAACCTTGCAGATCTTCTCTGTAGCTCATCCTTAACCTTGGCTTTATCTCCTTTAGCATACACCATCTGCCTTCTCTTGGGCCCTAGGAACTGGAGGCCAGGATGCGGTGGTTCAGGAGCTTTGGTTGATCAGATCATTCTCTTCTTTTCTTCTTCACACTGCTTCTAAGCCATGTGTCCTTGGCCAGATAAGGCTTCCTAACCCTCACCTTTCTCATACGTAAAATGGGATAATTACTACTCCATTTTCTTGTGTTCTAAGGAGCCTTTTATTTTCACTTCTTGTTTTAATGTTTGAAATTGAGATGCGTCATAACTACTGTCTTGAAAAGTGTTTTTCACCCTATGAAGTTGCTATTAAACTGATGATGTCTTCTCATTGGCAGCATTTGATAATTGAGACACTGACTCATACACACCCCTCCAGGTTCTTCTAAAGCTTAAGATTATGTATGCAAGTGCTTGATACAGAGTCAGAGCTCAGGAAATTTTATTACGTTTCAGTAACTTGGTCATAGGCTGTATTACTAGGGCATGTCAAAGCCTAGATTGGAACCAAGTTTGTAACCATAGTTACAGAGCTCTTTCTCTTCCAGCCCTAAACTCTAGCCCCAAATAGTGAGGGAACTAGCTTATTATATTTGCTGTGAGTTGGTCCCCCACATCATGGGCCAGACTCCTTGATTCTCATAATTCTGTCTGCCTTTCCTAATTCCTACTGTCTTCACCAGGCATATATCATATTGAATCCATCACTTTAAAATCAAAATAGTAATCCTTATTTTTTTTAAAGATTTTGGGATCCCTGGGTGGCACAGTGGTTTGGCATCTGCCTTTGGCCCAGGGTGCGATCCTAGAGACCCGGGATCGAGTCCCACATCGGGCTCTCGGTGCATGGAGCCTGCTTCTCCCTCTGCCTGTGTCTCTGCCTCTCTCTCTCTCTTTCTCTCTCTCTCTCTCTCTCTCTCTCTGTGACTATCATAAATAAATAAATAGAAATTTTAAAAAAAAGAAATTTAAAAAGATTTTATTTATTTATTTATGAGAGAGAGAGAGAGAGAGAGAGAGAGAGAGGCAGAGACACAGACAGAGGGACAAGCAGGCTCCATGCAGGGAGCCTGACGTGGGACTCAATCCTGGGTCTCCAGGATCAGGCCCTGGGCTGAAGGCAGCGCTAAACCACTGAGCCACCCGGACTGCCCCAAAATTGTAATCCTTAAATCAATGCACACAAGACTTTTATAATTATTATTTGTTACATTAAGTTGTCATGTTATCTTTTGGAGATTAAGCTTCTGGGATAATAGGAACTAGGTGAAGCATCAAATGGGCTACTAGGCAAATAGAAAGATAAATCTTAAAATTGTCAAAATGAAGTTAAGTCTTTAGCCTACACCAATGCTCTCTGCTTTGTGCTTCTTATTTTTCTCCCAGAGGGAATCGACAATCCATCACTGTACTAGTGATCGGTGCCAATGCTCCCCTAACCACTGAAAGTGACTCTGAGTTGGGAAGGGGAGTGTGGCCAAGAATCTCAACCACAAAGTTGGTATAGTGGATGGTGATGATGATTATAATTGGTAATAATGATGATTTGCCTGCCCAGCATCCAATCTTTCTTCTTTTCCATTGGAGAAACTCTGTCTTCCCTCCATCCTTATGATTTGTTAGATGTAGGATTCATCCTAGGGGTGGTTGAAAAACCCAGGCCTGGACAATCAGCACATTTTATCCCTTTGGCCACAATATTTGGTTCAGGGATGAGTTAACAACTGAACATTTTTTGCTTAATCTAGTTTGAGTTTTAACTTTTTAATACTCTCAATTGAAAAAGTCCATCTTCACTAATGTAATTGGAAATCAAGACTGATTGGCAACTGAGGACGCCCCTAATAGCCACAGGCTCACACAGGAACTAAATCCTTAACAAGGAGCTGATGAGAATAGCTTTTCAGGGTCCCCTGGCACCATCAAGGAAGAGGCTTGCTCTCATGGGCCAACCGAGGTGTAAAAGCAGCCAAGCAGATATTTTCATTAGGACTGAAGTCATCGTGGTACCACAAATCAATAACCTTTATTTAAAGCACACAGTTCCCTCTTCTTGAATCTAGTGTTTGTCAACTAATCATTTGGACTTAATTCAGCCTCTCTTCTCTGGGAAGGGAGTACATACAGCAGGCGAACCCCATACTCTGGGAGGTATTTGGTCAGGAAGTGCAAATAAATAAACTCATGGGTCTGGGTTTTTTTTGTTTTTTTAAGATTTTTAAAATTTATTTATTCATGAGAGAAACAAAGAGAGGCAGAGACATAGGCAGAGGGAGAAGCAGCAGGGTCCCTGCAGGGAGCCCAATGTGGGACTCAATCCCAGGACCCTGGGATCACAATCTGAGTCGAAGGCAGACGCTCAACCACTGAGCCACCCAGGCATCTCACATGGGTCTGGTTTATAAGTGAACTTCCTGTGAATTTGATTATCACTAGTTAGTCCAGTCACTGACTTCAACCTTGGGTCATTTAACACATTTGAATTTCTGAACCCATTGAATTGAAAATCATCACATCCCAAACAGAAATGATTAGCAGCAAAGAACCACCCTAAAGATGATCCCCAAACACCAAATCTTTAAATTATGTATTTGTTGTTTTCTCTTGAGGGAGGAGCAGAGCTCATGTTCTTTGAAATGTATTTCACTCATCGAAGATTCTGGATGCACTGTGTCAGTAACCAATGAGAGTTTGATGTCTGATGGACTTGCCTGCTTTTTCCCCAAGACCTCAGCCATCAAACTTCACAGTCCTTTTTGTGGTTGCTTAGATGTTAGCAATGGAAAGCTATGGCAGCCTTGGAAATATGTTCTAAAATGCTACTTGACAAAATGATTCCGTCTTTCAGAAAGTTTTTAACCATGACTACCTTGGTAAGATGTAAGGTTCTAGAGAAAGAGGTGAAAAAATAAAGTGTCTGATTTATTTTATAATATGGCTTCCTGCAGCATCTTCAGATAAAGAATGACATTTAAAGAAGATTTCTCTTCATTAAGAGACTTGATATTCCTACGTGAATCGCAAATATTAAACTATTAATAGACTTGCCAGGCTTTTTGTTTATTAAGTATAACAATGCTGCATATCTACTAGGTACATGGCATGGGTTAAGTAAATGTTCTTTTTTACACAATCTAAGTGTAAGATACTGTCAAACTCATTTCACAATCATTTCATAAGCCAGATAAAGGCACTTACCATAAAGGTTGTAATGTTTTTTAAATGTCAGAGCAGTAACTGAACAATTATAAGAGTTAGGGCACATTTTATTATTAATTTGTCACTCTTACTGTGACATTAACTTCCTTCCTCCAAATTGCTCATTTGACATTTTTCCAATCCAGACTGTGTGAGAAGCTTCACAATGGACATTGACTTATTTTTTTTTCTTCTTTTTTACAATGTATTTTTTAAAAAAACATAGAAATTAAGCACAAATACTTTCTTGTCGTGAAAGAAATTTCAAATGATATAAAAGCCAATGTTCCCTTTTATTCATACCCAATCTTACTCCCGTTTCCAGAAGTTAACTGTTTAGTGGATTCACTTCCAGCCACTTCTGTATGCATTTATGAAAAAATATGTGCATAGATCAGTATATGGTTTTTATTTTTGGTGTGTATGTGTTTATAAATTGGATCGTAGTGTATGTATTGCTTTGTGACTTGCCTTTTTCACTTCATGGGGATGTGTTATAGATCTCTCCATATCAGTACGTGTAGATTTATTCATACAATCGTTCTACAAATATCTATTGAGCACTACTGTGGATTGTATTGTTTTTCAGCAAATATTCCCTCTCCTTTCCCCAGCTCTTCAGGGGAGGAGTCTGTTTCCCTATCCCATTGATGTGGAGCTTGCTCATATAACTTGCATAAGCCAATGGCATGTGGTTGGTGGAAGTGACAGTGTGCCAGATCCTAGCAGAAGCTTTTAGAGGCATTGCAAGTTCTGTTAGACTTCTTGGGCTCCTGCTAAAAGCATAGTATGTCTCTCATATTCTTTAGTCTGGTCCCTGTTACAGGAAGACACATGGAGCAGACCAAGCCAACCCACAGCCTGGAGCAATGTTGTTTCCATGGAGTATAGAACAGTGAGCAATAAATAAACATTTGTTGTGATAAGCCATTGAGATTTGGGGATTTTTGTGACTCAGCATGGTCACAGCCAAAGCCGACTGGTACACATACTTGTGTACCAGCCTGATGCAGGACTCAAACCCGGGACCCCAGGATCACGACCTGAGCCAAAGGCAGATGCTCAACCACTGAGCTAGGTACTGTTCCAGATGCTGGGAAAGCAATAAAAACCCCTGTCTACGTGGAATTTACATTGAAAATCTGTATAATGGGGATCCCTGGGTGGCTCAGTGGTTGAGCGCCTGCCTTCGGCCCAGGGTGTGATCCTGGAAACCTGGGATCAAGTCCCACAACAGGCTCCCTGCATGGAGCCTACTTCTCCCTCTGCTTGTGTCTCTGCCTCTCTCTCTCTCTCTCTTTGTGTCTCTCATGAATAAATAACTAAAATCTTTACCAAAAAAAAAAAAAGAAAAGAAAAGAAAATCTGGATAACACTCCACCGAACAGTTGTACTGTAGTAAAGTGTTATCTCTTTTTCAGTCTCATAAGCCTTTTGTAGAAAGTGCTTAATGTGCAATGTCTGTGTGACTTCAAATCCTCTGTCCCCTCCCTCCCTTCCATCTATTACTCTGGCCATCTGTTCACTTCTCCCCTCTTCACCTTCTACCTGGACTGTGGGAAAAAACCATTGGTTCTCCTCTTGGTTCTGTCTATCCTCAGATGTCCCATGCATTATGATAGATCCGACTTCTAGCCGTGGCCTTGCCTCATGCAAAATGCAGTGACCCATTTTGTTCTTTACAAAACACAGCATGTCGCCTTCAATGTGCACCCCCTTCTTGGCTTTCCAACTCCATTCTTTCCTTAGTCTTACACTCTCATTTTTGCTAGATCACCCCACTTTGCTGCCCAGGACACCCATCCTGTAAGTGAAATTCACCCAGAATTTTCCTTTCAGGACCAAGTTACTCACTTTCCCAGCTGCTGGGAGTGTTGGTGGATGCTGGCTTTCATATGAGTCCCTCTCTGGGGATTCCTCTCCAATGAAGAGGGCCACCTCACCCAAGATTCACATTCCCTTCCCGGGGAGATCCTATACCCAATGACAGGCACAAAACAGGTCTATAAAGGTCTATCCCCCTTGTCTCAAAGCAAGACAACTCTGAATAGTCATTCCACCTTCAGAACAACTCATGAAATTGGCAAAGCCTTTTTTTGGTGACTGTACTGTAGCCCAACACCCTCTTTTTCCTAATCCTCTTTCCCTCACTCTCCCACAAGGGTTGATCTCGATGACTCCCTAAGACATTTTCTGAATGCAAACCTCTATCTCAGAGTCTGCTTCCTGGGAAAAGTGAGATAAAACACACCCTGTATGTCCTGGGACCCTTGATCTTGCTGTTTCCTCCACCTAGAAACCCTCCCTATAATCTTCTGCCAGTTAAAACTCCCCCCATGACCTCCCTCAAACATCACCTATTCCATAAATTTTCCCCTGATTCCTCAACCCAGAAACCCTTGCTCTCCCTTCAAATCCCCCATCAGCAATATTCTTTTCATGTTTCTGTTATGGTGCTCTGGGGGCTGGCAGGTGGTAAGGGAAGAGCATGGACTTTGGAATCTAGCAGGCTGGTACTCCTTCCCTTGTCAGTTGTGTGACCATGGACTCCTCAATTTTTCTCATCCATAAAATAAGAAAAAAAGGCTACTTTGTAGGATTAATATGAGCATTGAGTGAAATAACACAGAAAAAATGCACAGATAGTGCATAAGAGGTGTCCAAGTTCAAGATCCTGCCAACACTCTCCTTTCTTCTTCCCTTTATTTATATCTTGTATCCTTGTTGATTATGCCAGTCATTTGTGGACTCATCTCATCTGCCTGTAGGCTTGGTAAGGACTGGAATATGTCTTCTTCCTTTTTTTTTTTTTTTAGGATTGTATTTATTTGTTCATGAGAGGCACAGAGAGAGGCAGAGACATAGGCAGAAGGAGAAGCAGGCTCCATGCAGGGAGCCTGATGTGGAACTCGATCCCAAGACCCCAGGATCACAACCTGAGCCAAAGGCAGATGCTCAACCACTGAGCCACCCAGATGCCCCAATGTCTTCTTATTTTTGCATTCACACAGTGCTTAGCACAAAGAGCTTAATAAATGTTGTTGAACTGAATGCCACTGCTGAACAAAATCTTCTAGCTTGTTTTCGGATCTAAGAATTTCTATGTTGTATCCCATAATTCATAAATCCAGCACACAAAGGAGTCCAGAATGTCTATTTATGGGATCTCAATAGGAACGGTACCCCAGCTGCACTAAAGTGCTCCATGCCTTTGCTCATGCTGCCTTTCTTCTTAGAATGTCCTTCCCCTGGTTTATTGGGCTAACTTCCACTCATCCGTTAAAATTAATCTCAGGGGGATCCCTGGGTGGCTCAGCGGTTTGGCGTCTGCCTTTGGCCCAGGGTGCGATCCTGGAGTCCCGGGATCAAGTCCCATGTCAGGCTCCCGGCATGGAGCCTGCTTCTCCCTCTGCCTGTGTCTCTGTCTCTGTCTCTCTCTCTATGTCTATCATGAATAAATAAATAAAACCTTTAAAAAAAAGTATATCATTAAAAATAAATAAATAAATAAAAATAAAAAAAATTAATCTCAGAACGGGGAGCCTGGGTGGCTCAGTCAGTTAAGTGTCTGCCTTCAGCTCAGGTCATGATCCCAGGGTCCTGGGATTGAGCCCCAGGTCAGGCTCCTTGCTCAGTGGGGAGTGTGCTGCTCTCTCTCCCCACCTGCTTGTGCTCTCAAATAAATAAATAAATAAAATATTTTAAAAAAATGAGAGTAAGAGTCTGCTTCTCTCTCTCTCTGCCCCTCCCCCTGCTTGTTCTCTCTTTCTCTCTCTCCCTCTCTCTCTCTCTCTTTCTGTGTCAAATAAATAAATAAATTTTAAGAAAATATAATTATTCTCCAAACATGATCTCTAAGATGTTTTTCTGGGCTCTCCAAATGAGATAAGTTGCTGTTGCTCCACAGTGCTCACAAAATATCCTGCGCCCTCTACTTCTTTACCACTCTATTTTTGTGTGTCTGCTTCTGTGTCTGCCTCTGCCTCTTGTTCTAGACTGGGAGCCCTTTCATGGCCTGGCAGCTGGCAGTGTCTGTTGCAAACACAGAATCCAGCTCATGTTTGTGAAACGAATGATGGGGTGCACGAATGATGGGGCTCATTAACAGTCCTGGTATGTGAGTGTGCAGCCCCACTGGCTAAGAAGTTATAGACTGGGTCTGTTGTCACATTGTCTGTCTTCACTCAGACTTTTAAACTTGCAATAAATATGTCTCTTAAATCTTCTGAATCCCTTTTCATTTGACTGGCTGGCTGTTTTGCAAAGGGAGCGGCCTAGGTGATGCTTTTCTGGCCCCCTGTTTCCCAATGAGCAGGTTGGGACACTTTGGTGTGTCATGAAAATGTTCTTAATGTGTCACAATATCCTTGGTTTCCTCATTCTTTGTTATCAATTTCTGACCCACAAGATAGTATTAGTGGTGTTGTGGTAGAAAGAGCAGGTGGGACAATACAGTCACATATGTGAGGGACTAGAGGTCAGGTGCTTGGGGTGGGCATGGCTATAGAGCTGGACCAGCAAAGGGCTGGACGGGATACAGCAGGAGGCAGGAGGCCACACACCCTGCCTTGTCTCTGCATCCTGCTTTGCACAAAGTTGGTGAACATAGAGATTTCAAATGGCTGCAAATGAAAATTTGCCCTGTATGTGTCTGTGCAAAGAACGCTCACATATTACAACTCTTGTAGTTGGAAATGATGGAAGAACACCTGGAACCGCCTGAGGCAAAATGAAAGATATGCTGGTTCATGTAGAAAACTCTGGTAAAGGCAGAGATGCAGCTGGCTTCTGGGAGAAACAGGGACCGAGGCTATTGCCCCACTACGGTAGAGAGTGCTGGTTTCTCTGTATCAGATTTCCTCTTCCAGACAGGCTTTTCCACCAGACCAGACCACGGATGACTCAGCTGCCAGCTCTCATCTTCCCACGTTTCATTCATCCAAGTCACAAAACAAGTATCTATGGAGCACCTATTATATCGCCAGCCATTGTTCGAGATGCTGAAAGAGATGAGAAAGAACAACAAGAAAAAAACCTTCTTTTCATATTCTGGGGGAGGAAATTCAGGCAGCATACAAAAGTAAAAAGCAGTCTTTTATAGTATATTAAAAAGTAATAAATGCTATGGAAGAAAAAGATCAAACATAGAAGGGGGATCAGGAGTGGGGATGGGGGTGGGGGTGAATGTCGTGATTTAAATAGTCAGGGAAGGGGCACCTGGATGGCTCAGTGGTTGAGTGTCTCCCTTTGTCTCAGGCATGATTCCGGGGTCCTGGGATCAAGTCCTGCATCGGGCTTCCCACAGGGAGCCTCCTTCTCCCTCTGCCTATGTCTCTGCCTCTCTCTGTGTATCTCTCATGAATAAATAAATAAAATATTTTTAAGAAACTATGATGGGGCACCTGAGTGCAGGTTAGGTGTCGATTAGGTGTCCAATTCTTTGATTTGGTCATGATCTCAGGGTCATAAGATCAAGCTCCATGTGGGGCTTGGCACTCAGCACAGAGTCTTGCTTAAGTTTTTCTTTCCCTCTCCCTCTGCCCCTCCCCACTGCTCTCTCACTCTTTCTCTCTAAAATAAATAAATAAGTTTTTTTTCTTTTAAAAAAGAAATAAGCGATGATAGCACAGTAATTATGAACCAGAAGAAGATGGGATGGTTCAATTCTATTATTATGGGTTCATCACTTGGAGTCTGTATTTGTTTTTAAAATTTAAAACAGTGAAGCAAAGTGCAAACTATGATATTTAACATTTTTGCGGGTTCGAAAATTCAAATATGTTAAATTACTTGAGGCTGAGCTCACTGATTGGACTGACTCGTGATAAATTCGCAAATTCACAGGAGGTTCACTTACAAACCAGATCCATGAGTTTATTTATTTGCACTACCTGACCAAATACCTCCCAGGATGTGAGGTTCGCCTGCTGTATGTACTCCCTTCCCAGAGAAGAAAGCCTGAATTAAGTCCAAATGATTAGTTGACAAACACTAGGTTCAAAAAGAGGGAACTGTGTGATTTAAATAAAGGTTATTGATTTGTGGTACTTTTATAAAATAAGGCAGATTACATGGGGCTTTGTGGGTCCTAGTCAAGTCTTTGACTTTGACTTAGAGTATGAGACAAGCAAGTGCCAGAGGGTTTTGCAAGGAGGAATGACACTATCTGATTTGCATTTGGCTCTGTCTTGTATTGAGAATGAATTGTAAAGAGGCAAGTGCAGAAGGAGGGAAACCAGTTGCCTAATACAATAATCCAGGTGAGATATTATGGAGGTTGGGACCAGGTTTGCTCCCTGAGAAGGACTGCTACTGTTTTCCAAGCTCCAATTAAAAGGGGAATGAGGGCTATGAGATCACGGGGTCACATAGTCACCAGTATGGCTGGCTTACCCAGTGGGAGCACTTGGGTAGAAGGGGGGAAGGAGCAGTTTCTCTTATATGTGGAGAGCTGTTTCTAGAAGAATGGAAAAGTGGGAGGAAAACACTTCAAACACTGTTTACTCAAGATGGCTTTAAAAATGAACATAGGGCAAAGGAGGGAAAAATAAAATAAGATGAAAACAGAGAGAGTGGCAAACCACGAGAGACTCTTGACTCTAGGGAACAAACTGAGGGTCACTGGAAGGGAGGAGGGTGGGGGCATGAGGTAACTGGGTGATGGGCATTAAGGAGGGCACCTGAGGGATCCCTGGGTGGTGCAGCGGTTTGGCGCCTGCCTTTGGCCCAGGGCGCGATCCTGGAGACCCGGGATCGAATCCCACATCGGGCTCCCGGTGCATGGAGCCTGCTTCTCCCTCTGCCTGTGTCTCTGCCTCTCTCTCTCTGTGTGTGACTATCATAAATAAATAAATAAACAAAATTTAAAAAATAAAAAAAAATAAAAAAAAAAAAGGAGGGCACCTGATGGAAAGAGCACTGGGCGTGATATGCAATTGATAAATCACTAAGCTCTACCTCTGAAACTAATAATACACTATATGTTAACTAAATTTAGTTTAAATAAAAATTAAGATAAAAAATAAATACAAATTTAGAAGCATTATCTTGCCTTTGCCTCTGTGTTTGGGTATTTGGGAAAGATCCTGTGCCTATAACTCACATAATATACTCCAGTACATCTGTAGACTAGTCTGCAGGAAACAGAGCTAAGGTTTTTATGAAGAACCAAGCCATAAGATTTCATCCTGACAGTGTCTTTTAAAGTCCTTGTCTTCCTGCTCAGAGAAGTTTTCTTTGTTGAAATATAGCTTACTGGATTTCTTATTTACTGTCACAACAAATGACCTAAATGGTTCCATATGTGCACGTCTGGTTTTCTTAAAAACTACCTTTAGAGCACCATCTCGATTCTCTGAAAAGAGAGAACACGTTACAAACACTGCATTATTTATGCCATCTTTGTTTCTGAGTGACTCTTGAAAATGCTAGGTAGAAATTTAGGAATCTAAAGAATAATAAAATAGGCTCTTCCAATTACAATGAAAGATTCTAAACACAGAAGTGGTCCCCCTTTCACTTGTCTTGAGTGCTCTTTTGTTTTTTGTTTTGTTTTTAAAGATTTTATTTATTCACGAGAGACACACACAGAGAGAGAAAGAGGCAAAGACACAGGCAGAGGGAGAAGCAGGCTCCCTGCAGGGAACCCGACTAGGGACTGGATCCCGGGTCTCCAGGATCACGCCCTGGGCTGAAGGCGGCGCTAAACCGCTGAGCCACCCGGGCTGCCCTTGAGTAGTCTTTTGTATTTAACCATGATACAGACTCCATGAGTGATCCTTGAACAGTGGGCTTCTCCTTCTCAATTTTTTTTTTCATAGAGGTATGGTATATGATGAGATCTGCAAACATTTCAGATGATATCCAGGACTGAAATCTGTATCTTTTGCAATTTTAATGCTTGCTCTCCCATCTCAACTTTTATTATTATTAAATATTTATATATTTATTTATTTTAGAAGGAAAGAGAGACAAGGGGCAGAGAGCATTCCAAGCAGATTTTGAGCTGAGCACGGAGCCCAGTGATGTGGGGCTCGACCCCACAACCCTGAGACCATGACCTGAGCCAAAACCAAGAGTTGGGTGCCCAAACGACTGCACCACCCAGGTACCCTTCAACTTTTTTTTTAATCTTTTTTTAAAGATTTATTTATTTATTTTTAAAGATTTATTTATTTATGATAGACATAGAGAGAGAGAGAGAGAGGCAGAGACACAGGAGGAGGGAGAAGCAGGCTCCAGGCCGGGAGCCCCATGTGGGACTCGATCCCGGGACTCCAGGATCATGTCCTGGGCCAAAGGCAGGCACTAAACCCCTGAGCCACCCAGGGATCCCCCCCTCAACTTTTATTATATTTAGCACTCTTGGTTGAGAATTTAAGGTTATCTTGTAACTTGGAAGGAGAAGCTGAGTATTTTTCTTCTTCACTTACAAGCTTACCTATGGCCTTTCTAGAATGAGAAGTTTAGACTTTGTCTCTCTCTATGTTCTCTGAGGTACAGCCAGATGGGAAAAATTCTTGTTAGGACACCATTCTGTCCACTGCTGATTCTATGGTCTATGTCTTCTGACAGCCACAAACAACAGAAGGTATGCAATCAGGGTGCGTGGGTGGCTCAGTCAGTTAAGCATCTGCCTTTGGCTCAGGTCATGATCCCTAGTCCTGGGATCAGGCCCACATCCGACTTTCTGCTCAACGGGGAGTCTGCTTCTTCCTCCTCTCCCTCTGCCTGCTGTTGCCCCTGCTTGTGCTCCGTCTCATTCTCTCTCTCTCTCTCTCTCTCTCTCTCTTTCTCTCTCTCTCTCTGTCAAATAAATAAATAAAATTAAAAAAAAAAAAAAGATGGGCAGCCGGGGTGGCTCTGTGGTTTAGCGCCACCTTCAGCCCAGGGTGTGACCCTGGAGACCCAGGATCAAGTCCCATGTCAGGCTCCCTGCCATGGAGCCTGCTTCTCCCTCTGCCTGTATCTCTGCCTCTGTGTGTGTGTGTGTGTCTTTCATGAACAAATAAATAAAATCTTTTTAAAAATAAAATAAATAAAAAATAAAAAAGAAGGTATGCAATCTATTTGTAAGGTATAAAGAACAATGTGACAAGTACGAGCCAAGCTAACTTAAGAAATACTACTAGATCCCCTGTATATCCTTCTTCTGCAGAATCCTTTCCATTATTCCAGAGGCCACTACTATCCTGAGCTAAACTTTACTTTTTCTATTTTATTATGTTATGTTTTTGTTTTTTTCTTGAGTGAGTATGGATTATTTTGTACATATGAAAGAGTGTAAGATATGTAACAAACACCCATTTATCTACCATCTAGCTGAAGCGGTAGACTATTACCAAGACCACTCAAGTTTCTATATTCCTCTTTGATCTTAAAAACTACATCCTCTAGCTCTTTTCTAAATTTTGTGTTTGTTATATCCTTGTTTGTCTTTATAGGCTTACTACATTTTTATGTAGCACTAAATAATGCATTCTTCAGTTTGACATTTTAAACTTCATGCAAATGGTGTGTATTCATCTGCGACTTGCTTTTTGTGATCAGCATGATATGTGGGAGACAGTCTAAGGCAATGAGGATCGATTATGCTGGCTGTGTACTGCACAACTGTGGGGGGAGCTATTTGCTTTGAGGTCCGGGCATATGGTAACTCCTGGAGTTGGACAGCATACAACTTGCTTGATTGTGATGGCTACAATAAGTTGTGTTTCCAAAGATGGCCACAAAAATCTTTCCCATCCCACAGGCTCTTTTTGCCATGTGATCTCATCTTACCCTCACCAACAAGAGGAGTCTGTTTCCCCTCCCCTTGGATCTGAGCTGGCCCTCTGATTCATAGAATGAATGAGAAGCAATGCTGGGTGACTAACAAGGTTAGGAATTAAGAGATCTATGGCTTCTGACTTCACTATTTGGGATGCTCCCTCTTAGAAGCCAGCCACCACATAAGAAATCTGATTACTTCAAGTCCCACATCGGGCTCCCAGCATGGAGCCTGCTTTCTCCCTCTGCCTGTGTCTCTGCCTCTCTCTCTATGTCTATCATGAATAAATAAGTAAAATCTTTTTTAAAAAATAAAAGGAAATCTGATTACTGCCAGAGCACCATGTTGTGAGGATGTCCTAAGTAACCAAATGGTAAGACTGAGTCCACTCAGGGGAGCATTTGGGTGCCCCCCACGTGAATGAAAGAAGCTTTATTGGACCTTCGAGTTCAGCCTACTTACCAACCAAATGCAGCTGAGGGAATGACCCCAGAAGATCCGATGTGGAGCAGAAATAGTGACCTAAGCCCAAACCAAATTCCTGTCTCACAGTATCATGAGCAAATAAAATGAAGTAGCCCTTCAGAACATGCATGGTTGTCCCAAGTTGGGCTGACCAGTCATTGGATGTGGCCATCCCAGTAAGGAAAGTGACGTTGTCTGAGGCAGTTCTCTGAAGCTGAGGCAGACCCTGAAGGGCTTGACAGCTGAAGGTCAACTGTCAGCAGCACCTCCAGCAGCTGAGGCCCCAAGTCTTCCCTTGAAGGAAGCCTTGGAAGTGCATCACAGTGTCCACAAATATTGTATTGTATGTGATTAGTTATTTAACTCTATTCCTCTTGATGGATATTTGGATTCCTGAGACCATTAGACATTCTATTGTGTTTTCTAATTATATTAAAGTTTTGCTGCTCATATATAATTTCTGCATGAACCTGGAAGTGATTATTTTGACATGAGGTAAACATCAATTTTTAATTTGACAGAGAGAGCGCACAAGCAGGGGCAGTGGCAGAGGCAGAGGGAGAAATAGACTCTCTGCTGAGCAGGGAGCCCAAACCAGGGCTCGATCCCAGGACCCTGGGATCACGACCTGAGCTGAAAGCAGATGCTTAACTGACTAGCTACCCAGGCGCCCCAAGATCCATTTTTTTCATATAACTAAATTAGTTTGCAGTGACGCCTCTGTCATGTCAAGTGTCTCTATATGTTTTAGTGTGTTGCCAGCTGTTACTGTGTTCTGTTGGCTCATTTGTCCATCTCTGAGCTAATATCATGGTACCTTAATTACTATACATTTATAAGACTTGGAGCAGAATTCCTCAACATTGTCACTCTTTTTCAGGGATGTGTGTGCTATTCTTGACTCAACTCTACCATATAAATTTTAAATTAATTTGTCAAATTCCACACACACCCAAAATATACTATAAGTTTTTTGTTTTGTCCTGTTTTCTATGAAAATGGCTTTATAGTAGAAGTGGTCTGTATCTTAATTATAATATGAGAAACACTGAGTTGAGAGATTTGCTAACTACTTGTAGTGGGTTGAATGGTGTCTCTCCCCACCTTACCTCACCACCCTCCCCCAAAGGTATGGCCACATCTTGGGACCCTGGGTGGCTCAGTGGTTGAGCATCTGCCTTGGGCTCAGAGCATGATCCCAGGGTTCTGGGATCGAGTCCCACATCAGGCTCCCCACAGGGACCCTGCTTCTCCTTCTGCCTATGTCTCTGCCTATGTGTCTCTCATGAATAAATAAATAAAATCTAAAAGAATTTTTTTAAAAGATATGGCCACATCTTAATCCCTGGAACCTATATATGTGACCTTATTTGGAAAAGGTGTCTTTGCAGATATAATTAAGAGTTTTGAAATAAGGAAATATCCTGGGTTATCCAGGTGGGCCCTAATTCCAATTGTAGGTATTCTTATTTTTTTAAAGATTTTTTTAAAATTTATTTATTCATGAGAGACAGAGAGAGAGGCAGAGACACAGGCAAAGGGAGAAGCAGGCTCCATGCGTGGAGCCCGACGTGGGACTCCATCCGGGGTCTCCAGGATCACACCCCGGGCTGCAGGCGGCGCCAAAGCGCTGTGCCACCGGGGCTGCCCCATTAGGTATTCTTATAAGAGACACAAGGGGCTCAGGTCATGATCCCAGGGTCCTGGGATCAAGCCCCACATCTGAGTCCCTGCTAACCGGGGAACCTGCTCCCTCTCCTGCTCCACCTGCTTGTTCTCTCTCTCTCTCTCTCTCTCTCTCCGTCAAATACATAGAAAAATCTTGGTCAGATTCACTCACAAATGCTGTTCTCAGGTTAAAAGATGATGCAAAGGCAGTGGGCATCTTGGTAATGTCATCCCTCAACATTTCTATCACATTGGGTCATCTGCTCCAATTTGGCCTGGTTGCATATGTCTGATGATGCACAGTTGTCATCCAGGAAATCCCTTCACTGTCTACATGGGGATTCTCTTTGTGTTTTCCACACTGGATCTCCTATTTCCCGTCTCATATATTCTTTTGTCTTGATTTGGTCATCTCATTTTGGTGAGCACTTCCTCTAGTAGATTCTTGGGAAACTGTGCTTGGAAAATAAGTATTTTGAGACCTTGCATATTTACCTTTATTTATCTGATAGTTTCGTCAAATAGAGCATTTTAGACTGGAAATAATTTTCTTTCAGAATTTTGAAGCATGGCTCCATTGTTTGCTTGATTTCATTGCTGCTAAGAAGGATAAAGCCATTCTGATAGCTGATCCTTTCTATAAAACCTTTTTTTTTTTCTAGAAGCTTCCATTAGTTCCCATTGTTTTGAAGTTACCTTGATGTAGGTCTATTTTCTTCAATTGTGCTTTGCTTTAAGTGGGTCTTTTTATCTGACAATTCATGTCCTTGACTTTGGAGAAATTTTCTTTAATTCTTTCAGTGATGATTTTCTCACCCCTGCTTTCAATATGTTTTCTTTTTGTAACTCATATTTTCCAGATGTCATACCTCTTGGTATGGTCCTTTCATTTTCTTACATTTCTTTCCTGACCATTATTCTTTTTTTTGTCTTTCAATATCACTATTGAGTGTTTCATTTCTGCTACCATCTTACTATGCTTTTACTTGCCAAGAGTTCATTTTCATTTTCTATTTTAATAATAGAACTATATTCTTGTTTCATAGATGCAATATCTTTTCCAATCTCTTTTAATATATTAATGATAATTATTTTTAAAGTTTTCTTTTCCTTGCATAGATTATATTTCCTTCAGGTTACTTTCATCCCTTTGTGTGTTTACAGGTCTGTTTGTTTTCGACTCCATCTTCTGTATTAGAGGTTTTCCTGTGATGTTTGTTTGACCTTGTTTGAGTGCCTATGATTAAAAGTCTAGGATTAAAAGTTGATTGAAAGCTCTGACTTGTTGACTTTGAGCTTTACTGTTGAGTAATTTGAGTGCATCATTTGGGGGGTAATCCCTAAGGTCAGTATCTTTAAGTCTTTCTTCATAGTTTGGCTGAATTCCCAGAGGGAATTAGAGGAGGATCATCTAATTGGAGGGTAAATGTTTGGCTGTCAGAGTTTTGTGATCCAACCAGAGAGGAGGACTTGGGAGAGACTGGGGTGGACTCTCAGTATTTAGCATTTAGGGATTTGGTCACCTATCTCCTTGGTTTGTACCAAGGTATTTCTGTCTTCCAATGTACCTATTGTCTGCAGTGCAGAGGCCTCCTATTGATTTGTATAGGGAATAAACCTCCATATTTCTGTCAGTTTAGGGAAGAACAGTTGCTTTAGCTTTCAGGAAAGCTTCATAACTTTCTTTATAAATGTTACGGATATAGGGATGCCTGGGTGGCTGGCTC
Organism: Nyctereutes procyonoides; assembly: GCF_905146905.1. Classification (NCBI taxonomy): domain Eukaryota; kingdom Metazoa; phylum Chordata; class Mammalia; order Carnivora; family Canidae; genus Nyctereutes; species Nyctereutes procyonoides. Next base: position 38,571,394 of record NW_026575125.1, on the reverse strand, counting down.
AGTGGTTGAGCCTCTGCCTTCAGCTCAGGGCATGATCCCGGGGTCCTGAGATCGAGTCCCACATTGGGGCCCCTGCATGGAGCCTACTTCTCCCTCTGCCTGTGTCCCTGCCTGTCTCTCTGTGTCTCTCATGAACACATAAATAAAATCTTTACCAAAAAAATGTAATGAATATATTAGATTTATTTCTATATATCTTTTCTTGCTTTTCTTAGTGGTATATTTTGACACATGTTTTCTATCTGTTACTGTTGTATAGAAATGAAATTAATTTAATTTAACTTTAAATATTTATTTATTTATTTGAGAGTGAGAGAGAGCATGAGCAGAGGGTAGGGGGAGAAGCATGCTACCCACCGGAGCAGAAAGCCTGTCACGGCTCTCAATCTCAGGACGTTGGAATCATGACCTGAGCCAAAGGCAGACCTTAACTGACTGAGCCACCCAGGCACCCTGAAATGGAATTAATTTTAGATCTCTCCATTTTAACCAACCATCCTCATTTATTCTATTAACTCTAATTATTTGTCAGCTAATCTCCTTGGATTTTCTGTGTTAGCAATCCATTACTTTTCAAATAATGATTATTTTTCCCCCTTTTCAATCATTATAACCTATAAAGGTTATAAGTTCTCTTTCTCCTTTTACTTAAACAGGATCCCTAGTTTGGTGTTAACATAGGTGGTAATAGTCCTTGAGTTCTTTCTGATCTGATTTTAAAGGTGAAGTTCTTATGTTTCAGATTTAGGTATTTGGTTGATTCTTGGGTTTTGGTAAATAATTTTATTAAGTCATCTTTTAATCCTAGATCATTAGGCAATTTTATTCCAAATAGGTATTGAATTACATTGAATGCTTTTACTGCATTTAGTAAGATATTTTTTTTCTCTCTTAATCAGTGAATAAAAATCATGGATTTTCTAATATTAAACCAACTTTGCCTTGCTGAGATAAGCATAGCTTAGTTATGATGTTTATCTGTTCTGTTCATTGGCAGTTCATTTGCATATAATTTGTTTAGGGTTTTTATATCTGTGTTGGTAAGTGAAATTATGCTGCTTGTAGTATTCCTTTCTTGTACTCTTTTTTTTTAAGATTTTATTTATTGATTCGGGAAACAGAGTATGAGGGGGGAGAGAGAGAGAGAGAGAGAGCGCATGAGCAGGGGGGAGGGGCAGGGGGAGAGGGATGAGCAGACTCCCTCCTGAGCAAGGAGCCTGATGCAGGATTCAGTCCCAGGACACTGGGATCACGACCTGAGCGGAAGGCAGATGCTCAATCACTGAGCCACCCAGGCACCCCCTCTTTCTTGTACTCTTATCTGTGTTTGTTATCAAGGTTATACTAACCTCATAACATTGGAGAGCTGGAGTGTTTCATATTTCTGTTCTGTGGAAGAATTTTCATGATTTTGGAAAGAGATTTTTTTTAAGATTTTTATTTATTTATTTGAGAGAGCTTATAATTTTCTTATGTGTTTATTTATTTATTTAAATTCAATTTGCCAGCATATAGTATAACACCCAGTGCCCATCTCATCACGTGCCTTCCTTAATGCCCATCACCCAGTTACCACATTCCCCCCCAACCCCCTTCTGCAATCCTCTGTTTCCCAGAGTTAGGATCTCTCATGGTTTGTTTCCTCTCTAATTTTTCCCCACTTAGTTTTCCTCCTTTCCCTTATGGTCCCTTTCACTATTTCTTATATTCCACATATGAATGAGACCATATAATAATTGTCTTATACTTTTCAATATATCTTGCCTGCTAGTCTTTTATGGTCATACTCACTTCCCTCCAACTCACCATTGCTAACTCCTGGTAGTTACAAACCTGTTCACCATTTCTATAATTTTATCATTTTGAGAATGTTATATAAATGGACTCAAATAGTACATCATCTTTAAGACTGACCTTTTTCTTTTTTTCTTTTTTAAAGATTTTATTTATTTATTCATGAGAAACACAGACAGAGAGAGAGGCAGAGACACAGGCAGAGGGAGAAGCAGGCTCCATGCAGGGAGCCCATGATGATGGGACTCCATCCGGGGACTCCAGGATCACGCCCCAGGATCATGCCCCAGGCTGCGCTAAACTGCTGAGCCACCCAGGGATCCCCCAAGACTGATCTTTTTCACTTGGCCTAATGCCCTTCAATCCATTCGAATTGTTGTGTGTATTGATAGTTTGTTCTTTTGTATGGCTGAGGAGTAGTCCATGTTATTGATGTACCAGAGGGTTTTTTTTAACTATTTATCTATTAAAGGACATTTTAGTTGGCTCAAGTTTTGACTATTACAAATAAAACTGCTATGAACATTTGTGTATATATTTTCTTTTTTTTCATTTGTGTATATATTTTCTTAAAAGATTTATTTATTCTAGAGAGAGAGAAAGGGAAGGGGCAGAGGGAAAAGGAGAGAGAATCCTCAAGCTGAGTATCTGCTGAGCACAGAGCTTGACATGGGGCTTGATTCCCAGACCCTGAGATAATGACCTGAGCTAAAATTAAGAGTCAACTGCTTAACAGACTGAACCGCCCAGGCTCCACTTGTGTACACATTTTTGTGCGGACATAAGTTATCATTTCCCTGAGATAAATGCCCAGGAGTCCCTTTGCTGGGTGATGTGGTAAGTATATGTTTAGTTTTTTAAGGAAATTGCAAACTATTTTCCAGAATGGTTGTACCATTTTATAATTTGATGGTAAAAAGCAAACCACTTAGAAGATAGAGAAAAGCAATGAAGTGATATTTCATTAAAGAGGATGTACAGATATAAGCACATAAAAAGATGTTCAACATCACTAGCCAATAGCACTGTTAGAAAAGTAAAATATGGGGCAGCTGGGTGGCTCAAGCGGTTGAGCGTCTGCCTTCCACTCAGGTTGTGATCCCAGGGTTCTGAGATCAAGTCTCACGTCAGGCTCCCTGAGAGGGGCCTGCTTCTGCCTCTGCCTATGCGTCTGCCTCTTTCTGTGTGTGTCTCATGAATAAATAAATAAAATAATAAATAAATAAATAAATAAATAAATAAAATCTTAAAAAAAAAGAAAAAGAAAAGAAAAGCTAAAATATAAACAATCAAAGACAGTATCAAATGCTGGCAAGGATGTGGAGAACCTGGATCTCTAAACATTGCTGGTGAGAATGTAAAATTATATATATTCTATATACAATTCCATTGTTAGATATGTTTTACAATTATTTTATCCAGGTATATATCTTGGTTTTCCATTCTTATAATAGTCTCTCAGAGTTTTAAATTTCGATGATGTCCAATTTATTGACTTTTTTCTTTTTTTACTTTTTTTAAAAATATGTTTTTTATTTATTCATGAGATACATGCAGAGAAAGGCAGTGACATAGGCAGAGGGAGAAGCAGGCTCCCTATGGGGAGCCTGACTCAGGACAGTATTCCTGGACCCGGGATCATGACCTGAGTCAAAGGCAGATGTTCAACCACTGAGTCGCCCCAGTGCCCCCCCTTTTTTTTACATGTTTTAAAACTTTTTTCTTTTTTTTTTTTTTTTTTACTTTTTTCTATTTTGAACTGTGCTTTTGGTTTCACGTTTGCCTAGCCTCAGATCCAAAGATTGTTCCCATGTTCTCTTCTAAAGTTTTATAGTTTTGTCTTTTGCATTTAAATATATCATTGATTTTGAGTTAATTTCTATATAATTTATGAAGTTTAAGTCGAGGTTCATTTCATGGATTGGTTGATTATCAATGGATGTTCATTTGCTTTAGCACCATTTATTAAAAAGATGATCTTTTCTCCATCAAATTGCTTTTGCATCTTTGTCAAAAAAAATCAGCCAGTCTTGCTTACCTGTTCTATTTTGGGGTTCTGTATTCTGTTTCATTGATTTATGTGTATATTCCTCTGCCCATATTATACCGTCTTGATTACTGTAGCTATATAATAATAATTATATAGAGTGCTCCTTTCCAATTTTCTATTTCCCAACTCTATTTCGAAATCCTTTTAGCTCTTCCAGTTCCATTACCTTTCCAAATACATTTTAGAAAATTTTGTTTATATCTACAAAAAGTCTTACTGGGATATTAATAAGAATTGCATGAAACCTGTGTATCAGTTTGGGGAGAAATGAAACTTTTATTATGTTGAATTTTCCAATCCATGGATATGCTATGTCTTTCCATTTATTTAAATATTTTATTTCTGTCATCAGTGTTTTGTAGTTTTTAACTTAAAAGTATAGTATATATTTTGTTATATTTATACCAAAGTATTTCTCTTTTATTTATTTTTTTTTATTTTATGATAGTCACAGAGAGAGAGAGAGGCAGAGACACAGGCAGAGTGAGAAGCAGGCTCCATGCACCGGGAGCCCGATATGGGATTCGATCCCGGGTCTCCAGGATCGCGCCCTGGGCCAAAGGCAGGCACCAAACCGCTGCGCCACCCAGGGATCCCTTTCTCTTTTATTTTTGAGTGGTTGTAATGGTATTGCTTTTCCTTTTGTTGTCCACGTGTTCATTGACAGTACGTAGGAATACTATTGATTTTTATATGTTGATCTTGTTACCTATGACCTTGCTAAATTCACTTATTAGTTCTAGGAGTTTTTATGTAGATTTCTTGGCGTTTCCTATGTAGATCATCATGTCATCTGAAAATAGGGATGCTTTGATTTCATCCTTCTTGATCTGTATGGTTTGTGTTGCCTGATTGTTCTGGCAAGGATTCCAGTATTATGCTGAATAACAGCAAAAAGAGCAGATATCTTTGCCTTGTTCTGGATCTTAAGAGGAAATCATTGTCTTTCACCATGTGTTTCACGGCAGCTATAGGATTTTTGAAGGCATTCTTTATCAATTGAGGAAGCTACTCTCTATTCCTAATTTTTTTTTAACATTTTATTGATTTATTTGACAGAGAGAGAGAGGGAGCACAAGCAGGGGGAACAGCAGAGAGGAAGAAGCAGCTCCCTGCTGAGCAAGGAGCCAGACATGGGATTCAATCCCAGGACCTTGGGATCATGACCTGAGCCTAGGGCAGATGCTTAACCAACTGAGCCACCCAGGAGCCACTCTATTCCGAATTTTCTGAGCATTTTTATCATTAATATGTGTTGAATGTTTTTTGCATTATTTTTATTGAGATAAAATTAAAATTTTATTGAGATAAAACATAACAAAGAATTAATTATTTAAACCATTCAAAGTGTACAATTCAATGTTCTTTTTAGTATATTCACAATGCTGTGTAACTATCACCACCATCCAATTTCAGAACTCTCTTAATACCTTAAATAGAAATCCATACACATTAAGCAATCACTCTCCATTCCTCCTTCCCCTCAGCCCCTTGCAATCACCAATCTACTTTCTCTGTATATAGATGTATCTAATATGGATGTTTCATAAAAATGGATCCACACAATATGTGACTTTTGTGTCTTTCACTTAGCATAATGTTTTCAATTTCATTCATGTTGTAGCATGTGTCAATATTTCATTCCTTTTCGTGACTGAATAATTTTCCATTGTATGGATATCTCAAAGTTTGTTTATTCATTCACCAGTCGATGGACATGTGAATTGTTTCCACTTTTTGGCTATTATGAATAGTACTGTTATGAACACTCATGTTTTTATGTGAACATACGTTTTCACTTCTCTTGGGTGTATATCTAGGAATGGAATTGCGGGGTCATGCAGTAACTCTGTGTTTAACTTGTTCATAAACAGAGTGAGTTTTGAGGTAGGCAAGATTAAGGCAGACTTTGTGAGCTGATCTTCCAAGGAGCTACCAGGTGAGTCAAAGCAATTAATTACAATTCTTTGTAAATGAAGTCTGTTTTGCCCCCCTCCACGCCACTACCAGGAAAGTGGGGTGTTATTTTCAGGCTGACACTGGGCTTGGATTGGGGGATGTAACCACGATCTGTTAAAATTCCACAAAGCCGGGCAGCCCTGGTGGCTCAGCGGTTTAGCACCGCCTGCAGCCCAGGATGTGATCCTAGAGACCCTGGATCGAGTCCCACGTCAGGCTCCCTGCATGAAGCCTGCTTCTCCCTCTGCCTGTGTCTCTCTCCTCTCTGTGTATTCTCTCTTTTTTTTTAAAAAAAATTATTTATTATTTATGATAGTCACACAGAGAGAGAGAGAGAGAGAGAGAGGCAGAGACACAGGCAGAGGGAGAAGCAGGCTTCATGCAGGGAGCCTGACGTGGGACTCGATCCAGGGTCTCTAGGATCGCGCCCTGGGCCAAAGGCAGGCGCCAAACCGCTGCGCCACCCAGGGATCCCCTCTCTGTGTATTCTCATGAATAAATAAATAAAATCTTTTAAAAAAAATTCCACAAAGCCACTATTCTTACTGATATTTGGCTTTTTTGTTTTTGATTAAACACTCTCCTTGTCACTGTAAGCTTTTAGTTAGTTTCCAGAATTCTGAAAAAGTTGCTTTTGCCAGTTTTTAATTGCTTTTATGGAAGGGCAGATTTGTGAAATTCCTTTCTTCAACATTTTTGCTGATATCCTCAAATGATAAATTTTGTCAAGTGCTTTTTCTGCATCAGTTGATATGATCATTTCACTTTTCTTCTCTAGACCATTTATATGGTGGTTCACATAGATTGGTTTTCAAATATGGAACCAGCTTTGCATCTCTGGAATAAATCCTCATCATTCATGATGTATGACTATTTTTATATGTTGCTCAATTCTATTTGATAATACTTCATTAAGTACTTTTCTGCCTATATTCATGAGAGCTGTTTCTCTGCAGTTGTCTTTTTTGGGACTGTCTGACTTTGGTGTCAGGATGATACTACCTCATAAAATAAGTTCAGAAAGGTTCTCCTTTCTATTTTTTTGGAAAAGATTTTACAAATTTGGTGTTCTTTTAAAAATGTTTGATAGATTTCACCTAGAATTCATGTTTGGTAGAATTTATGTGAGCCTGGGGATTCTTTTCTTGGGAGTTTTAAAGTTATAAATTTCTATAGTTGTTAGAGGGCTACTCAAATTATCTATTTCATATTGGGTGAGTTGTGGTTCTTCGTGTTTTTTGAAAAATTGCTCTATTTCATCTAATTCACCAAATTTATGTGTAGAGTTGTTCATACTATTTCCTTATTATCCTTTTGATGTTTGCAAGATCTCCAGTGATATCCTGTGTTTCATTTCTGATATTAGTAATTTGTGCCTTCTCTCCTTTGGTGTTTGTCAGTCTTGCTAGAGATGTGTCACTGTTATTGTTCTTTTCAAAGAATCAGCTCCTTGTTTTATTGATTTTCTATATTGTTTTTTCTGTTTTCAATTTTATTGATTTATGCTCTTATTATTGTTGTTTATTTATTTTTGTAATCTTTGGACTTATTTTGTATTCCTTTATGAAGTCTCTTAATATTAGGTGACTGTTTTGAGATTTTTTTTCCTTTTTTTTAATGTAAGCATTTAGTGGTTAAAAAAAAAAAAGCACTGGTATAGCAACATCTCACAAATTTTGATATTCTAGATTTTTATTTCCATCCAATTCAATGTATTTCTTATTTTCTTTGAGATTTCCTTTGTGATCCCTGGGTTATTTAGAAGTATACTATTTGTTATCAAGTGCTTAGATATTTTCTGTTATCTTTCTGCTATTGGTTTCTAGTTTGATTCTTTTTTTTAAATTTTTATTTATTTATGGTAGTCACAGAGAGAGAGAGAGAGAGGCAGAGACATAGGCAGAGGGAGAAGCAGGCTCCATGCACCGGGAGCCCGACGTGGGATTCGATCCCGGGTCTCCAGGATCGTGCCCTGGGCCAAAGGCAGGCGCTAAACTGCTGCGCCACCCAGGGATCCCTCTAGTTTGATTCTTTTGTAATCAGAGAACACACTCTGATTTCCATTCTTTTAATTTTGTTGAGATTTATGGTCCAGAATATGAACTGTCTTGTTCTATGTTCCATAGATAATTTTTTTTTGTGTATATGGTAAAATGTTTCTATTTAGAATTAGCCTGTTGGACTCAGTTTAGATGATCCCAATTTTGTTGGCAATATCCAAAGTGTCAGAGTCAGAATCCAGGTGAACATATGCCTTCTTCTCTTTATCAGGCTTGATTGGGATGTTGACCATGGAAACCTCAATGTTGTAGAGCTTCTTCACAGCCTGTTTGATTTGATGCTTATTGGCCCTGACATCCACAATGAACATTGTGTGCTGTTGTCTTCTATCATTTTCAAGGCTGACTGTGGTCAGGGGGAAGTTGATGATGGTATAATAGTCAAATCTGTTTCTTTTGAGGGTGCTCTTCTAAGGATATATTGGCTGCTTTTAGAACTATAGTGGCTTGGGCCACTAGAAGTTGAGTGTTGTGTGAATATCCTCCACCCATTCCTTCTTCTTTTCAGCACCTGCTCTCTTGCCCTTCAAAGCCTTGGCTTTAGCTTTGGGAGGGGCAGGGGCTTCCTTCTTCACTGTCACTGCCATCTTTTTGCCATAGACACTTTATTTTTTTTTCTTTATTTATTTATGATAGTCACACACACACACACAGAGAGAGAGAGAGAGAGAGAGAGAGGGAGAGACACAGGCAGAGGGAGAAGCAGGCTCCATGCACCGGGAGCCCGACGTGGGACTCGATCCCTGGTCTCCAGGATCGCGCCCTGGGCCAAAGGCAGGCGCCAAACCGCTGCGCCACCCAGGGATCCCGCCATAGACACTTTAAAAGAATGTTTATTCTGCTGTTATTGGGTGGAATGTTATATAAATGTTAATTAAAGCCTGTTGGTTGATGATGTGTTAAGTTCTTATATATCCTTGTTGATTGTCTAGAAGTTTTATCAGTTGTTTATAAGAGAGGTGTTGAAGTCTCCAACTGTAATTGCATGTCATCCTTGTGTGGGGCCCATGCTAATCTTCTCTGTACCATTCCAATTTTAGCATATGTGCTGCTGAAGTGAGCACTCTCCAACTGTAATTGCATTAATTTTTGCTTCACATGTTTTCCAGCTCTGTTGGTTTATGCGTACAAATTTGGGATTCCTATGTCTTCTTGGTAGACTGGCTCTTTTATCATTCTCTAAAATTCCTTTCAGGCAGGTAATTTTTTTGCTCTGAGGATGATTTTGTCTGATAATAACATAGCCACTCCTTCTTTCTTCTAATTGATATTTGCATAGTGTATATATTTTTATTCTTTTAATTTTAACCTATCTATATGGTATTTGAAGTGAGTTTCATGGTTGTGTTTTATGTTTGACTCTACTCTCAATCTTTGCCTTTCAATTCCTGTAATTATGCCATTTACATTTAATGTAAATAATGATATGTTAAGGCTTTAGTTTGCCATTTTAATTTTTGTTTTCTGTGGATTGTTTGTTTCTGTTTCTTTTACCTGTCTTCCTTGGGTTATTTGAACATATTTTAGAATCTCATTTTGATTTATTTGTAGTTTTTAAAAAGCTTTAGGGATCCCTGGGTGGCGCAGCGGTTTGGCGCCTGCCTTTGGCCCAGGGCGCGATTCCATTCTTCTGAAGAGGTGCAAAATAAAATAAGGTATCATTTTCCAAACTACAGGATAGGTAAGATTAAAAGAATGATGAAGCAATGATGATTGTGGAAAACCAATTATCCCTGCCTACATAGAGAGCAGGTAAAAGGAAACATAAATACAAACTTCAAAAAATGTTATTCAAAAGGATGATAATATCCAGCACTGGTAAGCATATAAGCCAGGGCTTCTCAGCCTTAGTACTATTGACATAAATCTTTGTTGTAAAGGACTGTACTGTGTGTTGTAGGACATTTCACAGCATCTCTGGCCTGTAACACTAGATACCAGTAGCATCTCTAACCCTGTCCCCTCTGACCCTAGAGTATTTTTTGAGTATATCTCTTTCTACAGAGTTTTAATGGTTGCCCTAAGTGTTACATACTTTTACATAGATGAGTTTTCATACTCTACTTCATTTTACCAGTATATAAATCTTATCTTCCTGTGAATTCCTTTCCTCCCTCCCATTTGTAATTATTTTAAGTATTTCGTCTACATACACCGAGAACCATATCACATAATGTAATTTTTTTTGCTTCAAAAGTAAAAATTCAGAAAACTCAAGAGAAGGAAACTATTTTATTTACCTATATTTTTACTATTTTTCTTATTTTTTATTCCTTGTTGATATTTTAAATTCTTATTTTTTATCATTCCTGTTCTTTTTCAAGAATTTCCATTAGCTATTTTTTTAGAGTAAGTCTGCTGGTGACAAATTCTCTTAGTTTTTCTTTATTTGAAAATATCTTGATTTCCCCTTTATTCCTAGGAGTATTTTAACTGGTTATAGAATTCTAAGTTGACAGTTATTTTCTTGTAGCACATAAAAAATTTTGTGCCACTTTCTTATGACCTACCCAGTTTCTGATAATAAATCCATTGCCAAAAAAAAGAAAGAAAAAAATCCACTGTGGTTTGAATGATTTTCCCTATAGATAAGGGGACATTCATTGATGTCAAGATTTTTCTTTATTTTTAGTTTTTCGAATTTTGATTATCATGTGCTGTGGCATGAATTTCTTTGAGTTTATTCTGTTTGGAATTCATTAAGCTCCTTGAATTTGTAGGCTTATGCCTTTTGCCAAATTTGAGGAAATCAGACATGATTTTTTCAAATGCTTTTTCAATCTTATATTTTTCATCTTCTCATAACTCTAAAGACGTGAATGTTAGATCTTTTGTTATAGTTCTACAGTTCCCTGAGGCTCTATTTATTTTTTCCCTTTCCTTTGTATAGACTGGGTAATTCCTATTGTTCTTTCTGTTTATCAATTCCCTTCTCTGTCTCCATTCTGATGTTCAGCCTATCAAGTGAGGTTTGTTTATTTTTTTTTAACTTTGGTTACTGTATATTTCAGTTCCAATGTTTCCATTGGATTCTTCTTTTTATTTCTTTATTGACACCATTTCTTTGCTTAAACTTTCTATTTTTTCATTCGTTTTAATCATGTTCATAATTGTTTCTTGAAGTAATTTTGAAATGGCTACTTTAAAATCCTTCTTAGATAATTTTAGTTTACCTATTGGCACCTCATTGTTGGCATCGGCTGACTGTCTTCTTATTCCAGTTGAGATTTTCCTGGCTGTTGGATCATTAGTCATTTTAGATTGTAGCCTGAGGGATCCCTGGGTGGCGCAGCGGTTTGGCGCCTGCCTTTGGCCCAGGGTGCGATCCTGGAGACCTGGGATCAAATCCCACGTCAGGCTCCCGGTGCATGTGGCCTGCTTCTCCCTCTGCCTATGTCTCTCTCTCTCTTTCTCTGCGTGACTATCATAAATAAATAAATAAAAATTAAAAAAAAAAAAGATTGTAGCCTGAACATTTTTAGTGTTATGTTAGGACACACTGGATCTTACTTAATTCTTGTTTTAGTAGACTTCCTCTGACACCATGCTTTAAGGGGAATATGGACACAACCTCTTTCCTGCCAGGTTGTGAGCAGAAGTCCAGATGTCCCCCTCAGCCTCTATTGACACCCTGGGGTTGGAAGTGGGACTTTGTTGCCACCAGGTGGTGGTGAGAGTCATGATTCTCTACTAGGCCTTCTTTGAAACCATTCCAGCAAGGAGAGACAGGGTAGGGTTCCTTCTTACCACCAGGTGGGAGTGGAAGTTCTGGTTCCTCATGTGATTTCCACTGGCATTACGGGAGATACTTCATTATTGTCTGGCTGGGATGAAAGTCTAACCACTTGATCTTACATTTTACCAACCTGGCAGAGGCATTGACTCACTTCATTAAAGCTTGGCGAGAGTGTTGAGTGGTGGGACCACTCAACTCTCCCCTTGGCCTTTTCTGGTGTGCTGAGTAGTGGGATGAAAATCTTTTCCAAGGTGTTTGGATGGAACAGAGTGGTTGTTGCCCAAAAGTTTTCTTGCTAGGTCGCCCCTTTCCTGGTTCTATGGTTAGAGAGAGAAAGCATTTTTAGGGATTTTTTTTTTTTTTTTTTTTTGTCTGTGTTGCCAGCATCCTTAGCCCCCAGTATGAGATAGACAAGGGAAAAAGTATGCCTAAGGAGCTCATTACTGTGTCATCCTTGAGTCCCTAGGTTCCTAACTGGTCCCCATTTGAAAGTCATATATATATCATCCAGGCTATACTTTGTGGGAGAAATAGGGGGAAGGGTGTTTGCTCTTTTTTGATCAAGACCAAAAGTGTTCATTTAACATTATTATTTTTTTAAGATTTTGTTTATTTATTCATGAGAGACACAGAAAGAGAGAGGCAGAGATACAGGCAGAGGGAGAAGCAGGCTCCATGCAGGGAGCCCAATGGGGGACTTCATCCCGGGTCTCCAGGATCACACCCTGGCCTAAGGTGACACTAAACCACTAAGCCACCCGGGCTGCCCTCTATTTAACATTATTAAATACATAACATTTTCATTGGTTTTCAGTTTAAGAATTTTATAATTTTCTTATGATTTTTTTTTTAACCAATGAGTTCTTAATTTCCAAATACATGGTATATACTCTTTTGCCTGTTTTTTTAAACCTATTTGCTTCTGGGTAAGAAAGTTATTTAAAGGACTGTGCTTCAGTTTTTCTCCGATAAAGTGGAGGTAATAATAGTTCTAATCTCATAAACTGTGCAGATTAAATGAATCTGTCCATGAACTTTCCTAAGAAATCATAGATGTGCTCCCCTTATCACTTTTTTCCCTGATTCTTCTTCCATATAATTCCTTGGGTTAAGATGCTGGGTTATTTCTTTTTAATAAAAGTTTTATTGAAATATAAATGATATACCATGCAAATCACCTATTTAAAGTATACAATTCAATAGCTTTTAGCATATTCACAGAGTTGTGCAAACATCACACAGTCAATTTTAGAACACTTTCATCATCCCCCAGCAAAACTCATTAGCATTCACTCTCCTTCTCTCCCCAGTATCTAGACCTAGGCAATTGCTAATCTACTTTATGTCTCTATGTATTTGCCTATCCTGGACATTTCAAATACACAGAATTACACAACATGTAGTCTCTTGTGGCTGTCTTCTTTCACTTAGCATCAAGATCCATCCATGTTGTACTGTGTATTAGTGTTTCTTTTTAAAATACCAAATGATATTCCATTGTATGGTTATGCTACATTTATCCATTCATCAGTTTATGGACATTTGGGTTTGTTCCACTTTGGGGCTATTATGAATAATGGTGCTATGAACATTTAAGTACAAGTTTTTGTATGGACATATGTTTTCTTTTATCTTGGGTAAATTCCTAGGGGTGGAATTGCAGGGTCTTGGTAAATCTATGTTTAAACCTTTGAGGAACTGCCAGACTTTTCCGTAGCAGCTATATCATTTCACATTCCCATCAATAACATATGAAGGTTATAATTTCTTCTAATCTTCACAAACACTTGTATTTTATCTTTTCATTAGAGCCATCCTAGTGGGTATGAAATGTGATCTCATTTTGGTTTTGAGTTTTATTTCTCTGATGGTTAATGATGTTAGTATCTTTTCATGTGATTTTTGGCCATTTGTATTTTTTTTTTTTGGAGGAATATTTATTGAAGTCTTTTGCCATTTAAAAAACTGGGGAGAAAAATAAAAAATAAATAAAAATAACAAACTGGGGAAAGGGGTGCCTGGGTAGCTCAGTGAATGGGCATCTGCCTTCAGCTCAGGATGCCATCCACAGGTCCTAGGATCGAGTCCCACATCAGGTTCCCCACAGGGAGTCTGCTTCTCCCTCTGCCTATGTCTCTGCCTCTCTGTGTGTGTGTGTCACTCATGAATAAACAAATAAAATCTTTAAAAATAATAAAAATTTAAAAATTGAGGTATTTGTCTTTTGTTGTTAAATTGGAAGAGTTCTTTGTATATTATTTTGAACACAAAATCTTTATTAGAGATATGATTTGTAAATCTTTTCTCCCATTCTGTTTGATTGCCTCTTCACTTTCTCAATAATGTCCTTTGATATGCAAGTTTTTAATTTTGATGAAGACCCATTCACCTATTTTTCCTTTTGTTACTTTTGCTTTTGGTGTCATGTCTAAGAATCCATTGCTAAATCTAAGGTCATGAAAGAATTACTCCTATGTTTCAATTGAAGAGTTTTATAGTTTTAGCTATTAGATTTAGGTCTATGATCCATTTTGAGTTAATTTTTGTATATGGTGAGAGGTAGAGGTGCAACTTAACCCTTTGCATGTGGATATCCAGTTGTTTCAGCACCATTTACTGAAAAGAATATTCTTTCCAACTGAATCATCATGGTACACTTATCAAAAATCAATTCATTGTAAATGTGAATGTTTATTTTTAACTCTTAATTCCACTGGTCTATCCTTCTGTTAGTACCACATTGTCTTGATTACTGTAGCTCTGAAGCAAATATTGAAATTGGAAAGTTTGAGTCTGCAAAATTCGGTCTTCTTTTTAAAGATTGTTCTTTTTAGAGATTTTAAAAAGATTCTTCTTTTTTTATATTTTTTTTATTTTTATTTATTTATTTTTATTTATTTATGACAGTCACACAGATAGAGAGAGAGAGGCAGAGACACAGGCAGAGAAGCAGGCTCCATGCACCGGGAGCCCGACGTGGGATTCGATCCCGGGTCTCCAGGATCGCGCCCTGGGCCAAAGGCAGGCGCTAAACCGCTGCGCCACCCAGGGATCCCCAAAAGATTCTTCTTTTTAAAAAATAATTGCAGTGGCTATTCTATGTCTCTTGAATTCCTGTATGAATTTTAGGACCAGCCTGTCAATCTCTGCCAAGAAGTCAGCTAGAATTTTGATAGGGATTACACTGACTCTGTAGATCAATTTGGGGAACTATTTTGATCTTAACAATATTAAGTCTTCTGATTCATGAATACAAGTTGTCTTTCCATTAGTTAAATCTTCTCTAATTTCTTCCAGTGGAATTTTATAGTTGTCAGTGTACAAGTTGTGTACTTTCTTTGCTAAATATATTCTTAAATATTTCATTCATTTTGATACTGTTAAAATATTCCCTTGAACCCTAAGGATGAGGGCCATATCCTAAGAATGGCAGACCAAAAGCTGGAAGGAGTCAAGGCACCCTACATACCTGAGTACCCAAAGAGCTCTGTGCCTCCTACAAAGAGGTGAGAGAAATTATGAGGAAAAAAAGATGTCTATCTTGTACAAACATTTGTTATTTTGGGTGAGCTGCCACTCACAGATGAACTTGTTTTAATAAATCTAACCTATAAGTACAGGGGCAAGATGGCGGAGGAGTAGGGTCCCCAAGTCACCAGATCCCACCAACTTAGCTAGATAACTTTTAAATCATCCCAAACACCTATGAATTTGATATGAGATTTAAAGAGAAAACAGTTGGAATGTTACAGAGAGAAGAGTTTGTGCTTCTAACAAGGTAGGAAGGCGGGAAAATAAATTAAAAAGAATCCAGTGGGGGAGGGGCCCTGCGAGGTGCCGGCTAAAGGGGGTAGCAAGTGCCCGGGACAGGAGAGCCCAGCCCAGGAGAAGCAGGAACTTTAACAATCTGCCCCAGATTCTTCCCAGATGGAGAGGAGCTCAGCAGGGAAATCAGGCAGGATCCCAGAAGGGCCAGTGGAGCTTCCAGTCTTCCAGTGTCACTAACAGAGGAAGGGCACCTGGGGGAGAGCACACTGCACACTGCGGGCCCATCTTGGTAAAGGGCTGGAGTGTGCCCGGTGGGACCTCGGGGAGAAGCCAGTTGGTCATGTGGGGGCTCGGTGGAGGGGGCTGCGCCCTGCTGCCTTTGGGGGCTGTGGCCCTGGGAGAGAGATTCCAGCAGCGCAGGCCCCGGATCGCAGGGCACCGGGGGACACAGCCCAGGATCCTGTGCTCCCCCTGGAACAGGCGGAGGCGGAGAAGCCACAGGACAGTGAGGACTCTCCTGCCACCAGGCGCCCCTGAGCTGTCCAGATCAGTGCCCCCTGCTGCCCTGGGAGCACCCAGGCCAGTGTGGACTGGGAGACTGCAGTAGTTACTGCAGGACCTGACTCCAGAGATGGAGAGCTGGCCACGGCCAGTGTTGTTGTTCCTCCTGGTGTCACCCTGTGCCTGGGATGGAGAGGGGCCGCCAGTGAACAGAGGCCACACGGGGTCAACAACTCCCACTGAGCCGTGCACCTGGCAGGGGGCGGGGCAGCTCCCTCAGGTGCACACACCTGAGAATCAGCAGAGCAGCCCCTTCCCCAGAAGACCCACTGGAAGGACAGAGGAAGAGCAAGTTCTTGATCCAGAAGCACTGGAAAGCTCCAGGGGAAGTCGAGGAATTCAAGTATATAGAACCAGAGGGTACCTCAACTTTTTTTTTTTTTTGCTTTACTTTTTTTTCTTCTTGTTTCTAGTACAACTTGTTTTTAGCCACTCTGAACTGAGCAAAATGACTAGAAAAAAGAACTCACCACAAAAGAAGAATCAGAAACAGTCCTTTCTGCCACAGAGTTACAGAATTTGGATTACAATTTGATGTCAGAAAGCCAATTCGGAAGCACAATTATAAAGCTACTGGTGGCTCTGGAAAAAAAGCATAAAGGAGTCAAGAGAGTTCATGACTGCAGAATTTAGATCTGATCAGGCTGAAATCAATGGAATGAGATGCAATCCAAACTGGAGGTCCTAATGACAAAGGTTAATGAGGTAGAAGAGTGAGTGACATGGAAGGCAAGTTGATGGCAAGGAAGGAAGCTGAGGAAAAAAGAGAAAAACAATTAAAAGACCATGAGGAAAGGTTAAGGGAAATAAATGACATCCTCAGAAAGAAAAATCTGCATTTAATTGGGGTTGCAGAGGGTGCCGAGAGGGACAGAGGACCAGAAAGCATATTTGAACAAATCATAGCTGAGAACTTTCCTAATTTGAGGAGGGAAACAGGCATTCAGATCCAGTAGATAGAGAGGTCACCCCCTAAAATCAATTAAAAAAGTTCAACACCTCAACATTTAATAGTAAAACTTGCAAATTCCAAAGATAAAGAGAAAATCCTTGAAGCAGCAAGAAACAAGAGATCCCTAACTTATATGGGGAGAAATATTAGCTTAACAGAAGACCTCTCCACAGAGACCTGGCAGGCCAGAAAGGGCTGGCAGGATATATTCAGGGTCCTAAATGAGAAGAACATGCAGCAAAGAATACTTTATCCAGCAAGGCTCTCATTCAGAATAGAAGGAGAGAGAAAGAGCTTCCAAGATAGGCAAAAACTGAAAGAATATGTGACCACCAAACCAGCTCTGCAAGAAATATTAAGGGGAACCCTGTAAAAGAAAGAGGAAGCCCAAAGAAATAATCCAAAAAAATAGGGACTGAATAGGAATTATTCAGTCACAAAATTCATATCTTTCGATAGTAACTCTGAACATGAATGGGCTTAATGATCCCAGCAAAACACGCAGGGTTTCAGACTGGATAAAAAAGGAAGACCCATCTATTTGCTGTCTATAAGAGACTCATTTTAGACCTAACGACGTGTCCAGCCTGAAAATGAAAGGTTGGAGAATCATTTACCATTCAAATGGCCCTCAAAAGAAAGCAGGGGTAGCCATCCTCATATCAGATAAACTAATGTTTATCCCAAAGACTATAGTAAGAGATGAAGAGAGACACTATATCATAGCTAAAGGGTCTATCCAACAAGAAGACCTAACAATCATGAATATTTATGCTCCTAATGTGGGAGCTGCCAAGTATATCAATTAATAACCAAAGTAAAGACATACTTAGATAATAATAAATACACTAATACTGGGAGGCTTCAACACGGCACTTTCTGCAAATGAAAGATCTTCTAAGCACAACATCACCAAAGAAAGAAGGGCTTTAAATGATACACTGGACCAGATGGATTTCACAGATATTTACAGAACTTTTCATCTGCATGCAACTGAATACACATTCTTCTCAAGTGCACATGGAACTTTCTCCAGAATAGACCACATACTGGGTCACAAATCAGATCTCAACTGATACCAAAATATTGGGATTGTCCCCTGCATATTTTCAGACCATAATGCTTTGAAACTTGAGCTCAATCACAAGAAGAAATTTGGAAGAAACTCAAACACATGGAGGTTAAAGAGCATCATGGTAAAAGATGAATGGGTCAACCAGGAAATTAGAAAAGAATTAAAAAGATTCATAGAATCTAATGAGAATGAGGGAGGATACAACCATTCAAAATCCTTGGGATACAACAAAAGCAGTCCTAAGAGGGAAATACATCACAATACAAGCATCCCTCAAAAAATCGGAAAAAACTCAAATACACAAGCTAACTTTGCACCTAAAGGAACTGGAGAAAGAACAGCAAATAAAACCTGCACCAAGCAGAAGAAGAGAGTTAATAAAGATTCGAGCAGAACTCAATGAAATAAAGACCAGAAGAACTGTAGAACAGATCAACAAAACCAGGAGCTGGTTCTTTGAAAGAATTAGTAAGATAGATAAACCATTAGCCAACCTTATTAAAAACAAAAGAGAAAAGACTCAAATTAATAAAATCATGAATGAAAAAGGAGAGATCACAACCAATACCAAGGAAATACAAATGATTTTAAAAACTTATTATGAGCAGCTATACACCAATAAATTAGGCAACCTAGAAAAAATGGACACATTTCTGGAAAACCACAAACTACCAAAATTGGAACAGGAAGAAATAGAAAACCTGAACAGGCCAATAACCAGGGAGGAAATTGAAGCAGTCATCAAAAACCTCCCAAGATACAGAAATCCAGGGCCAGATGGCTTCCCAGGGGAATTCTATCAAACATTTAAAGAAGAATCAATACCTATTCTACTAAAGCTGTTCTGAAAGACAGAAAGGGATGGAGTACTTCCAAACTCCTTCTATGAGGCCAGCATCACCTTAATTCCAAAACCAGACAAAGACCCCACCAAAAGGAAAAATTATGGACCAATATCCCTGATGAACACAGACGCAAAAATTCTCAACAAGATACTAGCCAATAGGATCCTACAGTATATGAAGAAGATTATTCACTGTGACCAAGTGGGATTTATCCCCGGGATGCAAGGCTGATTCAACACTCGTAAAGCAATCGACATGATAGATCACGTCGACAAGAGAAAAAACAAGAACCAATATGATGCTCTCAATAGATGCAGAGAAAGCTTTTGAAAAAATAAAAACATCCATTCCTGATCAAAACTCTTCAGAGTGTAGGGATAGAGGGAACATTCCTCAACATCTTAAAAGCCATCTATGAAAAGCCCACAGCAAATATCATTCTCAATGTGGAAACACTGGGAGCCTTTTCCCTAAGATCAGGAACACGACAGGGATCTCCACTCTCACCACTGCTATTCAACATAGTACTAGAAGTCCTAGCCTCAGCAATCAGGCAACAAAAAGAAATAAAAGACATTCAAATGGGCAAAGAAGTCAAACTTTCCCTCTTTGCAGATGACATGGTACTGTACATAGAAAACTCAAAAGACTCCACCCCAAGATTGCTAGAACTCATACAGCAATTTGGCAGTGTGGCAGGATACAAAATCAATGCCCAGAAACCAGTGGCATTTCTATACACTAACAATGAGACCGAGGAAAGAGAAATTAAGGAGTCAATCCCATTTACAATTGCACCCAAAAGCTTAAGATACCTAGGAATAAACCTAACCATAGAGGTAAGGATCTGTACCCTAAAAACTACAGAAGACTTCTGAAAGAAATTGAGGAAGACACAGAGATGGAAAAATATTCCATGCTCATGGATGGGAAGAATTAATATTGTGGAAATATCAATGTTACCCAGGGCAATTTACACATTTAATGCAATCCCTATCAAAATACCATGAGCTTTCTTCAGAGAGATAGAACAAATCATCTTAAGATTTGTGTGGAATCAGAAAAGACCACGAACAGCCAGGGGAATATTGAAAAAGAAAACCAGAGCCAGGGGCATCACCATGCCGGATTTCAAGTTGTACTACAAAGCTGTGATCATCAAGACAGTGTGGTACTGGCACGAAAACAGACACATAGATCAATGGAACAGAATAGAGAACCCAGAAATGGGCCCTCAACTCTATGGTCAACTAATATTCGACGAAGCAGGAAAGACTATCCACTGGAAGAAAGACAGTCTCTTCAATAAATGGTGCTGGGAATATTGGACAGCCATGTGCAGAAGAATGAAACTAGACCACTCTCTTACACCATACATAAAGATAAACACAAAACGGATGAAAGATCTAAATGTGAGACAACAATCTATCAAAATCCTAGAGGAGAACACAGGCAACACCCTTTTTTTTTTTTTTTTTTGCAACACCCTTTTTGAATTTGGTCACAGCAACTTCTTGTAAGATACATCTATGAAGGCAAGGAAAACAAAAGCAAAAATGAACTATTGGGACTTAATCAAGATAAAAAAGCTTCTGCACAGCAAAAGAAACAGTCAACAAAACTCAAAGACAAGCTACAGAATGGGAGAAGATATTTGCAAATGATATATCAGATAAAGGACTAGTGTCCAAGATCATAAAGAACTTATTAAACTCAACAGCAAAGATACAAACAATCCAATCATGAAATGGGCAAAAGACATGAACAGAAACCTCACAGAGGAAGACATAGACATGGCCAACAAGCACATGAGAAAATGCTCTGCATCACTTGCCATCAGGGAAATACAAATCAAAACCACAATGAGATACCACCTCACACCAGTTGAGAATGGGGAAAATTAACAAGACAGGAAACAACAAATGTTGGAGAGGATGTGGAGAAAGGGGAACCCTCTTGCCCTGTTGGTGGGAATGTGAACTGGTACAGCCACTCTGGAAAACTGTGTGGAGGTTCCTCAAAGAGTTAAAAATAGATCTGCCCTACAACCCAGCAATTGCACTGCTGGGGATTTATCCCAAAGATACAGATGAAGTGAAACGCCGGGACACCTGTACTCTGATGTTTATGGCGGCAATGTCCACAATAGCCAAACTGTAGAAAGAGCCTCAGTGTCCATCGAAAGATGAATGAAAAGAGAAGATGTGGTCTATATATACAATGGAATATTCCTCAGCCATTAGAAACGACGAATACCCACCATTTGCTTCTACATGGATGGAACTGGAGGGTATTATGCTGAGTGAAGTAAGTCAATCGGGGAAGGACAAACATTATATGGTCTAATTCATTTGGGGAATATAAAAAATAGTGAAAGGGAATAAAGGGGAAAGGAGTGAAAATGAGTGGGAAATATCAGATAGGGAGACAGAACATGAGAGACTCCTAACTCTGGGAGACAAACTAGGGGTAGTCGAAGGGGAGGTGGGCGGGGGAATGGGGTGACTGGATGATGGGCACTGAGGGGGGCACTTGACGGGATGAGCACTGGGTGTTATGCTATATGTTAGCAAATTGAACACCAATAAAAAATATACAAAAAATAAATAAATAAAAAATAAAATAAATCTAACCAATGATGCCAATCATTCATTTATTTATTCACTCATTCAACAATTATCTATTGAACATATAAAATGTCATAACATTGTGTTAGGTACTGAATGAGATGAAAAAGCCATTTAAATTCTATTTGGGACGCCTGGGTGGCTCAGTGGTTAAGCGTCTATCTTTTGCTCAGAGTGTGATCCCGGAGTCCTGGGATCAAGTTCCATATTGGGCTCCCTGCAGGGACTGGATCCTGGGACTCCAGGACCAGGCCCTGGACTGAAGGCGGCGCTAAACCACTGAGCTACCCGGGCTGCCCGGCAATAGAAAATTTTAAAACAATATTAAAGCTGACAAGAATTCATTCTGCTTTTTATTTTCACCTTGCACTGACAATTCTAAACAATGTCAGTGGTAAAATACCCTCCCCACTCTCCTGAAATCTTTTCTGGGTCTGGGGGCAGTGCTGTCCAAAAGAAATATAATCCAAGCCTCATATGTTATTTTAAATTTCCCAGTAGGCACATTAAAAAAGTAAAAAGAAAAGGGCAAAATTAATTTTTTAAAAGATTTTATTTGATAGAGAGAGACCATGAGACAGAGCAAAAGCTGTAGGGAGGGGCAGAGAGAAAGAGAGAAGCAGACCCCCCACTGAGCAGGGAGCCTGATGCAGGGCTCAACCCCAAGATCCCAGGTTCATGACCTGAGTCAAAGGCAGACGCTTAACTGAGCCATCCAGGTGCCCTGGTAAAATGAATTTTAATAATATATCTAATCCAGTATATCCAAATACTACCATTCCAACATGTAATCAATATAAAAATTGTTAAATGTTTTGTATAATTTTTTCATGAGTTTGGTGTATATTTTCCACTTACAGCACATCTCCATTTGGACTAGCTACATTGCAAGTGCTCATTAGTCACATATGGTTAATGGCTACTATGTTGAACAGAGCTTGCTTAAGGTCTAAACAGAAACTGTGGTTATGGTTATGTTGTAATAATAAGTCAAAAGCCTCAAATCAGCACAGTTTTATTACTTACCATCTAATAAATATTGTATTCTACATGGAAGTCAGTTTGGAGAACTCCCAGTTACATGGTCAGCCCCCAAAACCTATGGATTCAGGTAGTATATGTATTTGTATGGAGAGTAAGTTTTTTTCCTCCTACTAATAATGTGTATTAGAAAAAAAATAAAGTTACATGAGAAGTATAAACTTTAACAATAATTATCTGTTAACATAACAAGAATAAGAGTAAGCTTATCCTGACCTATCATGCATGTATGTCACCTTTATATTCATATGAAACATTTTGTATCTTGCTGTTCCTTTTGATTTGCTATCCTTTTTCAGTAATTTCTGCTCCTCCCTTGTAAAGTTTATTTTTTTCCCTACTTGTTTTTTTTCTAATTTCTTGAATTACTTTTAGCCTTTCACCTTTTCTTTTTTTTTTCCAGGTTTATTGAGATATAACTTACACATAACATTGTGTAAGTTTAAGATGTACAGCATTTTGCAAATCAATCAACGTGATACACCACATTAACAAAATAAAAGGGGGCAGCCCCAGTGGCTTAGCGGTTTAGCGCTGCCTGCGGCCTGGGGGTGTGATCCTGGAGACCAGGGATTGAGTCCTAGATCTGGCTCCCTGCATGGAACCTGCTTCTCCCTCTGCCTCTCTCTCTCTCTCTCTCACTCTCTCTCTCTCTCTCTGTGTGTGTGTGTGTGTGTGTCTCATGAATAAATAAATAAAATCTTTAAAAAAAAAGAATAAGAACCATTATCACCCTCTCAATATAAGCAGAAAGAGCATTTGACAAAATACAGCATCCATTCTTAATAGAAACCCTCAATAAAGTAGGAATAGATGGAACAAACATACCTCAACTTCATAAAGGCCATATATGAAGAACGCACAGCTAATATCATCCTCAATGGGGAAAAACTGAGAGCTTTTCCTCTATGATCAGGAACAAGACAGGGATGCCCATTCTCACCATTACTATTTAACGCAGTACTAGAAGTCGTAACCTCAGCAATCAGACAACAAAAAGAAATAAAAGGCATCTAAGTTGGCAAGGAAAAAGTCAAGCTTTCAATGTTTGCAGACAACATGATACTCTATGTAGAAAACCCAAGAGTCGGGATCCCTGGGTGGCGCAGTGGTTTGGCGCCTGCCTTTGGCCCAGGGCGCGATCCTGGAGACCCGGGATCGAATCCCACGTCGGGCTCCCGGTGCATGGAGCCTGCTTATCCCTCTACCTGTGTCTCTGCCTCTCTCTCTCTCTCTCTCTGTGTGACTATCATAAATTAAAAAAAGAAAAAAAAAAAAGAAAACCCAAGAGTCTCCACCAAAAAATTGCTAGAACTAATATATGAATTCAGCAAAGTTGCAAGATATAAAATCAATGTACAGAAATCTGTTGCATTTCTCTACACCAATAATGAAGCAATGGAAAAAGAAATCAAGGAATTGATCCCATTTACAATTGCACCCAAACCCATGAGATACCTAGAAGTAAACTTAACCAAAGAGGTAAAAGATCTGTACTCTGAAAACTAGAACACTTATGAAGAAAATAGAAGATGAAACAAAGAAATGGAAAAATATTCCATGGTCATGGATTGGAAGAACAAACATTGTTAAAATGTTTGTGCTACCCAAAGTAATCTACATATTTAATGCAATCCCTATCAAAATACCACCAGAATTTTTCATAGAGCTAAAATAAACAATCCTAAAATGTGTATGGAACCACAAAAGACCCTGAATAGCCAAAGCAATCCTGAAAAAGAAAAGAAAAGCTGGAGGCATCATGATTCCGAATTTCAAGCTATATTACGAAGCTATAGTGATCAAGATAGTACGTTACTGGCACAAAAACAGACACATAGATC
This sequence comes from Nyctereutes procyonoides, assembly GCF_905146905.1. Classification (NCBI taxonomy): domain Eukaryota; kingdom Metazoa; phylum Chordata; class Mammalia; order Carnivora; family Canidae; genus Nyctereutes; species Nyctereutes procyonoides. The sequence goes on along the minus strand of NW_026575125.1, from coordinate 38,547,082 downwards.
AATGGAATAGAATAGAGAACCCAGGAATGGGCCCTCAACTCTATGGTCAACTAATCTTCAACAAAGCAAGAAAGAATATCCAATGGAAAAAAAAAAAGACTGTCTCTTCAACAAATGGTGTTGGGAAAACTGGACAGCAACATGCAGAAGAATGTAGCTGGACCATTTGCTTGCACCATACACAAAAATATATTCAAAATGGATAAAAGACCCAAATGTGAGACAGGAATCCATTAAAATCCTAGAGGAGAATACAGGCAGCAACCTCTTTGATCTTAGCCAGAGTAACTTCTTACTAGACTCTATGCTGGAGGCAAGGGAAACAAAAGCAAAAATGAGCAACTGGTACTTCAGCAAGATAAAAAGCTTCTGCAGTGCAAAGGAAACAATCAACAAAATTAAAAGGCAGCCTATGGAATGGGAGAAGATATTTGCAAATGACATATGTGATAAAAGGTTAGTATCCAAAATTTATGAAGAACTTATCAAACTTAACACCCAAAAAACAAATAATCCAGTTAAGAAATGGGCAGAAGACATGAATAGACATTTTTCTAAAGAAGAAATCCAGATGGCCAACAAGCACATGAAAAGATGCTCAGCATCACTCATCATCAGAGAAATGCAGATCAAAACCACAATGAGATACCACCTCACATCTGTTAGAACAGCTAAGATTAACAACACAAGAAACAATAGCTATTGGTGCAAATGTGGGGAAAGGGGAACCCTCTTGCACAGTTGGTGGGAATGCAAACTGGTGCAGCCACTCTGGAAACCAGTATGGAGGTTCCTCAAAAAAGTTAAAAACAGAAGTACCCTACAACCCAGCAATTGCACTACTAGGTATTTACCCAAAGGATACAAAAATGCAGATTCAAAGGGGCACATGCACCCCAATGTTTAAAAGCAGCATTATCAACAATAGCCAAACTATGGAAAGAGCGCAAATGTCCATCGAGTAATGAATGGATAAAGAAGATGTGAAATATATATACAATGGAATAGTACTCAGTTATCAAAAAGAATGAAATCTTGCCATTTTCAATGACATGGATGGAACTACAGGGTATTATGCTAAGCGGAATAAGTCAGAGAAAGACAAATACAATATGATTTAGGCACAGTTTTTGTCTCTAATTACTATGATAATGCATATTCCTGAGATTAAATAATTGATTAGCAATAAGCAATGAGGGGCACCTGGGTGGCTCAGTGGTTGAACATCCACCTTTGGCTCAGGTCATGATCCCAGAGTCCTGGGATCGAGTCGCTCATCGGGCTTCCTGTGGGGAGCCTGCTTCTCCCTCTGCCTATGTCTCTGCCTCTCTCTCTCTCTGTCTCTTGTGAATAAATAAATAAAATCTTGAAAACAAAAAAGAAATAAACAATGATAGGCACATCAATAATAGGCACTCACAATCTGAGTGGCACATGTCCAACTCTTGGTTTTGGCTCAGGTCATGATCTCAGGCTCATGAGATCAAGGTCTGTGTGGTGCTCAGTGTTCAGCATAGAGTCTTGCTTAAGTTTCTCTCTCCTCCCTCTGCCCCCCTCCCCACCCTCTCACTATCTCTCTCTAAAATAAATAAGTTTTTCAAAAAAGGAAAAAAAAAGAGACATAAGCAATGATAGCACAGTAATTATGAACCAGAAGAAGATGAGATGGTTCAATTTGATCCTTCTGGGTTTATCACTTGGAGTCTGTATTTGTTTTTAAATTTTAAAACAAAAAAACAAAAAAATAAAATAAAATTTAAAACAGTGAAGCAAAGTGCAAACTGTGGTATTTAACATTTTGTTAGTAAGTGAAAATATTAATTCCTACATGAAATATTTTAGTTATTTGAATCATGTTGTTAAAGTCGAACTGTATTTTATTTATTTATTTATTTATTTTTAAAATATTTTATTTATTCATGAAAGACAGAGAGAGAGAGAGAGAGAGAGAGAGAGAGGCAGGGACACAGGCAGAGGGAGAAGCAGGCTCCCTGCAAGGAGCCTGACGTGGGATTTGATTCTGGGTTTCTAGGATCATACCCTGGGCTGAAGGTGGTGCTAAACCAGTGAGCCACCCAGGCTGCCCGAACTGTATTCTTTTTAATCATTAGTTAAAATGAAAGAAAGACTCAAGTAAATCATGACATATTTTCTCAGAGACAGATGGGTATGCTAAAAAATGATGTACTCTAGCTGTCAGGTTCAGCACATAGGTGACTTCATCTGGGTTCCCCAGAGAAACAAAAATAGGATATACATTTTATTATAAGGAATTGTATTATGTGATTATGGAGGTTAAGAAGTCCCAAGACCTGCAGTTGGCCAGCTGGAGACCCAGAAGTACCAGTGGTATAGTTCCGGGCTGTCTTGAGGCCTAAGAACCAGGAGAGCTGATGGTGTGTTCCAGTCTGAGTCTGAGTTTGAAGATAGGAGAAGACTGACATCCCAGCTTAAAGATAGGCAGAGAAAAAATTCTCCTTACTCAGCCTTTTGTTCTATTCACACCTTCAATGGATTAGATATGGCCCACCCACATTAGGAAAGGCAATCTGCTTTACTCAGTCTACCAACTGAAATGCTAATCTCATCCAGAAATACTGTCACAGATACCCAAAAGAATATTTAACCGGGTATCTGGGCACCCAGTCAAATTAATACATACAATTAGCCACCAGAAGTGTAGGTTACTGGTTTGACCAGAGAACATTTCTTTATGCATCCCTTCTCTCTGCTCCATACATATTCCTTTTTTATGATTATTATTAACAAAACTCTGGCCTCCACCCACATACTTTAAAGTAGTTCAAATCATCGGCTGTGTCCAAGTTAGCACGGAAAATTTCTCATTATTGCCTCCTAAAGCAAAACGCCCACAGCCTCTGAGAACATTACTCTTGATGAACTCATCCTTAGCCACTGCAATTGTGAAAACACTCATTCATACATAAAGAGAAGACTTAATCAGAGCAAAAGCATGTACTTCGGTGCCCTACAAAAAATGTACTGTCTCAGTGCAAATGTGTTCAAGTAAATAATTGTAGCCTAGAGAACCCTTGTACTGAAGCTAAGAAATTGAGAAATAAATCAGACCATGTGTAAATTCTGTGACTTGAAGGACAAATATCATTTTTAGAATCAGAAGTTTGATATAAGACATTCTAATTATGTGACCTTGGCTATTTTATAGGATAAATCCTTCAGCCTAAAACCAGAGTATATAAAACTGGTATAACATGATTAGTTTATAGGATGGATGTCACAGTTATCCTGTATCTATATTAATACGGAGAGGGTCCTGCTGTATGCCTGGCTGAATAAGCATATTCCCTCTGGAGCATACAGAGTGAAGCCCATATGCTTCCTTGGGGAATTTCCTTTCCATTTATGAATGTTTCTTGGCTCTCAATAAACAACACAGGCTACATTTTGTTTGTGTATGTGTCTGACCTTACTAGCTTCTTTTTCTCTTTTTTTCATTTAGTTTTCTTGCTCTATCATTTATTGTAGTAGTATATGTTTACTTCAGTGGCATTTATTATAGTCTCTAACTTATAGATCTTTATATAGATCTTTCTCAAAGTCGTTGAAACCATAAAAAGCATCAGACTGTAGGTACTCATATCAAACCATAAATCTTTATTTTTTATTCCTAGGCAGATAGACTTCCAAATGATTCTAGATGACAGGTTGGTCTCTGAAATTATTAATCTACCCATTCTTTCACACATAGCTATTTGTATGAAACATAGTCTTTAAATAGACATGTTATCAATAGGTGCAACCTTTAAATGCATGAAGAAGCCATTGCAACGTGACTCTCTTTTTTGGATCTGTGATCTTATGATCTTTCAGACACCACTCTCCTCATCCAGAAAAGAATTGTTCACTTGCAAGAGGCCCTTGGGCATAACATGACATTTACGATACATAGAGTGCGCATTTTATGTTTATTTCTCATGTATTTCCTTTGGTTAAAAACTAATATGCAATCTACAACATCCAAATAAGTGATTTGACATATTTTATACAGCACATGTTCAAGTAATTAATTTTCTCATGGAAATGTCATACCATTTAACTCATAGTTATGAGCCAAATATTTGTGCAGTAGTTTGTAATGAATATATGCATAATCACAGATTGCCCTATTTTCTTTGTACTCAAATGTAATTTAAAGGGACAGAATCAGGGTGTAGCAGACTTCTCATTACTTAATGCTTGATGCATATTAGGTTCTCAATAATTCCTTGTTGGATGAGTAAATAATAAATGACTGACCATTTTGGCAGATTTTATCAAGCCCTATGAGTTTACAATCTTGGTTAGACTTATTGGAGCTTTATTACTAATGACTGACACAATTAACTGCGCATGATGGATTTTGAAAATACTTGGTTGCCAAAGAGTGCAGCCAAGGTAATTATTGATCTATATGAGCAAAAAAATGCCGTAGAAACCAGCATATACTCCTCAAGTAGGGAAAACCTGTATCAGATTATTTCCTGTTGCAGGTAACAGAAATAAGGCTTAAACCGGCTTAAAAATGTCAAAATGCCCAGTGGTAATGCAAGCTCAAGGCACCATTTGAGCAGCATTCTGCTTTCCTTCTTTCAGTTCTCTTAGCTCTGCCTTCCTTCATGTGTTTTTTGTTTGTTTTCTTTCTTGTCCTCAGTCTGACCTCTTTCATGGTTGCAAAGTGGCTGCCAGTACCAGCAAGCTCATCATGTTCAGTGGGAGATAACAAGAAAGCATCTCCCCAAACCATGGCCAAAAAGTCCTTTCCTACAGTGTGATCAGGTGGGTTAAGGTCACATGGGTGCAGTTGCTTGGGGAAGGCCATTCACTGATTGCCTTTAAACTTGGATTTCTGGACCAATCACTGGCTAATGTAGTACAATTGCCTTGAATAGCTGAGAGCAATCAAGACCTATTCCTGGAGCTAGGGAAGGGGTCTTGGGTCAGTTGGGCTCTGTGGAGGTGAGGAGGATGCTTGAACAGAATTGGGTTCTGTTCAGAAGGACAGAGGGAAACAGATACTGTGTATGTAAATAACAGTGTCTACCCCAATACAGCACTTCTTTTAGAAATTAGTATTATTATATTTCTTTATAGGTTCTTCTTTTATTAAAGACTTTATTTTTCTACAGCCGTTTTAGGTTCACAGCAAAATTGAGAAGAAGGTGCAGAGATTCCCCACATACCAACTGCCCCCACACCTGCCTAGTCACTTCCACTATCAACATTCCCCACCAGAGGGGTACATTTGTTACAATTGAGGAACCTACATTGACATGTCATTATCACCCAAAGTTCATAGTTTACATTAGAGTTCACTCTTGGTGTTCCACATTCTATGGGTTTGGACAAATATATCATGACATGTATCCATCATGATAGTATCATACAGAAGATCTTCACTGCCCTAAAAATCCTCTGTGCTCTACTTATTCATTTCAACCCCTGGAACACCCCTTTCTCAAAGAGGAATTAAAGTAGCCAATCAAAGACGAGCATTCCTCTATCTCCACAAAAATGAGGATTGATTCTCTCCTAAAGATATACTCATCAGTGAATTAAGGAATAAGGACAGAATGAGAAAATGTAGTTTGTCCTTCTCAAGTGTTTATGATTTTTTTAAATTCATTTTCTTCTTGATTGGTATGTATCAAAGACCCCATTGTGCTTTAGTTCTTTTCACCTGTGACCTATTCTCTTACTCTCTCTTTTTAAGAGTGATCAGCTTCTTTGTATCCTCTCTGGGGGAAAAAAAAAAAACTTCTAAGAATCACCAAAATAAACCCTTTATCACTTCCTGTAGGTTTTGCACCTTCTTCTGCTAAACTCTATCTGGGGGGGGGGGTGGAGAGGAAGCCCCACCACCCCCATCAGTGCTTATTGAAAATACTGTGGGCTTGTCAGTTGCATTTTGCAGGAATCTTAGTTCTCCCATGGTTAGTTCACTTTTTCTGAAATTACTTAGATTAGTGAAGGTTAGAAAAGCCTGTGCCTGTGGCCTGGATATCTGGTTTAAGATAGCACATCTTGACCACATCTGGTTTAAGAAGCAACCAGTGGTGGGGCTCCTGGGTGGCTCAGCCAGTTGAGCGTTGGACTCTTGGTTTTTGGCTCAGATCATGATCTCATGGTCTCGGGATGAGCTCTTTGTCAGGCTCTACGCTCAGCAAGAATCTGCTTGGGATTTATTCCCTCTTCCTCTCCCTCCCTCTTTGCTCTCCCCCTATCCCCACTAGCACCTGCTCTTGCTCTCTCTCAAATAAATAAATAAATCTTAAAAAAAAAAAAAGGAAGGAAGGGAGTTATGGGTCATCAGCCCACTGGAGGGCAGGCTAACAGGGTTCTGGTCACTTGGACAAAGGAATAGAAAGCAAGTGAGAGATTTGCTAAACCAAACAGAGGGACTTTGGGAAGAAAACAAAGCAGACTTCCAGGATCCATTCACTTTCCAGGCAAGGCCGTACAACCCTTTGGGTGACCCTAGTAGACAAAAAGCTACAGCCTGTGGTTCTCTGGAAGAATTACTGCCTTTTCTTCATGGTCCTGCTCTGTGTAACTGTCAGAATCAAACATTTAGGAAGGCAGAACTTCTTATATGGAAAGAAGAGGATTGCTTTCATTTTAAATCATTTCCTCCTCCATTTTTTCCTCCATTTTTTCCAGGCATATGCTGTAGGAAACATTCCCTATGAAAAACTGAGCCATTCTTACGTAGGATTTTGCATCCTGCCCCTTTCACATTTAAGAACTTTCCCACAGTATTGGTCTTCAGAAAAATGATTTTTTTACAAAGGTTTTATTTGGGATGCCTGGGTGGCTCAGTGGTTGAGCGTCTGTCTTTGGTTTAGGCCCCGATCCCAGGGTCATAGGGTCAAGTCCCACGTCCGGCTCCTTGTGGGGAGCCTGCTTCTCCCTCTGCCTGTGTCTCTGCCTCTCTCTCTGTGTCTCTCATGAATAAATAAATAAAATATTTAAAAATAAATAAATTAAAATAAAAGGTTTTATTTATTTATTTAACAGAGACAGAGAGAGAGAGCACAAGCAGGGGGAGTGGCAGGCAGAGGGAGAAGCAGGCTCCCCACCGGGCAGAGAGCCCTCTGTGCAGCTCAGTCCCAGGACCCCAGGATCATGACCTGAGCTGAAGGGAGATGCTCAACCAACCGAGCCACCCAGGTGCCCCAGAAAAATTATTTTAAATAGTATTTTAAATAGTGATGTTATAAGCCACATAATGTAAGTGCCACAGTTAATAATTACCTCCTTTTTAAAATTCTTTAAAACATATCTCTTAAAATGGAGACATCATTTAGACTGTGAAATGCATAGATCTGAAGCATACAGTTTGATGAGTTTTGACAAATGTAAAACACACCCTTGTCAAGGTAAGGAATACTTCCATCACCCCCAAAAGTGCCCTTAGGCCTCTTTCCGTTCAATAATCTATCTCCCCACAAGGTTATTCTGATGGCCCTCACCATAGATTCGTTTTGCCTATTCCTGAACTTCATCTAAATGGAATTATACAGTACATACTCCGTTCTGTGTAGCTTTTTTTTTGTTCAATTATTTTGAGATTAACCCATGTTGTGTTTATCAGTAGTTGTTTCTTCATTATTGCTAGTCATACTCCATTGTATGGATAGATAACAATTTGTTTATTCTCCGTTGATGGATATTTGCCTTGTTTCCAATTTGGGTCTATTATGAATCCTATCACTCTAAACACTTTTTTTTTCAAGTCAATTTTAGAGGGGGTGAGAAATGGTGAGAAATGACAAACCGGTCAGTGATTCTTTTTCTTAGAATAGAAAGAGAAGCAAGGAATGCAGTTAAAAGACTGGGAAGGGTAATAAAAACTGGAACAAAAGAATCTTTTGAGAAAGATAGTGTGTGGGAGGATTATTTTAAAAAGAAAAAAAGAGAAGAATTAAAGTGGACAAGGATAGGAAAAAGCAATACATAAACAAATGAAGGAAGGAATGATTTTTTTTTTTTTGTAAGAAATGCCTGTAAGAATTAGAATAAGTAAAAAGAGTTAGAACCACGGACCTTCTGTTTTTAATCATGGCCTTCGAGAACTCCCGAAACCAAGACAAACTTATGAGCTTCTTCCACACGGACTTTGGCCCCTCCCATGTTCCTGATGCTCTAATGTTTTACATGAACGGTTTCTACAGGCAACCTCCTTTCCCTTGCCTGCCAGACAGAGGAGTGTTCAAAGCGGCTTTGATCAGGGCAGCACACTCAGGGCAGTCTGTAAGGGAGGAAGCCGGGAGGCTTTTTAATTTAAAAATAAGTGCTGCTTTGTCTCCCATGTTTCCTTAATTGAGGCAGAAGCTGAATCTAGGACACAGCCTGGTGGGAGATTGGCTATGGCACGGTCACGTGGAGACCAGACTCGCAGTGAGAATGGGATGGTGAGGTGCAGAGAGGCAGAATGACACGTATGTGCGTGAGTGTGTGTATGTGTGTGTGTGTGTGTGTGTACAGTTACAAGGAAGTCTGCTCAGCCGTCAGGCCTGTCAGATTAAGATGTCTGAATGGACTACAAGGAATAGAAATGCTAAATCCACATTAGCTGTGTTCTTTGATTTTTGTGGACATGTTGCAAAGGATTGCAATGCCTTCAACCAGGAATGGAGGAGAGAGACAGTCCAAGACGGCTGGAGTTCTTTCTGTCTTAGATTTTACAGGCCCGAGAGTTGAAAATTTCTTTCGTACTGTGGTGTTGCTGACATTTTGACCTAGAATATTTGTTTTCTCTTGAAACCAGAGAAGGGGCACAAAAATGTTGATAAGAAATCGGAGGAAAGACGGATGAGGAAATGTAGAAATCTATGTGAAGACACTGCCGATGGAGTTTTATGGTGCTTTATGGCTCTTTTACCGAGTTCCCCAACCTTGATTTTCAAATCAGTTTGAGGTGAATTTGATGGATAAAAGAACAAAAGGAGGGAAGGGAACAGGCCATGGCTGTGGTCTGCAGATATTGAAAGGTGTTAATATGGGGGAGGGATTTATTTGGTTTATAAATCCCAGAGGGACATAACCAGGAGAAGTGTGGAACAGCTTACAAAAATTCTGATTGAGAAAGAGGACCAATTTCTGTATGTGAGAACTTTTGGAATACAAAATAAAATAAGATACCATGTATTGACACACTTGGAGGAGTACAAGTACAGTGCAAATTCAAAGCATCCTTATGATTCAGCCCTTAAGGGAGATGAGGGTATCCTCACCATTAAAACACACCAAAGCAGTAATAAACATAATTGATTTCACAATGGGTGTGAATCTCAAAATACAAGCCCCAAGTACCCTCCAGGGATTGGATGAGATCACAGTGGACATTGGGGTCCCTTGGGGATGAGAGATATTCTTCACACTTCCCCCCACATTCCCCAAAGCTTACCACTTCTATGTGATGGGCTTATTGTTCCCCCCACGTACATTTACATGTGGGAAAAAAAATCCTACATGATCTGTGTGACTGAGGATTATCGGCTTGATTTCAGGTGATGAGTTAGAGCAGACATTAACCTCTCAAGAAACTTGGTGAATTTTCATCTCTTAGATGTTAAAGGATATTGTTTGCAGGAATCAGGCCGGAGTAGGGGGTGTTTCCACGTTGAGTGTTTGAGAGAAATTGGGACAATGCCCTTAAGTGTGAAAAAATATTCTCTTTGGGAAGCTATTTACTATGGAAAGTATAGCTTTATGTTTCATCCTATAGCCTGGGGGGCAGGCCTTGGGGGGTTTGCAGTCATTATAATCTCATCCACTTCCAAATTCATCCCATATTCCGAGCCCTTTACACCTGTTATCTTGTCAAATACAACAGCCCAAGGGGGAGAACATTACCAGTGAGTAAACTGAGACTCTGAGATAATATATAAACCTGGGCAGAGTCACAGAATTCAGATATAGACAGCTCGGGATTGGAATCCAGCCATGTCAGACTCCAAAGGCCATGCTTGTCTTCCCCCATCTTTATGACCCAAGACCCAAGGGGATATTGTTTGCTTTCCTTCCTGCACTTGATCACTGTTTGTGTTTTCATTTGGGATCTCCCAGAAGTGATCCTGAAATAAGGATTTGGAAGCAGGTAGTTTATTCAGGAGGTGATCCCAGGGAAGTGGAAAAGGAGGACAGAGAACAGAAAGCAGCAGAAAGCATGGTCCATCATTGGGGCGAGTTCTTACTGTGGGTCATTGTCCTAGCCCTGTGGGGGAACTTTGGAAAATGAATTATTCTGCCTGGGGAGGGGGGACAAGAAAGTTGATGTATTTTTTTTAACTGACGTATCACTGACATATAAACTGATATTAGTTTTAGGCGCATAACATAATGATTCGATATTTGTATACATTGCAAAACGATCACCACAATAAGTCTAATTAACATCTGTTACCTCACATAGTTACATTTTTTTTTCCTGTGATGAGAACTTTTAAGATCTACTCTCTTAAAGAAAAAAAAAAAAAGATCTACTCTCTTAAAGTTGTATTTATATGTGGTCAACTCCTGTCCATCATTTTTTGAGGTTGCTAGGAGGGGATGGGGCATTAATTCCTGGCAGGCAAAGCTGGCTCTGGTGGTCAGAGCATGCCCTCAGCCTAAGAAATGAAGGTGCTGGAAGTAGAGGTCAGGCTGGTGTGCACTGAAGTGCCAAGGGTGAGGGCAAATGAAGTACAGATGCTTGGGGACCATGGACGTCTCCAGTGCCCAAAGCGCCAGCTAACTTGGTGTTTAGCACTAAGCCTTAAATGGGGCCAGTGTGGCTCTGCAGGGCTCGAGTACCTACCCCTGCACCCCTATATGAGAGCTGCAGGCAACCCAGACACACCATTTTGCCAGAGGGTAAAGCTACTGTGTCATGCACAGAAGGAACAATGGCATTATTTTTTAACCAGAGGAGCCTCTCTTAGACTCAAGACTGCCCAATAACGCAGCAATGTGCTCACCATTTATAGGGAGATACAGAAGCAAAATATATGAAAGTTACTGGAAAGGATGGGGGTACGAGAGGATGCTTTGATTCTCTTAGATGCTGTGTTCTAGCCATTTATTCTGGATGCTGCATAATACTCTACGGGGCCCTTCCAGGTCTCTTAGCAATTAACATGTGCCATTAAAATCTTATCTACAATTATATTCTCCAGTCTAAATTCTAGCTTCGAGTTTTGCCTGATATTTTCTTCCTTGAACACATGAGTTCAGAGGCCTGTGAAACAGACAAACCCATAGGGGATTTGATATCCCAAAGCACAGTGAATATTTTAACAAGAGGTGAAACTTTAAAATGAATTCCTGAAACATAGCGCTCCTTTTATATTGAAGCTCAAACTTAGAGGCTGGTACACCGTTGCTGTTAAATAGTTTGGCCAACACTTCTATTTTCGTAACAAAGAAGTTGCCCTAAAAGAACCCAAGGAAGTAACAGGGCTCAGTGACAGGATGAAAGGGTCTGCCTGAAGCCATGGGAGCCACTGTTGAGACATAGAACATAAGGACACTTTCAGAGAAAATGAACCGTCCCTACTTTTCTTGGGCTATTTAAAAAAAAAAAAATCTGGAGGTTCTAGTATTTGAATATGTGAATCCAAATGTAGCATTGTCTTCAGATAGCACTGTATGACTTGTCCAAAATGAGAAATTAAGGTGTGCCACATAAAGAACTGATTTTCGGGCACCTGGGTGGCTCAGTGGTTGAGCACCTGCCTTTGGCTTAGGTCATGATCCCGGGGTCCTGGGAGTCCCACATGAGGCTCCCTGCATGGAGCCTGCTTCTCCCTCTGCCTGTGTCTCTGAATCTCTGTGTCTCTCATGAATAAATAAATAAAATCTTTTAAAAAAAAGAACTGATTTTCTTCCTAATAAAACTTCAAATTCTTCATCATATAGGGCATACTCATATAGGCAAACACTCTCTGGGACTAAAGCATACAATTGTAAACGAAGCATTTTGATGATTTTTTAAATTTTTCCAGGACATTTAGGAAAAGTATTGAGTCCTTTCCTCAGGGAACAAAGTCAACTTTTGGTCTCCCGATGATGCAAGTTTTATATAAACAGGAAGTCGAGGCCTTAGGAGATCTCTGATATGTGAAAATGATGTTTCCTCTTATACATTTCACCCCTATGTGTATAATTTTATATAACAGGATCATATGTTATGTGTTGTCCTAGGACTTGTTATATTTGATGAACAATATGTGGTAGATATTTTATTGCCAATCACGACCAGTTGTCATCTTAATGGCTACATACCATTCCAGTTGGATGGATGGAATGCTATAGACTAACTGTTTATGTCTGTTGAAACCTAATCCTAATATGATGGTATTTGGATGTGGGGGTCTTTGGGAGGTGATTAGATCACAAAAGTGGAACCCTCATGATTGAGATTAGTGCCCTTATAAAGAGATCCCAGAGAGCTCCCTGTTCCCTTCTGCCATGTGAGGACTGTTGTGCCCAAGATTGCGAATCCGAGAAACCGCCAAGGAGTCGACACCGATGCAAACACACGAGGGTTTATTTACAAGCTGGAGCTTGGGTCCAAATGTACCCGACACAGCAGAGCAGGGACTTGGACCCCTAGGTGGGTTTCAGCTTAGTTTTTATAGGCTGATCTAGGGGATCTTCAGAAGGGGTGGAGGAATTTCTCAAGTTCTGTTTACATTTTGATATGGGGCCTTCAAGGGCATTGAGCTCTGTTCTCATTCTAATAGGGGCTTCCTGCCACTGGCTTGGGCTCTGTTCTCATTCTAATATGGGGCTTTCTAGGACATTAAGCTGTAAGCTGTTTTCTTCCTGTAACTGAAGTAAGGTAAAGTTCAGCTCTTATTCACAGGGGCCTGGGATGGCTGTACTTGTGCTAACGCTGAACTTAAAGTGGAATGGCCTTAGTTTTCTCGGCCTCCACATTTCCCCCTCTCAGAGGAACCTAAGGAAGGACCCAATCATGGGTCCAGGTTGCTCTCAGAGTGAGCCAGGGGGAATGATTAAACCAGGATTCGAACCAACCTTGTTGCTATTCTCACCCCCATTTACATTCCAGGGAATGTACGTTTAAGGCAGCACATAACCATCCCCACCCCACCCTTTGTTGTAAGAAGACTAAGCCTAATCCCCTTCTATTTTGAAAGACAACCTCAGACTAGGGAGTCTTGGAGGTGGGAAATAAGTGAGAACGGCGCAGTCTTAGCTTTAGGGGATTGTCCTTGTTCGGTTGGCTTTTCCATTCTGGAACAAAGTCCTTGAGAAAGGCGTGTGGGTCAGCTGGCCGCACGTGGGTGTAGTGGACCCAGGGAGTGAGTAATCCCGTCGACCTTGAGAGCGGTGGGAGTGGTCAGGATCACGATGTAGGGTCCCTTCCAGCGAGGTTGAAGTGTCCGGTATTGGTATATCCGCACGTACCCCCAATCACCTGGCCGATATCGATGGGGGTCCGGGGGTGGCCCAGTCTCATAGAGGGCCCTCAGCTTAGGCCACACCTGCTCATGGGTTCGTTGTAACATTTGGGGGGAGAAAAGAAGTTGGTGATCATCAAATTCAGCAAGCACCTCAGGTTTTAAATTGGGGATAATAGGTGGAGGAAGGCCGAACATGATCTCGTAGGGAGTCAGTCCCATCTTATATGGGGAGTTCCTCACCCTATATAGGGCGAAGGGGAGGAGTCACCCAGTCCCTGCCAGTCTCCAGGGCTAATTTAGTTAAGGTCTCCTTTAATGTTCTGTTCATCCTCTCTACCTGTCCTGGGCTCTGGGGCCTATGTGCACAATGTAATTTCCAATCTGCCCCAAGTACTAGTGCCTCTCCCCGTGTTACCTTAGAGACGAATCCTGGGCCATTGTCTGACCCAATCTTAACAGGAAAACCATACCTCGGTAAGATGTCTTCCAGCAGTTTCTTGGTCACGGTCTGTGCCGTTTCATGTTTGGTGGGAAATGCCTCTGTCCATCCTGAAAAAGTATCTACAAACACTAGTAAATACCTGTATCCATATTTTCCAGGTTTTACCTCAGTGAAGTCCACTTCCCAGTAGGCCCCCTCCTGGAGCCGGGTGCCTGGGTTAGATCCATGGGCAGTGGCATTAGTTAACTGGCATGGGTGGCAGCTCGCCACAATCTGCTCCATCTTTGCTCCAGAGTCTTTAATAGTGATCTTTGCATGTCGTGTGAGGTCTTCCATCTTCCTTGTTCCCATGTGAGTGCTCCGATGCATTCTGGATAGGACTCGCCGTCCTAGTTCCTCTGGCAGGATGATGCTGGAGTCTGCGGCCCTCCACCAGCCAAGCAAGCGCTGGGTCATGGGCAAGCGTTTGATCCAGTGTAAATCAGCATCAGTATAGTTGGGGCTGTCAGGCAGGGTCGGTGCCCCCAGATCGAGTCTCCGTTTCCATGGTTACAGCTGCCCCCGCATCCGATTCCTTCTCAGATGAAACTGCTGCCATCCGTGTACCAGGTGGCATCCGCATTCTGCAGTGGCTGGTCCTGGAGATCAGCTCTGATTCCATGGACCTGTGCCAAAATTTCTTGACAGTCATGCAGAGGGGGGTCCCAGTCTGCGTTAGGGAAACGAGAGGCATGGGGTACTGGCGGACCCTGACATGGTTGGCCCCCGGCTTTAGTTATGGCCGGTCAGTGCCGGGCCAGCCTAATTCCCCCAGGTTCTGCCCACACTTGGGGAAATTCCTGCAGTCAATGGTCAATGTCAGTCATTGGGGCTGAGGGCGTTTGGTGGAGACAATATTTGTCTTCTGAACTCAAGAGAAGCACCTGAATCGGGTGTCCCTCCTTGTTTAGGATTTTTGCCCCTTCGCGATGGAAGCAAATTTGTGCCCCCATCTTGGTGAGCAAATCCCGACCTAACAATGGGTAGGGACACTTAGGGGTGACCATGAAGGAGTGGGATACCTGGCCCATGCCGAGATCCACAGTTCTTCGGGTAGTCCATGAGTACTGTTTGGTGCCCGTGGCCCCTTGCACCCATGAAGTTTTGTTTGCCAATTTCCCTTGGGGTTGTAATAAAACTGAATGTTGTGCCCCAGTGTCCACTAGGAATTCAACAGCTTGCCCCTCCACTTTAAGAGTTACCCTGGGCTCGGGGAGGGGTGCCGAACCCCGACTCCCCTAATCGTCCAGGTCCTCCATTTTCAAGATCTTGGCAGGGGCCTTAGATCTTTTGTTAGGGCAGCTTTTTACCCAGTGGCCCTCTTCTTCTCAATAAGCACATTGGTTTTTGTTCAGCTTAGGGCACTCCCGAGGGGGACCAGGGCCATCCTCCTTACCTGTCCCTGAAGCCAGCTTCTTGAGGTGCCTCCGTCTTTCCTGTGGGTCGTCCATGGTTGTGGCCAGCAGGATCTTGGCCAGGTTTCGGGTCTGCCGGTCACTTAGCTTGGTTTGTTGTTCTTCCGGACTTTCTCTATTATTATAGACTCGTTCTGCCACTATCACTAAGTCCTGCAGGCTCTTCTCTCCCAGCCTCTCTACTCTTTGCAATTTCGTTTTAATGTCTGGAGCGGCCTGGTTAACGAAAGCCATGATAATTGCGGCCTTTGTTTCCGGGGCTTCTGGGTTCATAGGGGTGTACTGCCTAAAAGCCTCTATGACTTGCTCTAAGAAGGCTGCTGGACTCTCATCCTTACCCGGCCTCACATCATAGACCTTGGCCAGATTGGTAGGCTTGCGCGCGGCAGCCTGGAGACCTGCCCCTAGAGTCTGGCGGTGGACCCGGGGTCTCTCCTTACCTTCAGCCGAGTTGTGCGCTTTGGGGGGTAAAAAGGGTTTTAGCCAAGGAGAGGAATTCTCGATCGTGTCCTGTCAGGCCAGGATGTTGGGCATCTGGTCAGGGTGGCCGTCCGGTTTGTTCCTGAAGATCCCAGCCTTAACCTGTAAGATAATAGGTAGGTGAAAAGTTCCTTCTCGGGGCCATCCCACATCAAAGGTTGGCCATTCTGATATGCAGTAAATTTGGAAATCTCTCCGTATGTCTATGCTCAGAATACGAGCTCTTTCCCTAACATCCGAGAAGTGGGAGAGCATGAGACAGGGGAGTGGTTTCTGTCTCCCCCATTATGTCCCCAATCCACACCAAGACACAGACAGTAAAGACGATTAACAAGGACCCAACAACACAGACAAATGCACAAACAGTTAACAAGGACATAGTAACACAGACCAGCGCGCCAAACAGGTAACAAGAACAGGGTAACAGACAAACGTTCCAGTGCGGCCGCGGAGACAAAACAGAAAGTAACCTGAAGGGATGGCAGCCAGCCCTCCTTACAGATGAGGACCTCCATCCTCCTTACAGATCAGGACCCCGTCCTCCAGGCAGGGGCAAGGGACGTCTCCTCAAGACCCCCGGTCGCCGGCCTGCCAGCGCGGCCGCCTAAGCCAATGTCGACCCAATACAGATTGGAATTCCTACAGGTAAAGTACAGTTTAGAGCTCTCAGAAATATGCGCGCAAAAGGTGGAAAAAGTTGAGTGCACTCACCACGCGTGAAACCCTCCGGATGGGGTCCTGGAGGTATCTTGGATCCCGGACGAGCCCCCAAATGTTGTGCCCAAGATTGCGAATCTGAGGAACCACCAAGGAGCTGACACCGATGCAAACACACGAGGGTTTATTTACAAGCTGGAGCTTGGGTCCAAGTGTACCCGACACAGCAGAGCAGGGACCTGGACCCCGAGGTGGGCTTCAGCTTAGTTTTAAGGACTGGTCTAGGGGACCTCCAGAAGGGGTGGAGCAATTCCTCAAGTTCTGTTTACATTTTGATATGGGCCTTCAAGGGCATTGAGCTCTGTTCTCATTCTAATAGGGGCTTCCTGCCACTGGCTTGGGCTCTGGTTTTATTCTAATATGGGGCTTTCTAGGACGTTAAGCTGTAAGCTGTTTTCTTCCTGTAACTGAAGCAAGGTAAAGCTCAGCTCTCATTCACAGGGGCCTGGGATGGCTGTACTTGTGCTAACGCTGAACTTAAAGTGGAATGGCCTTAATTTTCTCGGCCTCCACAAGGACAAAGGAAGAAGATAGCTGTCAGTGAACCAGAAAGCAGGCTCTCTGGACACCAGATCTGCTAGTGCCTTGATCTTGGACTTCCCAGCCTCCAGCACTGTGAGAAATAAATTTCTGCTGTTTATAAGCCACCTGATCTACGGTATTCTGTTATAGTGGACTAAGATTTATTTAGCCAACAGAGACAGGAGGAGATGCTCAACAGCACTAATCGGGGAAGTGCAAATCAAAACCACAATGAGGTATGGCCTTACACCTAATCTGAATGGCTAAAATCAAAAAGACAAGAAATGGCAAGTGCTGGTGAGAATGTGGAGAAAAATGAACCCTCCTGCACACATAGGAAAATCTCTGAAAACTGAGTAGAAGTTAACCTTCCGAAAAAGACTTTTACATATATAAGGGAAATCTCCATTTGCAAGGGTGTCTCCCTCTCTTTAATAGGAAGAGGAGAATGACCAAACCTCTAGAAACTCTTAACAATGAAGAAAGCAATGACCTAAATCTGCATAACAACCTTACCTTTATTTACTGTGTCTTTCCTAATAACTTCACATAAAGTGTTCCTTCTATTTAAGAGGGACCACAGTGGTGGGGGTGGGGTGCGGATAACAGAAAAAAGAGATTAGGCTCAACTCTGAATACAAAGGACAAGTGGAGATGATGGCCAAGGAGCAGGGTAGGGGTAAGTGGACAGAAAATTACTAGAAGGAGTAACATCAGGGGTAAGGAACATCCTGGCTGAACTGATTGGACAGGATTCCTGCCTTCAGGCAGGCCAGAATAATAAGATATGGAGGGTGAGGGATGAGGAATTTGACCTGATATTGAGAATGGGGATTTTTGCTAAATTGACCTAGCAGGGTTCTTATTAAAACAAATCTCAATGGACCAAGGGAAAAAAAAAAATTTTCGGGCCTAGTTGAGAAGAGTGCCCAGAGGAGCCTGACTCACATTTGGTCAAGGAGCGAATCTTTGTCAGAAGTAGGGGGGATCCCTGGGTGGCTCAGCGGTTTAGTGCCTGCCTTTGGCCTGGGGTGTGATCCTGGAGTCCCAGGATCGAGTCCCATGTCAGGCTCCCTGCGTGGAGCCTGCTTCTCCCTCTGCCTGTGTCTCTGCCTCTCTCTCTCTCTCTCTCCTTGTGTGTCTCTCATGAATAAATAATAAAACCTTAAAAAAAAAAAAAAGAAATGCAGTAAATCTGCCTTCATGTGTCATTCAAATCTATGTCTAAGGGACTTATTCATGGTGAAAACAGAACAGCTATTGATCATCCTCTATACTGTTGTGTTTCCTGTGCTTGAAAACTTTTTTTTTTAAATATCCCCACCTTTCATTTTTCTTTCTTCTTAACTAATCATGTTATTGATCTATCACAGCCACTAACTCAGGAAACGAACAGGTGGGCCCTGGCACTGCCACTGCCACCTGCTTCATTCTGGGGATCCCCACCGGGCTGGACACATCAAAAGCCCAGCTCCTGGCTGATTTGCCAACACTGTTGCCAGAACAAACTCAGATAAATTCATTGCAAGAGAAGCCAATAATTCAAGAAACTCGGGTTTGGAAAAGAGAACAGGAGAAATTTATTTTGGGTTCCAACAGCCGGGGGAGGTGGCAGGCTCAAATCTTAACAACCGCCTCTCTACCAGCAAGATGGACATCTAGAGTTTTATAGAAAGAGGTTCAGGGGGCATGTGCAAGAGAGTGTGCAGAGAGCACATGACCATGGGTCAGGGTGTTATATATTCAGCCCATGATCATGGACAGAGAAGGGGACATGTGAAGTGTGGTTTCTAGGCATTCTGTTGCTATCAGGGTTTTTCCGTTCTGGTGGTTGGAATGTTCCAGTCATTGCAAAATTGTCAATGCCTCAAGAAAGTGTGATAATAAATAAGCACAATGGGTTTCAGTAAGACCACGAGGTAAGCAGTCTTGTCTATTTCTGTTTTGTTTTTTAAAAGATTTTATTTGTTTATTTATTTTAGAGAGAGGGCGGGAGAGTGAGTGGGGAAGAGAGTCAGAGGGAGAGGGAGAGAGAGAATCCCAAGCAGACTCTGTGCTGAGCAGGGAGCCCTATGAGGGGCTTCAACTCAATACCCTGAGATCATGACCTGAGCCAAAATCAAGAGTCAGAGGCTTAATGTACTGAGTCACCCAGGCCCCTTTTTCTGGTTTTAATTGTTGGGGTCTATGACAGAGCAAGAGGGCTCACCAATAACGCAGTTCTTAAAGCTTAGTGCTTTCTTTTAAATCTTGGGCCTTTGAATTTTAGTAAAGTGTGTTGCTTTAGGTTAAAGTTTCTTTTTCAGAGAAGTTACAGAAAGATGAAATTGTCCATCTGCAAGTCGTTGAGAGAGCTAACAATCTTTTTGCCTTTTATGTTCAATTCTCGGTTCCTATATTGCTGAGAGCAATCATTACTGTTTTCTCTATTTACTTTTTTTGTTTTCCCAAAAAAAATCAACATTCTTACTGATGAGTGTTCCAGAAAGTTGCCCAGAGTATGTGGTCAGGACAAAAGTGAGGCAAGTGAGGCCCTTTGGCTGTAAGTACTTAAATATGGTTTTGACCGGAGGCCTGCTCTGGGGACCATCACTGACCTATTCTTTTGAACAGGGAGATGTTCACAGTAAATGATGTTGACTCTAGGGAAAAAAGAGTTGCTTCTGGAAGAATACAGGGTTCACAAATATTAAAGGAACACTTTCTCTTGCAGGGATTGTGGCCAACAATTCTCTCCGGTGGGAAGGGAATTAACTCACAGCATCAATCTCCTAATTAGAGCAGCCATAGCAATGGTCCTCAAGAGAGGAAGGCATGGCGGAAAATCACCTAGGGAACTATACACATCATTTCTCCCCCTTTCCCTACTTACCAGTCTGCTGGGGGTGAGCGTGTCTGGATGGCCCAGGGGAAGTGGGCACAGGTGGTTTTGACAAATTTCCCAGGCAACACAGAGAGGCAGGTCTCTCTCCACTGGGAATCACTAGGCTAAAGAAAGACCCAATGTTATTTATGAAAGTTTGAAATATATACTGTTGACTCTACTTCTAGGAATCTATAATGCAGAAATACTTGTACGCTCATTCAAAGATAAATGCACAAAGATGGCAATTATAGTACTTTGTAATAATAATAAAAAATAATAATAGTAATGACAATCTTAAAGTCCATCAGTAGGAGATTGTTTAAATGTACAGTTCAGCCATACTATGGAATTCTATGCCTTGGTTAAAAGAACAAGTTAACTCTTCATGTACTAACAAGAACGATCTCCAAGGGATATATTTGGGTGGGAAAAGTGTGTTGCGCAACAGTATGTATAATGTGATATTTTTGTAAAACCAAACAACCAAATTGTGCGTATATGTGTTTTGGTATATAAAAGAATTCTGGAAAGAGATACACAAATTCTTAGCACTGGTTATTCATGAAGATGGGAGTAGAATAGGGTGGAGTTTTCAATTTTTTAAATGGACTTTGGCATTGGTCCTTTTTTACAACTCACATTTTTTTTTTTCAAATGCAAAAATTAGTTGGAAAAAAATGCCCCATAAAGAGGTTTTTGTTTGGTTGGTTGGTTGGTTTGGTTTTTGCCTCATATGGTCTTCAGTCTCCTTTCCATCAAAGCTTCTTTAGTTGTCCTATCATCACTAGCTCCTCACATTCACACCCACACCCACACTGCCATCATGAGCAGCCTGCGGCACATGAATAAGGGGAAGGAAACAAAAGTTCAAGGTGTTCTTTTTAAGATTTTATTTATTTATGGGGCAGCCCCGGTGGCTCAGCAGTTTAGCGCTGCCTTCAGTTAGTCCAGGACCTGATCCCAGGGACCCGGGATCGAGTCCCACGTTGTGCTCCCTGCATGGAGCCTGCTTCTCCCTCTGCCTGTGTCTCTGCCTCTCTCTCTCTCTCTCTCTCTCTCTCTCTCTCTCTCTCTCTGTGTGTGTGTGTGTGTGTGTGTGTCTCTCTCTCATGAATAAATAAATAAAAATCTTTTAAAAAAAGTTTTTATTTGTTTATTCATGGGAGACACAGAGAGGGTCAGAGACATAGGCAGAGGGAGAAGCAGGGTCCCTGCAGGGAGCCCGATGTGGGACTCCATCCCAGGACTCCAGGATCACACCCTGAGCCAAAGGCAGATGCTCAACCACTGAGCCACCCAGGTGCCCCGAGTTCAAGGTGTGTTCTGTAGGGGATGGTGAAAGGGAAGTGACACAAAGCATATATTGTGTGACTGGCCACTCTTTGCTAGACAATATATATGTTACTCAAGATGATCCCAAGAGATAGCATTTTATATATGTTGTCCAAACCAATCATAGTCTCTATGTTTTGAATACAGCTTAAAATGTGGACTTGAATTAGGAGTAATGCTATCCTTTGGTGAGGTCCTCCTAATCCCCCATTGGGATTAGCTAACATTGTCCTAATCAAGACCCAAAGGGCTCAGGAAGAGTTTTTTAGCTCCCTCCTAACTGCCTCTAACAATTTATTTTTATTTTTATTTTTTTTCTCTAACAATTTAGAGAGAGGGCCTGGTCCAGGAAGAGGGCTATTGCCAGAGATAGCTACAAAGAGTCTGGGCTAGGTGTGGTAAGGGGGGTGGGGGGGCTCACCAGGGTCTGTTTGTTCAAAGTCCTCTCTGTGTCCTATTGCATCTACCTGGCATGACAAATATTTGTTTACCAGACATTTGCTCATCTCATCTTCCTATGAATTTACTTCCTCTGCTTTGAAGCCCCAGACCCTGCTCCCTTCTCCTTAGCTCAGGATGACATATAAATCTCAATTGCCTGACTATCTTTGGGCCTCTCATGTACTTGTGGGGATCCCATAAGTACAAAATTAAGTTTGCTTTTCTTCTGTTCATCTCTCTATGTCAATTTAATTAATAGACCAGCCAAAAGAACCTAGAATGGTAGAATAAAAATTTTTCCTCTTCTACACTTGTATACCAGATGTTTTCTAGATATTTGTAAGGTTTAAAATTTGTTTGACTTTCCTATTAGACTTTAAATTCCTTGAAGGTTGTGACCTTGTTTTCTTTATTATTTGTGTACTTGACACCTAGAAGGCATATGATGTACATTAAATAAATGTTTATTCCAAGAATAAATAAAAAATAAATACATAATCAATCAAAATAAGTTTTGGGGGATAAAGATATGAAGAAGAGCATATATAGGAAGTTTCATTATTTGAAATAATCTCCCAGGAGTAAAAGTTGAAGGTAATTGATTTGTAAGGTTTGGGCATCAGATAATATAGAAGAATTATCAGGAAGTGAAACTTTTATTTGAATAAAATGTGATTATCACTGATTTCAAATACTTACCTGCCTGAGAAGCTTTGATTTTGCTTTTATATAGGATTATGTGTTACATACACAAAAAGCACACAGCAAACCAAGAAAGAAAAGTAAAAATCAGAGCCACAAGCAAACTAAAAATGTAGTTACTGTTCCACATGTGACAGATGAGATGTGGGCTTTAAAGAAACAAATGTGACTGGAGTAAAGAAGAAATGTTGTTCAGTGGTGTGTTTTACTGTTCTAGCCCTGAGTACTCGCATATAGAAAACCAATGTTAGGAGCCAGCGAATAAAATTTAATGGCTGAGGAATGATTTTAAAATAGAACATTGACACTAGGCCATAATACTTTCTTGTAATTACTCATCTGGTTAAGGACCTCAGAAGTATTAGCCATGGAAAGCCCCCAGACAAATATTTGCAACTAAAATGTCTTAAAATGTTTAGGCCATGTTCGGTACTATGACTGTTTAAAACACACACACACACACACACACACACACACACCCTCAAGCCCAAATATGTAAAGAGTATGCATGCTCATAGGCCATTGCTTCAGATCTTAAAAGACTGGACTAGTGAATGACACAACCTGTGGGGAGGAAAAATACGAGAAAAATATTGCCCCTACTACAGAAAAGAGTTAACACAGATGTGATGCCTAACTGCTTATCCTTAGAAAGGTCTGCTTTCAAGGTTGGCCCATGATTGGAGTCTGGGAACTTGAATTTCAGGAGAGTTCCCACCATTTCCAGAACTGATAAGAGTGGCTCGCTGGGCCTAAACAGTTTGTGCAAACATTAAGGTTTATGCTTGAACACCTGCTTTCCTTCTGAGAGGCTGGAATTTGGGTACGTGCCAGGCAAGGGGTGCCTACGTGACCACCCCCAAATAAAAACCCTGGGGGCTCAGTCTCTAATGAGCTTTCAGGGTTGGGAACATTTCACACGTGTTATTGTAACTTGTTTGTGACTCCACTGGGAAAGGACTTTTGCAATATTGCACCTGGTCTCCCTGTGTGTTTTCTCTCTTTGCTGACTGTGCTTCATGTCCTTTCACTATGATAAATCTTAGCCCAGACTACATGCTGAGTCCTACGAGTCCTCTCAGTGAATTATCAAACATTTTGGTGGTCTTGGGGATCCCTGAGACACCCTCAGACACCAGATGCAGACGCTTTTATGATCTCATATGAAAATTATTCTTACTGAATATTCTCAAACCCTGTTGTAGCCTATCTTCCTTCCTCTTTTGGTGCACTGCAAAGATCCAGTTAAAATAGAACCCGCTTTTTTCTTTTTAATATTTCATTGTTAGGCACATAGTGCTACAAAACAAAATATAGTTAAAAGTTGAAATTTCCTTCCAGGGCAGCCCGGGCGGCTCAGCGGCTTAGCCTCTGCCTTGGGCCTAGGGCGTGATCCTGGAGACTGGGGATAGGGTTCCACATTGGGCTCCCTGCATGGAGCCGGCTTCTCCCTCTGCCTGTGTCTCTGCCTCTCTGTCTCTCATGAATCAATCAATAAAAAAATTTTAAAAAATTTCCTTCCAAGGAGGTGGTCAGGGGCTGGGGGTGACTGGGTGATGGGCACTGAGGGGGGCACTTGATGGGATGAGCACTGGGTGTTATTCTATATGTTGGCAAATTGAACACCAATAAAAAATAAATTTAAAAAAATTCCTTCCAAATAAGCCAGCTGGTTCTTTTTTTTTTTTTTTTTTTAAGATTTTATTTATTTATTCATGAGAGACAGAGAGGCAGAGACACAGGCAGAGAGAGAAGCAGGCTCCATGCAGGAAGCCTGATGTGGGACTTGATCCGGGCACTCCAGGATCACACCCTAGATTGAAGGTCGCACTAAACCGCTGAGCCACCTGGCTGCCCAGGCCATCTGGTTCTGTGGAAACTAAAAGTATCTGAATATTGTAATTGTCTTAGCAAGAAAGTCTGTAGGTTTGCACAACCCTTTAGGGATATTTTGTTTTGATGTCAAAATACCTGACTACTTTCTAAAAAGCAAGGTTTCCTTTTCTCTCTTTTCCACCCAGCAAATCTCTACTCAGCCTCTAAGATTCAGTTCAAATGTTAACTCTTCAGTTCAACCTTCTAAACTCCCCCAGGCTAAGTGGGTCCTTTATCTATCAGTTTCCACATTGTATTTTATGTCTTGCTCTTCCACAGAGTGATCACATTACATTAAGGTTGGTTATCTCTTTCTCTTCTGAACTTTGAGGTCAGGACTAGGTCTTTCCATCCATCAGTTCCCAGATTATTACCTTAGCATGTGGCAAAAAGCGTGTACCCAGAAACAGTTTGTCACATAATATTAAATGAATTACTAGGCATCTTTTTGGTTCATTGCTTAATTGAAATATGTTTGTGGGACCTTATATTCATTGTGGTACTCTGAGATGTAATTCAATGGGATCATGGTTTTGAAAATTTCTTGAAAAATTATACGGTGCTAAATTGCTCTTGATTATTATTATTAGTCATCATCATGGTAGAGAGTTTGTATTATTATTATAAAAACTACATGTCTTGGCATTTTGAAAATGCGAACTTGAGAATCATTGCTCTAGCTCTTGCTATAGAGCCAGACAGTATGTGGTTACACAATATTTTACCTTTTTAGAAAGTGACCAAATATGATCATGGAGGAAGCAGATAAAGGGGAGCAGAACATGCCACCCCAAAATATGCCTTTATGGCATAAAGATTATTTTAGGCTGGTTATTTTTAAGAAACTGTAGATACAGAAGAAGCTCTGAAATGGGAGCAAAAGCTTCCCTTTTGTGAGAGATGTCCACATGTATAAGGGAAATCTCCATTTGTAAGGGTGTTTCCCTCTCAGTACCAGGAAGAGGAAGAGGACTCCAAATCTCTAGAAACTGATCAGTGGGGAAGGCAGGGACTTAAATCTGCACAAGAACCCTACCCTTGTTTACTGTCACCTACTATAACTGGCTCCCCCACCCCAAAACATTTCTTTTATCTTAGCTGAAGGTGATATTTTAAGATGGTGGCTTGGACCATTTTAGGGAGTTACTTGGTTTGCCTGGGTTTCTACCATGTGTACAGGTGGTATATAGTTATTAAATGTATCTTTGTTTTCTCCTGTTAATTTGTCTTTTTATCATGAGCAGGAGGAGGTCTCAACTAAGAACCTAGAAGGGTAGAGGAAGCCTCCCCCCCCCACCCCCCCCACCCCCGCTTCAGCAAAGGGCTAACAGTTATACTATTTCAAAGCAAACCACATAACAAGAAATGAATATTGACTAGTGGTGCTGACCTGTTAATGTTCAGCAAGAACCTCCTACATACAGTGGTCTTTTCCTTCTTAAACTGTCTACAGTGTCTGAAGCTGTTGCCTTCCTGTTTCCTGAGATTTCCTCTTTCCCTACTTTCTAGGACACCACCCTGTTCTCCATCTTCCAGTTTCACTGCCCCTTCTCTACTTTCTTCTCTGGCTTGCCTTCTTGCCTCCCCCTCTCCCATCATTCCCCCCCCCACACACTCCCACCTCTTAAGGGTGTTCATTTAACTCCTATTCTATCCATGGCCCCTTTCTCTCTCCATTCCCTCCCTTGGAAAATAAGATAGTTAAAAATTACCAAGCATTTACTATTGATTTTAACCTTCGGACAATTATATACTATTGGGGAGCAAAAATTTTCTTCTACTCATCAAAGATTCTTTCAGCTGGTCTAAGAATCAAACTGACTCGAGACAGATTAACAGGAGAAAATCAAACACAAGTTTAACGACATGTATGCCTCCTGTGTTTATGGGAGAAACCCAGGAAAACTGAGTAACTCCCACAAATGACTGAAGCCATCACCTTAAAAACCATCTTGAGCTAAAAACAAAAGAGATGGGAGTCAGTTATAAGGGTACAAGGAAAAACTCAGTAATGAAGGGTAAGGTTGTCATGCAGATTTAACTCCCTCCCTTCTCCACAGAGTTTCTAGAGATTTGTAGATATCCTCCTCTTCCTGCTACAGAGAGGGAGACACCATTACAAATGGAGATTTCCCTTATACATGTAAATGTCTCTTACAAAAGGGTGTCCATGGTCTCTTAAAAATAACCAGCTTGAAATAAGCAATAGAGCTTGGGATACCAAAGTTTGCTCCCTTACAATAGATAGTAGTATTATCCCCATTATAAAGATGAGAAAATGGAAGCAGAAAGATGTGGAGTAGTCCAAAATCACAGAGCTCTTAAGAGGGAGAGGCTGAGATTGAAACTCTGATAGCTTGGCTCCAGAGTCCAGACTCTTAACTGTTTGATCACTCTGTAGAAAGCACCTACAAAGCAGAACCCTTTGGTTCAGAGTCGAGAAACCAATTGCCATAGGGTGCTGGATTTGGAAGGATGGAGGACTAGCTATTTTCTTGTGAATTCCTCAAAGGGATTCCCCGATCAATTTACTTAAAACAGAAACTGCCATTTGCTCTGAAGTTGTGAGACCAGGCAACTGAAAAAAGTCTTGGCAATACTGACTCAACCTAGTTCCTCTTATGATTTTCCTGTCTCTGGTACTGATGCTGCCATAAAGGTGACGATGAGATATTTGAGCTATGTAACTATATAGTAGTGACCCGTTGAGTCTCTATTTACTGTTGGTGCTACAGAAACATCACAACTAATGTGTACTGCCCAGTGCCAGACTCGTTATCACCTTTTGTGAAAAATATTTACAGAACAAAAGAACATGTTTGTCCCAGAATGTAAGCTCCTGAGAAGCAGGGAAGGTGGCTCTCCTACATTATATTCTGTAATGTTCCCCCTAAGTAATCCTTCAGTTAGGAGCATCTCTTAAATTCTATTGATTGCAATCAAACTTTTTGGATGGGCACATCTGAATGCAGTAGAAAGCTTATTTCAGGATTTAGGAAATATTTGCATCGCTTTTAAGGAGCTTATTAAATTCTAAAAAGAGCCAATTTAAAAGCCTTTTTATTGAACCAAGAGTGAAAGTAATGAAAACCAATTTTGCACAGTTAAAAAAAAAAACAGTGAAGCTCTTAATAATTATTGTTTTTGAACTCCCCATTGCTTAACTCAACACATTTTGTTTCTGAGTAAAACTTTCCTTTCCTCCTGGGAACACCTTAACCAATCCCAAAGTTACACAGTAATTGAAGTTGTTAACTACTCTACCAAATGCAGATCATTTGCTTGGGAGTTTGAATCACTTTTAAAAGCTCACTAATGTTGCTCATGGTGTGGAAACATTCATGGATGGTTCAGAATATTCCTGCAGATTCACTCCAGTTTTGTTTATTTTCCTCAAGTTGCAGTACAGTGTCATTTCAGTTCACATACCCTATTAGATCTAACATATCTAATCCAACTGTATTCTTAGGAAATTATTTCAGGGTGCCTGGATTGTTATATTCTCTGTTTCCGTCATTGGATCTGTTGCTGCTGGCTCTTTCCAAATGTTGGGACTCTGGGGAATTTACCACTTTCTTCTTCATACTTTGATGTATTCCTTGAAAAAGGTTTTTTTTTTTTTTTTTTTTTTTTTTTTCTTAAAGAGCATTTCTCATTTTTATAAGATCAATATGTCATTACCTGATTTACGGATATTTACTTTCTGTGTTTCAGTTCCAGTTCAGACAGTAAACATGTATTGAGTGTCTATTATATGCTAAGATGCCACATTGAGCAAGATGGGGGTCTCCTCCCTTAAGGAGCTTTCAGCTCAGTTGGAGAGAAAAACATACAGGGACAAAAATGTTTATGCTGGTGGTATGCATAGGGGACCATGGTAACAGGACGTGTTCTCTTGGAAGAGAGGGCCTGGGCGTGACGAGGAGGACAAATAACAACTGACCAGGAGGCTGGAGGCAGGAAAGGCAGAGGAGACAGCATGAACAAAGGCCTAGAGATAATAAACAGCACGCTGTGCGTGGCTTGCTGCAAGCCGCACTGGAACTGCTGGTGAAGAACGTGCTGGGCACAGTTGGTATGGAAAGATACTAGACAGCTGTCCAAAGACCAGCTCACGAAGGGCTTTTTTGCTATTCCAAGCCAGCTATGCCATGCTCTACAGCTTGGCAGGAAATGAGGCAGTGTGCAAGGGTTTTAAAAAAGAAAGTGACAGTGGGAATATAAATTGATTCAGCCACTACAGAAAACAGTATGGAGGTTCCTGAAAAAATTAAAAATATAATTACCGTGTGATCCAGCAATCCCACTTCTGGGTATATATCCAAAAGATAGGAAAACAGATGGAGAATATATCTGGGCTCCCAGGTTTATTGCAGCATTATTCATGATAGCCAAGACACAGACAGAACCTAAGTGTCCATCAGTGAATGAATGCATACGAAAGGTGTGGTATATATACACCATTGTATATATACACTATTTTCCAAGATTGAGAAGTGTGGCATGTATATACAATCTTTTTCGGCCACAAGAAAGAAGGAAATTTTACCATTTGCAACAATAGGGATGGACGTCAAGGGCATTACGCTTATTGAGATAAGCCAGACAGAGAAAGTGGTACGCTTATTGAGATAAGCCAGACAGTATTTCGAGGTACTAACTATACATGGAATCTAAAAAAGCTGAATTTACAGAAACAGAGAGTAAAGTAGTAGTTACTGGGGCTGGCGGATGGAGCAATTGGAGACATAGTGATCAAAGGGTACAAACTTGTAACTAGAGGCTGAATAAGTTCTGGAGATCCAATGCATATAATAGTGATTATAGTCAACAATATTATATGCTTCAGAGACTAGCGAAGAGACTAGTTTTTGTTTTTGTTTTCCAAAGAGGCTGGATATTAAATGCACTCACCACAAAAAAGAAATGATAATTATGTCATATGATAGAGGTATTAGCTAAAGCCATGGTGGTAGCCATATTGTGATACGTAAATGTATCAAAGCAACACACAATGTTATAGGTCACTTATGTCTCAAAAACTATTTTAAAAATTAAAATTAAATAAATAAATAAAATTAAAATAAAAAATAAAAATACTTTTCAAAAATAGAAAACAGGAGTGCCTGGGTGGCTCAGCAGTCAGCTCAGGGCGTGATCCCTGGGTCCCAGGATCGAATCCCACATCGGGGCCCCCCACAGGGAGCCTGGTTCTCCCTCTGCCTATGTCTCTGCCTCTCTCTGTCTCTCATGAATAAATAAATAAATAAAATCTTAAAAAAGAATAAAAATAGCAAATTTAACAATGTCAGATTTACCTTTTAGGTAAGTCATTCAGGTGGCACTGGGTATGGATGTGAAGTCGGCATGAGTAGAAACTAAAACCCAGTTGGGAGATTTTTGCAACGATCCATAGAAAAAGATGGCTTGAGTTGAAGCAGTGGTAGCAGGGCTGGGGAAATGGGTGGTGGGTTTGAGGTATATTTAGTAAGTGGAACTACCAGGGCTCAGTGTTTGGATGGCGAGAGAATTCTAGTATAATCCTTAGGGTTCCAGCTCTGTGTCCTTTGGCAGATGAAAGATAGAGAACATTTTAGGGGAAAGACTTATGAGCTTTGTTTTGGACTTTTGGGGTTATATGTATCTGGGGAACATCCAAGAGAGCTTGCACAGCAGGAATTTGGATAAAGTACTCTAAAGTTCTGGGCAAGGATGCAGATTAGAAAGGGGTGTGATTAAATCTATGAGATCATGTAAGATCAATCAGAAAGCAATATGCAGTGGGGCACCTGTCTTACTCAGTTGGTAGAGCATGAGACTCTTGATTTTGGGATTGTGAGTTCGAGCCTTACATAGGGTGTAGAGGTTACTTTACAATTTTTTTTTTAATATTAAAAATTAGGGCAGCCCTGGTGGCTCAGTGGCTTAGTGCTGCCTTCAGCCCAGGGTGTGATCCTGGAGACCCAGGATCGAGTCCCACGTCAGGCTCCCTGCATGGAGCCTGCTTCTCCCTCTGCCTATGTCTCTGCCTCTAACTCTCTCTGTGTGTCTCTTGTGAATAAATAAATAAAAACCTAAAAATAAATAAATAAATATTAAAAATTAAAAAAGGAAAGCCATATGTGATAAGTTATGGGCTGAGGGTGGCACCCTAGAAAGAATCCAGTAGATCAGGGGAGGAACATTAAGGTGACAGAGGAACATTATCCCCAGGGAGTGAAAAGAGGACCGGGAGAGGGCAATGCTATTTAATTGAGGACACTAGAGACTTTCTAGAAAGGACTGATGGACAACAGTGTCAAATGCCTCAGGACAATCCACAAGGGAAAGGAGGGAAAAATGTCCATTAGGTCTGGCAGTTGGAGAGTCACTTGTAGCTTCTGTCAGTGCAGGGGGAAAGCAGATATTCCAGCCCTGGTCTGTGAGAGGGAGCGCCTGTAACTAAGGGGAGATTTTTTTCTCACTCTAAGCGAGTCCAAGTCTATCAAACTGTTAATATCTCCATTGCTGGTAGGAGGATTGTTTCCTGCCATTTCACTGAGTGGGTAGCCCCGGAAGGATTCCAGACTTGTTTGGGCCTCAGGCCTCTTTCTTGGTCCTGCTGGTGATAGACTTCCATAGACTCCTGGTTCATCACATATCACTTTCCCTTTTTTAAAAAAACACTTTTAATTTTTTTAAGATTTATTTTTATTTATTTTAGGGAGTTGGGGGGGCAGAGGGAGAGAGAGAATCTGAAGCAGACTCCCAGCTAAGTGTGGAGCCAGACTCGGGGCTCAATCTCATGACCCCGAGATCACAACCTGAGCCCAAACCAAGAATTGGATGCTTAACAGACTGTACCACCCAGGATCCCCAGTTTTTAATGTTGTTTTGTTTTGTTTTGGTTTGTGTTTTGTTTTGTTTTTTAGTAAACTTTGCCCAGTAGTCTCCTGGTTACCAAGGTCCAAAAATGATTCAATCTGGGCAGGGCAGCCAGCACCAGCATCATTTGCTCATCACTCTAGTTCACAGCATCCCCTCCATCTTTGGACCCCTGGAGTTCTTTACTGCCTTCAAATCCAGCTGTATATTTTAAAGGAGTTTGTTTCAGTAAATAGACAGATGGACAGACAGAAGGAATTTGTTGTATTTTCATCCAAGCTTATGTATGTCCCCTAGTTGGGGGTTTTGAAGAATATCTACCGTCTAGTATTGCCAGAAATGGAAACACAGATCTGTTTCTGAACACTGAAATACACAGCATGGGGGATCCCGAGCCAGGTAGTCTCCAGCAGCGTGTCATAGGGGCTTGATCCTACCAATATCAATTATCTTGTACAACTACTAAAGTAGTCAGGCCATTTATTTGGTGTGTATTGGGCACTTTTCTATTAATTTTAGAGTAAGCTGATTTTTGACAGTCAATGGACTGACTTATCAAAATATTAGTAAGAAGGGATCATGGTTTGGGGCAACTGGTTAAACATCTGCCTTTGGCTCAGGTCATGATCCCAGGGTCCTGGTCCTGGGATTGAGCCCCATGTCCTGGTCTCTGCTCAGGGGGGAGCCTCCTTCTCCCTCTCGCTCTGCCTGCTGCTACCCCTGTTTGTGCTCTCTCTCTGTCAAATAAACAAAATCTTAAAAAAAAAAAAAAGATCATGTTTTGAAGCAGCAGGTCCAGGTCACTTTGTACAGAGAATTTTCTTATGTTCAATAAATCTGGTCAGAGGAAAAAAATACACTGCATGTAATAGACTATTTCCTTAGCTCCAAAGCTTTCTTATTTTGTTATTGTATTGCCTTATCTTTTTTAAAAATAAATTTTAATTTTAACTCCAGTTACTTAACATACGGTGTTATATTAGTTTCAGGTTTATCACCTTATCTCGAGCTTTTTGTTTTATAAAGCTCTTCTTTTTTTTTTTTTAATATAATTTCTTTTTTTTTAATTTTTATTTATTTATGATAGGCACACAGTGAGAGAGAGAAAGGCAGAGACACAGGCAGAGGGAGAAGCAGGCTCCATGCACCGGGAGCCCGACGTGGGATTCGATCCTGGGTCTCCAGGATCGCGCCCTGGGCCAAAGGCAGGCGCCAAACCGCTGCGCCACCCAGGGATCCCTTATAAAGCTCTTCTAAAACACTCTTTGGGGGAGTGTGTGTTTCTCATGAATAAATAAATAAAATCTTTAAAAAATAAAAATAAAGCGCTCTTTGGGACTTCTCTCCTATTCCTTGTCATGTATCATTTATTCACTGTGATGCTAAGTTCGATTTTCAAATATTTCATTTAAGATTTTAGCATCTATGTTCATATGTAAGATTGACCTGTAATTGATTCTTATTCTCTTTTCCTTTCTCTTTCTCACTCCCTGCTTCCCTTCTTTGTTTCATAGCGCTCATTTTGTCTGGTCTTGTCAGTTTTAGGTTATACTAGTTAGCATTACAGAAAGAAAACTGGCAATTTTTTTTTAAGATTTTAAAGATTTATTCATTTGCAGAGAGAGGGAGAGAATCCTCAAGCAGACATCTTGCTGATCTCGGAGCCTGATGTGGGGCTCAGTTTCAGGACCCCGAGATCATGACCTGAGCCGAAATCAAGAGTCAGACACTCAACTGACTGAACTTCCCAGGCACCCCAAGAGTTGGCAACTTATTAAGTTCATTAACAGTATAACAAGGAGGGGCACCTGCGTGGCTCAGGGGTTGAGCATCTGCCTTCGGCTGCGAGCTTGATCCCAGGGTCCTGGGAACATCTGTTCTTTGAAAGTTTATCTCTTCGGGTAGCCCTGGTGGAGCAGTGGTTTAGCGCTGCCTCCAGCCTGGGGTGTGATCCTGGGGACCCTGGATTGAGTCCCACATCGGGCTCCCTGCATGGAGCCTGCTTCTCCCTCTACCTGTTCCTCTGTCCCCCCCCTCTCTCTGTGTCTCTATGAATAAATAAATAATTTTTTTTTAAAAAGAAAGTTTATCTCCTTGAAGAGATATCTGTTTTTTTTAAGAGATATCTTTTATTAAACCCTTGGGGCTTGGTGACTTTTGAGCAGTAGATCTTGATTATTTTTACATTTCTTCAGTGGTAGTTCGTTTATTCAGGTTTTCCACTTTTTAATTTTATAATTATCATCAAGTAAAATTGACTGTTTTTCTTTCGATGTATGGTTCTAGAAATTTTAATACGTGTAGATTTGTGTTAGTCTTACCATAATCAGCATACAAAACACTTGTAACACCCTCAACCTTTCTTATACTCCCTTTTACAGTCACACACTGCCCCCACCTCTAACACACACACACACACACACACACACACACACACACACCCGGCAGAACATAACTACTGTTCTGTCTTTTCAAAAATGTCATAAAAGGACGCCTGGGTGGCTCAGCAGTTGAGCGTCTGCCTTTGGCTGAGGGCGTGATCCTGGGATCTGGGGATGAAGTCCTGTATCGGGCTCCCTGTGGGGAGCCTGCTTCTCCCTCTGCCTATGTCTCTGCCTCTCTCTCTGTGTCTCTCATGAATAAATAAAATCTTTTTTTTAAAATGTCATATAAATGTCATCATACAGTATAGAACCTTAAATCAGGCTTTCTCCACTTAGCACAATGCTTTTAAGGAACACCCAAGGTGTTGCATGGGTTGGTAGTTCATTTTTATAGGTGAGAAATATTCAATTTTATGAATATAACACCATTAGTTTATCCATTCACTCGTTGCAGAACATTTCTGTTGATTTCAGATTTTAGCTATCCTGGCTAAAGCTGTTACGGACATTTGTACACAGGTTTTTAGCCATGTAAGTGTTCATTTCTTTAAGGTAAATGCCCAGGAATGGAGTTTCAGGGTCATATTATATGTTTAATTTTACAAGTAACTTTATAAGACATTTTCCAGAACAGCTATACCATTTTGCAGAGAGGGAGGACAAATGAAAGGGCACCTCTCTTTAGGAAGAAAATCAAAGTAATGAGCAAAGTGCTCCACAATTTGGTAGCTGGGAGCCAAGGGAGGGATTAGCTTGACAGTCTGCTCCTTACCATTTTCTCTCCTGGAGCTTGCCAGTAATCATAGGTGAAATTGTTTTCTAATTGCATGTACCAAACCGTGGCTCTCTTTTTCCTTTTTTTCTCAGATGATGCCAAAGTTGGTAGAGCATTGGAAATGGAGAACTTTTAGAAAAATATTAGGACAAAGAACATTTCTTTATTGTTTTAACACGTATGGTTATATATCCAAATATTACTCTCTCAGCCTCTGATCTTTCTGTTTGTAATACAAAAATTTAAGAATAAAGTGTCATTTTCCAGCAACAGTTATGTGCCTGCTACAATACTAAACACTTTATGTATATATCTCATGTACTGCTCATGACGATCTTGTTTACAGATGAAAAACTAGAGTACAGAGAGGTTAAGTGGTTTCCCCAAGATCACCCAGCTAGTAATACTAGTAGCAGAGCTGGGGTTTGAACATATGTCGTTCTCTAAATCTTGCCATTAATATCAAGTCATTTGTCTTTATAAGATAGTAGCACTAGTAAAAGGGGCTGTTTTACAAGATTTATTCCTCACTTCTCTGCTTTGCATCATTATTTCCCATCAGAGAACTCATTTTCCATTTTAATACTCCTAAACATTCTGTCTTCAGTCCTAACATCTGCTTTAAATTTCTTTAAAAGTTAATATCAAAGATCTGGAACCGGATGTTGCTAATAGATATCAGCAGGCAGGGTTGCGTAGTAGCCAAATGTAAAGGCCTTGGATGTGGACTGCCAGGATTTAAATGCTGTTTCTGCCACTTGCCAGCTGAGTAACTGAGGTAAGCTACTCAAACTCTCTGTGCCTGTATTCTCCTGTATAAAAAGAGAGTAAGATAAGTTTGCTTTTGTGTCTCAAGTACTTCATTTCTAAAACTTTTCTTTCAAGCACATCTTCCCTCTTTTTAACCCCCCCTCCCCCCTGCCATAAAAAATTAGATCTGGGCTCTTTCTTGTTTCATCAGCCTCTAGAGCTCTTCCATGATGTGTTTTGAATCTATCCCTTTGTTTCCAATTTCTCTGCCACCACACTTTACCCTGTGTCTGAATGACTTCAAGAACCTTTGTTTTTTCTCTTCTTTCAGATTTTTCTCTATTAATCCAGCCAGTCTTTTATTAATATAGCACACTTTGACTATTTCCTGCTTATCTGTGATTTTTTATTAAACTTTTTTTTCTGATGATGAATTATCAAAAATCCGACTTCTATACAACAGAAAAAATTAGACTCCCAAACTTCCTCTAGAACATGTTCATGATTTGATGCACATGTTATTTATTTATTTATTTATTTATCTATCTATTTCTGAATGCAAATTTTAAATGCAATTTTTAAAAAAGATTTTATTTATTCATTCATGACACACAGAGAGAGAGACAGGCAGAAGGAGAAGCAGGTTCCGTGCAGGGAGCTTGACGTGGGACTCGATCTCCGGTCTCCAGGATCACACCCTGGGCTGAAGGAGGCTGAAGGCGGCACTAAACCGCTGGACCACCGGGACCGCCCAAAAAAAATTTTTTTTTTAATTCATGAGAGACACAGAGAGAGAGAGAGAGAGAGAGAGAGAGGCAGAGACATAGGCAGAGGGAGAAGCAGGCTCCATGCAGGGAGCGTGACGTGGGGACTCGATCCAGGGTCTTCAGGATCATGCCCTGGGCCGAAGGCAGCGCTAAACTGCTGAGCCACCCGGGCTGCCCAATGCACATGTTACTTAATACTGTACAGAACCATTATTAAAATTAGGAGCATATTTTCTTTACTATTATACATAACCACCAGTAACATTTTGGTGCATATTTCCACTGTTAACAATCTGTGCATATTGCATGTAGTATTTTCCATAATCGGTATTACTGTTTTGGTGCATATCCTATTTAATATGATACAGAAAGCTTTTCGACGTTATCTCTTAACCAAATGCATTGTTGATATATTCCCATGGTAGCGATATAGATGAGTATCATTGTTTTTAAAAAACGGATTTTATTAAATATTGTTTGAACACAAAATATTTATGAAGCACGTGTAAGGTGTAAAGAATTTTCATACAGTGAATACTCATATTTATACCACCCTGTTTATGAAATATTCTCATTACCTTTGAATTCCTGTTGCCTTCCTTCTCAAATGTAAACCTTATTATATATTTCCATTTATCATATTCTTGCTTTTCATTTTATAGTGCATATATGTTTGTGTAGCTAAACAATATGTTTGCTTTTGTATGGTTTTGAAATTTATATAAACAAATCATTCAGCATACTGTCTTCTGCAACTTGATTACCCCCTCCCCCACCTCCCTTCACTCTATGTCTCTTTTGGGATCCTGTGAATGACAGTAAGGAGAATTGATATCTTCATGATATTGAGTCTTCCAGCCTATGAATGTAATGTATATCACCATTTATTTGGGTCTTAAGGAATGCCTTCCAGTGTCATTTATCATTTTCTCCCTAAATGTCTTGCTCATCTTTTGTTAGATTTATTCCTAGATATAGATTATTTTTTGGTGTTATTCTAAATGGCTTTAAAAAGTTAGTTTTCTAACTGTTTGCTATTGGTAGATAGAATAGCAATTAATTTTTAAAAATGAAACTGCTTATTTAAAATCTGGAAACAAAAAACTTGGAAACAGGAAAGCAATACATTTATTGTTTATGTGACATAACTGTAGTGAAATTCCATAAATTTGGTTGGGAATGATGGACACAAACTTCAGGATAGTATTATTTGGGGAAGCAGAAAGAATAGGATCGGGAGAGGCATAAAGAGGACATTAGTGGTATTCATAACATTTTGTTTTTTTGGAGCAAATATGGCTAAATATTAAGATTCGTTTAGGCTGCATAGCAAGTATATGAGTGATTGTTTTATTATCCTCTGTGCCTTTTTGAAATATGTTATAATTTTAAAAATAAAATATACAATGTTGACTATATGCTTGAGATAAATCACTTTTATGACAGATGACCTCAGAATATATTACTTCCATTGATTATTCTAAATTGGACGTTGTAAAGTGGAGGCTGTGGGCTGAGTCCAACCTCCAGATGTGATTGTTTTTTGTGCTGAATGATCAAACTAATGAACCAGCCATGAAACACCAAAGATTTTACATTAGAATCTGGACTTCAGAATTCCCATAAAAAGTTAGAAAATCTGACAATGCTATATTTCCATGTGGCAAGAGTCAATTAGATATGAATAAGTAGTGGCTGTTTATTGACTGTTATGAAAAATTTCAAACATTCTCAAAGAGAGAGGAGCATAATGTGCTCCCAGACACCCATTGTTGAAATTTAATCATTATTGACTCATGGCCAATTTTGTTATACCTGTTTTCCTTGATCTTCTGACCCCTGGATTATATTGAAGCCAATCCCAGACACTTTATTATTTCATGTATTTCATGTGTAAGAATTTTAGTATTTATTTCTAAACCGGAAATAATTTTAAAAAACATAACCACACTGTTACTGTCATACTTGTAAATATGTAACAGTAATTCCTTAATATAATCAAATATCCAGTTAACTTTCAAATTTTCCCCATTTTGTCAACTTTATTTTACAGTTTGTTCACCTGAGAACGCAATTCTTTTTTTTTTTTTAAAGATTTTAAATTTATTTATTCATGAGAGATGCAGAGAGGGAAGCAGAGACACAGGCAGAGGGAGAAGCAGGCTCCATGCACCAGGAGCCCGACGTGGGATTCGATCCTGGGTCTCCAGGATCGTGCCCTGGGCCAAAGGCAGGCGCCAAACCGCTGCGCCACCCAGGGATCCCCTGAGAACTCAATTCTTATAAATACATTGCGTGTGCTTGAAATTTTATTTTTTTAGAGAGAGAGAGAATCTTAAGCAGACTCCATGCCCAGTGTGGAGCCAGATGTGGAGCTCAACCTCACAACCTTGAGATCATGACCTGCACTGAAATCAAGAGTCAGATGCTGGGATCCCTGGGTGGCGCAGCGGTTTAGCGCCTGCCTTTGGCCCAGGGCGCGATCCTGGTGACCCGTGATCGAATCCCACGTCGGGCTCCCGATGCATGGAGCCTGCTTCTCCCTCTGCCTATGTCTCTGTCTCTCTCTCTATCTGTGTGACTATCATAAATAAATAAAAGCTTAAAAAAATTCTCTAAAAAAAAAAAAAGAGTCAGATGCTTACCGAATGACCCACCCAAGTGACCCATGCTTAACATATTTCTTAGATCTCTGTGATCTGGTAGTGAGATCTAGACCAGCACTGTCCAATAAAATCTTCTGCGATGACCAAATGTTCTACATCTGTGCTATCCAATGTGATAGTTACTAGTGATATTATGGCTATTGAGCACTTGAAATGTGACTAGTGCAACTGAGGAAACACATTTTTAATTTTATTTAATTTTAATAGTTAAAAATGTTTGCTAACCAAATGTTCTACATCTGTGCTATCCAATGTGATAGTTACTAGTGATATTATGGCTACTGAGCACTTGAAATGTGACTAGTGCAACTGAGGAAACACATTTTTAATTTTATTTAATTTTAATAGTTAAAAATGTTTGCTAACAGCTTCATTGAGAAAAAATTTACAAACCTTAAAGTTCACCTTTTTTTTTAAAGATTTTATTTATTTATTCATGAGAGACACACAGAGAGAGGCAGAGACATGAACAGAGGGAGAGGCAGGCTCCCTGCACGGAGCCTGATGTGGGACTCAATCCCAGGACCTCAGAGATCAAGACCTGACCCAAAGGCAGACAGTAAACCACTGAGCCACCCAGATGCCCCAAAGTTCACCTTTTAAAGTGTATAATTCAGTGACTTTTAATATATTCATAAGTTGTACATTGATCACCATTTATTCCAAAACATTTACATGACCACTCAAAGAAACTCATTAGCATTCACTTCCCATTCTTCTTGCCTCCAACTCTCGGCACCCACTAATCTATTTTTTTCTGTGGATTTGTATATTTTAGATATTTCACATGAGGAAATCATACAATACATAGCCTTTTGTGTCTCATATTTTTCACTTCACATGTTTTCAAGGTTCATCAACTGATACATTAATAATATGTATCAGTTGATTCATTCAATTTTATGGCTGAATAATGCTTCATTGTATGCATATGCCATAGTTTGGTTATCCACTCATCCATTGATAGACATTTGGGTTCTTGCTACTTTTTTTTTCTTTTTAAAAAATATTTTATTTATTTATTTGAGACAGAGAAAGTGGGGGGGGGAGAGAAGGAGAGAGGGAGAGAGAAAATGAAGTGACTTCATGCTGAGCACAGAGCCCACACTGGGCTCAGTCTCAGGATCTTGAGATAATGACCTGGGCCAAAACCAGTTACTATGAACATTCATGTTTAAGTTTCTTTGTGGACATATGTTTTCCGTTCTCTTGAGTTTATATCCAGGGATGGAATTTCTGGGTCATATGGTAACTCTGTGTTTAGCTTCTTGAGAAACTGCCAAATGGCTTTCCAGAGCAGATGTAATATTTTACATTCCCCTTAGCAGCATATGCAGGTTCCAGATTTTCCACATCCTCACCGACACTTCTTATTGTCCATCTTTTTAGTGTAACTCATCTAGTGGGCATGAAGTGATATCCCCTTATGGTTTTCATGTGCATTTCCTTAATGACTAATGATACTGAACATCCTTTCATATGTTTACTGGCCAGCTTCTTTGGATAAATATCTATTCAAATCCTTTGCCCATGTAAAAATTAGGTTATTCTTTTTTGTTGAATTGTAAGCATTCTTTATGTGTTCTCGATGCAAGTCTCCTATCAGATATATGGTTTGCAAATATCTTCTCCATTCCTTTGAGTTGCCTTTTCACTTTCTTGATGATGTCCTCTGAAGCACAAAAGTGTTTAATTGTCCAATTCATCTATTTTTCTTTTGTTGGTCGTGCTTTAGATCTCATAGCAAAAAACAAAAACAAAGACAGAAAGGAAAAAAACCCCGAAAGCTGAAAAATATTGCTTAAACTAAGTTGAAGATTTGCTTCTATATTTCCTTCCAAAAGTTTCATAGTTTTAGCTCTTACATGCAGGTCTCTGGTCCATTTCAAATTAATTTTTGTATATAGTGCAATGTCCATATATTGTACAGAGTATGATGTGTGGCATGTGTACAAATTCATTCTTGTGCACATGGATATCCAGTTATTTCAGCATGATTTGGTGAAAAGATTATTCTTTCCCCCATTTAATTATCCTGACCCCCTTGTCAAAAATCAGTTGGTCATAAGTGTAAGAATTTACTTCTGTACTCTCAATTTTACTTTGTTGATCTGTTGTATTACTTTATACCAGTACCACACTGTCTTGATCATTGTAGCTTTGCAGTAAGTTTTGAAATTAGGAAGTCTGAGTTCTCCAACTTTGTTCTTCTTTTCTTTTCTTTTTTTTTAAAGATTTTATTGAAAAAAATAAATATTTTATTGATTTATTCATGAGAGACAGAGAGAGAGAGAGAAAGGCAGAGACACAGGCAGAGGGAGAAGCAGGCTCCATGCAGGGAGCCCGATATGGGACTGGATCCAGGATCCCCAGGATCACACTCTGAGCCAAAGACAGACACTCAATTGCTGAGCCACCGAGGCATCCCTGTTCTTCTTTTTCAAGATGGTTTTGGCTATTCTAGGTCCCTAGCATTTCCATATGAATTTTCAAATCAGCTTGCCCATTTCCACAAACACAAAAATGGAATTATGATAGCAATTGCACTGAATTTTTTGATGAATTTGAAGACTATTGCAATCTTTACAATATTAAGCCTTGCAGTCCTTGAAGTATGTAACTTTCCATTTATTCAGGTTCTCTTTACTTTGTTTCACTGATGTTTTGTAGTTTCCAGTGTACAAATCTTGCATTCATTTAGTTAAATTTATTCCTAAATATTTTAGTCTTTTGGATGCTATTACATATGGAATTGTTTTCTTAACTTCATTTTGAAATTAGTCATTATTAATGTATGAAAATATAATTGATTTCTTTTTTTTAAGATTTTAAAAAAATTTATTCATTCATGAGAGATACAGACAGAGAGGCAGAAACATAGGCAGAAGGAGAAGCAAGCTCCCTGCAGGGAGCCTGATATGGGACTCAATCAAGAGACCCGGGATCATGACCTGAGCTGCAGGCAGATGTTCAACCACTGAGCCACCCAGGAGCCTCATTATTTCTATAATGTTGATCATATATCCTGTAACCTGACTAAACATGTTTATTATTTCTAATAGTTGTGTATTCCTCTAATGTGTGTGTATTCCTTGTGATTTTTCTGTACACAAGATCACATCTATGAGTAAGGATAATTTAATTTTTCATTTCCAATCTGGATGCCTTTTATTTTATTTTATTTTATTTTATTTTATTTTATTTTATTTTACCTAAATGCCTTGGTTAAAAACTCCAGAACAATGTTGAATAAAAGTGGAAAGAGTGAACATCCTTTTCTTATTTCTGATCTTAAGGAGAGAGCATCTAATATTTCACTATCAGTTGTGATGTTATATGTGGTTTTTAATATATGGCTTTTGTTAGGTTGAGGAAGTTCCCTTCTTTTCCTAGTTTGTTGAATGCTTTTTATCAAAAAAGGGTGCTGGATTTTGTCAAATGTTTTTTCTGCGTCTATTGAGATGATCATATGGTTTTTGTCCTTCATTCTATTAATATGGTATATTACATTGATTGGTTTTCAGATGCTAAGCCAACATTGCATTCGTGGAATAAATCCCATTTGGTCATGTGTATAATCCTTTTTATAGATTGCTGGATTTGGTTTCCCAGTATTTTGTTAAGGATTTCTGTGTGTCTATTTGTAAGATATTCCTAAGTTTCTTTTCTTATGATGCCTTTGTCTGATTTTGGTATTAGGGTAATACTGACCTAATAGAATGGGTTAGGAAGTGTCTCCTTTCCCCCTATTTTTTGGAAGAGTTTGTGGATTGGTGCTAATTCTCCTTTAAATGCTCAGGATGAGGACCTGAAATGTGGAAGTAACCCAAGTAAGCACAAAATAATGAAGAGTGTCAGCTTTCAGGAGCTCAGAAGAATGGGGCAGTGCTATTTATGAGGACATCAGGACAAGGGACACCTGAGAGGCAAGGCTTCAATGAGGAGAAAAGGAAGTTCCCGCAGAAATACTGTAAAAGGCACTCCCTCCTGCTGCCAAGGGCTCTTGCATCTTGTAGAAAGGCTCTAGATTGCAGGGTGACCTCATTCCTCAAAAGAACTTTTCCAACTGGGCAACTATTTCCTTGTTCATAGGCCAGTTTGAGCTTGCTCAGAAATGTTAGCTCTGCTGGCCTCCCCTGTGCTTTCTTCATCCACGGGTGTGTGTAACACAGATTCTTTGAACATCAGTAACAGTTGCTGCCCAGCGCTGGTCCTGACATGCCCCAAAGTGTCTTAGGTTATTTCGGGGGGTGTCTTGCAAT
This sequence comes from Nyctereutes procyonoides, assembly GCF_905146905.1. Taxonomy (NCBI): domain Eukaryota; kingdom Metazoa; phylum Chordata; class Mammalia; order Carnivora; family Canidae; genus Nyctereutes; species Nyctereutes procyonoides. The sequence continues at coordinate 38,504,353 of NW_026575125.1, read as the reverse complement.
TCTAGGAACTAGTTTACTTTCAATTTATTTTAAAAAGTGATATCTGCCATTTCAGATGTTACTTTGCGGTAGATGTGTCAGGGGAGGCAGAATGGGAAGATAAATGTCATGGAAAGAAAACAAAGCAAAAAGAAAAAAAAGCTGTAAGATATAAAAGATCGAGGCTATCAGGACTGGGGTGTTTAGAAGTGTTCACTTTGTCCTAACCACTGAGTTATAGCAGTGTTTGGGAGAAGTTTTGCTACCTCAGAATAGATGCTCAACAAATATTTTTATTTTTTTAAGGGTTTTATTTATTTATTCATGAGAGACACAGAGAGACAGGAAGGCAGAAACATAGGCAGAGGGAGAAGCAGGCTCCCCCTGGGGGGCCCAATACAGAACTCAATCCCAGGACCCCGGGGATCACGACCTGAGCTGAAGACAGATGCTCAACCATCCAGGTAGCCCTCAATAAATATTTTTGAATGAAAAAGTATTGAATCAATGAATGTAAGACTCAATGGGTATATGGGAGTGAAGGCAGTATTTGTGGAGTATCTAGAGAAATACAAAGGTGCAGGTATCAGTATGTCCCAAAGAAGAGGCATGTGTGAATGGCAGGGCAACAGATGGATGTGTGTGACAGACTCAGGAATTAGATTTTTCAGACAGCTTTAATTTAACATATTTTGTTCTGTTACTCCCTTGAGAAGTCATTCATATTGTAGCTACTTTTCTGTTTGGAAAATATCCTCCTTGTTGAAGGCAGACACCTCTAGTGTGTGGAATGTGCTGTGACCGGGCAGTGGTCAGTGTGTGAGCTGTGCCATAATATAAGGGACACAACTTGGAATCAGAAGGTAGGAGTATCAGTTCTACAACTTGCCACATAGCTGGGATCACCAGAAACATTTACAAACACGTGAGGGAACTCTTTGCTGTGAAGGAAACTCAGCCAACACAAGAAAGAGAAGTAGCACCGCATGAACGTATAAGAGCAGAACTGTTGGTCAAGGACTCTAAACTAAGCATGTTTAAACTGATCAAAGGGATAAAGATAAGCAAAATAAGTCAAAAGTACAAAACAGAATTCCATTTAAAAGAAAGAACATGGGGGATCCCTGGGTGGCTCAGCGGTTTAGTGCCTGCCTTCAGCCCTTGGCGTGATCCTGAAGTCCTGGGATCGAGTCCCACATCAGGCTCCCTGCTACATGGAGCCTGCTTCTCCCTCTGCCTGTGTCTCTGCCTCTCTCTCTCTCTCTCTCTGTGTGTGTGTCTCTCATTAATAAATAAAATCGTAAAAAAAAAATAAAAGAACATATAGATTTAGAAAGAACAAGTGAAACTTCTAGAAATAAAAAGTATACTTACTGAAGTTAAAATTTCAATGTATTGGTTATAATCACTTTAACGGGCACCTGGGTGGCTCAGTTGGTTATGATCTCAGGGTTGTGAGATCGAGCCCCACTTGGGCTCCTCACCCAGCATGGAGTGTCCTTGAGATTGTCTTTCCCTCTCCTTTTGCCCCTCCCACTGCTTGCATACTCTCTCTCACACACACACTCTCTTTCAAATAAATAAATAAATCTTTTAAAAATTTAATATCAGTTGGTAAAATGGAAGATGTTCAATTCTCTTAGAGAAATTGTAAGTATAAAAATAAATACTAGAAGATACAAGCCTTCCTAGATATCAAAAGTAATTTATTGATTACAATAGCAAAGAAAACATATCAGAAGTTACAAGAAACAGTAAATATATATAATACACATGAAAACATGTGGTGATTACCATGTGTATAAATATACAATAATATAAAATATAAAATAATGTATCAGAATTGAGATAAAAATGTCTTATTAGTAAATGTGACTGGGTTTAACCACCTACTAAAGGGAAAATATTCTTTTTTAAAGATTTTATTTATTCATGAGAGAGAGAGAGAGGAGAGAGAAAAAGAGGCAGAGAGGCAGAGACACAGAGGGAGAAGCAGGCTCCCTGCAGGAGACTGATGTGGGACTTTTTTTTTTTTTAAGATTTTACTTATTTATTCATGAGACAGAGAGAGAGAGAGAGAGAGAGAGAGAGAGAGAGAGAGAGAGAGAATGGCAGAGACACAGGCAGAGGGAGAAGCAGGCTCCATGCAGGGAGCCCAACGTGGGACTCCATCCCAGGTCTTCAGAATCAGGCCCTGGGGTGAAGGCGGCGCTAAACCGCTGAGCCACCCCGGCTGCCGGGAAAATATTTTTATTGTGGTTCACAAAGTAACACTCACTTATATGTGGTGTATCGAAGATACATCAAAATCAAAATGATTCGGACAGGCTAAAAATAAAGGCATGGGCAAATGGAAATAACAAGTACTAACTTGGAGCCTGTGCTCCTTGATACCAAAGTAGAAGTCAGGCCAAAAAAAAAAAAAAAATAATAAACATTATAAAAAAGGATACTTCATAATGCTAAAAGCTAATTTCACATTGTAGGTATAATAGCTATGAGAATCTATGCACTAAATAACCATTTTGGAAAGCTGCAAGTACAGATGCAAGGAGATACGGATAGAGACACATTAGTAAGAGGAGACTAACATGCCGCTCCTAGTGCAGAATAGATCAAGTGACAGAAATATAAATAAGGATATAGCAATAGGGAACCCTGGGTGGCGCAGCGGTTTGGCGCCTGCCTTTGGCCCAGGGCGCAATCCTGGAGACCCGGGATCGAATCCTACATCAGGCTCCCGGTGCATGGAGCCTGCTTCTCCCTCTGCCTGTGTCTCTGCCTCTCTCTCTCTCTCTCTCTCTCTCTCTCTCTCTCTCTCTCTCTCTCTCCCTGTGTGACTATCATAAATAAATAAAAATTAAAAAAAAAAGGAAAAAAAAAGGATATAGCAATAAACAATATAATCAGTATAATAGATCTTATTCATCTATACTGAACTTTAGGACCTAATAATAGAGAGTATTTATTACTTTTCTTCTTGATTGTTCATGGAATAGTCTCAAAAATTGATCAAATGTTAGGTTACAAAGAAAGCATCAATATGTTCTACACTATGAAAATATCATCAACATGTTCTTATCACAGCGCAGTAAAACTAGAATTTTAATTCTAGCCACAAGTACAAAAAGCTGTAGTTATAAGTACAAAAATCAAAAAGCTCATCCAACTAGAAATTTAAAAATCTTGTATCAAACAACTGTTGGGTGAAAGGAAAAATTAGCTCAAATTACAAATATAGAAAGAAAACCCAAAACTCTCAAACAAGTAATGAAGACACTACATATCAGAGTCTAATGGATACATTTAACGTAGAGATCAGAGGAAAACTTAGAGCCCTAAACAGTAACATCAATAAAAATAAAAGAATAAAAATGAGTGAATTATATCAATCTAAAACACCTGAGAAAGAACAACAAATCAACCAAAAGAAAACACAAGGAAGAAAACAATAAAGGTAAGAGCTGAAAAATAAGGAAGATTAGGAAGAGAAAGCAGTAGAGTCACATTTATCTATCTATCTATCTATCTATCTATCTAGATATCTATTTATCAGAGGCTCCACATCCAATCTGGGGCTTGAACACACAACCCTGAGATCAGGAGCTGCATGTTTTCCCAACTGAGCCAGCAAGGTACTCTAAAAGCAGTAGATCAAAGTAATAAATCAAAATTTTGGTTCTTTGGAAAAAGTAACAAAACATGTAACTGCTAGTGAAATTAATCAAAAGAAAAAGTGGCAAAAACAACTTCAAAAGAAGAAATAGACAAGAATGGCTGCCTTTGGCCCATGGCGTGATCCTGGAGTCCCAGGATCGAGTCCCACGTCGGGCTCCTGGCATGGAGCCTGCTTCTCCCTCCTCCTGTGTCTCTGCCTCTCTCTCTCTCTCTTTCTGTCTATCATAAATAAATAAATAAATAAATAAATAAATCTTAAAAAAAAAGAAATAGACAAGAATGGAGCAAGCAACTTAATGAGGAATAGGAATGGAACTGGAAACAGAATGAACCAAACTGTCTTTCAAGTAAGTAACATAAGTAACATCAGCATTCTAAATAAACAGCAGGGGGAGGAGATGAAGGATTATCAAGGCTAAATGTATTGGAACAGAATTTTGGCTAAATCCAGTAAAGTTAAAGAAAAAAAAAAAAACCCTAAAAACAGATGTTGAACTTTATCTAATAGGTTTGTTTTTTTCACAATGACATTAGTTAGATATTCCGAAACTGCTTTTGAGGTCTTTTAGTATGAGCAAATAAGTAAACATTTTGAGGGTAATTGGAATCAGGTTTCTGACTGTGTGAGATAATCCTTACAGATGTGGAAAGGGGAACTCCAGCATGAACTCTATTGCATTGATTGGAATTGGATGTATCAGTATAAATTCATGGGTTTTATTTTTTAATTTGTATTTTATTTATTTATTAGTGAGAGACACTCAGAGGGAGGCAGAGACATAGGCAGAGGGGGAAGCAGCCTCCCTGCAAGGAGCCTGATTCGGGACTTGATCCCAGGACCCCGAGAGATCACAACCTGAGTTGAAGGCAGACACTCAACCACTGAGCCACCCAGGTGCCCCATTCATGGGTTTTAATACATCTTTTTATCGGAAACATCTTATGGAACATCCTTCTTTGCCAGTGTCAAGATAACTTAAAATTTGCAATTTGGGGTAATAATTTGGAGGTTCTTTATTTGCATGTCAAAATGTTAATGCAGGATTGCTAAAATTGGAACTGATAGTTCATATGTATATGAGAGATTAATTTTCTTTGACTATATAATTTCTGTCTGTGATTTATCTTAGTTTATTGGGAGACACTCTGCTTTTAAAACACTTCAACTTTTTCATATTCTTATTTTAATTTCTGTATCAACTATGACTCTTCCAAACACTGCCAAAGATATTCCATGGCTATTGTTTATTAAATTAAATGTTATTTGTCATATATATATATATACATATATATATTTTTTATCTATCAACAGAAATGAAAAGAAGTATAGCTAAATGTGCATATCTATATCTACCTATATTTATAGATATCTCGAATATCTTGTAGTGACAGAGCACAAAGAAGTACTTGACAAATGATGGTGATGTAGGAACAAGTTAGGGGCAGATGGGGCTAGGCAGGGAAAGATAAGGGAAAGGCCGAGAGTCAGGCCCCCAGAAATCTGTGGCCTCCCCTAAACCCCAAGGCACCAAAAGGCCCAGAGTCAGACTCCTACCCATCCCAAGAAAACAGAGATAAGACAGTAAAAACAGAGAAAAAAAATAAACCTGGCTCCTTAGCTCCAAAATGTTAGGGAGTATCTCCCTTTAACGGCCACTAAGTAATAACAGAAACTCATCAGACCACAAGGAAATACATCATTAAGGTGTTATCAATAGTCCCTGCTCAAACCAAGGCTGCACAGGAATCTCAAGGCCAGGGGATTCCCTGGGTGGCTCAGTGGTTTGGTGCCTGCCTTCTGCCCAGGGTGTGATCCTGGAGACCTGGGATCCTGTCCCACATCAGCCTCCCTGCATGGAGCCTGCTTCTCCCTCTGCCTGTGTCTCTGCCTCTCTTTGTCTCTCATGAATTAATGAATAAATAAAATACTAAAAAAAAAAAAAAATCTCAAGGTTATGGACTCCCTGGTTAGGTTCTCAATAAAAGACTGCCATTGAGGGATCCCTGGGTGGCGCAGCGGTTTGGTGCCTGCCTTTGGCCCAGGGTGCGATCCTGGAGACCCGGGATCGAATCCCACATCGGGCATCCCGGTGCATGGAGCCTGCTTCTGCCTGTGTCTCTGCCCCTCTCTCTCTCTGTATGACTATCGTAAATAAAAAAAAAAAAAAAAAAAAAAGAGAGACTGCCACTGAAAGCCCTCAGTGGCATCTCTCACTTCCTTTTTTTTTTTTTAAAGATTTATTTTTATTTATGATAGACCGGGGCTGCCCTGATGCTGGTAGTTTAATGAAGAACTTGGTATTTACATAGTTGAAAGTATCTCACAAAATTATCATTTGGGAAGGAAGAATAGTAACTACAGTGGAGAGATTTGGCATATACCACCGTAACCAAGTGATCACAATTAACCTCACCACTGATGGTTAAAATACTCATTATGTACCTGCTCTTTTGATGAATGAGAAGAACACAGCGTTTCTCTCTCTTTTAAGATTTTATTTGACAGGGATCCCTGGGTGGCGCAGCGGTTTAGCGCCTGCCTTTGGCCCAGGGCGCGATCCTGGAGACCCAGGATCGAATCCCACGTCAGGCTCCGGTGTATGGAGCCTGCTTCTCCCTCTGCCTGTGTCTCTGCCCCTCTCTCTCTCTGTGACTATCATAAATAAAAAAAAAAAAAAAGATTTTATTTGACAGAGAGAGAGAGCCAGGAGACAGCACGAGCAGAGGGGAGGGGCAGAGGCAGAACTTTCTTAACTGGTTCAACAATTCTGGAAATTGTTTAGCAAGATCTAGTGAAGTTGGAGGTGTGAACAATTCCACATTTAAATATGTTTGATAATCTCGAAACGGGCAGCCTGGGTGGCTCAGCGGTTTAGTGCTGCCTTCAGCCAGGGCGTGATCCTGGAGTCCTGGAATGGAGTCCCGCATCAGGCTCCCTGCATGGAGCCTGCTTCTCCTTCTGCCTGTGTCTCTGCGCCCCCCGCCCTCTGTATCTCTCATAAATAAATAAATAAAATCTTAAAAAAAAGAGATAATCTCCAAAAGAACAGGAGAGGGTTGTTCATTGCAGCTAGTTCGTTTTACTAGGTCATTGATAACGGGTGAAAAATTGGAAGCAACTTAATTATATTAACAGATGACATCAACAGATGACAACAGATGGATCAATAGTTTGTGGTATGATCATACAATGCATTTAAAATGAATAAAATATATCCACACGTGTTAACACGTAGAAATCTCAAAAAAAATCTTAGGTGCTGGTCAAGGCCGGTAGCAGAAATTTATAGTGTAAAATTTATAAACAGAACAATAATGTCTGTTGTAACAAAGAAAACAATGACATATGTTGTGAAAATTAGTAAAGGGAAACCTCACTAAAGTGGCATTGGGAGGCTGGAAGAGAGAGGTGGTACCCCTGGATGTCAATTACAGGAAGCATTGTCAATTACAGACCCTGCCAGAAGAAGTCTCAGCAGAAAGAATGATCAATTACAGGCTCCAACAGGGAAAAGATACACATTGCCTCTCCTGCAGGAAATCAACTACCTCTGCAACTCAGCCACTGAGAAATCCTAAGCGCCCTGAGCTCTTGTTTTTCTGCAATGGCCTTTTTGTTCAGAACAACCCCTCCCAACTGCTTCCTTCTTCCCCATAAAGTAACATTTCTCTCCTTTGTTAGACTCACGGTTTTGCCATAGCCAGAATGTTCCAAAGTGCAATTTTCTGTGGATCCCGAATAAACCCGCTCTCGGTGATAAAGTAACTGCTTTATTTTTAAGTTTAACATTGTCTGTGAGTAAAAAAGGAGATGGAGTTCCTGCCCTGGAATAATGTGGTACTTGAAGAAAGTCAAGTGGGCATGATTACAATGATTACAGTGCAGTACCACTGAAAGCCATAATGAGACAGCCCTTAATACACTGGAGAAGGTGAAGGAACATTTTTCAGAAATGGCAAAGCCTTTTATGCTTCTTTCCCACATGGAACCAAGTCCTTAAAAATAAGAAGGGGTTACCCAGGTGAAAGGGAGGAAGAGTGTTTCTAGCAGATAGTGACATTTGCAAAATCCACGGGGAGAAACCGCAGAGCCCAGTTTGGAAACTACCAGTAGTTTCTCAGAACTGGAGGTGGGTAAAGAAAGCGATACCAGGAATTGGTAGGCAACCCCGGACATAGGTTCTGATGGCACTAAGGAGTCTGACTGCCTTTTAAAGGCTGTGGGAAGGGGCAGCCCGGGTGGCTCAGCGGTTTAGCGCTGCCGTCAGCTCCCAGCGGTGATCCTGGAGAGCCGGGTTCGAGTCCCACGTCGGGCTCCCAGCACGGAGCCTGCTTCTCCCTGTGTCTCCGCCTCTCCCTGTGTCTCTCATGAATAAAATCTTAAAAGAAAAAAAAAAAAAGGCTGTGGGAAGGGTAGGAGACTGTTGAAGCAGGAGAGTAACAGGTGCATCACCGATTACAAATAAGAAGATGGCTCGGGAGAAGATCAGTTAGTTGAGCGGTTTGTTATCTTTCTTTTTCTTTCTTCTTTCTGTTGTGTGTGTTTTTTTTTAAGATTTATTTATTTATTTTATGATAGACATAGAGAGAGAGAGAGAGAGAGAGAGAGAGAGGCAGAGACTCAGGAGGAGGGAGAAGCAGGCTCCATGCCGGGAGCCCGACGTGGGACTCGATCCCAGGATTCCAGGATTGCGCCCTGGGCCAAAGGCAGGCGCCAAACCGCTGAGCCACCCAGGGATCCCCTCTCTTGTGGTTTTAAAGAAAACCAGGCAGGAAATAATGGGGCCTCAACTGAGCCAGAGGAGGTGGTGGCTGAGAGATACCAATGTGTCCACCTAGGACTCAGGGAGGGATTGGCTGTAGGTGCAGGGAGAGGATTCCAGGAAGCTCCTGGCCTGGGCATCTTGGATGTATGATGGAATGAAAGGGGTTGCATTTTGTGCCACTGACTCCTGCCCATGGCCTCCCTGATTAGACCAGGAACGAGCCCCTCACAAATGTTTATAAAGTTGAAGTATAAAAATGTACAGAGGAAGGGCTGGGGACGCTGGTTAGACCGAATGGGTTTTCACAGGGTGGGGGTGGGGGCGTGTGGTTTTGGATTCATCTCCAACGTTTTAACTACAAAATAAAAGCTGAGGTAAATGTAGCAATAGGCGAGGTTTCATTTCTGAGAGCACACGAATGTCACATTGTTTTCTGCACTTGCAGTTTTGGAACTAAATGTAAAAGGCAAATGGCCAAAGAATATGGTTAGAAGCAGAGGAGCTCGAGCTCTATAAAGGGGTTAAACCAGAAAGCGGCGGGGGCGGGGAGCGGTGCGGTTGTCAGTCTTTGTGTGCACGGCGGGTGTGCAGAGCGGAGCCTCCGGAGATCTGCACCCGGCTGGGTGGGTGAGGCTGGGCGGGGGAGGAGGGGCGCGCGGGAAGCTTCCAGCCTGGCCCCGCCCCCGGCCCCGGCCCCGGCCCTCCGGCCCCGCCCCCCTCCGGCCCGCCTCAGCTCCTCCTACTTCCGTGACGCCGCCTCCCGTTTCTAGGTAACCTGGGGGGGGGGTTAAACAACGCGGCCGCAAGGCGGGCGCTGCTTGTGGGTCCTCTTCTCCGCCCTTGACCCTCGGACGCTGAGAGCCATGGCCCTGCCGCTGCTGCCTGGCAACAGCTTCAACCGCAACGTGAGTAGCGAGGGCGCCCGAGGTCAGAGGTGCTGGCCAGAATCTGGGGTCCGGCCGTGGCCACGTCCCCCGACCATACTCGGGCATCCTGTTGCTTCACCTCCTGTGCATTGGGAACAACTTGGACCAAACTTTGTGGGCCAGTGAAACCCTTACTCTCTGTCTCCCCTTTCCCTGTCTCTCCAACTGCACCTCCTGCCTTAGCTACATTAGATAATGTAAGTAGCCTTTAGTAGGTGGCAGGACCTGGAAAGGTAGCCAGCGGTAGTGACGCTGATAGCAATCATTGTTGAGCGTGTAAGGTGTGCCAGGTGCTGTGTTGTAGTCGCCCTACCCGGCATTTGCTGCTTAGGTACTATTTTTATTCCCATTTTAGAGTTGAGGAAACTGAGGCACGGAGCGATGAGTCACTCCCTCACTGGCCAGAGCTACACAGCTTCTGTGTGAAATGGGGTTTCTTCCAGGCAACCTGTCTCCACAGCCCAGGTGCCTGGTCATTGTCCTTCATACATAGTATGAAAGAGAAATGTAGTTACTGTTACCAAAGCGAAGAAACCTGGCGCTCTCGAAGCTGCAGGAGGCAGATAGGGAAGGGTTCCAGCAGCCCCGAAAGTTTGATCCTAAACTTCCTAGGGCGAAGTGTCCGAACTTGGGAGTTTTTTTCTTCGTTGAGGCTTGGAGGCGTTCGTTTCAAAACAAGGTGAAAGCACAAAACACACCACCCGACGACGCCAAAAACCCAGAGCACGAGAGAATTTTGCCAATAACAAGTAGCCCCTTTTTTTTTTTAATTTTTATTTATTTGTGATAGAGAGAGAGAGGGGCAGAGACACAGGCAGAGGGAGAAGCAGGCTCCATGCACCGGGAGCCCGACGTGGGACTCGATCCCGGGTCTCCAGGATCGCGCCGTGGGCCAAAGGCAGGCGCCAAACCGCTGCGCCACCCAGGGATCCCAGTAGCCCCTTATTTAAACACCAGCCGAAAAGCGATTTGTGCTTTTCTTTACAATGGTCTTCACTCTACTTGGGTTTGCCAGTTTCGGCTCCGGGAAGAAGGCCGGTGATACACTGGTGGGATTTAACTAGAGGGAAGCCCTCGACGCGTTGTGGGATCGTCGGGTACATTTAGAAAGCAGGAAGCGGATTGAATGAAGCATTTGACTTTGTGGATTCAAAAGTGTTCCCAAGTTGTTGGCCCAAAAGTCCCGATTTCCTCTGTAGCTTTAGGCCGCTGGATTCCGACCTCCACGGAGCAGCTGGCCGGACCGAGTTGCTTTGCTGAACACTGGTTTGTACATTTTTCAGCTCATGGGTTAGAGGCGGGCCTTCCAGCCTAGCATTGCCCCTTGCTAAGATTAAGGCAGCCACACAAATAAGAAAGACCCCAGAGAGGCATAGGACGTGAACAAAGATTCCAGAAGTAACGAAGTATGCTACATAAGAGTAATTTTGAGAAAAATCGAAAGTATAGCCCGCAGCTTTCAGCCCAAACACTTCAGATTTACTGATGTCTGCCTCCTGCAGAAGCACCACAGATCCCACATGCAGTGATTAAGAGCAGGAAGGAAAAGCAGTACTTTGATGAGATCTTTACAGTCTGCAAAGCTGTACATAGTATACCTTTTTTTTTTATTGTGAAGTACACATGTGCAGGAAAAATGCATAATGGATGATCACAAAATGGACATCAAGAAACACACTCCAAAAACATCTCCCTTGTCTGGGGTTGCCAGGTTTAGCAAATAAAAATATGTGTCCCAAATACTGCATGGGACCTACTTACACTAAAAGATTATTTGTTGTTGTTCTCAAATTCGAATTTAACTGAACACCTTGGTATATTATGTGGCAACCCTGCCTATCACTCTTTCCCCCTCTGCTCCTGTCCAGAGTTAACTACACCGTTGAGGTTTTTTTGCTTGCTTTTGAACTTTGTGCCCATGTAAATGTCTGGTGTTCTTTTGTAACTGGCTTCTGTTTAGCTCACTATTATATTTGTGAGATTTGTCCTTGTGGCTGTCTGCAGAGGTAGTTTGTGCATTTTCCTTGCTCTGTAGTATTCCATTGCATGAGTATGACATTTATATATGCTTGTTTGGGGTTGTTAAGAATAGTTTGCTGTGACTATGCTTGTTTATGTCTGCTGGTGGAATTGCTCGATCATAGCGTTTTTATACATTCAGCTTTAGTAGACACTATCAAAGTGCTTATACCAGTTTAAATCCCCAGCAGCATGTTATAGGTTCCTGTCGCTGTGCATCCTAAGAGTTGATAAGGTTGGTCTTTTAAATTGTAGTTCTTTTGATCAGCGAGTATAGTGAAACTCTAGTTTCAATCTGTGCTTACCTGATTCCTAGTGATCTTGAGCATGATTTACACATTTATTGATCACTTGGATATTCTCTTTTGTGTAGTAATTGTTGGTCTCTTGTCTACTCTTTTCTACTGGGTTATCTGCCTTTTTTTACTTAGTGATATGTGGGAATTCTATATAGATTTTGGATATAACTCTTCTGTCTGGCATCTGTGTTGGTAAATATCTTCTAGTCTGTGACTGGCCTTTTTACTTTCTTAATGGTGTTTTTGATGAGTAATTGTTCTTTTAGATTAGTGGGTTTTTTTTATTCCTTTTTAAGAAATTGGTCCTTAACACCAAGTTCATGATGATATTTTTCTGTTATCTTCTGAAATTTTGTTATTTTTATCTTTCACATTTAGGTTTCTAATCTAGTATAAATTTGTGTGTGTGTATGAAAAGAAGTAGGGGGATCCCTGGGTGGTGCAGCGGTTTGGCGCCTGCCTTTGGCCCAGGGCGCGATCCTGGAGACCCGGAATCGAATCCCACATAGGGCTCCCGGTGCATGGAGCCTGCTTCTCCCTCTGCCTATGTCTCTGCCTCTCTCTCTCTCTCTCTCTCTGTGACTATCATAAATAAATAAAAAAAATAAAAAAAAAAGAAAAGAAGTAGGGGTCAGGTTATATTTTCTTCCATATGGATATTCAGTTGACCCAGAAGCATTTTTTTAAAGAAAACAATTTAGCTGAGTAAATTTTAAAGATCCCACTGGCTTTATGCCACAGTTCATGAATTGACAGCATCTAGTTTAGCGGAAAAAAGCTCTGGACAGTTCTTACAGCAAGACATTTTATAGGTTTGGGGGGGCATTATACTAGGCAAAAAGAAAAATCAAATTGGATTGATCACTATAAGGTTACTTTCCTTATGGGATATGGCAGGGGCTTTTTAGGCAGTTTACCTAACTAATGCTGATCAGGCAATTCATGATTGGCGATTCATGATTGGGACAGCCAAAACTCTTAAGTTTCAGTTTGTGACAGGGGGCTTAGCATGATCAACTGCATTTAGAGCCTGTTGTCTTCTAACACATTTTTAGAAAAGACCGCCCTTTCTCTACCACTCTGCAGAGCTGCTACCTTTGTCGTAAGTCGAGTATCCAAATAGACGTGGCTCTGCTTCTAGATTTGTGTATTTATTTATTTATTTATTTATTAAGATTTTATTTATTCCTTTTTTTTTATGATAGTCACAGAGAGAGAGAGAGAGAGGAGAGAGAGAGAGAGAGAGAGAGGCAGAGACACAGGCAGAGGGAGAAGCAGGCTCCATGCACCGGGAGCCCGACGTGGGATTCGATCCCGGGTCTCCAGGATCGCGCCCTGGGCCAAAGGCAGGCGCCAAACCGCTGCGCCACCCAGGGATCCTTTTTTTTTTTTTTTTTTTTTTTTATTTTATTCCTGAGAGACAGGTGGAAACCTTGGCAGAGGGAGAAGCAGGCCCCCTGCAGGGAGCCTGATGTGGGACTTGATCCTAGGACCCGGGAATCATGACCTGAGCCAAAGGTAGATGCTTAACCACTGAGCCACCCAGGTGCACCTTGTGACTGTATTTAAAAATATTTATTTACTTTATGCCTCAGACCAGTAGGAGTGTGTGTGTGCATGCGTGAGTGTGTGTATGAATTAGGGAATGACAGTATACTTATTAGATACCTCGGGCTGTCATTTAACAAACTAGTATTTATATATTGAGTGTCCTTGTATGTGCCTAAATCAGCTGCATGTAGAGAATTTTGTGGCACTAACTTTGGTACTGTGTTGCCAAAAAATTAATATTCTTTTAAAACCTTGTACTTAGTTAAAAGTGTGTTCTCTGGTGCACAGAGTAGTCAAAAAGTCAGTAGAGCCAAATCTGGCTTTTTTTTTTTTTTAATTACCCTCCCCCCACTACCTCCCGCTATTAGAGAACCTTGCTTGCTGAATTAAATTATCAAGTGAAGAACCTTGGCCTCCTGGAGATCGCATAATTACTGGCTGTTTGGGTTTAAAATTATAACACAAGCTAACTTTTACTGCTTTTCTTAGAAATTAAAAAGGAACTGGTTTCTCCCTTAATTAGCTGCTGGTAGTCCATCATGAGCAATAGATTGATTTCTGCCCACAGCTAGGTGATGTGCAGCCTATACTTCTAGCTCTGAAATACAAGAAGTATTGTGCTTTCTAAAATATTAGCATTTGTACCAATGATGACATTAAAATTATGTTGATGTGAATTAACTGAAAACCTTAGGGAAAAAGGTCACAGCTAAATTCCATACACATGGTATCTTTTTCCAACAATTTACATGCTGGATTTATTTTGAGCTTAAAGAATCTGAGGCATATTGTCAAAAATAATAGGATATTAAAGTTAAAAGGGACATTTCTAGCCAAAGCTGAAAATCTTTTCTACAGCATTTTGGACAGATGGTTGTGTAGCTGGTCCTGAATGCCCCTGATGAATAATGAGTACACTTTGTTATTTATGCCTTGCCACCATCTTATGAGGGCTTGTTGTAAATAGTCCATCTTTAATTTATAGTGAAGCAACTGTTTCCTTAAGAAAAAACATTATTTGAATTCACAGCAGTAGGATAAAACAGAAATTCAGAACCTCTCTGCCTCTCTTACAAAAGAGTGTGGGCAATACCTTGACATTTATTTTTATCTAGACCAGTATAAGCCTCCTTACTAATATATAAAGAAATAACATTCTTTGGGAAATTTACCAGCAATTTAAATGATAAACAGCTGAAGGACATACTATGAGTAATACATAGGTGACATATTGACTTCATCAGGTGATGGTGGATAAATCAATTTAAATTTAGTTCAGTGACAAAGATAATGGTAAAACAATCACTTTATTCACAGGTTAGAGGTTTTTCCCAATCTTAAAATTCTGCTTACAGATTCTTGGTTATGTCCGTAGTGGTTAATTCCATTGCCTTAAAATAACCTGCATTAGGTGCAAACCCCTCAACCCGACACCCAAGTCCATTAGAGTTTGCGAGTCACGGTAGGAGATCAATTTAATGAATCATGGCCAGTATTAAAAAAAAAAAAAGTAAGAAACAAGATGGACTAGAAAAGAATGAAAAAATCAGAGTAATGTATGATGGCATGGGAACGGTAAGTGTTCTTCCACGAACTTTTGTTTCTGTCACCTGTGCATGTGAACTGGGTTGCAGTAAAACCTGTTTGTTATCGTGGTTGCAGAGTGTGAAACACGTTCTCATTAGAGTCGTCTTCACCAGTTCGTGCCTCGGTTTTAAATTCAGAACTTTAGTTTCCCCCCAGGCCAGATCTCCTCTCTTACCCTTCCAGCAGTCTCAACCGATCCTAGTAAGGTTTTTTTTTTTTTTTTTGTTTTTTTTTTTTTTTTAGTTGCTGTAAAATTCACAACATAAAATATACCACTAGCCATTTCAAAGTGTACCATTTGGTACCTCCACAGTGTTTTGCAACCATCATGTCTCGAAGTAGTTTGGAGACCTTGATTGTCTTCATCCCAAGTCTCAATCTTTTTATCCCAGAGGGACCTTTGAAATGCTTTTCAGCTCTTGGGGACTTCCTGTGTACAAGTGATTTCTACAGCCCATGGTACATTAGCATGATCCATGAGCTGTAGATGTAATGATCCAGTAAGAATTGTCTCTTCTGAGTAAAGACTAATAGGTTTCTGTGGATTTGTTAATTTTGCTTACCTGTTCTGTGTGGTTTTCCTTTCCTGTAAAGGATATCAACGGATTGGGGGGGGTGGTGGCAAGTGGTGCATAGTTTTTTTCCCCTTACTATAAAACTTCCTACTTGATTCCCCCCCCCTTTTCTTCTTATCCAAGTAGGCCTAAAAATCCTCTCATAGTTTCTACTATTGAGGGCCCTAGTAAGGTATGAAACATGGTATGTGGTATGAACAAAAGGAGTTTTCACCCCTATTTATTTATTTATTTATTTATTTTTATTTATTTATGATAGTCACACAGAGAGAGAGAGAGAGAGAGGCAGAGACACAGGCAGAGGGAGAAGCAGGCTCCATGCACCGGGAGCCCGACGTGGGATTCGATCCCGGGTCTCCAGGATCGCGCCCTGGGCCAAAGGCAGGCGCTAAACCGCTGCGCCACCCAGGGATCCCTTCACCCCTATTTAAAACTAAAAATGATTTTTAGCCAGTTTTTCTTGAAAAACAAAGAGGCAATCAAGCTTAGCTTACCTTTCTTTCCTTTTTATACATTTAAAAAATTCATAAGGCAGCAGAATGCAGTTCTGTTCAATAAATGTTTTAATCTAAGATGGGATTTACTTTTATAAAGTAGGCTCAGGTGATTTCATTTAAATAAAAGGTAATTCATTTTAATTGATGCTGTTTAAATTTTTTTATTTTTTTATTTATTTATTTTTTTTATTTACTCATGATAGTCACAGAGAGAGAGAGGCAAAGACACAGGCAGAGGGAGAAGCAGGCTCCATGCAGGGAGCCCGACGTGAGACTCGATCCGGCGTCTCCAGGATCAGGCCCTGGGCTGAAGGCGGCGCTAAACCGCTGAAGCACCGGGGCTGCCCTTTATGTGTGATTGTGACATTCCTCTGCCGACTGAGACACTGTGATTGATTGCTCTTTGGGTTGCTTTCCCTCACCCCTGACAGGCCCTTAATAGGTGCCTCTTGGGTGCCACTGTCCACCTGTGGCAGCTATCCCTAAAAACTGGGGGGGGGGGGATAAACATAGTTCAGGAGAATCATCTCTGGAATTAATTTCTCGCTTGTATCTTCCACTGCCACGGTGGAGCAGAGTATTTCTTATTTTAGCAACAGTGAACATAAGAGAGGAAAAAAAGTCATTTGCTTTTGTGGCTTAAATAGGTTATAAGCCTCTCAGGATGCATGGCTTACGTAAAGCATCTAGGATAGCATGAAGATGTCACATACAAGTTGTGACTCAAAGCCTCTTCTGTGGCCTTTTGTGCCATGTGGAGGGACATTTCTCTTTTCCTTGTTGGCATCCAGTTTGGCTCTTTCTGGAAGCAGCACATTTTTCTCTGAGCATTCATTAGGCAGGAGCCCCTTAAGAGACCAGTCTCCTGAGAACAGGATTCCAGATATGCACCAGTGCAAACGTAAGGGGATTTCTTGGGCCATTTCCTGAGAAGTTTATCCTCTTACTATAGTTGTAGAAAGGGCAGAGCCAACTCAGAGGGGGAGGGGGTCACCAAAGCAAAAAGAAGGGGGGAAATAGGCATTTTCACTCTCTCATTAGCCAGGCCCCAGGATGCCTGAATTCGATCTGTGACAAAGTGACCAGCCTGGCCAGCTGAAGGCCAAACAAACTTTTTGCTTTCCTAACTTTGCACTTGGCATCTGCAAAGAGGGAATGGTCACAATTGCTGGAGTTTGGAGGGGGGGCGTGGGGGAACAGGTCCATGCACTTGGCTTACAATTAATTTAGACTACTTTTTCTTCACCACATGGATTTGGCAACTGAAACAGAGATGTTTGTTTTATCATTTATGCGACTGTTTCCATCTCATTTTTGTGACTCATTTATTGCTCATCTGTGTTCACATTTGTACTTCAGACTTTATAAAAAGCACCTGTGTGGAATGTCTCCTAGTTACCAAGGAAAGTAGACCCTCTCTTTCATTTTATCGTTAATTGAAATTTTTATTGAGAAAATGATAGATTCACATGGAGTTCTAAGAAATAATATAGAAATGCATGCCCTTTACTCCATTTCTCATTGGTACCATTTTGCAAAACTGTAGTATAGTAGCACAACCAGGATATTAACATCAATATTATCCACTGATTCTATTAAGATTCCCCCAGCTTTACTTATACTCATTTGTGTGTGTGCATTTAGTCTATATGGTTCAAGTGTGTAGGTTGCTGTGATCCACCCTGATAGTGAAGATGCCGACCAGTTTCAGCATCACAAGGATCCGTCCTATTGCTCTTTTATAACCACACCCACCTCCTTCCTAACAACTGCCCCCCTAAACATCTCTGACCTCTGGCAACCACTAATCTGTACTCCACTTTTAAGTGTTTTAAAACCAATTTTACTTGTTTGCTTGCTTGCAAGAGTGAGAACTTGCACAGGGAGCAGCACAGGGAGAGGGACAAGCAGACTCCCCACTGAGCAGGAAGCCCATCTTGGGGCTCCATCCCAGGATCCTGAGATCATGACCTGAGCTGAAATCAGGAGTCAGACACTTAACCAACTGAGCCACCCAGGTGCCCCCTAAAATTTCATTACTTTGGAAAAGTTACACAAATGGAACTACATACAGTATGTACCTCTTGGGATTATTATTATTTTTCACTGGGCTTAATTTCTTGATGACTTGTCTAGCTAGTTGCATATATTAGTTGTTCATTTTTATTGCTGAGTAGTATTCCATGTATGTACCAGTTTCTTTCACTGTTTACTTGCTGGAGAACATCTGAGTGATGGCTAGTTTTTGGCTGTTAGGGATACAGCTGCTTGGGCATTTCTGTGTGGGCATGTGTTTTCATTTTCTGAGATAATTATCCAAGATGGCAATTTTTGGATCACATGGGAATTGCATGTTTAGATTTTTTTTAAAGATTTTATTTATTTATTTGAAAGAGAGCAAAAGGGCAAGAAAGCATGAGGGGAGGGGTGGGGCAAAGAGAATCTCAAGCAGACTCCATGCTGAGTGCAGGGGCTCAACGAGGAGTTCAGTCCCACGACCCATAAGATCATGACCTGAGCCAAAACCAAGAGTTGGATGCTCAACTGACTGAGGCACCCTTCCATGTTTAGTTTTACAAAAAACCTACCAAACTATTTTTGAGAGCGAATGTACCATTTTACATTCCCCAGAGCCGTGTATGAGTGATCTAGTTTGTCCACCCTAGTCAGCATTTAGTGTTGCCACCATTTTTTATTTTAGCTGATAGGTGTATAGTGATATCACATTGTGGGTTTACTTGGCATTTCTCTGATGTCTTATGTATGAGTTGAATATCTTTTCATGTGCTTGTCATCTGTATTTTCACCTTGGTGAAATGTCTGGTTATATCTTTTGCCTGTTTCTAGTTGGATTGTGGTGTTACCATTGAGCTTTGAGAATTCTTCATATATTCTAGATACTAGCGCCCTTTGGCTAAGATGTTGTTTGCACATATTTTCTCCCAGTCTGTAGCTTGTCTTTTCATCCTATTAACTGTTTTTTACATAGCAAAAAAGTTTCTAATTTTGATGAGGTCCAGTTTATCAATTTTTCCTTTTATGGATTGTGCTTTTGATGTTAAGTCTAAGAACTCTTCTGCCCAGGTCTAGATACTGAAGATTTTTTTCCTCTTTTTTTTCCTAAAATTTTCATAGTTTCACATTTTATGTTCAAGCCTGCGATTCATTTTGAGTTGATTGTTATATAAGGTATGAGATTTAGGTCAGGATCCATTTTATTTTGTCTATCGATATCCAATTACTCCAGCACCATTTGTTGAAACGGCTATCCTTCCTCTATTGTATTGCTTTTGCACCTTTTTAAAAACTTATTTGAGCATTTGGATGGTCTTTTTTGTTGTCTTCTGTTCTGTTGGTCTACATGTCTGTCCTTCTGCCAATGCCACACTTTTTATTACTATAGTAATACTGTAAACCTTAATATCCGGTGTAGTGGTTTCTTCCACTTTACTTTTTGTTCTCAAGATTCTTCTCTGTCTAGAGCCTGTGCCTTCCATGAGAATTTTATTTTATTTTATTTTAAATTTTATTTATTTATTTATTTACGATAGTCATACAGAGAGAGAGAGAGAGGCAGAGACACAGGCAGAGGGAGAAGCAGGCTCCATGCACCGGGAGCCCGAGGTGGGATTCGATCCCGGGTCTCCAGGATCGCGCCCTGGGCCAAAGGCAGGAGCCAAACCGCTGTGCCACCCAGGGATCCCTATTTTATTTTATTTTATTTTATTTTATTTTATTTTATTTTATTTTATTTTATTTTATTTATTTTATTTTTGTTCATTTATTTATTTTTCCATGTGAATTTTAGAATCTGCTTGTCTCTGTCTACAAATAACTTTGCTGGGGTCACACTAAACCTCTAGATCATTTGGGGGGAGAATTGGCATCTTTATTATGTAGAGTCTTCCAACCCATGAGCATGATCTGTCTCTCCATTTCTTTAGGCCTTTTTTGATTTTTTTTTTCATCAGCATTGTGTAATTTTTACCTCACAGATCCTGTACCTTTGCAGTGATTGTAAATGATACTGTGCTTTAAATTTCAGTCTCACATGTTCATTGTTAGCATATAGAAGTGTGATTTGACTTTTCTCTGTTGATCTTGCATCCTGTGACCCTGTTGAATTCAATTATTAGTTGTAGGAATTTTTTTTTTGTGTGAATGATTTTACATAAACAACCCTGTCACCTACAAATAGAGGTAGTTCTTTTTCTTCCCTTCCAGTTTGTATCCCTTTTATTTATTTTTCTTGCCTTACTGTAGTTAGTAGGACTTCTAATAATGTGTTGAATAAGAGTAGAACAGACATTCTTGCTTTGTTCCTGATTTTGGGAGAACATTTAGTTTTTCACTATTAAGTGTGATGTTAGCTATAAATTTTTTGTAGATGTTCTTTACCAAGTAACTCTCCTATATTCTTGTTGTGGGTCTTTATTATGAATGGGTGTTGTATTTAACAAATGTGTTTAACCCGTATTAACTGATAGAATGATTTGAATTTTCTCCATCTGTTGATAGGGTAGATTACATCGATTTTGAAATATTGACCCAGCCTTGCATAATAAATCCCATGTGGTCATACTGTATAATTCTTTATATATAGTGCCAGACTCAACTTCTTCATTTTTTTTTTGTGGAGGATTTTTGCATCTATGGTCATGAGAAATTTTGGTCTGTAGTTCTCTGTGTTTTTTTTTTTTTTTTTTGATTTCATTTATTTATTCATGAGAGAGAGGCAGAGAGGCAGAGATACAGGCAGAGGGAGAAGCAGGCTCCAAGCAGGGAGCCCGATGTGGAACTTGATCCCGGATCCCAGGATCACGCCCTGAGCCGAAGGCAGACTCTCAACTGCTGAGTCACCCAGGTGTCCCTGTAGTTTTCTGTTTTTGAATTGTCCTCTGATTTTGGTATCAAGATAATACTGACAATAAAATGAGTTGGGAAGGGGAGCCCGGGTGTCTCAGCGGTTTAGCACCTACCTTCGGCCCAGGGCGGGATCCTGGAGACCCTGGGATCGAGTCCCACGTCGGGCTCCCTGCATGGAGCCTGCTTCTCCCTCTGCCTGTGTCTCTGCCTCTCTCTGTGTCTCTCATGAATAAATAAATAAAATCATGAATAAATAAATAAAACCTTAAAAAAATGAGTTGGGAAGAGTTCCCTCTGTTTTATTTTCAGGAAGAGATTGCATAAAATTGGTGTTAATTCTTGTTTAAATATTTGGTAAAATTCTCCAGTAAAGCCAGCTGGGCATACGGATTTCTTTTTGGCTTTTAGTTATAAATTGAGGTTCTTTAAAGGTTACTATTCAGATTATTTCATCTTGGCTGAGTTTGGGTAGTTTGTGGTTTTGAGAAATTGGTTCACTTTTTTTAAGTTGTTGAATTTGTGTGTTGTCAAGTTGGTCAAAGTGTTCCCTTATTATCCTTCTAATGGCTATGGCATCTATAAAGATACTCCCTGTTTCATTTCTGATATTGGTGGTTTGTATCTTAACTCTTTTTAGAAGTTTTTCCAGGGACGCTTGGGTGGCTCAGTGGTTGAGCATCTGCCTTCAGCTCAGGTCGTGATCCCACAGTCCCTGGATGAGTCCTGCATGAGGCTCCTCCGCAGGGAACCTGCTTCTTCCTCTGCCTGTGTCTCCGCCCTTCTTTTTGTCTCTCTTATGAATAAATAAATAAATAAATAAATAAATAAATAAATAAATAAAATCTTAAAGAAAAATAAAAGCTTTTTCAGTCTTACTAGAGATTAATTTTATTAGTATATTTTTTGAAGAACAAGCTTTGTATTTGATATTTCTCTATTTTCCTGTTTTTATCAATTTTGCTGATCTCTTCTCTAAATTTTATTATTTCCTCCCTTGTGCTTATTTCTAGTTTATTTTACTCTTTTTCTAATTTCTTGAAGTAGAAACTTAGGATATTGATTTGAGACCTTTGCTCCTTTTTAAGAAAGATTTGTTTATTTGAAAGAGAGAGAAAGTGACTGAGAGAGCAGGTAGTGGGGAGGGCAAAGGGTGAGGGCGAGAGAACCTTACTTAAGCAGATTCTGCTCAACATGGAGTCTGATGCAGGGCTGGATCCCACAACGCTGAGATCAGGACTTGAGCTGAAACCAAGAGTTGGTCGCTTAACTGTGTCACCCAGGTGCCCCCTTTCCTCATTTCTCGTGTTAAGTATTTAGTGCTAAATTTCCCCCTCAACACTGCTTTAGCTCACACATATTTTTTTTAAAAAATTTATTTATTTATTTATTTATTTATTTATTTATTTATTTATTTATGATAGACATAGAGAGAAAGAGAGGGAGAGACACAGGAGGAGGGAGAAGCAGGCTCCATGCCAGGAGCCCAACGTGGGACTTGATCCCGGGTCTCCAGGATCGCTTCCTGGGCCAAAGGCAGGTGCTAAACCGCTGAGCCACCCAGGGATCCCCTGCATCACACATATTTTGATACATTGTGTTTTCATTTTCTTTCAGTTCCACGTATTTTTTAAAATTTCTGAGATTTCCTCTTTGACCCATATATAATTTTAAAGTGTGTTGTTTCATTTCCAAGCATTTGGAGATTTTTTTCCCGTTGTCTTTCTGTTACTGACTTCTAGTTTGATTCCATTATCTTTTTTAAAAAAGAATTTATTCATGAGAAACACACAGAGAGAGGCAGAGACATAGGCAGAGGGAGAAGCAGGCTCCTGTGGGGAGCTGCATGCGGGACTTGATCCCAGGACCCTGGGATCATGACCTGAGCTGAAGGCAGATGCTCAACCACTGAGCCACCCAGGTGCCCCTTGATTCCATTAACAGAGAATACAATCTGTATGATTTTAATTCTTTTAAATTTGCCAAAGCTGCTTTTATGGTGTACAGTATGGTGTAGCCTGGTGAATGTTCTATGCACACTTGAAGAGAATATGTATTCTGATGCTGTTGGGTGGAGGGTTGTATATAGGTCAATTAGGTTCTTTTGGTTACATGTGTTCATTGTGGAGAGGATTGTTGAAGTCCCCGACTATAATTGTGGATCTATTTCTTCTTTAACTTTATTTTCTTTGCTTCATATATTTTGAGGTTTTTTTTGTTTGGTAATACACATTTAAGTTTGTTGTGTCTTTCTGGTGTATTGATTCTTTTATCATTATATAATGTCTCTATATGCTCTAGTAATTTCCTTTGCTCTGAGTCTAGTGTATTAGATACTCACGGAGCCACTTTTGCTTTTTTAAAATTAGTATTTGCCTGGTATATATTTTTCCATATCTTTACTTTCAATGGACTTCTGTCCTTAAATTCGAAGTGAATTTCCTGTGAATAGCATGTAGTTCTTGTGAATCACCAATAAGGTGATTTTTGGTGTGTTAATGCTTGCATCTGATATAGTACTTCTGTTTTCTGTTTCTTTCCTCTGTTTCTCTTTTCTTCTTTTCCCATGGATGCTGGAACATTTTTTTTAAGAGTCCATCTTGATTTACTTATAGTGTTTTTGAGTTTATATGGTTTTTTAAAAAAAGATTTTATTATTTATTGAGAGAGAGTAAGAGCACAAGTGGAGGGGAGGGGCAGAGGGAGAGGAAGAAGCAGACTCCCCTGATGAGCAGTGAGCCTGACACCGGGCTCCATCCCAGGACCCTGGGATCATGACCTGAGCCAAAGGCAGATGCTTAACTGACTGAGCCACCCAGGTGCCCCGAGTATATATATATACTTTAAAAAAATTTTTTTTATTATGGAAGTATAGTTGATGCATAATGTTATATTAGTTTCTGGTGTACAATATAGTGACTAAAAGGTATAAACTTCCAGTTGCAAAATAAGGCATAGGGATGAAAAAGTATAGCATAGGGAATAGAGTAAATAATATTGTGATAACTTTGTATGGTGACCACACTTCTTGTGGTGACAGTTACATAACGTATAGGATTGTCAAGTCACTATGTTGTTTGCCTTAGTATAGCTTTCATAGCGGTTCTGGATATTACAGCGTGCGTGTGTGTGTGTGTGTGTGTGTGTGTGTGTATGACTTATATAGACTGGGCTGTAGCTTTCAGTGTTTTACTGTAAATGAAGCCTGGAAACCTCTTTTCCATTTAGGTCCCTATCACTTTCCCACTATTAAATATTATTGTCACAAGTATCAGATCTTGTTATAATTTTTGTTTCAGTCTTTGCTTTTGTGGGATCAGGGACTGTTGATGCACATTTTCAGATTCAAGTCCTATGACACACTCAGCACAATTGCACAATCATCATCCCCTCCCACCTTTGGGCTTCTGTCACCCACTGTCCTCACAGCTATGAGACAAAGCTGCCTCTGTCCCTGTAAGTCTTTAGCAATTCACCAAGTATAACTGGAAGCTATGCTGCCCTTTTATCTCACCCTTCTACTCTGACCTAAGATTTTTGAACCCACGGGTATTCCCGTGGCCCGTATTCCTAAAGCCCACAGATTGCTGAGGGGAGAAGGAAGTCAGATGTGACTCTTGTGCTGTGCTTTATTTTTTGTTGCCATCTTCTTTGACCCTTTGCTTGCACTGAATACTATTCTAGCTGGTGTGTTATTATAGGAGTGCTGAACTTGGGGGTTAGGAGCTCATGTTCGCTACCTACCCCTAGCATGCAGGCGCAGGCACGCAGCCACACACACACTCATGAACTCCCATTCCATAAACAACTCCCTGGTTTTAGCTTGAGGTAGACTTTCCTCCATAATATCTTTAAAGAAGGTTCTGGTCCAGGCCATGGACTCCTGGTTTCCATCTCCAGAGACATTGACCATATGTATACCACTCACAGTTGCCTTTAGCTTTTCTATTCTGGTCTTATCTGTAGAACCAGTTGCTGCTCTTCATAAATTCTAGAATTAATCTCAGATAGGTTTCTTAAGTCAGTGGAGGTGATAAATTTTACTAGTATTTGTTGTGCTCAGAGTTTGAGAGGAAATTTATTTTTGTCAGTGTATAAAGAAAATTACCCATTAGATCACTTAATCATCTTATTGTTTTTTTTTTTAAAGCATTCAAGCACAGTTTTTAGAAACTAAATGCATTAGTAGAAAACTGTGAATAATGGAATACGGGACCAGTAGAGGCTTAAATAAGCAGGGATTTATTATTTTCACCAAACAGGAAGTCTGGAACTGGGTGGCTACTGGCATACATTTAAAGGCTCAACTTTGAGCCAGCATCTATGGGATCCTCCCCACCTTTCTGCTCATGATCTCAAGGTGGCTGCTGTAGCTCTAGGCATCACATATGCATCTCAGGGCAAGAAGAAGTGAGCTACGGGCAGCGTCACTTGCACTTGTCCTTGGCTGAAGTGGACAAAAGCCTTTTCCAGAATCCCAGAACAGACTTCTGAAAGGAGACAGGGAAACAAGTGGAGTGTTTGCCGTTTTTGGCTTCTAAATGGAGACTGGCAAGGGAGAAGCAATTTGGAAATGAATGTACTGATCAACCACAATGAGCCAGTCATTTTAACTGACTTTGGGGGAGGAAGTCTTTAGACTGGTTTTCATTGATGGGTGCTTTGAACTGAATAATTTAGAGAAAAAAGTTCAGTTTTTTGAGGAAGGGGCTGTGCATCTCTTTAGATCTTATTGAGTTAAATTATATTTTCCACTCTACTGATTTAAATGCATTACTAAATATATAAAACCAATCTTATTGTTACATTGAGCTGATGGCTGAGAATCATGAGCACAATTTTCCAAGTTATGTTTGGAAAGAGAATTAGCTGAAAAAATGTTTGAAGGTTTCTTTGACTTGGCTTTTTTATTTTTACATCTGGGCTTTCTTTTTGAGTGGTTTAGTTTTATTAATAAGTAATGATAGCTTTCATGCTCTTACAGTCCTGCACTTTAAGATCCTACTATATCTGAGGCAATTTTGTTGTTATTTTCTCTTGGAGGTTCATAGCATCTACTGAGTGACTTCTTTTTACTCTATAAAAGTACAGAAAAGAAGAAAAGAGAAAGTGATTCCTAAAATAAATATGATATGAAGGGAGAAAAGAAAAACTATTCAGGGAACAGAAGCCGGCTAGTCCTAAACTTGGTCAAGCAGGAATATCTGCGAATGATAGTTTTAGGTAATTCTATAATCATTATTTTCCATTAACCTCATAATGTAGTTAGAAAAGTCAGTTGTCATGAATGTCCATGGAAATATTAAATACAAACTGACTCTCTTTCATCCTCAGGTTTCCAGTAATTGCTGGTAACTGGGAAGAGCTTTCTACAGCACTCTCTAATAGCTGTCCTGCTTTTAAGGAAGGGGTGGTGGTATCAGCTATTAATTTTTAGGCCCCTTTATCTAATCTGTTCATGGTCATGGTGATCATTTGCATTAGTATATTTGTCCTAAGTAAAAGTATTAATTCAACCTTGGTGATGTAAACAGGGGGGAGGGGAATCTAGCACTTTTCTCTAAGAGATGCAAACAACACAAGGCCCCATGTTTAAAGACACACATTTGAGTGTGCATCCTGGATTAAGCAGTTAACACTAGCTGAGTGACCTTGGGCAAATGACTTAAACCACCTGTCTGGGTATCCTCATCTACAATATGGGAATGATGACAAAGCATACTCTGAGATTTGCCTCGAAATGAAAAAGGATTGTAGCCAGAACAGTTAACATGCCCAGCACCATCTTACATACTTTGAAAGCATCTGGGCTTTACCTGGCAGACTAAAAAGAAATGATGAGGGCACCTGGGTGGCTCAGTTGGTTGGGCGTCTGCCTTCAGCTCAGGTCATGGTCTCAGAGTCCTCGGTGGATTGGATTGTGTTGGATTCCGTGCTCGGTGGCGAGTCTGCTTCTCCCTCTTCCTCTCCCTCTGTGATCTCTCTGGCTCTTGCTCTCTGTCAAATAAATAAAATCTTTAAAAAAAGAAAGAAGGAAAGAAAGAAACGATGAGATTGATGTACTGGAGCTCTGAAGGAGAGATTAGGATAAACAACTCTCGATGCTGAGGAGTAGAGCCTGCTTCTCAGTTCGGCTTAGCTTTACTTCTGGCTTCTGTAGTGGCCCTGACAATTGACTGATTATTCAGTAATCAATCTGAGCATGTGACAAAATTACTCTTCCAATTTTTAGCAACAAGGAGAGGGTGGTGGTATCAGTGATTAATTTGATGTAAAACATCAAGTGGAGTCTGGAACTGGCTGCCACCTTTCCACCTGGTCTTATAAGGGTGAGGGGACCCAGGGAGTTGAGACACCGAGGAGCACTGGTTCTGGGGATAGTATATCCTCACTGTGTCATTCACTGAGATGTTTGCCTAATTTGGAACTGTGATGGAATGCCATGTCACAGTCACTAGGGAAAGGGACAGGTCATCATGTGGTCCTAAGGGATTACAAAGGCAAATCTCAACTGTGTCTATATGTGTGTCAGGAGGGGTGAACACTGGAGACAAGTGCCCTGTGGACTTTTTACCTCATATGGAACAAATCCTCAAGCAGTTAGTTTCTAAGGTGTACAAGTTTGAATTGAAATTTCAAACTAACACTCATAGTGCAGAAATGGAATTTCATGTGCTATGCTGATGAGAATAATAATGGAAAGCAGCATTAGTAGGGGTGCCTGGGTGGCTCAGTGGTTGAGCAGCTTCCTTCGGCTCAGGTCGTGATCCCAGGGTCCTGGGATCAAGTCCTGCGTCAGGTTTCCCACAGGGAGCCTGGTTCTCCCTCTGCTTATGTCTCTGCCTCTCTTTGTGTGTCTCTCACGAATAAATAAATAAATAAATAAATAGAATCTTTAAAGCAACAACAACAAAAAGAAATCGGCATTACTGAACTTTAAGGAGGTGTGTGTTTCATTCTTTTGGATTTGAATGTATGAATTCACAACCCACAAGCCAAGACTTCTTGAAAAATATTAGTAATAGTTCTTTTCATACTAGAAGTATTCTTATTAAGAATTACATCTGGCTGATTTAATTGTATTTAGCAAAAGAATTGGAAGTCTTGTTTGTTTTTTAACATGACCTAAGCCAAAAGGTATCTAGCTGCTACTCTTTGGAAAGAGATATAGCTTGTCAATTTATCAGGAACTTGATTGACTGAATTTATGTATTGTAGTTCCTCAGTTTTCACAGCATTAGTAGATCTTATGTATAAATAAAAGGCTTTTGGGGCACCTGGGTGGTGCAGTCAGTAAGGTGTCAGACTCTTGGTTTCAGCTCAAGTTGTGATCTCAGGGTCATGAGATCAAGCCCTGCCTCAGGCTCTCCACTCAGCATGGAGTCCCGCATAAGTTTCTCTCTGCCTCTCCCTCTGCTCCTAGCCCCCAAGAGCACTCACTCTCTCAAATACAAAAGTATACCTATAAAATAAAAGGCTCTGTTTTTTGGTATTTTTAGTTATTGTCACTAGCTGGACAGGAACACACTAGCAAGAGTTCATAGCAGTTGTGTATGTGTAGGTGTCTGGGGGTAGGTAGCAGGTGCACCTCCTCTGCCCTTCCTCCTTCCAGCTCATTTCTTCCCCTTGCTGTTGTGGTGGTGACCGGGAAAGGAAGGACTAGACTCATTGAAAGTGCTTCAAGTTTAATCCACTGGTTTAGTTTCCTCCAGAAATGTCAGAAATGAGAAAACCAGCCTATGCAGCTATAACCATGCTTGAGAGTGGCAGCAGTGTGTAAGCTAAGAGGTCAGCTAATGGAAGTACTTCATTCTCTTTAGTGCTTTTCCTCTCCCATCTTCTGCTCCCCACCCCTTCTAAAGTGGAAGTGAGGCTGGCATGAAATTCTCAAGTCACCTCCCCTCGCTCTTCCTTCCTTAATACATCCAATCACAGATGCTGGTTTCTTTACCCGATGCCTGCTATGGCAGTGCTCCTTAAAGTATGGTGCCCATTTGCTGCACCGGGAATCTTCAGAAGTTTATATAACAATTTGACATTGTTATGACATCCAAGGCTGTGATCAGTGGGCTTGTAAGGTCTTAATGTCTTTGTATTTATTTTAATTTCTTAGAATTAATTTTATTGTATATATATATATTTTTAAAGATTTTATTTTATTTATTTATGATAGAGAGAGAGAGAGAGAGAGAGAGAGAGAGGCAGAGACACAGGCAGAGGGAGAAGCAGGCTCCATGCACCGGGAGCCCGACGTGGGATTCGATCCCGGGTCTCCAGGATCGCGCCCTGGGCCAAAGGCAGGCGCCAAACCGCTGCGCCACCCAGGGATCCCAATTTTATTGTATATTGCAAAAGTATCAGTCTCAAATGATTTTGGGAAAAGTCAAACTTGCCCTTCCTCAAAGATAGTTTGAGGGTCCTTGTCCTATCTAAATATAGGATGTCCCTTCATTCCTATTCCCCTTGCCCTTACCCTTGTGAGGTCCTTTCTCACCTTTGTGGCTGCTCTGTGCTTGAGCAGCTTACTGTGTCTGCCTGCCTCTCATACCTCATTCCATTCCAATTTTGTTTTCTTGTTTGTTTTTTAACATGACCTAAGCCAAAAGCAGACGCTCAACTGACTGAGCCACCCAGGTGCCCCTGTTTGTTTTTAATGTCCAGTGCAAAGAAGTGAATTCATTATATTCCTCCAATTTTTAGTATATGTTCTGCCAAAGCGAGTACTCATTATATTTCTCCATTTCTGGCACAATATCATCATTGACTTGTGCAAGGTGTCTCTCTGGTGTTATGTATTTTTATTTCTCATTGTTCTTGATCCTTAATCTCATTCCTTCTCCACTTTATATAGGCTTCCCTCTAAATATCTCTGATGTGCATTCTGGAATCTAGATGTGTCCTTGCAAAATATGTAACACTATTTGTGTATTTTAAAAAATACAAATATAATTGTGTATTATAGGTAATAATTTTTAAAGATTTTATTTGAAAGAGACAAAGGGAGAGCATGAGCATGGTGTGAGGAGCAGAGGGAGAAGAGGCTCCTGTGCTGAGCAGGGAGCCCCACGTGGGGCTCCATCCCAGGACTCTAGGATCATAACCTGAGCAAAAGGCAGAGGTTTAACCAACTGAGCCAGCCAGGTGACCCTAGATAATAACTTTTTCAATCAACAGTGCTTTAAGGATCTGCATTGCTGTATGTACATTTGGTGTTATGGACTGAAATATGCCCCAACCCTTAGTGTGATGGCATTTGGAGATGGGGCCTTGGAAGGTAATTAGGTTTACAGATTTAGTTTAATTTATTTGAGAGAGAGAGAGAAAGAGAGCGCGAACAGGGGGAGAGGCAGAGAGAGAGAGAGGGAGAAGCAGACTCCCTGCTGAGCGAGGAGGGCCCCAGTTGCAGGGCTCCATCCCAGGTTCCCGGGATCATGACCTGAGCGGAAGGCAGACGCTTAGCCAGCTGAGCCACCCAGGCGCCCAGGTAATTAGGTTTAGAGGTGGTCATGAGGGTGGAGCCTTCATGATAAGATTAGTGTCCTTTTAAGTAAGAGACACCAGAGAGCTATCAGTCTCTTTCACTGCTGTGTGAGGACACAGTGAGAAGTCAGCAATCTGTAAGCCAAGAAGAGAACCCTCTATGGGTAACCAAATTGGCTTAGCAGGTTTATCTTGGACTTCCGAGCCTCTAGAACTGAGAAATAAATTTCTGTTTAAACCATGCAGTCTCTGGTATTTTGTTATGGGAGCCTGAGCTAATGCATCTGGTTTATTGCTTGGTTTATTGCTTTAAGCACCGAGGTGAAATTAACATCCACCAAAGTATACTTATCCATTAAACCATATTTTGCTGCTGAGTCCATAAATATAGATATCTAGGTTGCCTGCCAGCTTTCCCAAAATACCATGACACCTTCTTAACACTTATTGACTGCTGTGAGAATTTTTCTGAGATACGTATCCAGGGGTGAGATTCTTGATTCTTTTTTTTTAAAGTTTTAATTTAAATTCCAGTTAGTTAGCATGCAGTGTTATGTTAGTTTCAGGTGTACAATATAGTGATTCAGCACTTCCATACAACACCCAGTGCTCATCACAAGTGCCCTCCTTAATCCCCCTCACCTATTCCCCCCGGCGCCCCCCTCCCCTCTGGTGGTACCACCTGTTCTGTATAGTTAGGAGTTGGTTTCTTGATTCATGTCTCTCTCATTTTTCTCCTTTGCTGCTTTGTTTCTTAAATTCCACATATGACTGAAATCATATGGTATTTGTCTTTCTCTAACTTACTTTGCTTAGCATAATACTCTCTAGTTCTATCCATGTTATTGCAAATGGGAGATTCTTGATTCTTGAATCAAATCCCATTGCTTCCCAGAATGACCGTTTACTCTCTCATCTGAACAATATTAAGGTTTCTTTTTTCCCACCTCCTCTACAAACTTTGATATTATTCGACTTTGTTTTTTTTAAATTCGTATTTAAATTCAATTTGCTGGCATATAGTATAGCACCCAGTGCTCATTCCATCACGTGCCTTCCTTAATGCCCGTCACCCAGTTACCCATTCCCCCCCACCTCCCCTTCTGTAATCCTTTGTTTCCCAGAGTTAGGAGTCTCTCATGGTTTATCTTCCTCTCTCATTTCCCCCCTCTCAGTTTCTGCCCTTCCCTTATGGTCCCTTTCACTATTTCTTATATTCCACATATGAGTGAAACCATGTGATTATCCAGCTTTCTAATTCTTGCCATTCTGATGGCTATAAAATGGTTTTCAGTCCATCTGGACCATCGCCACCCCAGTCTTTGATTATATTTCATCCTTGCTCAAGGAGAGTTTCAGACGTATACAGTAGTTAAACGTGAGGCTTTCCATAATATAGATCTCCTTACATACTCTGCTTACTGTCCTTCCAAACTTGAACTTCTCTCTCTTTTTTTTTATTAGACTAACCACTTTCTTGCCCCTCCCGCTAGGCACTGTCAGCTCAGCTGCAGTGCATTACTTACTACCCTTGCCTGTCTGCTGCTGTCTGTCCTGCCAGGACAGGATCTGTTTACCTGTAAGACCTCAACGCTACTCCTCCAGCCTGGCTGACCAGAGCTTGAGGTCACGTGAACTTAAGTTCAGATGTAGGTTGCACTAGCTCCAGCATAACTGTGAGTGTGCTAGTCTTCCTCTCTCTACTTTGGTTTCCTCCTATGTTTTATCACCTCCATTTTTATCAATCAGATAGTTTGGTGGTGGTAATGTATATAAAGCCCTTCGTAGTCTATCTCATAGTAAGTGGTTAGAAATGGTATCTGCACTGCTTTCTAGCTCTGTATTTGTTTTACGGATCTAAATCTTAATCTCATCAGCAAGATTGTGAATTTCTTAAATGCTTAAGAAACATTTGTTGGTTTGACCTGAGGTGAGTTTGTGATTGCCTGAGATTACTTGCTTAATTTTATTTATTGTTGTCTTTTTCTTTTTTTCAAAGAGCAAAGGCACAACCAGTTGTAATACACAATTCAAGGCAGAATGGTATAAGAGCTGAAAGGGGGTTGGGTATGTACATGGAGTGGCCACAGGAACTCAGAGCCAGCTGAGATTCTTTTCTTTTTTTTTTTCTTTTCTTTTCTTTTCTTTTCTTTTCTTTTCTTTTCTTTTCTTTTCTTTTCTTTTCTTTTTTTCTTTTCTTTCTTTTTTCTTTCTTTCGAGACACACACACACACAGAGGCAGAGACACAGGCAGAGGGAGAAGCTGGCTCCTCACAGGGAGCCTTATGTGGGACTTGATCCTGGGATCAGTCCCTGAGCCGAAGGCAGACGCTCAACCACTGAGCCACCCAGGCATCCTGATTATTTGGTTTCAGTGAGAGAACAGTGTTAGACAGTTCTGTTACTCCACCATTCATTTTAGCCAATCCAACTTTTGCTTTGCTTTGGTGATTTGGGATTGACTTGTGGTAACCTGAATGTGTATAAGTGTCAGGGTGGAGCGGGAGCTTGGTAGCGGTGGTGACATTGGATTCCCTAAAGGGACAGAGCCAGGCTGTGGCCCACCATCTTAACCACTGCCTCTGGCCTTCTTCTCGTAGCCTTTGAGTTGGGCTGCCCAGGACAGCTGTTGGGACCTTGGCTCCCCTGGGTAGGGCTGCTCAGGCTCTTCTGGATTCTTCTAGGCTGACTTCATTATAAGTGGAAACGAGGTATTTTCTTTTCCTTTTAATATTGAGCCTTTTATATTTTTATTGAGGTATAATTGACATACTACTTTTGGGTGTACAAATGATTCTGTATTCGTATATATTGTAAAATGATTACCACAATAAGTCTAGTTAGCATCTGTCACCACACATAGATAAAAATTTTTTTTCTTGTGATGAGAACTTTTAAGATTTACTCTTTTAGCCACTTTTGAATGAACAGTACAATATAGTCACCATGTTGTACATTGTATCCTAGGACTTAATTGTAACTAGATATTTACATGTTTTGACCCTCTTCACTCATTCCCCCTCCCACTCGCACCCCCACCCCACCTCTGGCAACCACCAATCTGTTCTCTGTATCTATGAGCCTGTGGTTTTTTTATGTTCTTAAGATTCTGCATGTAAGTGAGATCAGATGATATTCGTCTTTCTCTGGCTTGTTTCCCTTAGCATAATGCCCTCAGGATCCAACTATATTGTCACAAATGGCAAGATTTCATTCTTTTTTTTTACGGCCGAATAATACTCCACATGTGCATGTGTGCGTATCCTGATTTCTCTATCCATTGATTCATTGGTGGACACATAGGTTTTTATGTCTTAGAGGCTATTTTAAATAATGCAGTGAACATAGAGGTGCATATATTGTTTTGAGTTGTGTCTTCTTAGGATAAATACCCAGAGGAATTGCTAGATTGTGTGGTAGTTCTATTTTTAATGTTTTCAAGAACCTTTATACTGTTTTCCACAGTGGCTGCACCAATTTACATTACCACCAACAGTGCACGAGGCTTCCCTTTTCTTCACATCCTTGCCAGCACTTTGCTATTTCTTGTCCTTTTGAACAGTAGCTGTTCTAGCAGGTGTGAAGTAATACCTCATTGTGCTTTTGATTTGCATTTCCCCGATGATGAGCCATTTGTGGGTCATCTTTAGAAAAATACCTGTTTAGATCCTCTGCCCATTTTTTCATTGTATTGTTGGTTTTTGTGTTCTTGAGGTATAGTTCTTCATATATTTTGGATATTAACCCCTTATCAGATAGAAGATTGGCAAATATTTTCTCCTGTTCAGTAGGTTGCCTTGAAATTGAGGTCTTTTCAAACCTCTTCTCAGACTTCCTGGCCAAGGCGTTATGCTTTTGCAAAAGGCTACTGCCCTGGCTATATAGAATCCTGGCAAAATGTTAGAGCTCAAGCAACAAATTCAGGGTAATGGTTACCTTTGGAGAGGCAGGGAGGGCACAAGAGAGGTCTCATTGTCATCTTGAGTTGTTTTATCTTTTATTCAGGGCTGTGGATGGATGTTCATTCTGTGATATGATATACACAAATATTTGCATTTATTATATATTTATTTATTATTTATATTTAGCTCCTGGTGCACAGGGGCAAAGGATATTTGGAAATGGACTTGCTAGGCCATAGGGCATACACCCTTCTCACTTTCCTAGGTATTGCTAGATTTCTCTTTTTTTAAAATTTAAATTTAATTAGCCAACATATAGTACATCATTAGTTTCTGTTGTAGTGTTCAGTAATCTCTCAGTTGTGTATAACTTCTCCCTCTTCGCAGATGACCTGGTACTTTATGTGGAAGAACCCAAAAGACTCCACCCCTAAATTTCTAGAACTCATACAGCAGTTCAGCAATGAGGCAGGATATACAATCAATGCATAGAAATCCGTTGCAGGGATCCCTGGGTGATGCAGCGGTTTGGCGCCTGCCTTTGGCCCAGGGCGCGATCCTGGAGACCCGGGATCGAATCCCACATCGGGCTCCCGGTGCATGGAGCCTGCTTCTCCCTCTGCCTGTGTCTCTGCCTCTCTCTCTCTCTCTCTCTCTCTCTGTGACTATCATAAATAAATAAAAGTTAAAAAAAATTATTTAAAAAAAAAAGAAATCCGTTGCATTTCTATATACTAACAATGAGACAGTAGAAAGAGAAATTAAGGAGTCAATCCCATTTACAATTGCACCCAAAAGCATAAGATACCTAGGAATAAACCTAACCAAAGAGTCAAAGGATCTTTCTCCAAAAACTACAGAAATTGAGGGAGATGCAAAGAGATGGAGAAACATTCCATGTTCATGGATTACAGGAACAAACATTGTGAAAATGTCTATGCAACCCAGAGCAATCTACACATTCAGTGCAATCCCTGTCAAAATATCATCGACACTTTTCACAGAGCTGGAACAAATGATTCTAAAATTTGTATGGATGTCTCTTCAGAGACATCATCTCCTTTACTTTTCTGTAGCATTGCACACGAGCAGCCACATCTTTGCCAACCCTTGGTAGTATCATCCAGGCTTTTCTCTCTCTGCCCAGATCCCAGAAAAGATGGAAGAGGAGTGAGGGAAAGGAATGGCAAGGTTTTAAAATTAGGATGAGAATGTCAGCTCTGAGGAATTTTCTGTTACATTGATTTTTAACGAGGAAAAGATTTTATTTTCTGTGTTGGTGCAAATAACATTTAGGCTTATGTGGGAAAACTGTTAAATTTTTACTCCGAAGGAGAGGACTCTCCCTCCCCCCACCTCCCATTTGCGTTCTTGGCAAATAAGTAGAATAGGCTAATTAGCAAGCTAATGTTCTAAACGTTCACTTGCAGTAATAGTTATTTTTAACCGTTTTCAATAGCATGGAGCTTTGGGTTTCTTCTTGCTTTTCAAAGTTGTGAATTTGCTAAAATGAATGGAATTTAAAATGTGACACCACTTTATGGATAAAGGTTGATTGTAATCGTTTGCCACTCAAATGTGCATTTTGTAATGGGAAAAATAAACGATGGGAATGTGTTGCCCTTTTTTAAAAAAACAGTAAGACACAAAGAGCAACTTCAAGCCATCTTATGTGGTCTCCTGTGTTTGTAGGTGGGAAAAGAGAAGTTCCACAAATCTCAACATTGGGGCTTTTGCAACAATGTTGGCATGCTGGTGAGTGAGGACAAACCTGGAATTGGTGGAGAGCTGCTTCTGGGGCAAAAGACAAAGCCTAAATACAGTGCATTTCTTAAAGAAATGGGAAGCGATGCACCATCCTGGGTAGCTTTTGATAAGCAGGTAAGTTGCATGTTGTTGGGGAAAAAATGCAATCTTCAAATGTTACCTGTATGATATAGTAAGGATTTGAGAAAATTAAGAGTCCTCAGTGTAAATGTTAAGGCAGGTTCTTTTGAAAAGACACATTCAAGGGCACCTGGGTGGCTCAGTGGTTGGGCGTCTGCCTTTGGCTTGGGTCATGGTCCCGGGGTCTGGGGATCAAGTCTCACATCTGGCTCCCTGTGAAGAGCCTGCTTCTCCCTCTGCCTATGTCTCTGCCTCTCTCTCTGTGTTTCTCATGAATAAATAAAGTCTAAAGAAAAAAAACAAATTCAAGAAGAAAAGTATCCTGACACTCCTGTTTTTGATCAGGCCCATTGGTTGCAGGACACCACATGTTTATCTTTCTTGGCTAATGCTTATCAACCGTTCTCTCCTCTCCTCCCCTGGACAGGATAATCTGTCCTCCTCTAGACACGTAGAGTCTGGGCAGTGTCATTTTTTTGCTTAGAGAGTTGCCATTAATGAGATCATTTTGTTTGATTTGGAATGTGCCATTAAATAGCAACAGAAAGACATCTTCTCTTTTCTGTGTACTGATTATGGTTCCCTATCCCTGAGAACCAAAGGGTGACATGGCATGAATAGTAGAAGTAAAGGAAAGAGGCACCATTATTAGACAAGAGCCTGAACTTGACATATATATTTGTATACCTAACACACACATATCATGACATATTGATAATTGAAAAAAGTAATCCATATTAATCTTTTTTTTTAAGATTTTATTTATCCATTCATGAGACACACACACACACAGGCACAGAGACAGAGACACAGGCAGAGGCAGAAGCAGGCTCCATGCAGGGAGCCCAATGTGGGACTCGATCCTAGGCCTCCAGGATTATGCCCTGGGCTGAAGGCGGTGCCAAACCGCTGAGCCACCGGTGCTGCCCCATTTTAATATCTTAAAAAGGGACAAAGATCAAAGTGAAAAAACCCAGCAAGGTGACCAGTTATTTCCTGTAACACAGCAGAAGGGATATGTTGTGTTTATGAGACAACCCTGTGTCATGGCCTCATGTTCTGTTCTCCAAAAAGGAACCTATTAATAAATTACTTAGATTCTGTAATTAAAACATAATTCAGGACTACGGGGTACCTGGGTGTCTTAGTTGAGCATCCAACTCTTGGTTTTGGCTCAATTTGTGATCTCAGGGTCATAGGATCAAGCCCAGCGTTGGGCTTTGTGCTGAGCGAGGAGTCTGCTTGGGATTCTCTCTTTCTGTGCACCTCCCCCACCTTCCAACTCGAGCACACGCATGCTCTCTCTCAAATAAGTAAGTAAATTTTAAAAAATAATCCAGGACTAGATAAAGCATTCAAACCTTAATACCCTTAAGTTTACCAGGTGGTTTCTAGCAGCCTTAGCATGGATTAGTTGGCAATGCTTTGATTCCAATTAAAATATCTTCAAATTTGGTAGAAGTGACATATTCTGTGTCATCTGTGTTAGGGTTGATCAATTAGAGCACATATTTTTTTTTTTTTTTTTGAAGCCCAGTTCCGACGCTTATGGAGATCTAACAGACTGCAGGGAAGCTTCTTTCCAGGGAAACCATAACTACTTTGAACATGGACCATTATTTCTCTCTCTTCAAAAAATTTTTTTAAAAAATTATTTTCAGTACATGGCCCAATGCTGGACCCAGAGTTCAGAAGCAATTTCTGGGCTAGCTTACTTGGATGGATCATGCATGGTTTCCTGTTAATATCAATCTTATAGGTATTTGCACATCATCATTCTAGAATATTTAATTTGTAAGGGACAAAGAAAATATTCTATTTTTACTTCTTGTGTCAAAAAGAGAGGGTATTGACAATAGTTTAAACTAATCCACTGCTGAATAAGTAATGTTGGAGGTGACAATATATTAAACTATTCTCTTACACTGAAAGTTGAAAATTCATTTTATTTCATGTTTTTCTCAATATTTAATATGTGCCTTTCAAACCCATTTTGCAGCCCTTTAATTACTTATAATATTATGTAGAATATTTCATGAAGTTGGAATAATTTTAGCTTCCAACTACTTGAGAAAATGAAGAGCTTGCTCATTTTAGGCCTAACTAAATGCAACATAATTCTTTCAGTTATTTTGTTGGTCAACTTCAATTAAATATTCATTGAGCTTTAAATGAGACACTAAGACTATGAAATATTTACATGCTCTGATGAGATTGTGAACTACAGACTGGGTCCTGGTTAATACCCAGAGCCAATTATAAAACGCTTTCTCCATTCGTGGTGCAAACAAAACAAGTCAACACCTGTTATTCATTTTTCCTAAAAATGAAACATCTTTAAACATCATTGCCAGTTCTCTAATAGCTTTTAAATCATAGCAGTATATCTAGGGTTATGGTCTCAAATGGTACAAAATAGAAATAAAGGCAGTTCACTGGAAAGTGTATCAAAATCTGATGTTTATAATAGATGCCCCTGCTGCCCACCCAGATCCACATTTAGGGGTGGGGCACCCAACCCCCTCCCGCCCCCCACACTGGAGCATGTGCTTTGGCAAACCACTCACACCTGTGACCCTCTATGACATGTTGCTCTTGGCTGATGGACATTGCACTACCTAGAGAACCCTGGGCGGTTGCCCTGGTCCCATCAGCACGAAAGGAGGCAGCAAGTGGCCAACTGATTTGTCAAGGGTGAAGAGCTGAGCTGCTTCAAAGCTGGACAACTCTGTATTGTGGATTTAGGCTAATAGCCGCTTGAGTGTCTGGGCCAGACAAAAACTTTACGGGAGATTGTGTCCTTGCGTCTCTCATTCTTCTTACCTTGGGTGCTCCCCTCAGTCCTTGCAAGCTTCTCCTAGGAGTGTGCCCTTAATAAATCATATGCACCTAAGTCTCTGTTTCAGGCCCTGCTTCTATGGAGCCCAACCTAGGATCACATTCTGGATTTTATCCGTAATTTTAAAAGTGACCATAAAAATGTTCTGCCCAGGCAGACCATCAGATTACAAGCAGAGATGATGCTATTTGCAATCACCAAAGAAGAGCCAGCATTTGTGATCCTGCATGGCCCCCACGGCAGCCATTTCTAGCTGCTTGTCTTTTATTCACTCTCCCCCTCCATTCTTACTGTGGGGTGGAACACCAGTTTTATTTTGGCAGGAGATGTGCCCACTGAAAAGGTGTTCAGCTGCCTGGGCTCCTTGCAGCTAGGGTGGCCAGGTGATTTGCTTCTGGCCTGTGATATATGGTGAAGGTTTGTTGTATGAGGCTCCCGGGGAAAGGTTCTGTTTTTTTTTTTTTTTTTTCCTTTTCAGTTGATAATGTGGGGTTGTTTGTTTGTTTTGTTTTTGCCCTTTACCCTACTTTTTTTTTCTTTCTGGAACTAGGACCTAATTCTGCAGCAGTCTTGTGAGCACAGCAGGACTCAAAGGAACCTGGGGCCCTGCTGGCATCTTAGAGCCACTTGTTTTAGGCTGGGCTGCCTCTCTCTGGACTTCTTGTTAAAGGAGAAAAATCAGGCCCCATTTCAGAGAGTCTCTGAACCCAGAGAGGCCTTTGGAAATGTGTGCAGGTGTTTTGGGTTGTCACAGTGACTGGGAGCAGCACCTGCTTAGGTTGAAGGGAGTGAGGGCCTTAAACTTCTGTGCAGAATTTACAGGGCACCCCAAAACTTCGTAATCAAGCAAGATAGTGTTTTAATGAACTCTCTTAAAAGAATGAAAATTAAGGATGCCTGGGTGGCTCAGTGGTTGAGTGTCTGCCTTTGGCTCCGGTTGTGAACCCCCGGGGGTCCCAGGATGGAGTCCTGCATCGGGCTTCTGACAGGGAAGCCTGTTTCTCTCTGTGGCTCTCATGAATAAATAAATAAAATATTAAAAAAAAAATCAAGATTAATGCCGACATTGATGATGAACAAAATATCAATATTTTAAATGACAGAATCATTGAACTGCCATGCTGGGCCATATTGGATGCTGAGGCAAAAGGGAAAAATCAGTGATACTGATTCCATCTTTATTTAACGTCTTGGAATTTTGATGTTTTGTTTCTCATAGGTTTGGTTTTTTTTGTTTTGTTTTGTTTTGTTTTGTTTTGTTTTGCATTCATTTGGATGCTTCCAATTGCTCTGCCCTTGGGCAGTCCCCCGTCTGGAGGAGGTGCTGCTCCTCCTGAGTAAATGGGGGCCAGCTGTGTATTTTTACATCCTGCAGTGTGGGGAGGCCCCCCCAGATTGGGGAGAACATCCTCCCTAAAATGCCAGCCCTGCTGCTCTGGAGAAACACAGCCCTTCTGGCACACACTGGGAGAATTTATGCAAACGGCCATTTCGTGTGGTACTGCATCCACCTATCCCCGCAAAGACTAGTTATTTCATCAAACTCATTTGAATACAAGCAAGCACATATTCATTCAACACCAGTTAGTTCCAGTGACCATCCCAGCACCTCCATGAGGAAGAAGCAAGCGTGCGTGATTGTTCTCACTCTAGAAATGAGGAGTCATTGGTAAGAAGTGCGGCCGGGACCAGGGTTCAGAGGCTGTGTGCTGGGAGGCTCTGGAACTAACTTGCTGTGTGGCTGTGGCTTTAGTCACTTTCCCTCTTGGAGTCTGTTACCTGGACCTCAGCTGGCTGATCAAAGTATATGCTTTGACCTTTTACCTCTAGCAGTTTATGATTCAGACTGTAGTCTTAGCATATGATCTTTAGTCTGTGACTAAAGGCAAATTCTGCTTGTTCATCCTAGAACTGAGACCAGATCCTGGATCTCCTGGACTGGGATTCTTTCTAATTGCGCCAGGTACCTACAGTACTAATTGATACTTGGCATTTAGTAGTTTATGATATGCTGCTGTTGTTATTATATATAATCTATCATTAGCCGCTTTTATAAAAAGACTAGTTAGAAATACCCAAATAACTGAATGTTTTTATATGACTTTTATCTGGATGTTAAGTACCATTTGCATTGACTCTATAATTATGCTCTCATTTCTTTTCATTTGGCAGTGGCTCCTAGTTAGCCTAATTTGTTTCCTATTTTGAAAATGACTCTGTTACAGTAAATGGCAGGATAAAGGTTGATCCTATGGGGTATATGCATGCATTTAAAACTATTATTTCATTTTTTTCCATCTTTTGTAAACATAATTACAATCAGAGCTACTGGCCACAGAATTAGAATTTTTTTTTCAGAATTAGAATTTTAATAACTTTGTATTCATTTACATTGGGTTTGTGGTAAGCTGATTATGTAGTACTCTGTGAATCTTTATGCTTTGGACAATATAAACATACATTTTTAAAACATAATTTGATCTCTTGGGTCACCTTGATTTTTTTTAAGAGTTTAAAGATTTTTATTTATATTTTATTGATGTGTAGTTGACATACTAAGTTTTGTTAGTTTCAGGTTGACAGCATAGTGATTCAACAGTTACATATATTAGGCAGTGATCACCATAATAAATGTAGCTACCATCTGTCACCATACAGAATGTTATGATATTATTAATGATGTTGTACACTGCATCCCTGTGTCTTATTTATTTTATAACTGGGAGTTCATACCTTTTAACCCATATTCTTTATTTTGCCCATCCCTCTACCCCACCCCTCCTCTCTGGCAACCCACCAGAATGTTCTTTGTATCTATGAGTGTATTTCTGTTTTGTATTGTTTGTTCATGTGTTTTGTTTTTTATTTTTTGTTTTGTTTTTGATTCCACATATAAATGAAGTCATGTAGTAATTGTCTTTCTCTGACTTATTTCACTTAGCATAATGCCCTCTAGGTTCATCCATGTTGTTGCAGATAGCAAGATCTCCTTTTGTATGGCCGAGTAGTAGTTCATTGTATATATACATGGCATCGTCTTTATCCATTCATCCATTGGTAGATACTCAAGTTGCTTCCATATCTTGACTATTGTGAATAATGCTGCATTGAACATAGGGGCGCATATATCTTTTTAAATTAGTGTTTTCATTTTCTTCAGATTAATATGTCGGAGTGGAATTGCTGGATCATATGGTAGTTCTATTTTTAATTTTATGAGACTCCTCCGTGTTTTTTTTTCATAGTGGCTGTACCATTTTGCACACCCACCAATGGTGCACAAGGATTCCCTTTTCTCCACTTGCTCACTGGCATTCCTAATGTGGGACTTGATCATAGGACCCTGGGATCACGACCTGAGCCAAAGGTAGACACTCAACCACTGACCACCCAGGCGCCCCTGAAGTGATTATCTCATTGTGGTTTTGATTGGTGTCTCCCTGATGATTAGTTAAATTGAGGATTTTTTTTCATTTGTCTGTTGGCCATCTCTATGTCTTCTTTGGAGAAGTCTATTCAGGTCCTCTACCCATTTTTACACTGGATTATTTTTTATGTTGAGTTATCTGATTTTTTTTTTTTGTACTTTGGATGTTAACCCCTTATCAATTACATTATTTGCAAATATCTTCTCTCATTCGGTAGTTTGCCTTTTTGTTTTGTCAGTGGTTTCCTTCACTATGCAAAAGCTTTTTAGTTTTATGTGATTCTATTTATTTTTGCTTTTGTTGCCTTTGCCTGAGGAAACTCATTCAAAAAAATGTTGCCCAGGCTGATGCCTAAGATTACTGCCTATGTTTTTTTCTAGGAGTTTTACGGTTTCTTGTCTCACATTTAAGTCTTTTGTTTACTTTGTTTTGTTATTCTTTCTCAAGATTGCTTTGGCTATTCAGGGTCTTTTGTGGTTCCAAACATATTTTAGGATTATTCTATTTTTGTGAAAAATGTATGATTGGTATTTTGATAGGGATTGCATTGAATCTCTAGATTGCTTTGGGTAGTATGGACATTTAACAATATTTATTCTTTTAATCCATGCCATAGTATGTCTTTCCATTTATTTGTGTCATCTTAATTTTCTTTCATCAGTCTCTTACAGTTTTTAGGCTATAGGTCTTTTACCTCCTAGGTTAAATTTATTCCTAAGTATTTTTCTTTTTTTAAAATTAAGCTTTTAATTTTAATTCCAGTATAGTTTTGACATACAGTGGTATATTCATTTCAGGTGTACAGTGTAGTGATTCAACAATTCTATATATTACTCAGGGCTCATCATGAGGAGTGTGCTTTTTTTTTTTTTAAGGCATTATCCGCTTTTCTTTTTTTTAATTTTTATTTATTTATGATAGAGACAGAGAGAGAGAGAGAGAGAGAGAGAGAAAGAGAGAGGCAGAGACACAGGCAGAGAGAGAAGCAGGCTCCATGCACCGGGAGCCCGACGTGGGATTTGATCCCGGGTCTCCAGGATCGCGCCCTGGGCCAAAGGCAGGGGCCAAACCGCTGCGCCACCAGGGATCCCTTTTTTTTTTTTTTTTAAAGTAGGCTCCATGCCCAGCATGGAGCCCAGTGTGGGGCTTGAACTCATGACTCTGAGATCAAGACCTGAGCTGAGATCAAGAGTCAGATACTTAACTGACCAAGCCACCCAGGTGCCCCATAATGAGTGTACTCTTTAATCTCCATCACCTAGTTCATCTATTCCCCCACCAACCCCCTTCCCTCTGGTAATAATCTGTTCTCTGTAATTAAGAGTTTGCTTCTTTTTTTTTTCTCTTTCTCTTTTCCTTTGCTCATTTGTTTTATTTCTTGAATTCTACATATGAGTGAAATCATAGGGTATTTGTCTTTCTCTGACTTATTTCACTTAACATTATATTCTCTAGCTCCAGCCATGTCATTGAAGGTATTTTTTTCTTTTTGATGCAATTATAACGGACTGTTTTCTTAATTTCTCTTTCTGGTAGTTCATTATTAGGGTACAGAATGTAACAGATTTCTATGTATTTTATATCCTGCAACTTTACTGAATTATTAGTTGTAATAGTTTTCTTGGTGGAATCCTTAGGGTTTTCTTTCTTTTTATTTATTTATTTATTTATTTATTTATTTATTTATTATTTTTAATACATTAATTTTTTTAAATAAATTAATTTTTATTGTTCAATTTACCAACATACAGAATAACACCCAGTGCTCATCCCGTCAAGTGTCCCCCTCAGTGCCTGTCACCCATTCACCCCCACCCCCCGCCCTCCTCCCCCTCCACCACCCCTAGTTCATTCCCAGAGTTAGGAGTCTTTATGTTCTGTCTCCCTTTCTGATATTTCCCACACATTTCTTCTCCCTTCCCTTATATTCCCTTTCACTATTATTCATATTCCCCAAATGAATGAGAACATACAATGTTTGTCCTTCTCCGATGGACTTACTTCACTCAGCATAATACCCTCCAGTTCCATCCACGTTGAAGCAAATGGTGGGGATTTGTCATTTCTAATGGCT
The DNA here is from genome assembly GCF_905146905.1 of Nyctereutes procyonoides. Lineage (NCBI taxonomy): Eukaryota > Metazoa > Chordata > Mammalia > Carnivora > Canidae > Nyctereutes > Nyctereutes procyonoides. The sequence continues at coordinate 38,460,003 of NW_026575125.1, read as the reverse complement.
GAGTAATATTCCATTGTATACATAGACCACATCTTCTTTATCCATTCATCTTTCGATGGGCACCGAGGCTCCTTCCACAGTATGGCTATTGTGGACATTACTGCTATAAACATTGGGGTGCAGGTGTCCCGGCGTTTCATTGCATCTGAATCTTTGGGGTAAATCCCTAACAGTGCAATTGCTGGGTCGTAGGGCAGGTCTATTTTTAACTCTTTGAGGAACCTCCACACAGTTTTCCAGAGTGGCTGCACCAGTTCACATTCCCACCAACAGTGTAAGAGGGTTCCCTTTTCTCCGCATCCTCTCCAACATTTGTTGTTTCCTGCCTTGTTAATTTTCCCCATTCTCACTGGTGTGAGGTGGTATCTCATTGTGGTTTTGATTTGTATTTCCCTGATGGCAAGTGATGCAGAGCATTTTCTCATGTGCATGTTGGCCATGTCTATGTCTTCCTCTGTGAGATTTCTCTTCATGTCTTTTGCCCATCTCATGATTGGATTGTTTGTTTCTTTGGTGTTGAGTTTAATAAGTTCTTTATAGATTTTGGAAACTAGCCCTTTATCTGATATGTTATTTGCAAATATCTTCTCCCATTCTGTAGGTTGTCTTTGAGTTTTGTTGACTGTATCCTTTGCTGTGCAAAAGCTTCTTATCTTGATGAAGTCCCAATAGTTCATTTTTGCTTTTGTTTCTTTTGCTTTCGTGGATGTATCTTGCAAGAAGTTACTGTGGCCAAGTTCAAAAAGGGTGTTGCCTGTGTTCTCCTCTAGGATTTTGATGGAACCTTGTCTCACATTTAGATCTTTCATCCATTTTGAGTTTATCTTTGTGTATGGTGCAAGAGAGTGGTCTAGTTTCATTCTTCTGCATGTGGATGTCCAATTTTCCCAGCACCATTTATTGAAGAGACTGTCTTTCTTCCAGTGGATAGTCTTTCCTCCTTTATCGAATATTAGTTGACCATAAAGTTCAGGGTCCACTTCTGGGTTCTCTATTCTGTTCCATTGATCTATGAGTCTGTTTTTGTGCCAGTACCACACTGTCTTGATGACCACAGCTTTATAGTACAACCTGAAATCTGGCATTGTGATGCCCCCAGCTATGGTTTTCTTTTTTAAAATTCCCCTGGCTATTCGGGGTCTTTTCTGATTCCACACAAATCTTAAAATAATTTGTTCTAAGTCTCTGAAGAAAGTCCATGGTATTTTGATAGGGATTGCATTAAACGTGTAAATTGCCCTGGGTAACATTGACATTTTCACAATGTTAATTCTGCCAATCCATGAGCATGGAATATTTTTCCATCTCTTTGTGTCTTCCTCAATTTCTTTCAGAAGTGTTCTGAAACACTAGTTTTTAGGGTATAGATCCTTTACCTCTTTGGTTAGGTTTATTCCTAGGTATCTTATGCTTTTGGGTGCAATTGTAAATGGGATTGACTCCTTAATTTCTCTTTCTTCAGTCTCATTGTTAGTGTATAGGAATGCCATTGATTTCTGGGCATTGATTTTGTATCCTGCCACGCTACCAAATTGCTGTATGAGTTCTAGCAATCTTGGGGTGGAAGCTTTTGGTTTTTCTATGTAGAGTATCATGTCATCGGCGAAGAGGGAGAGTTTGACTTCTTCTTTGCCAATTTGAATGCCTTTAATGTCTTTTTGTTGTCTGATTGCTGAGGCTAGGACTTCCAGTACTATGTTGAATAGCAGTGGTGAGAGTGGACATCCCTGTCTTGTTCCTGACCTTAGGGGAAAGGCTCCCAGTGCTTCCCCATTGAGAATGATATTTGCTGTGGGCTTTTCGTACATGGCTTTTAAGATGTCGAGGAAAGTTCCCTCTATCCCTACACTCTGAAGAGTTTTGATCAGGAATGGATGCTGTATTTTGTCAAATGCTTTCTCTGCATCTAATGAGAGGATCATATGGTTCTTGGTTTTTCTCTTGCTGATATGATGAATCACACTGATTGTTTTACGAGTGTTGAACCAGCCTTGTGTCCCGGGGATAAATCCTACTTGGTCATGGTGAATAATTTTCTCAATATGTTGTTGGATCCTATTGGCTAGTATCTTGTTGAGAATTTTTGCATCCATGTTCATCAGGGATATTGGTCAGTAATTCTCCTTTTTGGTGGGGTCTTTGTCCGGTTTTGGAATTAAGGTGATGCTGGCCTCATAGAATGAATTTGGAAGTACTCCATCTCTTTCTATCTTTCCAAACAGCTTTAGTAGAATAGGTATGATTTCTTCTTTAAACATTTGATAGAATTCCTCTTTAGGGTTTTCTATGTAAAGTAATATGTCATCTGTAAATAGTAGGAGTTTTAATTCTTCCTTTCCAATTTGTTTGCCTTTTCTTTCTTTTTCTTGCCCAATTGCTCCAGCCAGGATTTCCAATACTCTGCTGAATAGAAGAGGTGAGAGTGAGCATCCTTGTGTTGCTACTTATCTTAGAGGAAAAGCTTTCGGCTTGTCACCATTGAGTGTGATATTAGCTGTGTGTTTGTCATATGCCGCCTTTTATGTGGCATATCACATTGATCGATTTGTGGATATTGAAGTATCCTTGCATCCCTGGACTAAATCCCACTTGATCACAGTGTGTGATCCTTTTTTTTTTTTCAAGATTTTATTTATTCATTCATGAGCGAGACAGAAACATAAGCAGAGAGAAAAGCAGGCTCCTTCCTTGCAGGGAGCCCGATTCGGGATTTGATCCTAGGACCCTGGGATTACGACCTGAGCCAAAGGCAGATGCTTAACCACTGAGCCACCCAGGTGCCCCAGTATATGATCCTTTTAATGTATTGTTGAATTCAGTTTGTGGATATTTTGTTGAAAAATTTTGCATTTATGGTTATCAGGGATATTGATTTGCAATTTTCTTTTTCTTTTTTTTTTAAAGATTTTATTTATTTATTCATGAGAGAGAGAGAGAGAGAGAGAGAGAGAGAGAGAGAGACAGGCAGAGGGAGAAGCAGGCTCCGTGCCAGGAGCCGGACATGGGACTCAATCCCGGGTCTCCAGGATCACGCCCTGGGCTGAAGGCGGCGCTAAACCGCTGAGCCACCTGGGCTGCCCCAATTTTCTTTTTTTGTGGTGTTTTTGGTTTTGGTATTAGGGTAATGCTGGCCTAATGGAATGAGTTTAGAAGTGTTTCTTCTGGGGATCCCTGGGTGGCTCAGCGGTTTGGCGCCTGCCTTTGGCCCAGGGCGCGATCCTGGAGTTTCGGGATCGAGTCCCGCGTCGGGCTCCTCACACGGAGCCTGCTTCTCCGTCTGCCTGTGTCTCTGCCTCTCTCTCTCTCTCTCTCATCATGAATAAATAAATAAAATCTTAAAAAATCATTGTAGAAGTGTTTTTTCTTCAAATTTTTTGAATAGTTTGAGAAGGGTAGGAATAAACTCTTCTTTTAAATGTTTGGTAGAATTAACCTGGGAAGCCATGTGGTCCTGGACTTGTGTTTGTGGGGTGTTTTTTTTTTTTTAATTACTGATTCAATTTTATTACTAGTAATTGGTCTGTTCACGTATTCTAGTTCTTGATTCAGTGTTAGAAGACTGTACATTTTAGGAATTTATCTGTTTCTTCTAGGTTGTCCCATTTGCTGGCATAAAATTGTTTGTAGTAGTCTCTTATCCTTTGTATTTCTATGTTATACTTCTCTTTTGTTTTATTTATTTGTGCCCTCTTTCTTTTTTTTCTTGAGTCTGGTTAAAGATTATCAATTTTGGTTCTCTTCAATGAACCAGCTTGTAGTTTCATTGATCTTTTCTATTCTTTTTAGTGTCTATTTCATTTATTGCAGCTCTGACCTTTATTCTTTCTTTATTTTTACTAACTTTGTTTCCTGCCTACTTTGTCTCCTGGTAGTCTTTGTTTTAAAGTCTATTTTGTCTGATAAGTATTGTTACCCCAGCTTTCTTTATGTTTCCACTTGCATGGAATATCTTTTTCTATCCCTTTACTTTTAGTGTCTTTAGATCTGAAGCCTGTCTCTTGTAGGCAGCATATATATGGGTCTTTTTAAATTCATTTAGCCACCTTATGTCTCCTGATTGGAACATTTAGTCCATTTACGTTTAAAGTAATTACTGATAGGTATGTACTTACTGCTATTTTGTTGATTATTTTTCTTGTGTTTATAGTTCTTTTCTATCCTTTCTTCTTTTAGTCTCTTTCCTTGTGGTTTGGTGATTTTCCTCACTGTTACGTTTGAATTCCTTTCTTTTTATTTCTTGTGTATCTATGGTAGGTATTTGGTTCGTGGTTGCCATGAAGTTCATACCTAACCATTCTATGTATATAGCTATCTACTTTAAGTTGAGGCGAATAAGTTTAAGCATGTTCTAAAAGCACTATATTTTGATGACTCTTGTGTTCTATTTTTTTTAAGATTTTATTTATTCATGAGAGACAGAGAGAGGGAGAGAGAGAGAGGGAGAGAGAGAGAGAGAGAGAGTGAGAGAGAGGCAGAGACACAGGCAGAGGGAGAAGCAGGCTCCATGCAGGGAACCTGACGCGGGACTTGATCCCCGGTCCTCAGGATCACGCCCTGGGCTGAAGGCAGGCGCTAAACCACTGAGCAATCCAGGGATCCCCCCTGTGTTATATTTCTGATGTCATGGCCAACATGCACATGAGAAAATGCTCTGCATCACTTGCCATCAGGGAAATACAAATCAAAACCACAATGAGATACCACCTCACACCAGTGAGAATGGGGAAAATTAACAAGGCAGGAAACCATAAATGTTGGAGAGGATGCGGAGAAAGGGGAACCCTCTTACACTGTTGGTGGGAATGTGAACTGGTGCAGCCACTCTGGAAAACTGTGTGGAGGTTCCTCAAAGAATTAAAAATAGACCTGCCCTACGACCCAGCAATTGCACTGTTGGGGATTTACCCCAAAGATTCAGATGCAATGAAACGCCGGGACACCTGCACCCCGATGTTTCTAGCAGCCATGTCCACAATAGCCAAACTGTGGAGGGAGCCTCGGTGTCCATCGAAAGATGAATGGATAAAGAAGCTGTGGTTTATGTACACAATGGAATATTCCTCAGCCATTAGAAACGACAAATACCCACCATTTGCTTCAACGTGGATGGAACTGGAGGGTATTATGCTGAGTGAAGTAAGTCAATCGGAGAAGGACAAACAGTGTATGTTCTCATTCATTTGGGGAATATGAATAATAGTGAAAGGGAATATAAGGGAAGGGAGAAGAAATGTGTGGGAAATATCAGAAAGGGACACAGAACATGAAAACTCCTAACTCTGGGAAACGAACTAGGGGTGGTGGAGGGGGAGGAGGGCGGGGGGTGGGGGTGAATGGGTGACAGGCGCTGAGGGGGACACTTGACGGGATGAGCACTGGGTGTTATTCTGTATGATGGTAAATTGAACACCAATAAAAATTAATTTATTAAAAAAATATATTTCTGATGTCAAATGTGTCCCTTGACTAATTATTGTAGGTTTAAATGATTTTACTATTTTTGTCTTTTAACCTTCATACTAGGTATATAGTTGGTAAATCTACTACTTTTACTATATGTTTACCATAATCAGATTTTTTTCTTTCATAATTTTCTTATTTCTAGTTATGACCTTTTCTATTTAAAGACATTCCTTGGGACACTTGGGTGGTTCAGTGGTTGAGCGTCTGACCTCAGCTTAGGGCGTGAATCCCAGGGTCCTGGGATCAAGTCCCACATTGGGCTTCTTATGTCTGCCTTTGTCTTTGGCTCTCTCTCTGTGTCTCTCATGAATAAATAAATACAATTTTTACAAAAAAAAAGTTCCTTTAACATTTCTTGTAAGACTGGTTTGATGTTGATGCACTCATTTAGCTTTTGCTTGTCCAAGAAACTCCTTATCACCTTTAATTCTGAGTGGTAACCTTGCTGGGTATAGAGTATTCTTAACTGTAAATTTTTTCCTTTCTCCAGTTTGAGTATATCATGCCACTATTGTCTTCCGTGTAAAGTTTCTGCTAAAAAAATCAGTTGATGGTATTCTGGAGGTTTCTTTTTTTTTTTTTTTATTTACTTATGATAGTCACAGAGAGAGAGAGAGAGGCAGAGACACAGGCAGAGGGAGAAGCAGGCTCCATGCACCGGGAGCCCGACGTGGGATTTGATCCCGGGTCTCCAGGATCGCGCCCTGGGCCAAAGGCAGGCGCCAAACCGCTGCGCCACCCAGGGATCCCTGGAGGTTTCTTTATGTGTAATTTGTTTTCTCTTGCTGCTTTTAAGATTCTCACTTTAGGGATCCCTGGGTGGCGCAGCGGTTTGGCACCTGCCTTTGGCCCAGGGCGCGATCCTGGAGACCCGGGATTAAATCCCACGTCGGGCTCCCGGTGCATGGAGCCTGCTTCTCCCTCTGCCTGTGTCTCTGCCTCTCTCTCTCTCTCTGTGACTATCATAAATAAATAAAAATTAAAAAAAAAACTATCCTCATTTAAATTAATGGGCTGTTCTGCTTGGGAGTTTTCTACTACTCTGTCTTCCAGATTGCTAATCCATTCTGCATCCTCTAATCTGTTGATTCCGTTGAGTGTTTTTGTGTGCTTTGTGCACCCTCTTGGTGGTGCTGGGTTGTGATTATTTGAGGCTTGCTGGTGTGTGGGGCTGGCTATGAGGCCCATCTGGGATAGCTGTGGGAACACTGCTGTAAGGGGCAGGCCCCCTGAGGTGGAGGCACTTGGGAATGGCTCCATAGCCTGCCAACTGTGACTGCTGAGTGTGATGGGTTGAGGAACCTGTTGGGAGGAGCTTTGGTATTGGCAGAGTGCATCCATAGAGAGTGACAGGGAGGGGAGCCGCTTGGGATGGACTCCTAGCCAGGGCAGGCCTGTCGTATGGGGTGAGTCTGCAGTGGAATGTGGTGGAGGGAGTGGTGCTAGCACAGTAGATGGAGAGGTAAAGAAAAAAAAATAGCACCTGCCAGTGCCTGGCTTGCTAGATAGAAGGGGATTAAAAAATTATATATGGTGCTTGCCAGTGCTTGTGTTCCCAGGGAACATTCCAACAGATCCCTGCCCCTTCAGGACACACCTTACGATTAGTCAGTGACTCTTCATGGGTCACCCTGGTGCTTTTTTTTCGATATTTTATTTATTTGTTTATTTATTAGAGCAGAGACAGAGTAAGAGAGAGGGAACAGGAGCAGTGGGGAGAGGCAGAAGGAGAGGGAAAAGCGGACTCCCTGATGAGCAGAGTGTGCCATGCGGGGCTCGATCCCAGGACCCTGAGATCATGACCTGAACCGAAGGGAGACACTTAACCGACTGAGCCTCCCAGGTGCGACTACCCTGGTGCTTTTCAAACTACCACCTCTGTACTGGGACATGGAGTCAGTGAGATTGTACATTCCCCTTTAAGAAGAGAGTCTCAATTTACTTCTACCCTCCAGGCTCTCCTGGACATAAGCCCCACTGGTTTTCAAAGCCAAATATAATGGGGGCTCATCTTCCAGGCCAGGTCCCCAGGACTGTGGAGCTTAATGAGAGGCTTGGACTCTTGGTTCCTGGGGGCAGGCCTCTATGGTTGTGAAAATGCTCCTGCTCATGGGCCACTGCACTGGTGGTGTGGGTTCTGACTGACCTGCATCTCTGCCCATTCACCTTTTTTGATGTGGCTTTTTCTTTATATCTTTTGTTGTGTATGATCTGTTCCACTTGTCATCAGTTGGTTCACAGAGACAGCTGTGCTGTGTGTAGTTGTAGATTTTGGTGTGTCTGTGGGAGGAGGTGAGCTCAGAATCTTCCTACTCTGCCATCTTGATACGGTCTCTTGATTTTGCTTTTAATTGAACAAGTTCCTTTATTACTCATGGCAGTGAAGGAAAACACATACCCCGAGTCACCGTGGGATGTCTAAGTAAGCAGGTGTTAGAAAAGATTTACTATAGGATTTGGGTTTGTGTTAGTTACTTTCGGGGAGGGCTTAAGGAAATGGGGTCTTGTTCTGGATTGGGTGCTATCAGGAAGCCAGGGTACTTTTATGAGTGTGTAGCTTAATAAATTTGATTTATAATGACAGCGGGCTATACTGAGGCTACAGATGTAATTGGGAGAGAAGCCGCCATCACTCCTATGATCGAGAGGAGGATGGTTGGCATTTTGTAGTTTAGATGATGTTCACGTTCTGGCCGTGTTCGGATGTAATTATAGAGTGGGCTTGCTTTTGTCTTGATCCATCACAGACACAGAGTGGCCTTGTCTGAGGTTGGTGTTCTCTGAAAATTGTTCTCTGGAAGTGTTCATGTTCAACACGATGACACAAGGCCTAGCTGTGGCTGCCAGCCCAGCTTGTAGCAGCACCAAAGCCAGCCGACAGTGCCAAGCTCGCTCCTGGATGTCAGGGGCTGCTTTTTCCCTCTCACCCAGTGCCAGCCAAAATTTTTAGTTTTCCTGCAGGGTGATCAAGGAGCGATCAAGCCCATTAGAATTTCATATGATTAGCAAAGAACAACACATGAATACAAATTCTCGAAGTTTTGCCTAAAGTCAATTAGGAACGTTAAAACCTAGAATTAGAGTCTATAAAAATAAAACACCGTTTTAAAAAATAACTGGAAAATGTGTCAGATATTATACATTTTAACCATGCCCCAAATTTCAAAGGAAATTTTTCAATAGGTGTATGTAATTTTCAGAGTATCTGAATCCTGTTAGAATCATTGCAAAAAAGACATCAATATGTATAATTATAGCACAATGTAATTATAATACATTGCAACTTAAATCCCATGCTTTACATCACGATTACATTAATCTTCAGCCATTCTTCGGAAAGAAATTAAAAGGCTCACCTGACATCAAACATGTCCTACCCCAAATTCCCAAGTATGTATTCTGCATTTATCATTAAGTGTAAAACAAAAAATTACATTCTTTAAATTTATGTTAAAGTGATAGTTACTAATTTCATCATACAATATGGGTTTCTCTAATCTTTTGAAATCCAAAAGACATTTAATAGCCCCCCACCAAGTTTAGAATAAATGGTTTGGGAATAAAAACAATGAGATTCACAAATGTTTCTCTTACTAAAGAAGAGAGTTCTTTTTCCTGTCTTTTCTGAAACCTAGAGTAATAATTATTATAATAACAAAAATTTATTATTTATAATAATTTAGTTATTAGATAAAATTTTAAGACCATCCCTCAGGTCTAAACTTTTTATCAGTAATGAGGCCTATGGCTTATTCTCATTAGCCCAAAGTTAAAATTGTCTTTTTGAGCTTAAACTTGGAGTAACTACCCACACATTATTTAGGCTATAGTCTAAAAGGACCAAGTGTTGGCAAGAATGTGTAGAAATTGGCACTTTCATATATTCCTGAGAGGAACGTAAAATGATACTGCCATTTTGAAACACAGCTTGGCAGTTTCTTAAATTGTTAAACATACACTTACCATGGTACTCCATAATTCTCCTACGTATCTATCTTTCTAAGAGATATTAAAACATAATTAAACAGTATGTGAATGATTATAGCATTATTTTTTAAAGATTTTATTTATTTATTCATGAGAGAGAGAGACAGGCAGAGGGAGAAGCAGGCTCCACACGGGGAGCCCGATGCGGGACTCGATCCCAAGACCCCAGGATCACAACCTGAGCCAAAGGCAGACACCCAACCACTGAGCCACCCAGGTGCCCCTGATTATAGCATTATTATTAATAATAGCACCAAACAGGGAATAACCCAAATGTTTGTTAACTGGTGAATGGATAAACAAAATATGGTATAGCCATTTGGTGGAAACTGTTCAGTAATAAGGAGAAACCACTGATACGTATTACAACATAGATGAACCCCAAGAACATACTAAGTGAAAGAAAGTAGATACAAAACTTTATATTGTATGGTTCCATCTATCTGAAATCCTAGAAAAGGCAAATATCTCAGAGAAAGCAGATGAGAGGTTGCTGTGACTGGCGGTGGGGGAGGGCGCTTTTGGTGACAGATACGTCCTGAACTAGGTGGTGATGATTAATTATACGACTCTGTCAATTTACAAAAAATATACAACTGTATACTTACAAGAAGTAAATTTTATGGTATATAAATTATAGTTTAATATATTAGTTTGCTAGGATAGGACTGCCATGACAAAATACTATAGACTTGGTGCTTTAAACCACAGAAGTTTATGGTCTCTCAGTTCTGGAGGTTAGAAATCCAAAATCAAGGTGCCGTCAGTGTTGGTTCCTCTTAAGGCTTTCTCTTTACCTTCAGATGACTGCACTCCCTTGCTGCCTCTTCAGTGTGATTGTCTTTTGTGCATGCCAATTTTTAAAAAACATACAATCTTAGTTATATGTAATATTTTACTTCACAAATTAGGAACTGATAATTTCCTATTTGGTTTGTTGATTTATATTTTTTGCTGATTTTTATTTTGTTCCGATTTTTGTTGTTTTGTTATTTTGTTCCAATCTGTTGAAAAATCTTCATTTATGTACTTTCTCCCTCTGAATACAGACTAGCTGCAGGTATATTGGAAACATTCATGAAATTACTTACCTCCTGCATTTTTGTATTTGCAAGATTATGCCCTATAGTAAGATCACTCTTTTGGAACACTGATGGTGGGTTATAGTCGAAAATACAACTATGTAATTTGTGTTCTTTTTTAAGAAAATTTTTTTGAAATAATTTTTGACTTAGAAGATATTACAGAAATGAAGATAATTCTTCTGTTCTCTTTTCCCAATGATAATATTTTATATAGCCATAGTACATTATCAAAACCAAGAAATTGACATTGGTATAATACTAAACTTACGGAATTATTTGAATTTCACCAGTTTTTACATGCACTCATATTTTCTTCTTTTTTTTAAAGATTTTATTTATTTATTCATGAGAGACAGAGGGAGAGAGAGAGAGAGAGAGAGGCAGAGACATAGGCAGAGGGAGAAGCAGGCTCCATGCAGGGAGCCCGATGTGGGACTTGATCCCAGAATTCCAGGATCACACCCTAAGCTAAAAGGCAGACGCTTAACTGCTGAGCCACCCAGGCGTCCCTCATATTTTCTTCCTAGTTTTTAATTCTCTGAAGTTTTATCACATGTATAGATTTGTGTAACAGCCACCATAGTCAGGATACAGAATAACTGTATTTCTTTAAGATTTGTTGTTTGAGTCTTCATTTTAATCAACTTTATTGAGGTAAACTTTAATTTTTAAAAATCAACTTATTAAGGGAAGTATAATTTATATGTGATATAATGTGCCCATTTTTAAGCGTAAAGTTCCAGGAATTCTGACAAATGTATGCAGCTGTGTAACTAGTACCCCAGATACCTTATAGAATATCTCTATAACTTCTGAGTGTTTCCTCATGCTTCCTTCCCTTGAGGCCTCATCTATTGCTCTGACTTCCATGAGCATAGATTAGTTTTGTCTGTTCTTAAACTTCATATAAATGGAGTCTTCCTGTATTTCCTCTTTGGAGTTTGACTCACTGTTTGGGATTTAAGATTTGAGGGACAGCTTTGAAAATATAATGTATGTAAACAAAGTGTTGCCAATTCATGTCATCATCCACCTTGATGATCCCTGGATGTTTGTATAATCATTTCTCATCGTCTAGATTGATGGGCCTTTATTTTTAACCATGCTGGTTTTATATTTTCAAATAAATTACTCTTCCTAACCCCCTTAAGAGGTTTTTAAACATTTTGAGGATTTAGGATTGTCCATATCCTTCTATTTATTTTAATTACACTCCTCCATTTAAATTCTTGTTCTGTCTATGAAATTCACTATGCTGTTTAGTGTGGTAATAGTTCTTTTAATAAAGAGGATTCTCCAGGGACACATGTCATTATCATAAACCTTTTATCAGAGGGTTAAGTAACTGGGGAAGCATAGTGGTTTCCAGGACATCAGAAATGGGGAGGTGGCAGGGAGGGCCTGAATGCCACATTATGCAAAAGGAGGCGGGGATGCTTATCTCCATTCTTTTTTCAATGTTGTCTGATTTGCTTTTCCTTTGTCTCCTCTCAACGTTTTTCGTTCCTTTCTCTTCCATTCTTTTGACCTTTTCTCTTTCTTTTATAGGAGTTTATCTCTTCCTTCTCATTCTTTACTTTGATTTATTTTGATTTATCTTACATTGTGAGGGTTCCACGTAACCTTCTTCCCTATCCCTACCTTGTCTTCCTCTGTTTCAGCCTTGCAATTGCTGACTTCTTCCCTTAGGAGAGTATAACCAATCACTGTTGTCATTGTCGTCATCATCCTTGTTATGCCAGGTCTCTTTCCCTCCCTTTACCCCTTGGGTTGGCCCCAGGGTGTGTATGTCACCCCAAATGGAGTGTTTGAAATGAACTCTGTGTATGGGTAATGTATCCCTTGGGAACATGGTGTTCCTGCAACCCCCCCCCCCCCGTTTTTTAAGATTTTATTTATTGATTCATAAGAGACAGAGGCAGAGGCATAGGCAGAGGGAAAAGCAGGCACTCTGTGGGGAGCCCAATGCGAGACTTGATCCCAGGACCCTGGGATCACGACCTGAGTCAAAGGCAGATGCTCAGCCACCGAGCCACCCAGGTGCCCCCTGCAACACCCCCATAATGAGAGGCTCTTTGGTGTAGTGGAGAGAGCAAGGCTTTTCAGTCAGACAGGTGAGTTTGGAACCTGGATTTATCATTCATTACCTATTTCTTCTTGGCTATGTTTTTAACCCCTCTCGGTTGCAGTTCCCTTATCTGTTAAGGAAGATTTAACAGTCTCACCTTAGAGTTGCTGTGAGCATCAGATGGACAATGCATGTCAAGTGCCCAGCTCATAGTAGACAGTCCAGAAAATTTAAGTCCCCTCCTTTGCCAAGATTTGGCTTCTTTTCTTTCCTTTCCTTAAAAAAAAAAAAAAAGAATTATTTACTTATTTATTTTAGAGACAGCATGTGCACAGAGGTGGGGAGTGAAAGGGGAGAGGGAGAGAGAATCTCAAGCAGACTCTCTGCTGAGCACGGAGTTTGATGGGGGCTTCATTTGATGAGCCTGAGATCATGACCTGAGCTGAAATCAAGAGCCGGATGTTTAACCAACTGAGCCACCCAAGCACCACTGGCTTATTTTCTTAACATGGGATAGAGGAGATGATGTTCCTAGGGGAATGGAAGCATAAACTGGAACTATGCCAGTCATCACCTGTGGTGTAGGATTCTTGCATTTTTATTTGGCACAAATTCTGGTGTATTCCAGAAGAATGAGTTTGGAGTTGCTGCCAGTGAGACCAGGGAGTTCTAAAAAGTGACAGTTAAGCTATTGGTACATTGCTCTTCTCATTTGTATCCTAGTGTTCATTTATGTTCTGGGTATTAGAATAGTTTTATTGAAATATAGAAGACTTTTTAAGAGATTTTGTCATGTCTGTTCTATTTTATCAAATTTACTTCATGGTCTTTTAGGAGAAAGGTGATAAATAACTACCTTTATTATTTATTTTTTAATTATTCAGAACTAAACCAGTCAGTAATAGACCACTACAACTGTGTTACATTATGACTATTCTGAATTTATACTCAGAGATCTTAAAACCATCATCATCTAGGTTGTAGAAACTTCATACAGTCCCTTTATTTCTCTTGCAGTCTACCCTGTTCTTTTCTAGCTTAAAATATGAAACCTGTTTTGAGTGTATGTTAATTTTTCCTCTCTCTCTCTTTCTTTCCCTCTCTCTCTCTAGTTCTACATGTTGATTTTTTTTTCATCTAGTATTTCTGGGAATTTACTTTTGCATTTGTGTTTGAGTATCAAAAAATAAAACTGTATTTTCAGTTCTGATCTAGTTGACTTTTACAGTCAGATTTATTTTTTTTATTTTTAATTTTTTAAACATATTTTTATTTATTTATTCATGAGAGACACAGAGAGAGAGAGAGAGGCAGAGACACAGGCAGAGGGAGAAGCAGGCCCCACGCAGGGAGCCCGACATGGGACTCGATCCCAGGTCTCCAGGATCACTCCCTGGGCCAAAGGCGGTGCTAAACCGCTGAGCCACCCGGGCTGCCCTACAGTCAGATTTATTAATTGAAGCTTTTGTTTCTCACCAATATGTAATGAGGATAATACTCTTTTTTTAAAAAAAGATTTTATTTATTTATTTATTTGAGACAGAGAGAGCATGTGAGTGTGAGTGGGAGGAGGGGGTACAGGGAGAGAATCTCAAGGCGACTCTGCCCGATGCAGGCCTGATTCCATGACCCCAAGATCATGACCTGAGTTGAAACCTAGAGTAGTCGGACGTTTAACTGACTGAGCCACCCAGGTTCCCTGGGATAATATTCTTAATGTGTGCTCCCAAGTTTCTCTTTTCCCCCCACACTTTGCATGCTGAACAAAACTTTGTCTTTGCTCATTCTTATTTCCCCCTTCCTCCATCCTCTGAGGAGTCTTCTGAGTTTTTCAGTTAGATTCTCAGGCTTTGGGGGATGTAAGAAAGGAAGAAGCCTGGAGTTGAAGGTGGAGGGAGAGAAATCATAGAGCTACTGGTGAGGAAGTGGGAGACTATTGATAATTACAAAAGAAGAGAAAAAAATTACAAAAGAAGAGGAAAGGCATTTTTAGGGAAATCTTAGAGGTAGAGCATAAATTGGATCACCTGCAGAATTTCTTTAGAGTTTCTTTAGAGTTCTAAGATGAGATGGACTTTCCAATAGCTAGTGTTTGCCCAGTCTTTGAATATACTACCGTGCTAAGAGTGGTGCACATTTGGCTTCTTATTTGAGTTCCATCTAAATGTTAACTCACTATGTTATGTATTTTTGTTTATGTTTAAACAAATAAGTGAATCACCATTATGCTCCCTTTGTCACTGTTGACCTAAGTCCCTTCTCGTCTCCCTCTGAAATCCTGATTCCATCAGCCTTTTTTCCAAGGCCACTGCTACTGTCTTAGTTCATGTCTCTCACCTTAGAGCATAGCCTCTCCAGTGGCATCCCTGCCTTCCAGTCTGATCCTCTTTATCCACTGCCCATGCTGCTGCAGAGTTAACTTGCCAAAATGTTTACAGTCCTTTGACCTAACTTTGTGTGACCCAGGGACCACCTGTTTTTGGCTCTTGTGCTTTGCCCATCTCCTCTCCAGTGCTCTTCCTTTCCCATTCAGCTTCCAGCCACACAGAATAACTTGTAGGACCCCATGTATGGAGCACTACCATGCTCCCATAACTTTGCACATGCTTTTCCCTCTGCAGAGAATGCCCTTACCCGCTTGTTCATATATATGGGCAGTTTTCCCATCTTTCAAACTTGAAGACCCATTTCAGATGCCACCTATACTGTGATGCCTTCCTCTTGATGCTCTCAGGTGTTTCGGCACCTCCTTCTCCTAGTGGAGCATTTTTTAAAAAATATTTTATTTATTTGTTCATGAGAGACACAGGGGGGTGGGGGGGCAGAGACACAGGTAGAGGGACAGGCAGGCTCCATGCAGGAAGCCCGACCTGGGACTTGATCCCAGGTCTCCAGGATCACGCCCTGGGCTGAAGGCGGCATTAAACCGCTGAGCCACCTGGGCTGCCCAAGTGGAGCATTTTGAAACTCCTGTTAGAATAGCCTGTTATGCTTCTCTGGGTCCTCTGCCAAGCTGGAGTGTGGTGGGGATTTTATGGCAGCTTGGGAGATAATGGTTAGTTGGTGGCCTCTGAAGCTAGGCAGTTTGAGCTCTGATCCCGGCTGTCCGTTTCTCTTACCTTGAGACCTTTGGTAAATTACTTAACATTCTGACCCTTGATTTCTGCAAAACAATAATCATGATATCACCTATTTTGTAGCTGTGTTGTGAGGGGTAAATGAGGTAGAGCGTAAAAGCATATAACCCATTGTCTGACTCATTTCAACTATTTGGCCAATGTTTTCATGTATCTTTGACTCTCTGAGTCTAGCACAGTGCCTGACACATAGCAGTGTACACCGATTGGGATTTTAAAAATATTGTTGAATCTTTCCTAATGGCTTTTAGCTTTATATCCAGTGCATTATAATTATTTGGAGATACCATACCCTATTTTGGAGTTGTTTGCATATAGTCTAATTGTCCTTACTTGACTATACAATGCTTGCAGCTGGAGAGATTATCTTTGAGTGTTGTATGCTTCACACCCAGCTTTGAATTTGGGAGGTGCTTTGTAACTGGGTTGGTCTGTACTACTTCACTGTTGATAAAGGAAACTTTCTGTACTGAATGTCCATTTTGTGGTCTCAGCTGTTGATATATTTGTGGCAGTAAATGACCAACCTTGAAACCAGGAGGGCAAAACAGTATATTGGGGAGTCCAGTTTACTGGGCAAATCCTAGAATTAGAGAATGGATTATTGTGATTGGAAGAAAATCTACAAGTCATCTTATCTAAGCATCTTCTGACTCTTTCAGGTAGAATCCAGCCCTTAAAATAGTATCTCAAAATGGTGGCATGAGGGAGTGTGTTTGCCTTGGTTCTCATATTATTCTCTCTGGAAAAAAATACATATTTGATGATACATATATTTGGTAAATTACATATATATTTTTTTTACCAAATATATTTTTTCTTTATCGCTTATATTATAGGTGTTTTTCTTTTGTATCTTTTATACTGAATATTTCAATATTCAGTTTT
Source organism: Nyctereutes procyonoides (assembly GCF_905146905.1). NCBI lineage: Eukaryota > Metazoa > Chordata > Mammalia > Carnivora > Canidae > Nyctereutes > Nyctereutes procyonoides. The sequence goes on along the minus strand of NW_026575125.1, from coordinate 38,443,375 downwards.
TTCTGTTCAGTTTATGAAACTCCATGATTCACAAAATGATTTCTGTTGGATGAGGTGTGATCCCTTCTAGTTCTAATTATTTTTTCAGGAAGTCTGATTTTAAGCAGTGGGTCTGAACCTATTCTCTTAGTAATGTCAAGTGTTTTTTTTTAATTGCCTTGCTCAATAGATTCCATAAGGATGTGAAAAGACTATTTTAGATGTGGTTTTGACAGTATTTTTAAGCTTCCAGCTTTGCATCCTACACTGATTTATATGTTATTCAGTATTTTTATACATTCATTTTCTCTCCAGAGCTCTGTTATATATACATAATTTTCTTAGTCCTTTAAATAGTGCTGTACTGTCCTGTAGTTGGCAAGTATTGATTTTCTAATTTTTTTTGCTGAAAGGTTAACTAGCAAGCAAAAGCGTTTCAGTGGTGTGCACCAGTTATATGGTTAATTAGTGATAAAGCTACCAGAAGAATGTTCTAACATTTTAGCCACATCTTTTTTCCCTTTTATATATCATAAAATCAGGTCTTAAGAAGCGGCAGACAAGTAAAAATAAATTAGATGAATGCTTACGCTGTCCATATAGGTGTGTTTCGTCTTAAACCCTAGATTTTGTAATGAAACCTGTGAGCACCAATTATAAATAGATTTATGATGATATTTTTGTAATAAATTCTTTGGAAGTCATCCCTATTTTGTATTTTTTTTGTCATCCATTTATTCAACTTACCTTTATTGACCCTCTTCTATGTTCAGCAAGCTAAATGAGATTCAGATTTGTAGAAGTTGAATTTTCTTAAAATAAGATAGGCCTATTTAAACACAGTATCCATAGGAACATAAATTTATCAAAAAAAAGTGAGAGGAAAAGGAAATTTGGAGTGAGAGTTTAACTTGAGCATTGATAATTTAGATGGACCTCTTCACCTTCACAATCCCAATTAAAATGCAAAATTTTCAAATATGGAGAAACCATCTATTGGTGCTAGAGGCCAGGGTGAGGTCCATTTTTATGCTGAGAACTTGGGTGAATCTCCACTAGGTGTAGTGCAGATGGGATCATATTGAAGGAATGTACTAAAGCCAACAACTTGAAATTTCACTTCCTAAAAAAGTGACAAGAAATGAATTGGGGGAGTGCTGTTAGGACAACCTGTAAGGGCTTCCACGTGGCTTACTTTCCCAGCTCTTGATGGCTTCTGAGCATCACGAGGAGGCCCAGGAATCGTTGCACCAAAAGAAATGCAGCAGGCCCTGCGTTGGGGCATTGCTCTGCCACCGCAGGCAGTGCATAGGGAAGACTGGCTGCATAAGCCCTGTTCCTGGAGAGTAGACGTTGGGTCAATTTAAAAAATATATGGAAAAGGGTGAAGTTCTTCCTGCAGGGAACTCTCCATGGCCCTACCCCCCTCCTCACTTCTCTTAACATGATCTATAGGACTTTTCTCTCAACCAGCCTCCCAGTGAGAAGAGGAATCAACACATCAGAATGGGTGGGGAAGGAAGGGAAAGGGAACCTCCCAACCCTATTTTGGGGAACACAGCAGCCCGGATAGACGGCTTTTTGTTCAAGGATGAACAAAGAAAGCCAACACAGGGTTTCTGAAAAGACTGCAACATAAATGGAGAGCAGAGCATTTAAGAGGCAGAGGAAGATAAATATTTTCTGTAGGAAAATGAATGCTTTCGATAACAATTTGTTCTGTGCTTTCTATTGAGTGCAAGGAAGTAACAAAATGAAGTAAGCAGTGAAAGCCAAACTCTGTGAAGTGAAAGCTGGAGGGAGAAAATAGAGCAAGAGAATAAATTTAAAATATTGCTGAACGAGACACTAGGCAGAAAAGCAAAGGGAGCTCGCTGGAGAAGGAAGAAATGTGAGGGAACTCAAAAATGCATTACATTAGTAAAGGAAACAGTGGAAGTTGGATAAAATGAGATGAATGTTGGGAAAGGCAAACCTGAGAAATTCTCTCAAAATGTGGAGCAGAAGGTCAGCTATCAGACCACCGAGATTGATAATGAAAGGCTGGACAAAGGGTGGAGCTCTCATATACAGAGTTGTTCCTCAAGAATTAGAAGCTAGATTAAAAGCAGCCAGATCACTTAAGCATATCCCAAGAAGATAATAAAAACAAAAGCAACCTTCTCGACTTCAAAAAGACACAGATCTGAAGATTGAATGCTTACCCACAGATCTGAAGATTAAATGCTTACCCGTGTACCAGAGAACATAACAAAGAAGAAACCAATAATTTGATATATTGTAGCAATTTTTTCTGTTAATTTCTAGGATAAAGCAAAGGAATTACCAAACATCCTGACCAGAAAAAGTAGTTTAACTCCCAAAGAAGAACTTGGCATCAGAATTCTCTGCATTTGATGCCAGAAGACAATAAAGCAATATCTGTAACTTTTAGGGGAGAAACGTTTGTGACCGAGAAATACTAGACTCAGCCGAGGTGTTATTCATGAGTGCAAGCAGGGGAAAGATGTTCTCAGATAGGTAATTTCTCATAAACATGCCATCTACATACTTTTCCTGAGGGAGTTGCTTGAAGATGCACTCCAGTCAACTATAAAGCAAATTAAACAGTTCAACCACAGGGAAGTCATGAAATAAAAGGATTAGTGGTGAGCAATGGAAACAACCTTATGATTATAAAATATAAAGTTCAAAACATAATGAAAACATTTTAAAGTTTATTGGAAGATAAAATAATAACAATAATGAAATGAGCTCCAAATACATTATAGGGAGAGCAAAAGGAAAAACATATTACTTTTCTCTATTTAGGTAAGTTTCAGTAGATACTAATTTTTGGCATTAATACTTCAACTGAAAATTCTTGAAAAATAGGGAATACAGTGAAAATTTTCTCCCTTAATCAAGAAAAAAAGCTTATCTTTATATATCATCTTTCCCTAGGACCTGGACATGTTTTTTCTTTCGCTTTGCTTTAAAAAAGTACATACTTTGTGTTTCTAGCTATGTTATATATATATAAAAAAATCACAAATAAAAATACATTAGAATATAAATAAACACTAGAATATAAATAAACACCAATATATTGATTGGTGGTGGGATTTTATGGTACATATACCTTCAGTAAGTATGGGCATGAAACCATATGGATTTTTTACAAATATGTATAATGTGACATATTCAGGAAAACATGACTTTTTCAAAAGTATATATATAATTTGATATAGCTATATAATCACAGTTACCTTAAGGGAAATACATTAACAAAACAGTAGGCTCTATGTAGGTAGTAGAAAAATCCTGCACTTCTTTCTGTTTCTGTTTATATATTTGTAATAGGTATTTCTACAGCAGAAAAGTAAAATTCATGAAAATAAAATTCTTTAGCTAGAACAGAGTTAATAATCTGTTTTTATAAAAATAAATTTGTGGTATCAGATACCTTGTTCTTTCTCCTTGAAAATAAAAAATAAACTAAGCATTTACCTTAAGGCATTAGGAAAAGTACAACAAAACAGACCATCCCCAAGGAATGAAGGGGAAGAAAAAAAAAAGCAGTATTTTATAAATTAGTAAACAAGAAATTTGAATAAAAAGTCTAAGAGTTACATCTTTTTTTTTTAGTTACATCTTTAAAACAGGTAACGGAATTGGTAAACTCCTATCTTGTTTGCTCAGGACAGCAAACCAAGATACATAAAATGTTAAATTGCAAATTCAGAGAAAGTAAAATTTCTATTATGCTAATTGTGAAGTGACTATCCTAGTAAATATTAACTAGCAAAACAAACTCAGGGACTACAGTACTGGACTTGGCCAAAAACTATGGGAATCAAAAAAAAAAAAAACACTATGGGAATATATCAAGAAGACTGCCAAGGAGCCACTCCAGTTGTTAAAGTGATGTCTCTAGGTATTATGGACTATTTTTTATCCCACTTTGTGCTCAAAGTCCAGAATAAGCAGGTACTAATTTTGAAGTTATATATGAATAAAGACTACCTGAAACAACCACATCTTCCTCTCTCTCTCAAGACAGAGTAGGCAGTTTGTTGTTTTCGAGCTTTCAAGGTAGAAAGAGCTGCCCTTCTAAAATTTAAGAGAAGCAAAATATTGGCATGCAGTAAGAGGAGTGGAGTGCCAAGGTTCAGGGAGCTTGTTAATGGGCCCGAGAAGCCTTGTGACTCTGGGATGACCAATGGCCCAGGGACCACTAACTGGCAAATTGAATTTCTAGATCACCGGTTGCCTTCATGGCTCTCTGAAGCCTCTAGAATGTGAGAGTAGATGCACCAATTTTGAAGTGCCATGCAAACAGATTAATTCTAATCATTCTTTGAGGTTCAGTCGAATATCTATCACTAGAAAGCTATATACAGAGTGCTCCAAATTTTGCACATCTCCATCGCAAGGTTTTATTCGTTGGTTTTGTTTTTATGAGTAACTTGAAGAGATGAAGTGTTCTTTACTACATTTATGAAACTAGTAGAGGAAGAGGACAATTTTTGATTTAGGCCACTCTGTATATACTACATTGCTCACTCTCATTTCTGATGAAATAAAGCTGAATTATGGCAAGGAGCTCTCTTTTGTGTCAAGAAACACTGCAGAATATAGTCCATGCATTTGCCATAAAAATGTAGCAAGAGGAACAGTATGAAAACTATTTTCTCTGTATACAAAGGAGATTATTTCTTTTTTGGAGAGCAAAATTAATTACCATACACACACACACACACACACACACACACACTCTCTTTACCTTGTGTAATGTGTACTTACAGATGCAATTGTTTGTTCACACCTGTTTTTAAAATGCCCACTTGGTAACGTTGCTTTGTTAGGACCAGATAAAGGACATTTTGTTCTCCTTGGATCTTATGTAGTGGGAAAGGTAAATGAAAGAGGGTGTGGGAATGTGAGGAGTAGAGGTGGTACACAATGTGACTAGGGGACAACAGTGGAAGTGTGACTTGAGGTCATGTTTCCCAAGCTCGAGTTTCTCCAGTTGTTGAATTGTACCTCAAATTAATCAAATGAAGTAACTTTGAGAAACACCCTTTTGGGGATCTGTGGCTCACATTAGCATATCAAAGGGCATGTGAGATCCCCCAAATTAAAAAACAATCTGTGGAACGTTGTAGAACTCAGTTTTTCCCAAAACGTGTCCTCAGAACCTTCTTTTTCTGCAGTCCTTTATAAAAAGGTCAGGGCTCCTGGGGGTTGAGGGACACACTCTGAACATTTTTGTACAGTGTACATTAAGTGGGAAACAGAAAAACCTTCTTAAAACATTGGCTTCACTTTTGAAGGTTTTCTGTCCTGAAAATTTAATCAACTTGCATCTTTCCTATTGCACCAGTGTGTCAGTTGGATCAATTGCAACAGTGCATCAAGTGTATCAATCACATTGCACTTTTTTGGTCCTACTAAAGCAAAGTGAAACACTTAAAGCTTTCTTAAGGCTTCCTTCTCCAAAATGGATCCCTAGCAGAGGGGGAAAAAAAAATCTATGACTTACTCAGTATTATTTACAAGAAATCTAAACTGTCAAGTTCCTGGGAGGACTTGACCTTATTTCTTTATTTCTCTTACTATGGAGAACATCTAAACAGCAGAATATAGCTGCCTTTTAATCCTTGCTTTTCAAGTTAAGGGGCACTAGAAATCTGATGGTTTCTCTCTTCTCTCCCTAAAATCTGTCCCCTTGCCCAAATATTGTCACTAACTCCCAAGTGTCAGTGAAGTACATTGTTCACTCGTATGATATATAACTCAAGAAATCTTTGCAAAGTGCCTGCGCTGTCCCAGGCAGCATTCTAACACTGGGTGTATGTACAGGGTGTATGTTCATAGGGGATGAACAGAACTGACAAGCTTATAAACCTAGTGGGGAAAATAACCAATGGACACATAGTAAAAACACAATTGTAGTCAGTGCTGAGCACTATGACTAAATCAAAACAATAAGCTCTAAGGAGTTTTTTCTTCTCAGGTGAAATGAGCACTGTGCATGTGGTAGTCAGGGAGGCTTCCTTGTGGAGGAGACTTTTGAGCTGAGAACCACATGGTGAAGAGCCAGCTGCTTTTTCTGGATCTAGATAAACAGGCACCTAGGAAACGAGAAGTCTGGACTATGCCGGGCCTATTTTCATCAATTTAGTTTTCAAGAATAAAAGAGATTTTTCCATTTTAAAAAATGGCACTTATTATCCAATAATGAAACTCCTGGATTTATGTGTGGGCTTTGGCTGGCAAAGTTAAATTTCGGAACTCAAATATTTTCTTTAAAATGTGAGTTCCTTTTAATCTTGCAGGGAGGGTGGCTGTTTGCCAGGTAGGCACCTGAAGCTTTTCTCTGTTTCTGCCCTTTAGGGGAGCAGTATTTCTAAGTGGTATACAGTTGGGCCTTGTTAAGAGTCCGAGCAATCTGAATAACAGCTGCTGTTAATATACTGGTTATGTGAGAGGCTTGGAATTATATAAGCTTGGGGAGTTCAGTTCAGATTTGAAACTCATCTCAGCACTGTTCTCAAGATCCAGTTGATCTGGCTCCCATCACTTTAAGCTCCTCTACGGAAATGTCCCCACCCTCCAGCCCGTTCTGAATATTAACAGACCAACTTTTACTGAAATCGATTTCCTTTGAGATGAAATGCTAGTGTTGCTTTATCTTTAGCAATTAGAAATCACAAGTTGCACAGTCACTGAATTATGAATTTAACAACAAACCGTATGGATCATAGAATTCCTATAATATCAAATACGTTTTGGGAATCAACAGAACAAATTACCTAACTCACTTTGAAAATTCAACATTCCTCTTCATTTGTTTTTTTAAAGATAAGTAGGAGGGGGACTTTATGCACCAACTGCTCAAAAACCCAGGCTGCAGAGAACAGGGGTGTGGAATAGCCAGCTCATTGACCCTATGGAACTCTTTCTTCTTTACTGATTACCCCGGCACAATTTGGCTGGGAGGAAAAACCCTGATAATGTTGGGGGCAGTTCCCATTCTTTTGCACCGCACCCTACCAGCCAGAAGCAGAAGTCTTAGGAAGAGGTTTTGGGGAAGACATCTTGTGGTGGTCTCTTTGGTTCTGGTGGACTGGCTAAACACTGCCTTGACCTTGGGACACAGGGAGAGTTCAAACCAAGTCTGCTGTCAGGCCGCTGGTCTCCCTTTTCTGGAAGACTCCTGATGATGCCCTCTTTGCTTAAAGATTGTAGAGGTGGCTAGTGTTCTCACGCAGGATGGCCAAGGTGTGAGAGAGCGGCTGACCTTTGATCCTGGCGATCTCTCGAACTGTATGCAGGGCCAGGCCTGGGTGGGCAAACTGGCAAAGGCTTTTCGGAACTCCACGAGGCAGGAAGTAGGGAGCATCCGTTTCCACAACGATTCTCTCCAAGGGGATCATTCTCAGAGTTTTGCGGGTCTCCCAGGCGGAAGGATATGTCAGGACTGCTGTGAACCCCACGGACATGTTGGGGAAGTACTCCAGGAGGGGCCTGATGACTGGGTAAGTGCCCATGAAGCAATGCCTGTGGATCTTGTAGTCAGGGGGCACCCTTCTTTTCATGATGTCCAGCAGATCTTCGTCAGCTTCTCGGCAGTGGATCACCAGGGGCTTCTTTAGAGATACGGCCAGCTGCAGCTGTCTCTCGAATACCTTGTGCTGCTGTGGCACAGGTGTGGTGCACTTGTAGGAGTAATCCAGGCCCATTTCTCCAAACGCTATGGCCTTGGGGTGCCGCAGGGCTTGCAAGAGCTTGCTTTCTTGACTGTCATTGTAGTAGCGTGCAAAATGGGGGTGACAGCCAAACGCCCCCCAAACCAGATCATCTTTCAGCAGCTCCTCCCACAGGCCATCCCTTAGTGTATGAGGATTGCAGAAATCAGAGATGCAGCCCTGAAATTCCTTAGGGAAGGAACAGTTATACATTTCTGTGAACTTGCTAAAGGTCCCTTTGAAGGACAGCTTGGAGTAGAGAATGTCCAAGTGACAATGGGTATCAATGAAACCCTGCTCTTGGCGCTCCCAGTGGTCCCTTGGCAGGAAACTAGGTGCATGCTCTCCAAAAGGATATGATGGTATCTCCTCCTGGACTGCTCTCTCCTCCTCCATTTCTAGATTTCTGGAGACATGAAATGGATGGTAATTCTGGGATTGATCTTCCTCTGATGCCTTCCAGTCTCTGGACCAGTTTTGGAAGTGCACTTCTGGGTTGGAGGAAGAATCACTGAAGAAGCTCCAGCTGTTCCTTGTGGCCTGGGATGCGCTGCTGCAGCAGCTGCCCATGGACAGATAGTGAGAAGGCTGGGGATTGCTTGCCCAGTGGCTGCTATAGACTTGCTGGGGACCCTGGTACAGAGGAGGCTGGTCTATGGCACAGTCAGCACTGAAGAGTAAAGGCTTTGAACCTCTTGAGAGACCCGGTGGCATTGGTGTGTCCCGAGGGAATCTGAGTGCAGAGAACTCTTCCACTGTAGACCAGTGACTTCCTGGAAAGGGGTGCTCGGCCATGGCTTCCCTTTCTTGATACTTTGGTAGGATTTCTACATGAGGGTCACGATTGTCTAGAAATTTCAGGACCGGAGAGTCTTTTTCAAAAATGATGACACTTTCATCATCCAGTGGCTTCATAAAGGCTTTCTCATGAGGCTCAATAATCACTCTCCTTTCACCAAAAGTGTTGACCTCTATTGCCATCGTTTCCTTCTCCACTCTAGGCTCTGGGGCTGAGGGTTGATTTAGGTGCGGTGCAGAGAAGGTGACAAACCTGGCAGGTCTTGGTCCAGGGATGGGATGCTCTCTCACGATGGGTTTTACAGTAGTGGCCACCTCCTCTTTTGGCATCAGTTTCCCCAGGATGCCCTGGATACCCTTCACGTAGATGGTCGAGGAGCTCTGGTCGTGAAGTGTAGCACTGTTTCTGTTGACCATATGTGGTTCCCCAGCTTTATCATCCTGACCCTCAGCTGGGTCGGGTAATTCAGAGTGTGTGGGATTACGGGAACCAGGCTTGGGATTGATCCTAAAGTGGTAGGCATCCTCTAAAGAAGCCATTTTCCTTTAGAGAGGGGTTGGCTGAGCACAGAGGAATTGGTGCTAAAGGGATTCCACCGATGAGAGAAGCCCCGAGCGCTCCCCCCGAATCAGGTAGTCTTTAGAGGCTCCACCCACACCTAGGTCCTTAAAAATGGGGTGGTGGGGGCCGGGGGAGGAATTTCCCTGGCAGGCTGCACCCCTGTAGCCTCGTGTGAAGGCCGCAGATCCTTTTTCTGTGTTCGCAGGTGGCTGGGGACGGTGGCCTCTCTTGCACGTGATACAGAGTTATAAGGTGGCCAGTTGGAGGGGGCACGTCATTGGGCTCCCAGAGGCATCCACTTTGACCGTGGGACCCTACCTGAGTGCTCCTCTTAGCAATACTTAGTCTTGGGCCGCTCTGGCATCTTATAGGCCTCGTTGCAGCCTTTCAACTGCCCATAACCGTTCTCAGTGTTCCAGAGATGTCAAAGTTCTGCTACCGAGTGTGAGAGTCCAAAGAGCTTTGGAAAAATCGCAAGGATCCCAGATTCCTGAAAGGCTTGGTCTGGTATCCACAACCACAACCACACGTTGTGGTTCCGAGATTGCTAAGCACTTTCTTATTTGGGGAGAGCTACTTCCGGGGGACATCAAAGCACTTCCGGGGCCACAGGGCTCTTCCATTTGGTTTGGAATACAAGGCCCTTCAGGGACGTCATAGGTTTGAAAAGACTTGAAGGTGCTTCAGGGACCGCACGTAGGGTTTTGTGAGCTGGGCTCTGAGCCTAGAAAGGTACAGCTAGAGTCCAACACACACTGGCAAGGAAGGAGAGGCTCACCTCACCCACTGCTCTTGCCCACCGGAATTCCTCACACCCCCCTTCAACAGGGGCAGTCTTCGCTCCCCTATCTTGGGTAAGTTAGCCCCCGCCCCCACTTGCCACGTCTGCCTTGCTTCCACGTGGCTCAGAGGCGCGAGAGTGCCCCACATATGTGGCCCAGCCAGGCTTCTGTAGGAGTTGCCATCCTCGGTTGCTGTTTGTCCCCTCCCCCATTCTTTTAAAAAAAACATGGTTTTAAAAACATCTTTTAAATATACATGCTTTTAAAAAACATAGTTATAATTATAGTATATTACCATTTTCAGTTCTGTGTTTTTTTCCCTGCTCAACATTTCTGCGTATCCTAAGTATTTTTCTTACTGCTATATAGTTTTCGAAAACATCATACTAGTGCCTTCATAATATTCCACAGAGTACATAGATGTGCCATAATTCACCAAACCCTTCCCTTTCTGTTAACTTTTTAGATTCCCTCTAGTTTTTTTCTACTAAAAAAAAGAAAAAAAAAAACGCTGCAAAGAACATCTCTGCACATATGTTTCTCCATATTTTGGTTTGTTTCTTTGGGCTACATGCCCAGAAATGGAGTTCCTGAGAAGAAGTATCGGAATTTAAAAATGGCTCCTCATAGCACCAGATTGCCCTAGAAGAACTGTAGTAGTTTAAAATCCCATGCATGATGAATAATCCCACCAGGCCCATTTTATAGGAGAAACAAAACCGCTGCCTCTTACTTTAATTTGCTCTTATCTGATACATTCTTAGAACAAACATTTTTCTTCTTTTTATTGACCCTTTGGTGAATTTTAAGCCCTTTTTTCATCTATTTTTTTAGGGTCTTTTAAAAGTTAATTAAATATGTTTTTATAAAATAGACTCACGTTAAAGTTTTTTGTTAGTACATTTATTTTTATTTAGATTTTATTCTTTTGAAGTTATAACTTGTTTTTTTCATTTTTTTTATTTTTTATTTTTTTATTTTTTTATTTTTATTTATGACAGGCACACAGTGAGAGAGAGAGAGGCAGAGACACAGGCAGAGGGAGAAGCAGGCTCCATGCACCGGGAGCCCGACGTGGGACTCGATCCCGGGTCTCCAGGATCGCGCCCCGGGCCAAAGGCAGGCGCCAAACCGCTGCGCCACCCAGGGATCCCTATAACTTGTTTTTATACTCAAACCTTATTTTTTTTTTCACAATTTTCTTTTACTCCTAAGCTTGGAATGGTCATCCTCCCTTTCAGGGCTTTGAGATACACACACACACACACACACACACATACACACTTGGGGAGTGGGCAAAGGGCTTGATTTGTTACATTTAAACTGATAATCCATCTGGCATATATTTTGGGTTATAATTTATTTTACATTGGGAAGTACTTGATGCTATTCCAAATTAGTACTTTTTTCATTTATTGATAGGTGGTTCCTTTTTCATGTGTTAAAGTCCTATTAAGTCTATTTCCAGACCATTTTTCTTTTTCACAGACTAGTATGTTTTTTGTTACTGTGGTGGTATAGTATTTTAATAATTGAAGCATTAAATTATACTAAGATATAAAGTCTGGGAGAACTAGGTCCCTTCCATTACCATTAATTTTTATAATTTTCTTTAATAGGCAGATTTGTTTATAGCATCAGGTAGACCTAGAATTTTTTTCAAATTCCTCCAGAACACCAGTGAACTTGAAATATGTTATTTTAGTCTGCTTATCTGGAATATATTCCACCCATTCATCAAGTTCGGCTGTATTTTCGAGTGTTTTTAGACTATTATCTGGGTCACAGAGTTTTCATTAAAACTACTTTTGGGTGTTTTGTTAGTTTTTGTTTCATTGTGAACATTCTTTTTCTCCTACCATATTTTCAGCTGGTTATTGCTAGTACATGATAATATTTTTTATTACTTTTTTCTTTTTTAAATTTAAGTGAAGCAGGGCTTGAACTCACTGCCCTAAGATCAAGACCTGAGCTGAGATCAAGAGTCAGTCACTTAACTGTTAAGTGACAGACTTAAGATATTTTTTATTCAATTTGTGGTTATGCTGAAATCTTTTTTTTAAAAGATAGATTTATTCATTCATTCATTCATTCATTCATTCATGAGAGACAGAGAAAGCGAGGCAGGCAGAGACACAGGCAGAGGGAGAAGCAGGCTCCATGCAGGGAGCCCAGTGTGGGACTCAATCTCGAGGACCGTGGGATCACGCCCTGAGCCAAAGGCAGACGCTCAACCACTGAGCCACTGAGGCGTCCCATTTGTGGTTATGCTGAAATCTTTTATTTATTCTTAGTTACTCAGCCTTTGCTTATGCCAATATTTTATCAGCTTATAATACTTTTGTCTTTTTCTTGCTGATGTTTTTATTTCATACCTTTTTTTTAAAAAGTATTTTTTTATTCATGAGAGACAGAGAGGCAGAGACATAGGCAGAGGGAGAAGCAGGATCCACGCAGAGACCAGTATGGGCCTCAATCCAGGGACCCCAGGATCACCCCCTGGGCCAAAGGCAGGCACTAGACCACTGAGCCACTCAGGTGTCCCTATTTCATACCTTTTTACATTGTCCAGAACTCCTCAAAACAATACTAAATAATGTTGCCAGTAGGGGCATTTTTGTTACATTCCTGTTTGTAGTAGATGCATAGTTTAGCTAACTATAATGCTGCATATTTAGGCTATTGTTTTTGTTTTTAGTAAAGATTTTATTTGTGTGTGTGTGTGTGAGTGGGAGAGAGAGAGAGAGAGAGAGAGAGAGAGAGGGAGCACAAGCAGGGGGAGCAGCAGGCAGAGGCAGAGGGAGAGGGGGGAGCAGAGAATGGATCCCAGGACCCTGGGATCATGACTTGAGCCAAAGGCAGATGCTTAATCCACTGACCCACCCAGCCACCCCTAGGTTTTAAAGCAGATGCTTTTCAATCTTGTTTAAGGACTTACTCTTGTCTTTTAAAATGTATGTGGTAGGAAACAGTCTGAGATCATTACAGTTTTGCTCTTATTTCCTAATCTGGAAACATCTTCGCATCTGTGAAGAAAATGCTGTGCTTTATGCAGATGGCTGCTGAATTCTGTTTGCTTGTATTTTAAATCATAAGTAGTGAAATTGTCAGGAGCAGTTCTCAACCTTGGCTTGCACACTCCTGTCACCTGGAGAGCTTAAAAAATCAGTAATGCGCAGTCCTACTCTGAAAGATTTTGATTTCCTTGTGTGTGGTATATGTACGTGGGTGTGGATGTGGCCCAAGCAACAGGAGTTTAAAAAGCTCTACAGGTGATTCTCATGTGCAGCTGGGGTTTGGACTACAGCTCCATCGTTGACTTTTTAATGGTATGTTTATCAGACATTGGAATTCACTTCGTGGCTTTCCATCTGTTTTGGTATCCAGGGGAGTTATGTAATGGGGCAGTTTTCTTTTCCTTGAAAGTTTGAAAGAATCCGTTAGTAAATCATCCTGGTTGGAGCTTTTTGTTGAGACAATTCTTTGGTAATTTTTTCTGCTTCTTACTTGGTTATAGTTCATTTGTTGCATTTTGAGAATTCACAGTTCTTACAAAAATCACTTATTAATTGTTTAAAATTTTCATAAAAGATTGTATGCTATATTAAGATGATTTATATCTTATGATTTATTACATTTTTATGTCCCGCAGTATCTCATTTCTGACTTTATACTTTTTTATTATCTTTGCTAGAATTTTATGTTTTATTTATTAAACTCTTGGACCTATTTATTGCAGTTGATTCTTTTTCCTTTCAAATTCTTATATTTAGGCTCTTATCATTATTGCTTCCTTCGTGTTTTCCTAATAACAGATTTTTACACTTCCAAAAATTTTTGCTCAATTTATTGCTCACTGAGTCAAAACTTTTGACTACAGACTTTCAGAATTACCTGGGGAGCTTTTAAAAAATACTAATGCCCCTCTTACCTGATGTGATGTGGTGCAAAAAAGATATATTTTTAAAATATTTTATTATTTATTCATGAGAGAGAGGCAGAGACATAGGCAGAGGGAGAAGCAGGCTCCATGCAGGAAACCCAGTGTGGGACTCGATCCCGATCCCGGGACTCCAGGATCACACCCTGAGCCTAAGGCAGATGCCCAACTGCTGAGCCACCCAGGCATCCCCCCAAAAAAGAATTTTATTAAAGCACCAGGACAGGACCCATGGGCTGGAAGAACTGCACTGGGATGGTGAGGAGCAATCAATTATATGCTTTGAAGTTGGGAGGGGCAGAAGCAAAGGATGTTTCTGAGAGGATTTTTTTTTTTTTGAGATTTTATGTATTCACGAGAGACACACAGAGAGAGGCAGAGACATAGGCAGAGGGAGACGCAGGCTCCATGCGGAGAGCCGATGCAGGCCCAGGACCCCGGGATCACGCCCTGAGCCAAAGGAAGCCCCTCAACCACTGAGCCACCCCAGGCGTCCTTGAGAGGATTTTCACGTGTTAGAAGAAGACTTCTAGGATCCTGGAGGTCTGGCTCTTGTCAGGCTAAGGTTGCTTTTTGCCTGTAGCAAAGCATTACCATTAAGGCAGTGAGTTCCTGGAGGAATGTCACACTCTGCCTGTCTCAGATATTTTTCAATAGGCTGCAAATTGTAAGGAACCTTAATTTTATCTACGTTTCTTTTGCCTGTGTTCTCATCATTACCTGCCCCCAAGATTCTGATTTAAGTTATTTAGGCTTGGGTCTGCTTTATTGATGTTTATTTGAGAAAGAGAGAGCGAGAGAGCCTGAGCTTGAGCACAAAAGGGCAAGTGGCAGGGGGAGAGGGAGAAGCAGACTCCCCCCTCACCAGGGAGCTGCATGTGGGATCCTGGGATCGTGACCTGAACCGAAGGCAGATGCTTAACTGGCTGAGCCACCCAGGCACCCTGGTTTTTTCTTTCTTTCTTTTTTTTTTTTTAAATTTCATAATGTAGAGCTGAGGCTGAGAATAGCTGAGTTAGAACATTGAACTGAGTAAACTCTCTTTAACTCTAAATTCTTGTATGTAATAATCTAAACCCAGTAATTCACCCAAGATTACAGATTTGCCTAAATTTTATAGGCTTGCATGTTTTTTTTAGATTTTATTAGATTCTATAGGTACTTTTTGCATTTTAAAATTTACTTTTAGCACAATAATTATTACGAGTGAGGATTTTTGTTTTGAGTTACATAATACATTTCTTGTATTGGTGATTAATGACTAGAATTTATGTAATTTCTATATTTTCAACTTATTAAAATTTTTCATAAATTAGCCTATGTCAGGGAGGAAAAAAATCACTTTCCCTTTGCCCTTCTAGGTGCTTGGCTTAGATGCCCCTATAATACAACACAGAATAACAAAAAACCAAACAAGTTTAGTAGCATGTATACCTCCTGTATATGTGGGGGAGACCCAGGAAAACTGAGTAACTCCCACAAATGGCCCACGCCAGCCCCTTAAATACCATCTCCAGCTAAAGACAAAAGACCATGTTGAAGGTGGGGAACCTGTTCTGGGGAGTTATCGGGCAAATGCACAGTAAACAAGGGTAGGGTTGTTACGCAGATTTAAGTCCCTGCCTTCTCCACTGATCAGTTTCTAGAGATGTTTGCTCCTCTCCTTCCTGCTACAGGGAAGCAGACACCCTTATACATATAAATGTCTCTTACAAAAGGGTCACTTTACTTGAATTTCAGAGCTTCTCTCCAGTCTGCTGTTTCTTAAAAAGAACCAGTTAAAGAGAATTCTTGGCCAAAGAATCGCATTTTGGGGTGTCCTACTCTGCTCCATTGTATGTGTGATAAATGTCTCTAAAATATCCCATTGTCATGTCTAAGTGAGCCATCCTTAATATGCAATACCAATCTTTTATGGTTTATTTTCTAAGAATTCTAAGACTCTGTAATCATAAAAGAAATCACTGGCTTAATCACAGCTTTTTCAGGAAGAATAAACAACGCCACATGAAATGCACAAAATTTGTGTTGTCTACTAACCTATAACAGCTTGCGTTTATCCTTACTGTTACACACCTTCTTCTTTAGGACTCCATGATTTGTCTGAGCCGTTTTCATCAAATAGAACCTAAGCATTTTCAACTTAGATTAGTGATGCTGGTCTCTTTATAGACTGTTGAGCCTTATCGAACATTACTGGTGTTTCATCTCTTTGCTGACAGCTTCTCTAGAAAGTCAGCTGTAAATTTTTGACACTTAGATGCTGAGTTTCTGAGTAATATAGACTTTATGACTCAAGCATTGGTCACACCTACCTCACCATTTTTAAAAATTCTCTGATTTATTCAGAGACTCGGCTCTGGCTTTTGCCTCAGGATTGCAATGCCTAGCCTGCGACGGACAATCTTCCATGCACAATTATTTTTGTGTCAGTGCTGCATCAGACAATAATCATTTTGAAAACAATTTAAGTGGAAATTAGGAACCCAAATCAATGTTCAAACCCAGCTATTTGGGATATGCAGTGCAAAGTGAATAGCTCAATTGACACGAAAATAGGATTAACTCCTTCTGCACCAGGCAGAATTCACACTATACATCCTTTAAACTAGGTGCCCACCCCTCTGAAACACACTCCTGACTGCTTTGAGTTTCTTTTGCCTTTAATTGTAAGAAGATCCTGATTTCAGAAACCTTAACGTTTAAGATTTTCCCTTTATAATGAAGAAATACCCTGTATCTATTATTTAAGACTAATTGATTTCAGATTTTATATCCTCTAGGCTGGCATCAAAAATTCAAATTGCCTTGGGGGATCAGGCGGGTAACCTTGTATCATACAGTGGGGCTTGCAGAAGCCCTTGGGGAACTGAAGATCACATGCCCTGCCAAATGATATTTACATTCCATTTTCAAGAAAATTACAGCCAATTACATCCTCTAGGACCTTATTTATCTAATCTCTGCTTGACATCATAAATTATGATGAAGCCCTGTATCATAATTATGTTTCTATAAATTGTTATTTCTAGCAGTTTTTATTTTAGCTCCTTCCCTCTGGAGTCTCTGGTACCTCAAGTTCCTCTGTGATTAGGCGTTTTATCTTTGTGAGATCACTTTTAAGCTGTTTGATGTCTCTTCACTGCTATTCCACTTTGCTGCATTTTACAGTTTTTTCCTCTCTTCCTTTTCTGTCTTTCAGTATCACTCTGACATGCTCTCCACCTTTTGTAGGGAAGGAAAATTCATATTCCCGCTACCTTTCAGGTTCTCAGCTGAGACACCCTTGTAATAAAGAGACAGATTAAAGGAGAAAAACAAACAAAAGCTTAATTAAACATGCACATGGGGGAGAACCAGGAAGACTGAGTAACTCCCCAGATGGCCCAAGCCACCACCCTAAATCCAAAAATAAAGAGAAAAGGTGTTGGGGGTTGGGGGAATCAGTTGCAGGAGGTTACCGGGAAAGGTATAATAAAGAAGAGTAAAGTGGTTATGCAGATTTTTAAAAAAGATTTATTTTATTTTAAATTTATTTTTATTTTTTAAAAAGATTTTATTTATTCATGAGAGAGAGAGAGAGAGACACCTAGGCAGAGGGAGAAGCAGGCTCCGTGGAGGGAGCCCAACGTGGGATTTGATCCTGGGTCTCCAGGATCACGCCCCGGGCTGAAGGTGGCACCAAACCGCTGGGCCACCGGGGCTGCCCTGTTTTTTTTTTTTTTTTTTTTTTTTTTAAGATTTTATTTATTTATTCATGAGAGAGAGAGACACATAGGCAGAGGGAGAAGCAGGCTCCATGCTGGGAGCCTGATGTGGGACTCTATCCCGGGACTCCAGGATCATGCCCTGGGCTGAAGGCAGGCACTAAACCGCTGAGCCACCCAGGGATTCCCCCATTAGCTATTTGAAAGTGTGCAATTTAGTGCCATCTAGTATGGCCACAGTGTTGTGTAACCATCACTTCTAACCAGTTGCAAGACATTTTCATCACCCTAGAAGGAAACCCTATACCCATCCAACAGCATCTTACTGGAAATGTTCACTCAACACAAATAGGACAGCAATTCTAGAAGTGGTTTACCCTATAACTGGAGGCAGGCTAGATGAATTTTCCAAGAAAGCACCTGAAAATAGGACCATTTTGGAATGAAGCCAAAGATGCTGTTTTGAAAAGGAAGAGATTTTTAGGTTCACTAGATTCCTAGAAAACCTGTTCCAGTAAGGACCATGCCTTGTCAGTATTTGTAACTGATCCATTCATTTTGAATACAGTCATTTAACTACAGCTCATTTTTAACATCCTTTATGGTAATTACCAAAGTTTCTTGTGTTGATCAAGGATAAACTCCTGACGCATTTTGTCAACCACTTCTGAAGTGTGAGCTTCTGATAGAAATTTGCTGCTCCTGGAGCATTTATTCCCAATTAGGGTAACTGACCACCCTTAAAGGGTGGATTATACCTAACAGACTCCCTCCTATATATAGCATATTGCCCATGTTGAATTACCGTAGTCTTACATCATATACATTATTAACTTTTGCAACTCTAATTATAAAAAATTGATTAGAAAAATGAGAGCAGAAGGAATATTAAAATGGAATGCTCCAGGAGCACGCATCCCAGGGCAGGCTTGAAAGTGTGATCAGGTTGCCATGTTGAGAGTGATTCCAGTGGTTAAAGGTACGCATTATTCCTACAACATGGCATCTAAGCCAAAGGAAGCTATTTCAACTGGCCTTCAACTGAAGAGGCAGTCGTCCTCTGCTTTAACATGGAAGAAAAAGAGGCTGTGTTATAGTTATTGAGAGGTCCTGTTTTCCAAAATGGTTAAGGATTTTCCATGGGCGTTTTTGACCGTCTCTCATTTTTACTGTAACAACTTTATTTTATTTTTTTAAAGATTTATTTATCTGTAGGGGGGGCATGAATGGGGCAAGAGGGGAGAGAAGCAGACTCCCTGTGTTGAGCACGGAGCCTGATGTGGGGCTCAACATGGGTTCCCTAAAAAAACAAAACAAAACCCATGGGTTCCCTTTCACAACCCTAGAATCCTGACCTGAGCTATAATCAAGAATCAGACAAGGGCAGCCTGGGTGGCTCAGCGGTTTAGCACCGCCTTTGGCCCAGGGCATGATCCTGGAGACCCGGGATCAAGTCCCATGTCAGGCTCCCTGCGTGGAGCCTGCTTCTCCCTTTGCCTGTGTCTCTGCCTCTCTCTCTCTCTCTCTCATTAATAAATAAATAAAATCTTAAAAAAAAAAGAGTCAGACACTTGGGGTGCCTGGGTGGCTCAGTTGGTTAAGCATCTGCCTTCAGCTCAGGTTGTGATCCTGGAGTCCTAGGATTGAGCTCCATATCAGGCTTCCTGCTTGGCGGAGAGTTTGCTTCTCCTCCTTCTGCCTCCTCTCCACTGACTCTGCTCCTGCTTTCTCTCTCCCTCTCTCTCTCAAAGAAATAAAATCTTAAAAAAAAAAAAAGAAAAAAAAGATATTCAACCAAGTGCCTTTTACCGAAATTACTTTAGAATCCACCTCTGCAGCCTAAGGCCCTCTCCAACACTCACCTCCCCCCAACACATACACAATGTAAGATGAGACTGGTTGGCATTAAGCTAGGCTTTTTGAACTTCCTGGACAAGTTTAAAGTGGACTCCCCGATGCACTGGAAGAATTTTGGATCTGCCTATTGAAAGGATATTCAGAAAGAATATTATTTTGTCTATATAGTAGTTTCCCCTTCCCTCCCCATCCATGGGGTCTATGTTCCAAACCCCCCCATGGATACCTGAAACCATAGGTAATACTTAACACTATATATAGTGGTTTTTTTCCTGTATATACATACCTATGGTTTAATTTGTAAAGTTAGCACAGTAAGAGATAAACAACAATAAGTAATAAGAGAACAGTATACTATAGTAAGTTATGTGAATGTGATCTCTCCCTGAAAATATCTTCTACTGTACTTACTCTTCATGTGATGATGTGAGATAAAACGCCTACGCAACGATTTGAAGTGAGGTGGATGATGTAAGCATTGTGATGTAGTGGTAGGCTCATTTTGACCTGGACATATGGCAGAAGGAGGATCATCTGCTTCTGGACCCAAGTGAGTGCAGATGACTGAAACTGTTGGAAGCAAAACCAGAAAGCTAAGGGGGGGGGTCCCTTCTGTAACCCACATCTAGAATCCCATTGTGAAATTCCAAAGACAGAAGCTAGTTCACTTTATAGTAGAACTGATTGATGGAATTGTGGCTTGAATATTATTTCCTTCTTTTTATTTTTTTTTAAAGATTTTATTTGTTTATTTGACAGAGTGAGAGCGAGCACAAGCAGGGGGAGCAGCAGACAGAGGGAGAAGCAGGTTCCCCACTCAGCAGGGAGCCTGACATGGGGCTTGATCCCAGGACCTCAGGATCATGACCTGAGCTGAAGGCAGATGCTTAACTGACTGAGCCACCCAGGGGCCCCTTATTTCCTTATTCTAACCAGATACTGATGAAAATATAATCTTTATATGATAACCTAGATTGTATATCTGTTCTCAGAACAGATGTGTAGAATGTCTTTGTAAAAATCTGAACTTTTTGCTTTACATTAATAAGTATGCAGGCAGTAGTTGCATTGATTCTAAGTTTGCTGAAATGTTTTCATTTCTTAGTTTCTAATTATGATTCCAACAGGTATTATCTTTTGATGCCTATTTAGAAGATGAAGTACCTGATAAAAGTCAAGGAAACTATAGAATAAGACGCTATAAAATCTACTTCTACCTTGAAGATGACACAATTCAAGTAAATGAGCCAGAGTTGAAAAATAGTGGAATGCCTCAAGGTATCTATTTAATGCAGAGTTACGCTTCTCTTACTTGTGATTCCTGCCTGTCTTTCTCTAGCTTTTTAAAAGATGCCATGTACTACTTAGGTGTCTAACTTGTTGGTGACAGCGAACATAAACATGCTGTTAGCTGCCGTTTGCTTCAGCCACCCTCTCCTCATCCTCATACCTGTTAACTAGAGATTTTGACGGTTCCTCTGCAGAGAGTCATTGCTCCTCACCCCCTGTATGCCAGTCATCTTTATCCATAGTCCATTTCAGCCAGACAAGAGTTAACTCTGTGATGTGGCTACCAGAGGAGCTAATCCTAAATTGCATTATTAGAAGTAGGGCGGAGATTGAGGGAGAGGACTGATTTCTTCTGTTTGTGCTGTGAGTCCTTCACTTGGGACAATGTTGAGATCTGGATACCTTCAGGAGATAGCAGCCATGATGGTAAAAGGACTGAAAATTGTCCTGTGTGAGGCAGAATAATGAAAAGGGATATTTGTCCATAAAGGGAAGACACAGGTGTGCCTGGTAAACGGTCTTAGGGCTGCCATGGGTTGGAAGGGTGACCTAATTTTCTGTATCTTCAAGGATAGGACCTAGGGGGTCAGAATTCAGTAAGAAGAAAAATTTTCTGGCAGAGAGCTGCCAGAGGTGGTAGTGGATGGGTCTGGACGAACATGGGGGTCAGGGTCGGGTGTAGGGGAGGAGAGGAGTGTCTCCTATTTGCTTGGTCTTTGGTATAGACTGATGGCCCTGCTTAGTAGCAGTAGGGGCGAGGTGGGGAAGTCATGTATTTGCTTGGTGGGTGGTGTAGATGGCCTTCTAAGACCACTTTGGGCCCTTCGGAGCTATGATTCTTAGGAATGTTTATTGTCTCTGTCTTTTCTGGAGTTTGCCATCTCCAATATCTAGGCTCTGAGATTGCCCTTCTTATCTATAGTCTCTATTTCTTTGACATTCCCTAATTGTTCACACCCACCATCCTTGTTCTCCATTCTGCTGGCAAAACGTAGCCTGAATCTATGTCTGTCTATGTCCTTTGCTACCATCCTAACCCACGCTACCTTCATTTCTTTTTTTTCCCTAAAGATTTTATTTATTTATTTGAGAAAGGGCCCATATGAGAGAGAATGGAAGAGCAAGAGAGCACGGGTGAGGGGAGGGGCAGGGAGAGAGGGAGAAGCAGACTCCCCACTGAGCAGGAAGCCTGACATAGGGCTCAATCCCAGGACCCTGGGATCATGACCTGAGCCAAAGGAAGACTTAACTGACTGAGCAACCCAGGCACCCCTAAGCTACCTTCATTTCTTGACTAGAGGAATGGAATAACTGCCTGATAGGTCTCTCGCTATCCATTTTTGCTCCTCCTAAAACCTCTTCTCTACACAGCAGCCAGAGTATTGTGTGGGGTATTAGCTCGGATGCAGTGGTGGCCTCCAAGAAGCATGCTTGCAGGCTTTCCCAGAGGCCACAGAACAAAGCCTCATGGACCAAATTAAAATGCATCAATCACATGATGCGTTAAAACAATTCAAACTACACAATGAGAAGCAAGGGGAAAGACATGGGTAAATTCACAGACATAGGACAATGTACAAGTGGGTAGAAGGATGACTCTGCTTAAATCCTAGGGTAGGCAATGGTCCTGTCTGTCTTTGCTGTGTCAGCCTTTCTGGCTGATAGTGTGATTTGGAGACCAGAGTTGAAGTTAAAGCGAGGGGGACCACAGACAGAGGGGACCTTGGGCTAATGTCACATGCTCTGTTGGAGAGACAAGGGGATAAGTGGGCCTGGCCACAGCTGTAGTTCACCAGTAAGCCTGCTTGAATAGTCCTGGGTTTTGTTTCTTGGGGAAAGGACACATGGGGCCGGAATTGATGTCACCAATGAATGAGTGGCCGAATTAAGGCCTCATGAATATTGAGTACTCATGAATATTTACTGCCTCTTGTATATTTAGTGCATCATGAATATTTAGAGCCCAGGTGCCTCGTATATATTTACTACATATGGAAAATTAATTACCTCCTGGTCTTTCTGTCCCCTTCTTTCTATGTTTGACATACACATGCTCTATTTACTATCTACTTATTGTTGTTTAACACATCTTATGATTTTCTGCCTGTGTTGAATAAACTGCTTTCCTTTTTAACTCCTTATCTGGGCCCAATGCCTCCATGTCGTTATACAATAGTGGGTTCTATGGGGAGAAGCAGGAATTTCAGGAGACCATGGGCCTCTGAGTATAAGGTTATGATGAGGCAGTATGCAGAAGACTTCCTTCAGTGCTCATGAGATTGAGGTTACTTTAGCACATAGCTCCATTGTGTTTGGATGATGAATTTAGGGCCAGTCAACATTGCCAAGAATTGTCTGTTGAATATCTAGTCTGTGCCAGGCACTGTGCTGGGTTTTGGGAGAATAGACAAAAGTAAGAAGACCTCCATCTCACAGAGCTTATAGCAAGCAGGTTGGAGATGAAAGGGAGGGATCAAGGTGACAAGTTCAAGAATTTTGCAGTTGAAACAAACCAGTTAGAACAAACCCGGGATAATGAGGGTAGGAATAGAAAACAGAGGAAAGACTACAGAGACATTTTATTGGCAGACTTGATAGGCCTTGACCAACAATTAAATATAGAGAGTGAGGAACGGGAATATCTGGTGATGAAGTATCTACTCTATCATTATCTCATTTACTCCCCCCACCCCCAGCAACCATCTAAAGTAGGTCATTGTCACCTTTTACATAAAACAAACAAAGAGGCTTCAAGAGGTAATTTTCTTCATCTAAATCTTAACTAATTGCCTTGGAGCTCACTCTGGTTGAAAAGACGGTGATCCATCAGTAAAACCCAGAAGCCTGGAGCAAGGAGCAACACTGGAGTTGAAGTTGGGGTATGTTTGTTTTGACACATGAGGCCTTTGAAAGTGGGTTTCAGGCGTCTGTATGGTGATGCCCACCAGGCAGGTAGACTCTTGGGGTGTGTTTTCAGGAAGAAAGTCAGGACTGGAGATGTGGACTGGGAATCAAAGGTACTTAGATCATGAACGGAATCAGGCTTATTCTCCCAGGTTGGAAGAGAGGCACTGCTGAGGTGGTGGAAAAAGGAAGAAGATTGGATTTAATGTCTGTACTTGTTTTTTTCTAGTGGAGGGGAGAAAGTGAGAATTGGTGGGGGGGAGATGATATGAGCTGTCCTCATTATTCTTTGTGCTCTGACATACTCTCCGCTCCTGGGCCTTTTTATTTGGTTGGAAGTATGACACTTTGTAAAAGGTCAAGAAGTCTTCAGACTCTTTAGGGTCATTTTTTTTTTTAATAAGATTTATTTATTTGAGAGAGTTCGAGTGAGTGTGTAGGGGGCGGGGCAAAGGGAGAGGGAGAGAGAATGTCTCAAGGGGATTCGGTGCTGAGCTCAGAGCCCAACAAGGGGCCTCAGTCTCCCGTCTTTAGGATCATTTTAAAGATCTATAAGGCAGTTTTTAAAGATTGAGAGTAATGTATTGGGAAATGTTTGAAGAATTACTTCTGAACAGAAAGAAAATTCACAACTTTTGAATTCTATGAACATCTGTTTTACCTAAGTGTGTTTAATTATGTAAGCAACAGTATTGCCTTAGCAAAACATATTTTCTCATAAATACTTTTATATTAATAAACATTTATCATACTTATATTTACTTAAATGCTTTACTCTCATATTCCCTAACTAAGCTTTTTGCTTATTTTTTGATTACCTTCCTCACATGACACCCAATTTACACAAATGAGAGACTGGGGGTCATGGGACATCCTGAACATTTAACAGTGACTTGAATTGTTTTTATTGTTTTTAATTGAAAGCTTATATTGCTGCAGCTTACTGCCCCCCATCTAGTGAGTCTTTAGTTCTGTTAAACCATCCAAGAAGAAAAAGGAAATGCAACCTCTATGAAGCTCTTGGAAAGGCTTTTATAAGACTTTTCAATTCTCTCAGCCTCTTGATTTCAAACCTCACATCGTCAGATTCCAAAGGCAAACCTAAGTTAGTCATAATAATTTATTTGAAAATAATTTTTAGGTGAATAGGGGGAAATGTTAATTCATAAAGACTCAGCATGGGGTGGGGAAACCCAACTCTGAGTAAAAGACAACTTTAAAGTCTCTTGAAAGTTTCAGAATTTCTGATTGGCTCTCTCTGATCAGTTCAAGGGATATATACAGAATACACAGTCATCTCCCTGTGAAACAAGACCGAATTTGTCAGCAGAGCTACCTGGCAGGCCATAGCAAGGAGTGTGGAAAGCAAACCCAAATAACCACTCTATCATAAGCTTTGTTTATTTAGCAAGAAACTGGTCTTTCTTGAAATATTTAATATGATAATTCTTGTTAAGGAAGGTCTGCTTGGATAGAGGATACTTTAGAAAATCCCTTAAACGCCTTCTTCAGGCTTTCCTAAATGAAATGATTGGGGAAAAAGAACAAACAAGCTTAATGAGCCAGTGGCTCAGACTTCAGTGGGACAGGGTAGGTAGTGTTTATTTTAGTTGTGTCTTGAGTGGCCTGGGACTGCTGCTTATGCACCTGTGGGCCTTGGGAAGGGGTTGGGTTAGGTTATATTTAGGTGATGCACATGGATAATGTTCCTGTCGCTTCCATAGGGTTTCTCTATTTTCCAAGTGAAATGGGAAGTCAGATACATTTGTTCTTTTGTGGAGCTGACTATTCAGAAATTAGCGCATCTGGAGGAAGGAGCCTCCTTTTTAGTTGCCTCTCCTGTCATGTGATTTCTTTTTTTTAGGGGTACGGGGAGGAGTTTGGAATAAGCTAGAAACAAAAGAGGCATGATGCCAAAATACGCTTTCAGTTACATGCAGCTTCTAATCAGAACAACGTATTTTTAATGTTGACGAGTCCTTGCTGGCAGAGAGATCTATGTACGTTATAAGTCAAGTCACTGTCGCACTTCAAGCCTTGCTTTTCTTTCTTGCCATAACATTACTCTCTTTTTGGTTAGATGTGTCATATATATAGAATTTGTTGTTCTGTTGGAATGTAGTTAAAACAGCATTACACCAAGCCAAGAATGTCAGAGGTTAATCCCAGTAGTTTTACTTCCAATTGTCTAACAGAATCATTATTAAATACTACCAAGTCCACACTAATCTATGCTAAAGAAAGGCTAATGGTTAGAAGCCTGTCATAAATTTCTGGTCTATACCAGTTGTTTTCAGTTGAGAGCAGTCATCAGAACCTCCTGGCCCACTGCAAGAATTTCTGGTTCTATAGGCCTGGAGTCAAAAACTGGCTTCCACTTAGTTCTTGGTTCAGAACACTTATTTCCACTAGTGATTTGTTGGGGCTTTCAACATCATACTTTTTAAAATATGTTTTTAATACTCTAAGATAATCGATTCAAGCAAAAGTAATTACCACATGTGACATTCATATGTCATTCATTCAAATTGGACATATACTACATCTAAGTACTGCATCCTGTAAAGTGGAGGCATGGTGGTAAGGTTGCCAGATAAATACAAGATGCTTAGCTAGATTTGATTTTCAGATAAGCAATGAAGTTTTTAGTATGTCCCCAAATATTTCATGGGCCATACTTATTACTAAAATTATTCACTGGTAATCTAGAATGCAGACTCAGCTAGGCATCCTGTATTTCAATGTACTAAACCTGGTAGCCCCAGAGGGTGGACCCTGGCAAAGGGATTGTCATTGAATGGAGCAGAGTAGAATATAAGAGTGGAGGTAAGTCAGTGGCCTCTGAAGACAGGTGTTTTGGTGCATGGTAGCTACTCAATAAATATTTGCTGAAGAAAGAAAGGAGAGAAGGGAGGAAAGAAAAAAGGAAAGGAAAAATGGTAGACGGTGTCTGTAACATAAGGTAGGCATCAAGGTACTTTGAGGGATGAGAAGGAGAAATGCCAGTATCTAGACAAGAGAAGAAGTCATTGGAGTGGTACCTCAGAATTTCCTCCAGATAAAGATGGAAGAGGAAGACATATTAGCCAAAAGGAACAGCATGAGAGAAAAGGGTGGGAAAGTGGGGGGAGAGGGTGTGCAGAGTTGGGAGACATTTGGGAGCAGATCCTAGGGTGTGTAAGGAAAATAAGGCAAGAAGGCAATAATGCAAGAGGATGTTAGAGTGCCTAACCTGCTAGCATTTGAGGCTCATCCAGTGGCTAGGGGGAGGACACACACAGGATTAGTCTTTCTTTTCCTTTTAAAGATTTTATTTATTTATTCATGAGAGATACAGAAAGAGAGGCAGAAACACAGGCAGAGGGAGAAGCAGGCTCCATGCAGGGAGCGCCATGTGGGACTCAATCCCGGGTCTCCAGGATCATACCCTGGGCTGAAGGAAGCCCTAAACCACTGATCCACCGGGGCTGCCCTTGTATTCTTTTGTTACAAAATAGATGTCAGGCTATCTGTATGAAAAGTTATTCTGGGCAGCCCAGGTGGCTCAGCGGTTTAGCGCCGCCTTCAGCCCAGGGCCTGATCCTGGAGACCTGGGATTGAGTCCTAAGTCGGGTTCCCTGTATGGAGCCTCCTTTTCCCTCTGCCTTTGTCTGTGCCTCTCTCTCTCTCTCTCTCTCTCTCTCTCACTGTCTCTCATGAATAAATAAATAAAATCTTAAAAGTTATTCTTACGAAGCCAAACCTCCAAAGAGGACCTTTTATAAAAATAAAGATGGAAGTAATTTTATTTTTATTTTATTATTTTTTAAGATTTTGTTTATTCATGAGAGACACAGAGGCAGAGACACAGGCAGGTGGAGAAGCAGCCGCCAAGCGGGGAGCCCAATGTGGGACTCAATCCCGGGACTCCAGGATCATACCCTGAGCCAAAGGCAGGCGTTAAACAGCTGAGCCATCCAGGCATCCCTGGAATAGTCAGTTCAGTGAAGGAATAGTTGTAAACACGAGAAAAAAGGGACACCTTGGTGCCTCAGTGGTTTAGCGCCTGCCTTCTGCTTAGGGTGTGAGACAGGGATGCGGGATCGAGTTCCGCTCAGGCTCCCCGCAGAGCCTGCTTCTTCTGTCTATATCTCTGCCTCTCTCTCTGTGTGTGTCTCTCATGAATAAATAAATAAATCTTTAAAAAAAAAGGAGAAAAAAAATACTCTATCATGTCTGATCACAGTGAAAGGTCTTAATTTTTTTGGGTTCTAACTTAGTAGTCACAGTAACAAGTGGCAATTCCAATTGAATGTTTATTCACCTAACAAATACCTGTCTCTAGACTCGATGTATCCTAGGTCTGCAGTGTTACTAAAATGAATGAAACATACTGCAAACTAAGATAGAGGTAAGAGGTTGGAGTCTTACTTCTGGAAGGTGAATTTCTAAAAACCAAATTGAGTGGTATGAGCGAAGATCTAAGGTAAGTCCCAAATGAATGAACTGCAAATGCATTAAACATAAATGGATATATCATCATTTTGATTTAAACCACAGGGACATGCTAGAAAGTTAAAGCTTGCAGAGTATAATCAGATAGCAGGGCCTTTAAAAAAAGAGAGCTATAAAATATGAAGATCAGGAGGAGCTTAAAAGCAGGCACCTGATACCTGGACATCTGCCCAAATTGTCTTTATGGGGCAGTCAAGAAGGCAGACGTTTAAAAATTTAAAGGGCAGATATGGTACTTTCGTTCTTGTTTTTCCATTTTATAGCATTATTTTTATTTATATACTTTGATGATCTCAGGTGCTCCGCAGTGTGTGCCAAAGACATGACATCCTGCCCCTTTCTTCGATACTCCAGAACAAATTCTTGCAGGTGGAGTTTCTGCCATTTATCATGGAGGACTTAAGAATACAAAAATATCAATAAATAGAACTTTTCATCCCCCCAAAGGACACAGTTGAGAGATGCCACGAATACATTATTGAAAGCTCTTGGACAACTGTCCATTCCCAAAGGCCCATGTTAGTTTTCTGGTTAATGTGGAGTTGTGACCTTGGATTTCTTGTTATTAAAAATGTTCATGTTTAGCATTAGGCCTGTGAACCCATGAAAGGTGGGTTCTTTTTAACCCATGAAAGGTGATGGCGCTTCTTTGTTACCACAAATTGCTTCTCTGGGCTCTTTGAAGAACCATCTAGAAGAGAAGTGTGGGATCACAGATAAGGAAGTGTGAGAGTCTGGGATATGCAGGCCCCTGAGGGGAAGGGTGCAGGGAATGCAGTGACCTTGGCCCTGGAAGGGGCAGTGCTGCAGCAGGCAAGTGGGTTATCTTCAGAAAATTGCCTTTAGAGGACAGAGAGGCTGTTCTTTTGGAAGAGCAGCTCCATCTCTCTCTCTCTTTTCCCTGTTTCTATCCGGTTTGGTCTGTAATGCTCCCTCCGCTCCTTCACTTAAGTAATTTATGGCTGGAGTTGAGTGAGATATAGTTCTGTGCAAACTGCAGAAAGTGCTGGTATTTATTTGTTTATTAAGAGTTTACTTTTAAGTAATCTTTACACCCAACATGGGGCTCAAACTCATGACCCCGAGATCAAGAGTCACATGCTCTTCTGACTGAGCCAGCCAGGTGCCCCAGAAAGTGCTGATACTTACTTAGAGCTTCAAAATTCAGATCCAAGATCTGCCATTTGTCAGAGCGTGACCTTGGGCACATCACTTGACCACACTGAACCTTGCTTTTCTCATCCATAAACAGAATATTTATATTTCGTGCATTATCTACCTCACGGGATTAGTGAAGATTAAATGAGAAAATGTATATGAAAGTGTATCGTAGTGTTCTGATGATGATTCTGATTATTATTATTTGAAAGCTCTGTAGGTGGGCCGATTCTTTCCACCTAGAAAAATAGAAGAGTCCTATTCAAAGTCTTACTAAACAGAAATCAGCACTAACTTGCTTATTTGAATTTTTATAATGAAGTACAAATGCAAGATAGATGGAATTTCTGAACAAGCTCCTGGCTGTTGAATAAATTTTATATATCTTAAAAACTGTCACAATATAAGTATTTTTAAAGAGATATATAATGGTTTCTGAAAATACCTGAAATGCCCATGCTTTTATAGATGTTTAAGTATGCAATTTGTTCTAAATGTCTAATCTTGAATGATTAAATAATTTGCATACTGTTTTCAGTGGCATGAATTAAAGGCTAATTGAAGTATAATTTTTTTGCAGTAAAATTATATCATCTTTTATGTAGTACATTTAAAAATATTCTAGGCCAGTTCTAATTTTATAGTTTTATTATTTTAATTTAATGTACCAAGTAATTAAAAATTGCTACGAAGAAAAGAAGATGAAAATGATTTTAGTTCATTTCCCCTTAACAGAGTGAAAAGATGATTAGGAGAAAAATGGAACAGAGCTCAACATAGTTCCTGGCACATGAAGATATTCATTAAATGCTTCATAATGAATAGGAATGGAGAATTTCTCAGTGTTTCTAGAGTTCAGAAAAAGGTGCCATTCTCAGTGTTATATAAAATATGAAGAAGATTGCTTGACATCTTTATACTAAAATACTTCCATACAGAGGTCACACAAGCCACTTTGACTTGAACCATTAGTTCAGTTTGCCCTGCTCACCTTTTCTCTTTTCCCTTTACTCTCAGAGTAGATTCTCAGCCCAAAGTCAGTCACAGATGTTGAGAGACCCTTCTCTATGGGTACCTTGCATTGAGAGATCTTGTAAGCAGAGGCACCGACTGCTCTTTGTTCTTGGCTGTCTCTTCAAGGAAGACAAAGATGGTCTCTCCCTCTGGAGCAAAGTGCAGGTTTGCTCATATCCTTGGAAGATAGAGTTGGTGTCTCCTTCCAGAACAAAGGAAGGACATGCTTACCATCTAGTCTAAGAAAGCTAATGCCTCCCTGTGAGACAAAAAAAGCAGGCATGCTTATTGTCCATTATAAAAGATTTGGGTTCCCTAAACTGAGGGTTCATCTCCTGTAATATAATCCACTGCATGGGCAGGATTTACGTGGACCTTGTTAGCTTGCAAGTAGGATAAAATCTCAAACCCTAAACAATTCTTGACAACAGGTTTCAGCAGTATTTGGGTAAGTTGATAGGTATGGTGTGGTGTAGTTGGTATACTCATCTAGGAAGTGAACACTCTTACTGCCAGTGGCCGACCCCATTTTGGGTATACTCAGGGGACCCGGGGTCTGCATTCTCAAGAGGAGATGTGAATGGGCATCATAGGGTCAGAAGTAAAATATGGAATGAGATCCAGAACTTTTGGCCCAGAACACTGTCTAAGATGATGAAGCCTCTGATAAGCATTGCTTTGTAGAGGTGATTGGGTGGAGGGAGAAATGTTTGGTAGAGGAAAGAAGATTCCATGAAGTTTCAGAGTAGCATGAAGTCATTCATGCTTATGGAAGCTGTAAATCGTGGTGTTGACACCTGCCATATTGAAGCTTATTAGCTAATTTTTTTGAGCCAAGAATATGCATTTTTGTGAGAACTTTGCTTTGACATCTTACTGCCTTGTTAGTTGTGCTCACTTTGAGTGCTAGTGGGTGACAGTGAGCATGCTTGTTCTGGAAACAGACATGATGGTAGTGTCTGGCACATTAGGTCACTGTGTGTTTGTGCCCCTCTTCGCTCCCTAATCTTTATAGTTTATTAAAATATTTCCCTAGTACCACTTAGGCAACATTAATAACATACAAGACTGGTCAATAACTGTGGATCTCAGAAGTCTCCGCTCCCTCGGGTGGTACCCTCAGAATTGGAACACATGAATGCTGCCTCCGAGAACCTGTCCTTTGCTTACTTCCCTGTTGTGGGAAAGCATTTAGGGTTGTTATAGAGATGTGCTCTGACGTTGTTAGCCACCCGGTGAAACAGCTATATTTTGTTCCATACCATAGGGACTTCTATCCGGCGTCAGCGGATTTTGCTCCCACCTCCTGATGAAGATCAGTTTTATACTGTGCATCATTTTAATATCAACATAGACGTTATCTTTTATGGCCGGACATTCAAGATTTATGACTGTGATACATTCACAAAAAACTTTTTGAAGAAAATTGGAGTCAAATTAAACCCCCCAGGACAGTGTCCAGAAGATCCTTACATGAAGATACGAAGAGAGGTAAGAAGTTATATCCATGAGTTCTTGTGTTCAGAATGAGAATCCATAAAGGAGGGTCAGTAAAGGGTATCTATACTCCTGATGCAGATATGAAAGAACTTTTGGGGTCCTAGTCACTGGAGTGGTCCTGTTCTCCTTTGGGCTAGAGGGAACTCTGGGTGTTGACATCAGGGCAGGAAAGTCTCACTCGCTGCCCCCGCCTCCACTTCTTCCCTTAGAGAGTGTCCCTTCCAGACAGTAGGGAGTCTGCAGTGAGCTGCTTACATGGGACAGGTTCTAAGAGTCACAATTGGCTTTGTGGTCTCTGACAGTATGAATTAGGTCCACTCTTACTTGGTCTCTTTTCTCATTTTGGTTGTCTAACTCTGGGACAATTTTTGCTTTTGTACTACTGATTTATTGTACCATGCCTTGGGGGGTATACCTTTTTCCTTCTTCCCCAGAACTCCCAGCTGTAGCTTTGATGGCATCAGATGTAGAGATGTTCTAGGGGAGTGGAAAAGGACCATGAGTCTGGTGTACCCTATTATAAAAGGGTGTTTGTCTTCTAAGTCTGACCCTAGTTAGTATAGGGAAGCAAGAACCGGTGTTAGTAGTAGTATTGTTGTCTTTCTAAAGATGTCTTTTTTTTTTTTAAGGATCTGTTGGTCCCAATTTTATACTTTTTATGGAAGAATCTGAACCCGCAGAATCTGAACACATGTGTCCTATGGAAGGTCACATACCTAGCCAGTCTTCTTACTGGGATTTCAACTTAAATCTTGTACTTCTTACCCAGAATTTCATTATTGTTGTTTTTTTTTTATTGAAGTATGATTAGACAGTTAAAATACACAGAAATTAAGTGTTCAATTGGGTGAATTCTTTTTTTTTTAAGATCTTATTTATTTATTCATGAGAGACAGAGAGAGGAAGAGACACAGGCAGAGGGAGAAGCAGGCTCCATGCAAGGAGCCCAATGTGGGACTCGATCCTGGGTCTCCAGGATCAGGCCCTGGGCTGAAGGTGGTGCTAAACCACTGAGCCACCCAGTCTGTCCAGATGGGTGAATTCTAACAAATGCATACACTCATGTAATCCACATCCAAATCAAGATACATAATGTGTCTATCCCACCAGAAACTTCCTCTTGGTTTTTTCCTTTTTTTTTAAAGATTTATTTACTTATGAGAGAGAGAGAGAGAGAGAGAGAGAGAGAGAGAGAGAGAGAGAGAGAGAGGCAGAGACACAGGAGGAGGGAGAAGCAGGCTCCATTCTGGGAGCCTGATGCGGGACTTGATCCCGGGACTCCAGGATCGCACCCTGGGCCAAAGGCAGTCGCTAAACTGCTAAGCCACCCAGGGATCCCCCCTCTTGGTTTTTTCCAATCGCTCTTCCCACCCTGGGATAGATAACCACTGTTCTCATTTCTATTCCTGTACATCAGTTTAGTCTCATTCCTATTGTCTCTAAAAGTTGTAATTTCCTTGCAGAAAGATAACATGATATTTAGAATAAAGTTCTCCTTTGATTCTGTTTTTTTTTTCCTTTTTCACATTTTCACCTAAAGTCTAGTTAGCTAATATACAGTGGAATATTGGTTGCAGGAGTAGAATTTAGTGACTCATCACTTACACATAACACCCAGCACTCATCACAAGTGCCGAACTTAGTGCCCAGCACCCATTTAGCTCATCCCCCACCCACCACCCCTCCAGGAATCCTCAGTGTGTCCTCTATCATTAAGAGTCTCTTATGGTGGGTAGCCCGGGTGGCTCAGTGGTTTAGCGCTACCTTTGGCCAAGGGCCTGATCCTGGAGACCTGGGATCGAGTCCCCCATCGGGCTTCCTGCATGGAGCCTGCTTTTCCCTGTGCCTGTGTCGCTCATGAATAAATAAATAAAATCTTTAAAAAAAAAAAGAGTCTCTTATGGTTTGCTTCCCTCTTTCCCTTTTCCCTCTTTCTCAGACCTATGTTCATCTGTTATTTGTCTTTCTCTGACTGACCTATTTTGCTCAGCATAGTACACTCTAGCTTAATCCATATTGTTGCAAATGGCAAGATTTGATTATTTTTCATGACTGAGTAGTATCCCATTTACTTCTTTATCCATTTATCAGTCAATGGAAATTTGGGGACCTGGACCCTCTTTTTTTCCATAGATATATTTTATGATTTTATTTATTTATTCATGAGAGACACACAGAGAGAGAGAGAGGCAGGCAGAGACAGGCAGAGGGAGAAGCAGGCTCCATGCAGGGAGCCCGATGTGGGACTCCAGGATCAGGCCCTGGACTGAAGTCAGCACTAAACTGCTGAGCCACCTGGGCTGCCCCATATATATATATTTTTAATTGAAGTTCAATTTGCCAACATATAACACCAGATTCTGTTTTGATCTCTTTTTCAAAGCTAAGTGTAGGGTCATTCATCTGTTCCACCTCCTGACCCCAGTAGAGTTATTCTTTAATGTTGTAAGCATGCAGCCCTCCTGAAAAATATATATTGTTGATCCTGGAATATTTAAGGTGAAGTCCCTGTAGAATTATACCTGTGTATATTGTCATATGAACAGATTTATAGTTTGGGTTTATTTTTATTTTTTCCAAATGCCCTAGATGAAAGAGCCTAGATAAACATAGAGTCTTTACAATGAGAAGAGAGAACCTAAAAGAATGGATCCATATGAATTACCACCTCTTGCATATGGCTGCACTCATTCACTCACAGTTGGTATTATATGATAGCGATTACGGATGATGCATTTTATTAAATACAGAGAGCACTGTGCCATTTCATAGGTTTATGAAGAAAAAAAATCTTTTGTGCCAGGAATAGAGAATAAATACCAGGAACAGCCAAGAAATGTTTTAACTAATTTCCTTTCAGGTTGGGAAAATCATTTTTGCATTTAATCCCTTGGGGAGAAAGCTCTTCAATAAATATAGCAATCTGTGGAAAATTAGGAGTTTAATAAGAGGCTTTTATATTGACTTTAATGCATTTACTTCTCCAATGTTTGCTGCCTTCAACTATAAAGTTAAAATTAAACAATTTAACTTAAACTGAAAAGAGTCCCAATGGTATATAATCAATAATGCATTCCTTAAAGGCCTTAGAATGCCAAAGAAATATTTTTCAGTAGATGAAAGTAGAGGTGCCATAATTTCATTTAAATATCCAGGATAAGAAGAAGGTAAGAGCCCCTGGAAGGCCACGATGTCTCCCCCAATCTTGCAGTTAGTCTGTACCCAGATTGCCCTGGTCAGATAGAGAATTCTGAGAATTGACAGATACGATTACATAAGCTGACAGGGGACTCCTTCCTTGCCAGTGAGCACTTCCTTATATAACGATCCCGTTTGGCTACATCAGATAGAATGAGGGCAGTTTTGCTCCCAAGACAGGGCCGAGAACATGCAAATAGAGTCACACCAAGAAGATCATAGAAGTAGTGGTACCTGGGCTGGGCGACAGAACCCACGCAGCGGTTCTGGGCGGCTTGGGAAATTCTCCATTTGCTCTGCTCCCGTCCTTCCTGATCCTTGATCTATAAAGCTTTGGAGTAAAATAAAACTGTGATCGTGTTTCTTCCCTTTTACTTATACAAAAATCTTTGGATGAATAAGAAGGATATACAGATAGGAATTCTCAGCGAAAAGATGAGCAGGTTTTTTGGGGGGGAGGGGGTTGAGATATAATTAACATAGACTCAGATGGATAAGTCTTAAGCATATAGATCAACAAGTTTTGGAAAATGTATGCAATTTAGTAAGTGACAAAGAAATCAAGATACGGAATATTTCCATCACCCCAGAAAGTTCCCTTCTCCCCCTTTCTGGTCAATCCCAAAGGCAATTACTGTTCTAATTTCTGTCACCACACATGAGTTTTGTGTGTTCCTAAGAATTTTAAGTCTTGGAGAAAAGCCAGTTTTAAAGGCGTCATAGAAGTGTATTTTAGTGTATTAAAACACTGCTTAATATATTTTTTATATAAATTTATTTTTATTGGTGTTCAATTTGCCAACATATAGAATAACACCCAGTGCTCATCCCATCAAGTGTCCCCCTCAACACTGCTTAATATTAAAAGCTTCCTACTACTTGACTGTAATTTTAAGGTGACAGCTGGCTGTAGATGTATATATATGTCATTAGTCAGTTGACCTTTAAAAAAATATCACAGAATAGTCAGTGGGAAAGGTATCTTTACGTTCTTTGATTGCTTGCATCCCAGAAGTGATCATGCACAACTGCTGTTCTTGACTTTTTTTTTTCCCTTTTCAGACTCTAGATTGCATGAAGCCTTTACGCCCCTATGAATCCTTTGATACCCTGAAGCAGTTCCTTGAGTATGATAGGAAGGTTTTACGTTTCTTCTGCCTATGGGACGACTCAGCTACCCTGTTTGGGGACCGAAGGGAGCTCATTCTGCATTACTTTCTGTCTGATGATACCATTGAAGTCAAAGAAGTGATGCCACATAACTCAGGCCGGGATGCTATGTCATTGTTCCTCCAGAGGAGAAAGCTACCCAAGGTGAGCGGCAGACTCAGAACCCCTTCCCGAGTTTGCCTGTAGGCTGAGAGACTCTCGCCACTCGCTGTCCAGAATGTTATGGGTTATGACTATGTCATGACCGTGTGTCACTTATCATATATGAGTACAGGTGTTTAAGAAACCTTCAATTTGTGCTATTAATACACATCTGTGAAAGTACCATAGAGGATATGACAAATCAGGGTTGGAATATTCTGGGTTTAATCAAGGCAAGTAAAGGAAAAAAGTGAAATTCAAGAGAAAGTGCATATTTATCGAGTTCATAATCAGTCTTCTGAAAGTAAAAGATTCTTTAGTTAAAAGAATTGTTTGTGGGGTACCTGAGGTGGTGCAGTCAGTTGAGTGTCTGACTCTTGGTTTCAGCTCAGGTCATGATCTTGGGGTCCTGAGATCAAACCCCATGTCAGGATCTGTGCTCAGTGCAGTCTGCTTGAGATTCCACTGCCCCTGCCTCCATAAATACATAAGTAAATCTTAAAAAAAACAAAAACAAAAACAACTGCTCATGCTCTTGAGTAGTGCCCTGGCCTCTGGCCTCTAAAGCCTACTGAGGAGATAGCAGTGGTTTTGGTCTGGGCTGTGAATGTACAAACACACATAGGCACACATGCACACACGCACCCCTGTAAGTGTATGCACAGGAATGACTCTTAGGAGAGTAGCCACCAGTCATCAACTAGCCACTGGCTTGCATCAATGACAGCTTTTACATTTTTCTTACTATCAAAAGACAGTTGTGAGACTGATTTCTACATGTTTATGGCCATTTGAGAGCTAAGTAACTTGAGTGCATCAGAAACAGCACAGAGACTAGAGGACCTGGGTTGGAATTATGGGTCTGCCACTTAAAAGCTGTGTGACCTTCAGCAAATCACATAACTTCTCTGAGTGTATTTCCCTATCTCTAAAATGCTGTCAACAGAGTATCTCTCTGGAAGTAACTGCAAAAGCTAAATGGGATAATATAGTAAAAAACAAAAAACAAAAAACCCACTAAGAACCTATGAACACTTAAAGGACACATAAAAACAAAGGTCTTTTCACAGCTCTGTGTTACATTTCACTTGTTATTTGGATAACATTTTTTAACATTCTTCTTTCTGCTACTGAGGAGGTTACCATAACACTCATTTCTGATTCAAACGACTTATGGTTACTTGGTCCTCACAGAAGCTCTCCCAGATTCTCTGAGCCCACCACCAGAAATCCTACTGTGCTGCCTGGGCTGAGGGGAGGAGGCAGGATTTGTCCCAGAGGGGGTTCTGAAGTATGCACAGCAGGTGGCCAGGAGGGGAAGCCTGTTTTTAGAATGGCTTTGACCGATACGCTAATTATAAAATAATAATGATGCACCTGACATTTGCAGTGTGTCTTGGTATCAGTTGCTTCATTTATTCATTCTTTCAGCAAATATTTATCAAGTGTCAACTGTGTGCCAGCTCTGGGGTTAGAGTAAAAAAGAAAATGGATTAAGTCCACTTCATGGAACTTACATTCTCACGGGGGAGAGGAAAAATAGCAGTAGGTATTCCCTTGACACTCAAACATACTTTGAGAAAACAAGGAATCAGGACTATTATTGCAGCTAGCTGACAAAAGTGAAGTTCTCAGAAGGTAAATATCAGGCTCCAAGTCCTGTAGCCAGTAAGTGGCAAAGACGGAATTTGCTCCAAGTGTACTGTTTTTCTGTTACATGGCTTACTTATACCCCACACTTCATGAATTCACACATTTGAACTGGCATTTTATGTTACACACATCAGGGATGATTCAGATTTCTCATCTGTATGTGATAAACTGATCACTATTGACTCACATAATTCAGTTAGGATATTTCCTGCAGCTCATGCAACTGCTAGGACCACCTCTAGTGCCTGGAACTGAGGAGTATCATGGATTGCTCTGGGCCACGGTTTCTGGTAGAGGCTGCCTGCACTTTTTTTTTCCCCCTGCCCCACTGAGTAACTTCTGTTGGCCCACTAGTGCTTCCTTGAGCTCAGGATTGGGCAGGATGCTAAACTGAGTAAAGAAGGCAAGGCATGGTTTCCTCCTCGGGTCATTTCGTAGTTCAGTGAAGAGAAAAGATGTCTGCTTATATGAGGCATTTAGAGAACCACCAGGAGTGGTTTAACCGTGTGGTAGGTGCTGTGCAGGTGTGGACTGGGGACAGGCCAGGAGGATGGGAAGGGTCACAGGAACGATGGGCCTTTATCACAGCCTCGAAGGATGATTGTGGAAGTATAGGGAGAGGGAAATGGAGTATGATGGCAGAGAAGAACCCTATTAGGGGCAGGGTAACCAAATTCCCCTCTACCCTTCTGGGTTCTCGGCTGAGACCACCCCCCCACCCCCATAATAACAAATTAAATGAAAAACCAACAAATGTTGAATTACATGCATATCTCCTGTATACATGAGAGAGACTCAGGAAAATGGAGTAACTCCCTGAAATGGCCCAAGCTACCTCCTTAAATACCATCGCCAGCTAAAGATGAAACAAGCTGCCAGGGGAGGTGGGAAGAAGGGTAGTTATAGGGGGTCACCAAGAAAAGCACAGTAAACAAAAGTAAGGCTGTGATGCAGATTTAGGTTGTCATCTTTTCCACTGATCAGAGGTCTTAGAGATCTCAAGTCTTCTTTCTTTTCGTGGTACACAGAGGGAGACACTCTTATAAATTTAGATTTCCTTTATCCATGTAAATGTCTTTTACAGAAGAGTATTTCAGCTTCTTCCATGTCTGTTGTTTCTTAAAAAAACCCAGCACACCCAAGAGGCCTATTTTGGGGTGGTGTGTTTGCTCCCCTTCATATACAATACCTATTTCCCACTTGAGCCCCTCACCATGATGGTTTTTGTGATTAGTAGGCCGTCTACCACACCTTGTATGGATTTTGTCTTCCAGTATGGCCCACCTGGAGTCTGTCAGCCAGGCCAGGTAACAGATCGAACAGTTCTTAATATTTATGGTGGCTTGAAAGAGAATCGAGTGGATGGCTACCTGTTGGATAAATACAAGGTGAGGAACCTTAACGTTTCGTTGCTGCTTCCAGTGTGACTTTCCTGGAACGTGAAATGTGCAGTGTGAGTCACAGATTGTCTTGTGAGATTAACTGTGAATGAAGTTAACGAATACATAAATGCACACATTGTACTGCTGGCTGTCAACACTAAACATGCTTAAGTGCTTGCTGTTTGCAAGCGCTATACGACTAAAAGATTTTCCAAATGTTGACATCAACTAGTTGTCTTGGTTTGATTTAAAAAGTTCTGTTATAAATGATATAATTGAGCGGGGTTTTTTTTAGCAATTTTTTTTGGGGGGAAGGTAATGCCTGGGTCTTTGGAGGGTCTATGATGCCAATACTTTGTTCCTGTTTTTATTAGCTAGGAAAATTAGATCAAGAGTTTTACAAAGATAGTGACCTATTCATAGGAGCCACCATCAATGTGTGGGGAAGGAAAGTACTTCTTTGTGACTGTGATGAATTTACGAAGACTTATTATAAGACGAAATACGGAATTGGTGAGTGATACATATGTACATTAGAAAATAATATTTAAAATTTAGAATCTTTGTTCCCTACTTAAAATTTTGCTTTTGAGTTTTAAATGCTCCTGAGAGCTACCATTTATTGAGCATTTGCTCTCTGTTGGGCATTTGTTGTCTTACTCGTTACTAATAACGACCCGAGGCTTATTCATTATTCCCATTTTTGAGATGAAGAAACTGAGGCTTAAGAGGGCTAACATGTCAAAGATTATGCAGTGAGTAAAGGGTGAGCTGAGATTTGAACTTGTCCGCCTGATACCAGAGGCTTCTGTTTTCCTTTATAAAAGCCAACCTCCCGCCTTACTGCAATATAGGGTCAGTGTTTTCTGGTTGAGCGACTGAAATGGGAATCTGAATGCTTTTCTTTTCACTG
The DNA here is from genome assembly GCF_905146905.1 of Nyctereutes procyonoides. Taxonomy (NCBI): domain Eukaryota; kingdom Metazoa; phylum Chordata; class Mammalia; order Carnivora; family Canidae; genus Nyctereutes; species Nyctereutes procyonoides. The sequence goes on along the minus strand of NW_026575125.1, from coordinate 38,403,200 downwards.
AATTCTTGCTGACTACAATGGATATACTGTGTCTTTGAGTTCTCTGGGGGAATTCTCTTGTGCCAGTTTGCTCTACCTTTTTCTGATGAAGCCCTGCTATGTTTCCAGCTTTTCTCTCTTCTTAGGTATTCTATTCAGATGAGTCCAGTTCAGAATGAAAACAGGTGATTTATTAAAAACCTACCAGGCACAGATTATTGTGGTAGGACTTAGGAGCTACAGAGTCAAAGAGTTTCTTAGGTGGGAAGGAGAACAGAAACCTACAGCATGTTGGATGGTGTTATGGGAATCATGGAAGCAGGGGAGGATCTGATACGAAACCTGAAAAACAAACCCTTCATTTGTGAAACCTGCCAGCCGGCTCTGCCCTCATCCTGGGCCCTGCTCCAGGCACCTGCTGGTGCTAGGCTAAGTACAGGCTGGTGGGACTTGCCAACCTCCCAGGTTGGGGTTTGGCTGGGGTGGGAGTGCTGCTTACTCCTGCACTCCTCTCTGAACCTTGGAGTGTTCATATGAGCACACTTCCCTGAGGGATGAGATAGAAGCCAGAAGCAACCACAGCTTCCTAAAAGATAAGGTGCTTTTTCTCTAGAATGAGATGAGCACCTCTTGTGTTTTGGTGTCCCATTAGTATTCCTGGCTTCCTGGGAATCTCTCTCTCTCTTTTTTTAAGATTTTATTTGTTTATTGATTAAGTGAGTGATTGCACAGGGGGAGTGGCAGAGAGAGAGAGAGGGAGAGAATCTCAAGTAGGCTCCATGTCAATCGGAGCCCAATGCAAGGCTAGATCCTAAGACCCTGAGATCACGACCTGAGCTGAAACCAAGAGTCAGGTACTTAACCACCTGAGCCACCCGGGCACCCTCCCTCCTGGGAATCTTTACATCACGGGAGAAGGCAGAGCACACACAAAGGATTGGAATAAAGAAGACTTTCAATTTCACCCCCCTTTTTTTTAAGATTGTATTTATTCATGAGAGACCCAGAGAGAGGCAGAGACCTAGGCAGAGGGAGAAGCAGGCTTGCCACGGGGAACCCGAAGTGGGACTCGATCCTATGACCCCGGGATCATGACCTGAGCCAAAGGCAGATGGTCAGCCACTGAGCCACCCAGGTGACCCTCACTCTTTGGTTCATTAAGGGAATTTGTTCCATTGCATCTGTATGCCAGATGCATTAAAATACGTGGGCCTTGTAGGTCCACATTGGTGGTCTCTTATTTTCTAACATTTATCCTCTTTTGTGGACACAGTTGGGCATACTAGTTTTGGGGACTGTGAACAAGAGGCAGCCAGGAATGTGCATGTGGTAGCTATTATAGAGAAGTTGCTAGTGGGCTATAGGTCTTTGGGAGGGAGAATTTGGTTTTTAATAAATGTCGATACCTGTTCAGAGTCCATAAGTTGTCAGTACAGACTTAAAATTTGAAAAAAAAAAGAAAAGATAAGGAAACTGAAAGTATGGACTCAAATCATACTGAAAGATGATCATAACATAAAGGATGGGGCAAAGTTTCCAAAACATCATGTGATCCCTTCAGTGGAGAGCCCAACATTTGGTCCATGATTGTCCATCACCTTGATTTTGAGAATATAAAGGTGGCATTTGGGAAAATGAATATGATGATGGTGAGACATGGTACATTGTTAGTCTCTTAACAGGTTTTCAGGGAAGTTGCAGAGGCAGAGTGAATTCAGTGGCATACTCTAAATCTAGCCATCCTCAGCAAATGAATCCACTTCACATGCCCAAGGGTCCATTTGTGTTGAGCCTTAGTGTTTAATTCCTTTCTGCTCCCTTCTTTTGTTCACTCTATAGGATTATGTATTATGTAAAAAAAAAAAAGTGGTTTGTGCCTTTAAAGCTAATATAACATGAGCATTATGCATTTAAACAGAAAATTATGCAAATGCAAAATTATGATGCATTTTATAGTCACGCTGACTTTTTAGATTTCTCATAACATATGTTAAAATATTCCATTTAACAGACACTATTATTACACAACATTTCTTAAGTAACAACAGTGTACTTAATGTAAGTAATGACTAGAAATTACATCCGTGATGCAGCGGAGGCGGGGGGTGGGTGGGTTGTGAATCCGTGTTCCCTGATAATCTTTATGTTGCCATTTCTGACTTTTTGGTAAGGTTAAATTAATGTACTTAATGTTACTTAGATACAGTTACTTCTGACATTTTAATTTTTATTTAGACTTCATCTGCTTCTATAAATTCATCAGACCAAATTTTATACATCATACTTGGGTACATTGGAGCTCAAACCAGAACAAATTCCTGCTAATAACTGTAGTCCCATTTCCTTCCGTGTCAGTAATTGTGGTCAGTAGAATACCTGGTGTCTCCACTCCGCAGCACCACAGGAAGGAGATGACAGGTGCTAACCACACAACTAGGGACCTCCTAAAGGGAAGCCAGTGGGGAAGATTCATAAATGCAGCCTTGGTGCTTTTTCCAAGAGGTATTGGTACCCTGGTGTAAAACCCAGTTTGTCTCCTAAAAAAGATAAATTTTTTTTTTGTGTGTGTTTAAAGATTCCAAGGAGAAAGCAATTCCATAGACTTCTTCCGCAGAGCATTCCAATGTGACTCTCCCCCCTAGGTCGCTTGGCCTTCCTGCTGGCCCTGGCTCACCTGCTGGGCTGTAGCATGTCACTCCCTCATTATTTCATGTGGATGAACACGGACTGGCAGATGGAGGCCTGTTGGACTTTCCTGTAGCATAAAGGTTAGAAAAGGCTCCAGGGGCTCCAGCATGTGTTTCTTTCACTGAAGGAATGGGGACGTGAACGTAAAGTGTTCTTACCTTAGAACGCCTGTCTTGGATTATTATTTCTTTACTATAGGAGAACTTGCTATCATCTATTCTTAGTGGCTGGGAACCAAACTAGTAAAAGACCAGCTATTCTCACTGCTCTTGAATACTTATTAGGCTGTACTGACATTAAGGATGAGCAAATTCTTTTAAAAAATGATTTTATTTATTTATTCATGAGAGACAATAGAGAAGCAGAGACATAGGTAGAGGGAGAAGCAGGCTCCCTGCAGGGGAGCCTGATGTGGGACTCGATCCCAGGACCCCAGGATCAGGACCTGAGCCCAAAGCAGATGGAAGAGCAAAATTCTTAAATCATCTTTAATTTTGTGGTGTTATTTCTGGCCTCTTGATGAACTCTGAACTCTTGGTGCTGGAAGCAGTGGGACATCCAAGATAAGAGTTTTAATGATCATTTGAGCAAATTAGCTATCTTAGGCTGCAATAATGGAGTAGACTTTGCCTCTCGTTGCACCACATGACCCCAATGGATCTAACATTTTTTCCTCTTTTTCTTCCCTTATGAAGTACAGAGGATTGAGGAATGGATGATCCCTAAGGATGTTCTAGCTAGAGCTCAAAAAGTGTGTGATTCACTAATTATTTGACCCAGAAATGAACATCTGACTCAAATCATTTGACCTGGGTATATTGGGTACAAGCAGAAGGGGGTATGCTTTGATGTTAATGAAGTTAATGAAGCTTGAGCTTTAGGGTTCTTCCTTTGCAGGAGCCCCAGTCAGAGGCCCTGGATCTGATTTTGTCATAATAATTTGGCATTCTTTGTGTTGAAGATTTCCTCCCAAATTATGTTATAGGCTCTAGGCCTCCCCAAGTCCGGGTCCATATCTGGGTTACTAGAATATACAAGATGAACGTTGAGGTGATTGAAGGCTTTCTCCAGCACTGTTTCCAACTGAGATGCAAATATTAGAAGGGGCATTACGATTCCTTTTAAAAACCTAGCACCTTTCTGTAAATTTGTTGGAATCTAGTTAATCGTGCATAGACAATGGTATATATGTTTTTGCAAGTCACTGGGAATTAGAGGAATCAAACCATTGGAAAGACAGATGTGTCTCAGGGTTCAGCAGAACGCCGCTGGAGAAGATGTTTGGGAAGATGCTGTGTATAAACACACATAATTTTTCACATAGCCAACAAATGGTTTTTAATACCTGAAGCATGCAGGATGCTGGGATGATGGAAAACCAAAGGCAGGAAACATTCTGGTGCAAGCCTGAAGCCTTGCGAATGTACACAGTTATCCAGATTTCTCTGGATCTTGGGCCAGAGGATCCAAAAAGATGTACGTGGTACAAAAAAGTCAAGCATGATGGAGTGGGACAGTTCTCGCCTTTTATACACTAGATGGCACTGTGGGTGCAGAGGAAAACTCTAAATTGGTTCTTTTGTTACTTAAATCTGTTGCAAAAATTATGTAGTTAAGAAAACAGCACTGTTATAAAACCTGTAATTTGACGGGGAGGTATAGAATGCATTCTTAATTACTTCGTGATTCAGTATGTGTCTTCTTTTGGTTACACTGTTCAGATTAGTATGGAGAGAGTTGTGTGTGTGTATATGTCCCCTGTCATAAGAAACGGATCATGGCCCAAATAATTTCCTAATAATCACATGGAGCTTTCCCTGCCATCCTACGGTCCTTTACCTGAAATGAAGGTTCTAGTCAGTGGCGTGTTTAATTTAATGGTCAGCAATGATAGGGTCTGCTGTAGTTCAGCCTAATTCCAAGATCTGAACTTTCCTCTTCATTACCAAGGTTTTAATTGCCACAAAAATAGCAAGAGGGGAGGCTCTCAAGTCACTTCTGTATTGGCTGCCTGGCTGCTCCCTTTCACTGAGCCAGTGAGAAATCTTTGATGGCATTCTCTCTGCCAATATGTCTTCTGTGAACGGTTTCTGTTAGGGTAGAACAATACTCTTTTGGGGATTATGCTTGAGGGGATTTCGTGCAAAGGCTAAGAAATAAGGAAGTCTAAGGAAATACAAAAGTTGAAAATGTCTTCCAATCAGAGTTAGAAATAGCCTCAAACCCTTTGCCTTTCTTCGATCCAGCAGTAAAACAAAACAAAACAAAAACAACAAACATGCACAAAAAAACCCTCAATTTTAAGAATTAGGTTGCCTTGGATGACAAATTGATGCACGTTTCCAGTTACAGAGGTGTGCTCTAAATCTGTACTCTTGATTCGGTTAGAACTTTGACAGAGGAAAAGGAAATCGTTGTTTATATGGAACTACTCTTGAGTCAGGAATGGCAGCACCTAGGGTACACTCAAGGTTGGAGAAGTAGAAGTTCGATTCCATGAGTTGTCTTGTGTTTTGCTTTCGGGAAGATCCTGCCATTTTCTTTGCCCTTTGGATAAACATAAGTAAGTGACTTGGAGCCATTGGTTCAACATGCTAGTCGCTCTGGAGAGCATACACGCTTCTCAAAGATTATACAGCCTCACAAATGAGGGCCTGAAAGCTCCCAGGCTGTTACATATATGTCCTCAGCTCCCTGTCCATCTCTCCCTCCTCGCAGATGAGAAGTACATGAGGAAAATCAATAGTATTTCCAAGTAACACTCCCTTTGAGTGAGTCGGCAGAGGTGATTTTTAAAGTTTTGTGTATTTGTTATCGGTTTTATTTTTGTTTTTTGGGTGGGTTTTGGGCATTTTTGCTTTGTCACATTTTAGTACAATTTACGTCTTTTCTTGGACAGTCACAAGAGCAACCTGGAGCGGTGGCTGGTGAGAGGAAGTTTTAGTTTTGTTTTGTCACTAGATGGGGAAGTGCCGTGGCCTGGCGTTGAGGTAGAGGAAGGAGAGAGGCCTGAAAATGTGGACACAGGAGGGAGGGGACAGTGGATGGGGAAGGTAAAGGCTAAACAGTCAGGAATCAGTCCTGTTTAGAAAGGAATTTGATTAGTGGGTGTTGGCTGAAGTTAGGAGAGGGCTGAGTCGCAGGTTAAAACAGGCTATGGGTGGCAAAAGGTTCCAAGTTTGAATTTTCGTTATCATTGGGAAAATCAGAAAAGAACGAAAAATAGTCAGACATGGGGATGTGATGACAAAAGAGAAATGTTTACTTATTTGACACAGGCAGTTTCTTTTTTTTCCTTTCTTTCTTTCAAACCAATGGCGATTATTGAGTGAGTTCTGTGGTTTTTATAAACATGATTGAAACCTACCCTCACAGGGTTTTGCTGTGTTTTGTTTGAAAGAGTTTAAAATAGTCCACACAAAGCTCTCCATGTCCATCTTGAAAACATAACAAACCTTTCAAAACAGCCACAATCAGGGCAAAAAAAAATATTGACGTTTCATTTGCCTTTGTTTTGTTATAGAGAACTTTACCTCGATTCCATGCAAGGCTCCACCTCTTCCAAAAATAGAAAGGAAATTTCCACCTTACACCGGCTTTGGTTCTGAAGAGGATTCTCTCCGTTCCTGTATAGGCCTCGTGCCCACACCTCATCAGAGGGACTTCAAGAAGGTCATGGAAAAAGACAGGTGCTTGAGGGAACCCTGATACCAGTTTGATCTTTCCCAAATGCGTTCAGGGTTTATAGTGGCCGAAGACATGACACTCAGCTCGTATAATTAAAAGTCCAGGCACAGGGATCCCTGGGTGGCGCAGTGGTTTAGTGCCTGCCTTTGGCCCAGGGCGTGATCCTGGGAGACCCCGGATCGAATCCCACATTGGGCTCCCGGTGCATGGAGCCTGCTTCTCCCTCTGCCTATGTCTCTGCCTCTCTCTCTCTCTCTCTCTCTCTCTCTCTGACTATCATAAATAAATAAAAATTAAAAAAAAAGTCCAGGCACATACCATTATAGCTTTTTAATGAAATTGATTAACATACAAGTATTAAGAGGTCCTCAATTGAGTGGTTATTTTATTTATTTTTTTGTCCCAGTTTTATTGAGGTGTAATTGACATATAACATTATGTTATCTTAAGGTGCGCAACCTGACTGGATATGTATACATTTTGAAAAAACGATCACCACTGGAAGATTAGTTCACATCAGTCACTTCACTTAGTTAGGATTTTTTTCCTTTTGTGATGAGAACTTTTAAGATCTACTCTCTCAGCAACTTGTAAATACACAAGAGAGTATTGTTAACCACAGTCACCATGTTGTACGTTAAACCCCTAGGACTTCTGATCTTATAACTGGCAGTTTATACCTTTTGATCCCCTCTACCCATTTTGCCCACCCCTACCCCCACCTCTGGCAGCCACCCATCTGATCTGTTTCTGTGAGTTTGGTTTTTTGAGATCCCACATGTAAGAGAGATCATATAGTATTTGTCTTTCTCTGACTTATTTCACTTAGCATAATGCCCTCGAGGTCCATTTATGTTGTCACAAATGGCAGGATTTCCTCCTTTTTTATGTTTGGATAATATTCCTTTGCGTATGCGCATGTGGCATCTTCCATATCCATTTATCTGTTGCTAGACGCTTAGGGTGCTTCTATGTCTTGGCTATTGTGAATAATGCTGCAGTGAACACAGGGGTGTGGGTATGTCTTCGGGACAGTGATTTCATTTCCTCTGGATATATACCCAGAAGTGGAGTGGCTGGATCATATAGTGGTTTTAATTTTTTCAGGAACCTCCATACTGTTTTCCAAAGTGGCTGCCCCATGCATTCCCACCAACAGTGAATGAGGGTTCTCTTTTCTCCACTTTCTTACCATCGATTGGTTATTTTATTATTTTTATTTTTTAAAACACGAATTTGCTCGCCATCCTAATGACACAGGAGCCCTGCTAATCTTCTCTGTATTATTCCAGTTTTATTTTATTCATTTACTTATTTTTAAAGATTTATTTAGGGATCCCTGGGTGGCGCAGTGGTTTGGCGCCTGCCTTTGGCCCAGGGCGTGATCCTGGAGATCCGGGATCGAATCCCACGTCGGGCTCCCGGTGCATGGAGCCTGCTTCTCCCTCTGCCTATGTCTCTGCCTCTCTCTCTCTCTCTCTCTTTCTCTGTGACTATCATAAATGAATTAAAAAAAAAGAATCTTTTAAAGATTTATTATTTATTTATTTATTTATTTATTTATTTATTTATTTATTTATTTATTTATGATAGAGAGAGAGAGAGAGAGGCAGAGACACAGGAGGAGGGAGAAGCAGGCTCCATGCTGGGAGCCCGACGTGGGACTCGATCCTGGGACTCCAGGACCGCGCCCTGGGTCAAAGGCAGGCGCCAAACTGCTGAGCCATACAGGGATCCCCTTGTTCCAGTTTTAGTATATGTGCTGCTTAAGTGAGCACTTGAGTGATTATTTTAATGTGTAATCTGGAAGCCCTGAAAGTTTTATTATCCCCAAATTATGTTGCCTTTCCATACACATATCTCCTTAAGATGGTCCCTAGGAAGTGGTATAGAGTAGGGGTCAGTAAAATTTTTTGTTAGGAATCAGATCATAAATATTTTTGGCTTTGTAGGCATTGGGCCTCTGTTACAACCACCTAGCTCTGTCATCATAGTGTGAAAGCAGTCAAAGAGTCCATAAACAAATGTGTGACTGTGTTCCAATAAAACTTTGTTTATGGACATTGACATTTGAATTCCATACAATTTTTTACACATTACAAAATAATATTCTCTTGATGTTTCCAACCATTCAAAAACGTGAAAGCCATTCTTAGCTCATAGCCCAGACAAAACCAGGTGGCTGGCCATATTTGATCCACATGTTATAGTTTCCTACCCTTGGTATAGAGGCTTTAGTGACTCTTAAGTATTTTTCAGAATAATACTTGACAATTATTGTTTTCACTTGAGAGGTTTGTTTGAATTTAGTAACCATAGATTATTCCTATGGCTGAATATAATTTCAAAAGATGGACTTTCAAAGGTATTCCTCATATATACAAGGAAAAATCTGCTGTTCCATCATGTGTATAGAATGTGGGCACTACCCATGGCTCCTTTTTATTTCTGCAGGGAGAGCAGGCCCTGGAGAAGTTAAGTTGGGGAAAAAGTGGTGGGAGAATGTTGCAAACGTTTGAATAAGATGTGGGCTAAACATCGAAGTCCTATGCGAGGGGAAATACTGAGTCAGGAGAACTGGTGGTGAAAAATGATAAAGGAAACATGTAGTAAGACCAGAAGAAGGAGATGAAAAAGCCTCCAGAATTTGATAAAGTTAAATGGGATCAGATACAATTGTAGAACATTTTGACATAGACAGAAGAATAGTTTTGCTTTATTTGTAAAAGTGGGGAAAACATACTAAGAATTGTATAGAATACCTAGAAGGTTGTCTTGGCCATGACATGAAGGCTTTTGCCTTTTTTTTTTTTAAGATTTTATTTATTTATTTGACACAGAGAGCACAAGCAGGCAGAGTGGCAGGCAGTGGCAGAGGGAGAAGCAAGCTCCCCACTGAGCAGACAGCCTGCTGTGGGGCTCAATCCCAGGACCCTGAGATCATGACCTGAGCCAAAGGCAGATGCTTAACCCACTGGGCCACCGAGGTGCCCCTGGCTTTTGCCATTTTAAGAAATAATCCTTGGGGCGCCTGGCTGGCTCAGTTGGAGGAGCATGTGACTCTTGATCTCGGGGATTGTAGGTTTGAGTCCCATGCTGGGTGTAGAGATTACTTAAAAGGAAAATATTTTTTTAAAAAATCCCTTATTTTTAAGGATTTTAGAGTTCTGTTTTTTAAGTTGTAGAACTGATGGTTCTACAACTGGTTAGAAATACTGCTACTTGTGCCTCATCCTAGACCTGTTAAGGCAGAAACTCTGGGGGTGGTAGGACCTGTACTGTGTTTTAATCAGCCTTCTGGGTGGTTTTGATGCACACCGGGCTTTGAGAACCACTAATTCCAATCACAGAAGAGGGACACCAACTCATACTCAATCCTCCTTAACAGATAAGAGTTTACAGGGCAGGACTTCTGATGGATACTTTTCACTAACTGCTGCTTTTTAGGGCAGCCACCCGAAGGAGGCAGGCAAGAAGAATGTCCCTATTGTAAAAGGAGAGGGAATTTTTCTTATAAGTAAACAAGATGAAATATGATCTAGGGTGTTGCTCCTGGAACCCCGGGGAGGGGGGAACAGCTCCTCGTGGGTCATTGCCTTTAGTCTCTCTCTCTGTCTACACCACATCAACTTGCCCACAGGACACTGACTGTAGACAGCATTCCACGTTCTTGTCCTGCTGCCCTGGCTGGGCCATTGGTGGTACAGGCACAAATGTGTCTAATTTTGTTTTTTTCTGTCCACTGCTTGTTCCATGCTAGGAATACACTTCCTCAAGCTCCTCCTACACAGTGACCTTGTTTCCATAGTAACTGGCACATTCAGCTGGCGATTTACACATGAGTGTGAATAACTCAAGGTTTTAAAACTGTGAGAACCTAAGGAAGATGATCTCAGAGAGCATGTAGAAATGGGTTCTTTTTTTTTTATAAATTAATTTTTATTGGTGTTCAATTTACCAACATACAGAATAACACCCAGTGCTCATCCCGTCAAGTGTCCCCCTTCGTGAGAAATGGGTTCTTAATGCAAATACACTGTGGATTGAGATGTACAGTTGTGTGTGACATATGTTGGTTATATGTACGTTGCTGTTAAAAACTTCCTGGGTACTAACTGTTGTATGAGGTTAATGGTGATCAACTTTGAATCATTGGAGGAGGAAATAGTTCCAAATTAGAGCACATCAGGTTTTTGATGGAACAAAGGCCTTCATCTTCTGGGCAAAAATTCACTGTGGTGGCCTGCTGAGCAGATTGTCTAGTCTGACTTGGGAGAACCAGAATATCTTTTCTGGCTGCACTGGTGGAATTACTTTGTTCTGTGTGTGCCCATAGTACTCTACTGGTCATACCTCTAGGAGTAGTAGTAATAGTAGTAGTAATAGTAATAATATTACCACTACTAACAAGCAGTTTGTGGTTATGGTGTGCTAACTACTTTATGATACTTGATCTCATCTATTCCTCAAAACAATCTCATAAAGTAAATAATACTGTGGTACCCATTCCTCACATGAGGGAACTGGGGGGTCAGAGATGATATGCAATTTGCCTGAGCTCACACAGCTAATTTTTAGTTGAACTAGAATTTGAACCCAGAGAGGCCTGTCTCTTGGAGCTTACTTTCTTGCCACAGAGCCTGAACTTCCCACAGTGTGTGGCAGTTACTTGTTTATGTAATCGTGGTATCCCCCTGGTTCAAGAGCACCATGAGGGCAGGGACTGGCTCTGCTGTGTCCCTCAGAGTTAGAACAATGCTGGCTACCTTCTTGGGGCTCATTAAATATTTTGTCCAAGAAGAGAAGCAATGGATAAATAAGTAAGCAAATAGAATAAGCTTCACCCTTCTCATTCTTATGGATAGAAGAGACAGATGACTTCCCACCAGGAAGGCTGTTATCCCAGAGTTGTGCTATTCATAGCTATAGCGCATCCAAAAATTCATGGTTTAATCTTAATCTCTGCCTTGCTTCAGATGTTGTCTACCTGCTGTCACCATCAGTCATGCTGTTTTCTCTTAAAAAGTTTTTTTTTTCTCATCAATAAAAATAAGCCTTCATCTCTCTTCCAACCACAAGAATACAGCTCTTGCTGTTTTTGTGGTCCTCAGGGGTTACATAGCCCTGAGCGAGCCATTCATTTTCTTAGTCAACAAATATTCACAGAGTACCTGCCTGTGTGCCGAACACTGATCTAGGGGCTTGAGATCCATCAGTGAATGAAACAGACACATAACCCTGCTCTCATAGAACTTACAGTCTGGCTGGGGGAGGCAGACAGTGCATGCTACAGATAACACCTAAGGGCATTCCAGAAGTATGGAGAAGTGTGAGAAGAATAAGGAGGATCTGGCAGGGCAGGGCTGAGGAGCACCCCCAGTTTCATTTTTAAAAATAGTGTGGTCTGGATAGACCTTACCAAAGAAAGGAAACCTGTTGTAGGCAGAAGGAGCAGTTGGTGTAATGGTCCGGAGCATGAAGCAGGCCAACATGGGTAGAAGACGTGAGTAAAGGGCAACATAAACAGATTAGGAGAGGCAGTGGGGGATCAGATGCCACAGAGGCCTTGAAGACCATTTTAAGGATTCTTTTGACTTTGAGTGATAAGTGGAGCCGTTGAGAAAGGCAATGGTGGGAGTTAGAACTAGTTCAGAGACTACTACAGTGGTCCAAGAGAAAAGTTAGGATGACTTGGATCTGGGTGGGTGCTGTGAAAGGGATGACACATAGCAGATTCTGGAACTATTTTGAAGGTCGAGCTAATGGGATTCCCTGACAGCTTTGGACATGAAATCTGAAAGAGAGGCATTAAGGATGACTCCCAAGGTTTTGGCCTGAACAACTGGAAGGATAGGGTTGCCGTCTATGGAAAAGACTGTAGATAGGGCAGGTTTAGGGGCACCTGGGTGGCTCAGTGGAGCATCTGCCTTTGGCTCAGGTCATGATCCTGGGGTCCTGGGATCAAGCCCTGCATAGGGCTCCCTTCTCAGAGGGGTGCCTGCTTCTCCCTGGGCCCCTCCCCCTCACTCATGCACTCGCGCGCTCTCCCTCTCTCTCTCAAATAAATCTTAAAAAAAAGAGCAGGTTAGGGGCAAGAACAGAAGTTTAATTTGGGCACAAGTGAAGTGTGAGATGTCTATTAACTATCAGATGGAAATACTGAGTAGAGTTTGGGAGAAAGATGTGAGTAAGAAATAGAAGTTTGGAAGTCCTCGGCATGTAGGTGGTATTTAAAGACTTTTTTTTTTTTTTTTTTTTTTTTTGTATTTAAAGACTTGATCCTAGAAGAGATCATCAAGGGAGTGAATATACACTGAGAAGTGGATCACGAAGTGATTCTTTTGGAGTACTATGTTTATAATACAACAACAACTCATGTATAAGTGGACCCAGGCAGTTCCTTGTGTTGTTCAAGGGTCAACTCTATGTCATAGTCAGTTATGACACGTAGCTGTAGGTGTATGTGTTTGAACCTGTCACTGTCCCAGAAAGCCATATGGAGCTATAGAGGTGGTATAATAGGAAGCAGAGAAAATGCTAGTTTTTTGAGTGTGAGGAGTATTGTGATAAAAAGAGAGTTTAGAGAATTTTGATATTAGCTTACTAGTCAAGGAAATAGCTGAAGATACTTGCAGTGTTTTTCAAAGTATGCTCCAGGGACCACTTCATCAGAATCTCCTGGGAGAGCTTATTAAAAATGCAGGTTTCTGGAGATGCAGGCTAACTACTGAATCCCTATCTCTACGGGTAGGACTGGATTCTGTATATTTAACAAGTTCCCCAGGTGACTTTTAAACACAGCAAACTTTGTGAACTGCTGCTCTAAAGATTTTGTTTGAGTAAATTATTCCTGACTGACGAGCTCTCCAGAACACAAGACTTAGGTGAAAAAATGGCATTTTAAATGTGAAAAACCCATGCTTAACATACACACTTCCAAATGTATGTAAGTTTTAAGAAGCTACATTTACAGTAGTAAATGTTCATGTATTTACATGTTCATGTAAATGTACAAGTAGTGTTCATGTGGCCTGATGTTAAATCTTCCTCAGTTGTTTCAGTGATATTTCTGGCGCCTGTGAAAGTTAATGGGTCCTTCTTGAGACAGGGGTTACCAAATCTGTTTGTTGCTTATAAATCCAGTTAAGTACCAGACAAGATGGCTGACAAGGTATAGCTGCCCCCATGCTTTCTGAGGTCTGTCTGAAGCCAGAGAAAGTAGGAACTAAGAAGACAGAGCTTGTGGAGCCCTGGCTGTTTTGCCCTTGGTTTTCTCTGAGGCTAGCCCCCCAAGCTGCGACTTTAAATCTCCCATGAGGCCTTACACCCATGTAGCTGGGAATCTTGGCACCATGCTTTTTTAGTCCTGCTTCCTTGGACAGTTGGAGAGAGGGACAGAGAAAAGCAAGTCAGAAATACAGGTTCTGTTCTGTTTTGTTTTGTTCTTAGTGTTGTCGTTTTGTTGTATTTTCATCGCTGTGACCACAAAGAAAGAATGAACTTAGGCATAGGAGAATCTGAAAGTGAGGGCCTCCCTGCTTTGAGTCGTGACAAGGAAGTGATGAAGTCCATGGTTTATTTTACTCTCTGCCTCCTTGGGGTAATGATTTTCATTACCAAAGCCCTCCCCACGGGTTTAGTATTTTACAAAGGCCACCATTTACTAGCTGATTTCCACAAGACATGCTTCTGCTGATGGACCATAAATTAATTTCTTCAGTGACCAGGCAGTCAACTTTGGGAACTTTGCATTCTAGAATTTGATCCCTTCTTCAGTCTTTCGGGCTATTCTATTCATGTGTAGAATTCTGAGTGCAAATTTGAATCTATATGGATCTTCTAACAACTTTCTGCAAACATTTAGCGAGTATTTATAATGTAAAAAGTACTTTGTATCAGACAATGATTAATAAGGCACCATCCTTGCCCTGGGAAAACAGACCAGTAATAGCCACTCACAATATGGGTTATAAGTGCTATGAAGGAGTAGGTCTGTAATATTTAATACAACATTTGAAAAGGAAGAGGTAATTTTTCTCTTAAAGAGAGTTGAAGGGATGCTGGAGAACGGGGGCGGGGTGGCTCAGGGAGGAGAGGATGTGGGGCTGGAAGGGAGCAAGGAAATGGGCCTGAGAATGTGAGAGGTGAACATGGGGGAGGTGGCTCCAGGCACCGGTGGGGCACATCCTCTTGCTGCTGGACCAGTAAGGGCCAGATGCCTGTCCTTCCTGCTGATGTGATTGTTGTGGTCACTGACCAGCCTCGTGAGTAGGAAGCAACTGTTCGATGTAGCTGGTTTGAGGAGTGTGTTTATGACATTTGTTTTGGGTACGTTTTCCCAGTGGGTTACCCTGGACATCTAAAGAATAAGAGATATTTTAATAAACTGAGAATAACTCCTCTTCATGTAGATTTAGAGCCTTAAGAGGGTGGTTGAACTTTTTCAACTTTAGACAGTGCACGCTTCTATCTTAAAACCATAGCATACCTGGTGGGTAGGGGAGGTAGGGGAAATGGGTGAAGGTGTCAAAAGGTACAAACCTGCAGTTATAAAATAAATCCTGGGGATGTAATACACAGTATGGCGTTTATAGTTAGTAATACTGTATTGTGTATTTGAACGTTGCGAAGAGAGTAGATCTTAAAAGTTCTCATCACAAGAAGCAAAATGTATAACTCTATGTGGTGATGATGGATGTTTAAATAGATTTATTTCAGTGATCCTATCGAATCATGTTGTACACCTGAAACTAGCATAATGTTGTAAGTCCATTATACCTTAATAAAAAAAACAAAACATAGCACAACTTTTGCAGGTTTTTTTTAAAACATTTGTAATAAGGCTGTAACCCTCATTTCTCTTCATTTAGCTATGGCAACATAAGCAATACACTCCGGTTTTTTGCAAAACTCATCACACACAAATGTGCGGATGTGGACAGGATGTTTGTTATTTCATACTTTCTCAGTGATGACACGATCTCAGTGTTTGAACCTATAGAGAGGAATTCAGGTAAGAGACATAGCTCTTACAGCAATTTTCTCAGAACAAGTAACTGTCTTTCTCTTGAAAGTTAGAGAGTGTAGTCTGATTTTATGGCCTAGATGACTAAGATGGTGGCTTTCTTTTCTTTTCTTTTCTTTTCTTTTCTTTTCTTTTCTTTTCTTTTCTTTTCTTTTCTTTTCTTTTCTTTTCTTTCTTTCTTTTCTTTCTTTCTTTCTTTCTTTCTTTCTTTCTTTTTTTCTTTCTTTCTTTTCCTTTTTTTCTTTTTTTGTAACCACTGGAGTTCATTTTCTAAAGATCTCTTAAATGGGAACCCAGACTTGTAAAATGATGAAAGAGGAACAGTTTGGTTGGCTCAGGGCTAGGGGACTCTGGATGCCTCCTCTTGGCTGTGGCCTCTGAGGTTCCTCTGTGGAATCCGGGGGTTTCAGAATCATGGTCTGTCTACCACTAGTTCCCTGCAAAGAAAGCAAGACAAAAGGAAATCTCTATTTTGGACAGTACCACTTACAAAATGTTTCCTTAACTATAAGACTCCCAGATTAACAAATTTTAATCTTCAGAGTCTGTCTTCCTCTGGTTTATCTGTCGAGGCTCATGCCAAGGTTCCAGCACTCAGGTCCACAGAATGCCTTGCTGTGGCGTGCCGATACAGTGGATGTTGCTGAGGGAGAGCCATTGATTTTTACTTCCTGAATTATGGAACTCTAGGGCTCTGCTCTTTGTCCTGACATATTTAAAACTGTTGTCTGTGCTGAAGACACTTTTGGGAAGAATGGTCAGTGGTGTGCTGGTGAATTGGCTCTCTGAAAAAAGTTTTAAAAGCCCTGATCTGTAACACTTGCCAGTTGTCACAGTGTAGATGCCTCACCATAGTCAATTTCAAGCAAGTGACACTAATGACTGGCTTGCAAAATCCCTAAAAATTTAGGTCAGCTCTTACAAGCTGATGGGAGCCACTCTGTGTACCTAAGTCAGGCTGCATAGTGATTTCAGTAATGAATCAGATCATAAAATATGAAATCAAATAGGAGTAAATAGAAAGTCATGCTCTTAAAGATCAAAAAATCAACTCTGGGAGTGCCTGGCTGGCTCAGTCAGTAGAGCGTGTGACTCTTGATCTCAGGGTCGTGTGTTCAGGTCCCATGTTGGGTGTGGAGCCTACAGGAAAAAAAAATCAACTCTGTACATCTAAGAATAGGGAAAATTATGGCCAGATGACAGCCTTTATAAAACAAGGTGATAGAAGTCAATTACAAGCTTACTAGTAATAATAGCAACCACGATTACCTATCGTTACCTTAGAAAAGCTTCATGTCATTAAATTTTGTGTTAGTCTAGATCCTCCAAGGGGTGAGCTCCAAGATGGGACTGAATATACAAAAGATGCATTAGGGAAAATGTTGGCAAGGGAAATTGTGGAAGGAGCCAGAAGAGGCCAGGAGAGCTGTTGGACTGCTGTGTGTATCTGACTCCTGTGAAGGATAGCAGGAAGGAAGAATGAGAGTCTTAGATTGCAGGGAGAGTCTAATCACATTTAAGCAAGGCTGATCAGGAACCCAAGAGCTGAAATCACTAGTTCAGGAGCCTCCATCTTGTAGGAATGGGCCTGCCTTGGTATTCTTGCCTTATCCAGGCATTTGTTGGCAGCAGCCTGTGGGAAAGCATGACCTCAGTCCAAACCCAGGGATAGGTGTCAGAGCATAACCACTAGGACCTTTGTCACCTGTGTTCCCCACAATAGGTGATCTGAAAGGCACATTTCGTCACTCCTTACAAATTTTATTCCCATTTTACCAGTGAGAATTCAGAGGGGTTCCGAGAGATTTAAACTCCTAAAGATCATCCAACAAGCAACAGAGCCAGGATTGGCCTCCAGCTCTGTTTGGCTCCAGAGCCTCTGTCTTTCCACCACCTCTAGTTTTTGAATGTGGCAGGCGTGTGATGAAGCTGACCCCCAGAGCTCATCTGGCTTCAGGTTATATTCAGATGGCTGAAGGTTTCAGTTCAGTATCAATGAGAAGATACTGGAGATCCATCTTCAGTTCTGCTTGCTGCTTTCCAAGAGGCAAAAACAAAACCAAAACCAAATAAACAAAAACCACCCACCCAGATAACCCACGAAAGAGAGCAGATGGAATGGTCAGAATTCTGGAAAGCAATAGATATGTGGCATTGCTAAAAGAAGCGAAGAGATATTTAGCCTATAGAGGAGAAAAAGTTGTGGGACTCGCAGATTTATCTTCAAACCGTTAAGTAAGCTCCTTTCTAGAAGCAAGGCATCTTAATCTTACACTTAATCTGAGCGTTGGAATAAATTTAAGACCTCATCGGGGACAAGAAGGTGGAAATAAGCTCAAGTGGGCAATTTTCCATGTGGTACTGTTCAGACGTGCTCTGAAGCAGCGTATCTTCCTAATGTCCTGGTTCTCTGTATGCTGCTGGGCATATAGCAGGCGCTTACTGTTTATTTAAGTGTTTGGATTGGGAAGGGAGTAGAGAGAGGAAAGAAAAGGCTGGAATGCCATACTTTTTTTTTTCTTTTCTTTACACATTCACCTAGGGAGCCTATTGTTCCCCCACTGCCTCATTCTTCCCTCAGGTCTGAGAAGAATAGGCAGTGTGAGTTCACAAGCTCACTTGCCTGGCCTGTGTTTGAGCATGAAGGAACTCTAAAGGCAAGTTGTATGGTTCTTTGAAGAAGAAAGGCTACTCATTAACTTTTCTCTTTTTCTATAGGGATTACTGGTGGGAAGTTCTTGAAAAGAATTCGTGTTAAGAAGCCTGGACAAGAGGTCTTTAAAAGTGAACTATCCGAATATATCAAGGCCGAGGAGTTGTATATTGGGGCCACAGTGAACGTGAATGGCTACCTGTTTCTTTTGCTCAACGCCGACGAGTATACCTTAAACTATATGGAGACGAATTCCGACATGGTGAGCTGTGTAATTCTCGACTTGCCCCTTAGCGCCCTGCAGTCTGTGTTTTTCTTTCTCCAGGCCTTTTTGTCTTCATCCTGCCACCAGTTTTACATTGTGCACTCACACATGTGGCCATGAATAATGGATCTGCGCGAATAATGGATCTGGCCCCAGGTCCCGGTCTACTGTTTACCCGCAGGGTCCTCGGGGCACTGCCCAGCAGCACAGGGGTGCCAGGCACAGGCAGGAGGCAGAGCCCAGGGTTGAATCAAGTTTCCTGGTTTTTTTGCTGACGCTGACAGTGCTTTCATAAAGAAATTCAGCAGCTATAGGAAAGGAAGAAAATCTGGTGCCACACACTGTGCTGTCCCTGTTAATTGGCACAGGCCTACACGGAAGGCCAAGCGCTGAACAAACAGAAACCCCAAGGGAACCTGAGAGTTGCTGGGCTTGCAGCTTTCCATAACAGGAGCTACCTGAGGCCTGAATAAGAGTTCAAGGACAAATTGGCAGCAGTGAGCTCAGAGAATTTTTTTTGTTTGAAACAAGATGGCAGATGGGTACTGTTCCTAAAAGCACTAGTATGGTGGTGCTGTTCTGTCAAACTAATGTTTCGATAAAATCTTGAGTTTTTTAAGTGTGGACCGGTTTGGTGTGCAAACATGTACATTTGAGAGACATTGCCTAATAGTGAAAAATCCACCTAGAAACAATTACTTTTTTAAAAATTTTATTTATTCATGAGAGAGACAGAGAGCGAGGCAGAGACATAGGCAGAGGGAGAAGCAGGCTCCCTATCAACCGCTGAGCCACCCAGGCATCCCTAGAAATGATTTATTTTAAAAGTCTGCCTCTAAGTAATAATATTTATGTGCCAATTATATCTATACTTCTATATCTATATATCTATATCTATACACAGTACCAGTTCCGTTTCATTTATATATAAAATGCTCAAGGGTAAGTTGCTAAGACCAGTCTCTCTGTGTTTATCATATCATCCTGACTGTTTGGGTCCTCTGAGCAGCAGGTACCAAGGCTGAGTTAGATAAGCAAGGGATGTCCTGGGAGAAATGCATATGAAGGATCAAAGAGGATCCTTTGAGCAAGAGTAGGTGGGGAGCCTGAGATGTAGGTCTGACTCCTGAGAAAAGAGAGGGAAGGAAGGAGAGGTGGGTGCAGGAAAGGCCTCAGGACAAGGAAGGAGAGGTGGGTGCAGGAAAGGCCTCAGGACACGGTGCAGCTCTGAGAAAGTGTCAGCCAAGCCGATGGGGAGGAGGAGCCTGGGAGCAAAGGCTGCTCACGGAAGTGCCGCAAGTGCCATGTCAGGCTGGAATGGCCCAGCTCTGGTGCCCCTGTTGCACTGTCGTTGGGAGGAGAACAGCCTGGGCAGAGTATGGCCGAAGGTATGGCAGGTGGGGGCCGTCAGCTTTTCTCTGCAGCCTCTCTGGATAGTAGGCCCAGACAGCACCTTCCAGCACCGCCACACCGATTCTCCTTTCGCAGGGTTAGGACTTGGGCTTGTCGTAAAACCGTGAACTGGTAGCCCTTCAAAAGCACTGAATTCAGTCAAGAGGCTCAATAATAGGGCAGTTAGATTGCTGGAGACCAGCAGGCTCGGCTGGGAAATGTGGCTCCATGCTTCCTGACTGAGAGGCTTGAGACCCGTATTTTCCCTGAGCTCCACTTTGCTCATATCTACACAGCTGACCCGTTTCAGAGAATTAACTACGAAGAGGAGATGCAGTCATGTGTGTGAAGCGCTTAGCTCTGGGTGGCCCATAGCAAGCTTAGGGTACAATTTGCAATAGCTATTGTGAATTAGTACTCGATTTTCAAACACAGGGTGAACCTATGTGTTAACATCCGTGTGTGTGTGTGTGTGTGTGTATATGCATATATGTACTATATATGTATATACGTATTGTAGGTGTGTATTATATATGTATATATGTATTATGTATATACATGAATATGTTAACATACTATATATGTTATCGTATAGTTTATATAAATAGTGTGTGTATGTGTATATATATATGTGTCTTTGATATAAAGGGCTTTTCTACTTTCAGAAAGATAAAAGCAGGGTAGGACATTAACTGGTATTAGCATCTCAAGTGAAAACTGCATTATTTTAAAACTACCCTTAACAAGGGCTTTCTAAGCAGAAAAAGATTAATATACTCTTTTTTTTTTTTTAAGGGATGGAGGCACGGAGGGAGAGGGAGATAGAGAATATTAAGCAGGCTCCAAGCCATGCACTGAGCACGGAGCCTGATGTCAGGCTCGATCTCACAACCCTGAGATCATGACCTGAGCTGAAATCAAGAGTCAGCCTCTCAACCAATTGAGCCCCCCAGGGACCCCAAGATTAATATACTCTTTAATATCTTTGCAAAAGAGCTAATAGATCCAATCACGGAAATAGATGAAAGGCAACGCAGAACGGTGGGGCGGGTTGGGGTCTGTGATAGGTCTCAAATCCCCTGGTGGAAGAGAGACCTCTATACTAAATTAACATCAATGTTTTTAATCTTTCATGTGTAATCCTCTCTCTCTCTCTCTCTCTCTCTCTCTCTTTAAGCTCTTAGCTGTAATTATTTACAAGCTTATACTTTACTGGATTGAGTAAGAAGTATTTTTATAGAGTCTAAAACCTAATCACATGGTAGGAGGCAGGAACTGGGGGCTGCCAGAGAGCGAAGGTCGGGGATTCCAGTGCATATGGATCTCTTGACACCCAGCTGTGCTCTGTTCCCAATAGTCCCCAGGGGGGCCCACTCTTGAGATCGGGAGAAAATGAGGGTCCACTTATCCAATTGTGAATCCCCATCCTCTCCATTAGGGTCTCCCAACATAGTCCAAGGGTTCAGGTGAGAAGGCTGAGGGATTGTTTTCTGATTCCTGCAGTTTACTGTCCCTTAAGCTCGTTTTCTCAGATCTGGGCCTATGCTGATGTTGCTCATTGTCCTAAAACTGCAACTGAAGAGATTTAATTCTAGTGGTGTTTCCTCTGCGTTGGTCTCTATGGACAGCCATGCCCAGCTGTGCTCAGGTTCAGAGTGTGAAGTCTCTTTGCTGGCCATCAGAAAGATTGGGCTCCCTATGTCTCAGGCATGTTTTAATATCCTTCCTTTCCTTTCCCCCTTCTAGTTTCCCATGAGCAGCATTGAACTTATCTTACAAAAGCTGAAAGAAGAAGAATCAAAATCCAGAGAGATCAAGCAGGTATTTACAGCCGCTGACTGCAGGCACACAAAGATGGTGGATTATAATACATTCAGGTAAGCCAGATGCTGCCAGCAATAATCTGTTTTCCCTTCAAGATTGTCTAAAGAGCAAAGAACAATTTCTTCCATAGTGCTGCCTAACTAATTTACTACATGCTTTTTATTAGGACTTGACATTTCTTTGTGTTTGTACTAAGTTGTGATCAAGTTCGGCCCATTTCTGGTAAAGTTTTTTCATTTGCATATAAAAGAAGCTTATAGGCAAGAACAGAGACAAAAGCATAGAAAGTCAGTTCTCCTTGTCTCGTGAATCATGGTATTGAAGGCTCCAGGAATGCTGGGAGGAGTGCATCCGGGTGAGAAAGGCAGAAAAAAAATGCAGTGAAGGGCACCCTTCTGAAATCTGGGGAACAAAGGGAGAACAGCTTCCTAGGAATGTGACCCATTTGGAGAAGACTGTGGAAACTTCCCTGATTTTTCAGAGAATAGGTGATATGTATGCATCTGGGTGTAGGTGTGCTTACACACCTCTGTGTGTTTTGAAAAACAAAAATACAGAAATCAAAAGAAAATAGATGACAGTAGTTAGAACTCTAATAAGAAATCATGAGCTTTGGTGTTTTTTCTCTAAGGTAGAGTTGAATTCTGGGACTGTCCAGTGGCTGACCTGGGCAAATTGCCAAACAGTGGAAACACAGGAAAATTCAAATTCAGGATCTAGTACAATTGTGAGACTTCTTAGCCTGAAAACAAAGTGAATGGAGTGTTCAGGAGAATGTAAATTAAATCATGGATGTGAGGACAAAGGGGACTTTCTCTTTAGGCTGAGAATTCTAACTCCTGAAAACAGTAGTGGCCAAGAGCTATATAGGAAATTTGCTGGAGTCAAGATGTGGGCTGACCAATGAGGAATTGACCTCAGGAGACGGGGGCAGGGTGGGGCTGTGTTTGAGGGGGTGTCTTTCCAACTTTGTGTCTGGAGTTGCCTGTTCCATCAATACCTGGTGACTTGAGGCCACCATCAGACCCGAAGTGTACCCCAAACTCATTTGTTTTAACAAAGCTCTTTTGTGTCTCCAGAATGTTCTTTTGAGAGAAACAGTCAGGACATATTTTTATTGTTTCAAATTGCCAACCTTCTGGGATCAATAAGAATTTATAGCTCTTTGTTATTGTTCATGGTTGTACACATGTTCATGGCCTTTTGGAAAATACGTGGAGACAGAGGAAAGAGCAAAGACAATTGCTCAGGCTGGGGTCTAATGGCAAGCAGTGGAGGAGGAAACAAATTTCCATCAGAAATGAGGGAGTGGTTTCATTTTGTTATTTTGCATCCTTTTACAAAAGCATCCATTGGCCAACACATCAGTGCAGTCTGTTGGAAACACTTTAGGGAGTTTATGGGACTTTCTGAGAGGCACGTAGGCCCGGGCAGGAGATCCAAGGAGGAAAAGTTCTCTGCAGATGGAGGCCTGACCCTGACTGTGGGTGGAATAAAGGGCCACCAGGCTCTGTGATTGAGGACTGCCTTAAGGCAGTGCCTGCTCAGAAAAAACCAGCCCCTCACCCCCATCTTTAGGCCCTCTGCTGGCCAGGAATTCCTTAAGATGGAAACCAGATCGGGTCATGCCCGGCCTGCAGAACCCTTCAGTGGCTTTGGTGCAGCCTGCTGAGTCCCAGTGATGTGACTCTGTTTGTGTTGCCAGTGTTAATCACTTCTTGTTCCCCAGCCTTGGCCTCTGGCCCTGCTGGCTGCCACTCAGTTTCCCAAATGTGTCAAGCTCTTTCCTGCCACTGAGCCGATGCACACACCCTTCCTTCTGCTTAAAATGCCCACACCCCAGTTGTTTCTAGGGCAAATTCGAAGGCTCACCTTCAATGGCACTCCTCCTAGCCCACTCCCCAACAGAGGCTTGCTTTCTGCTTCTCCTGCCTAAAGTGGATCACTCCCTGTTATCTTTAGCCTTTTGTTGCTCTTTTTCACAGCATTTAGTACATCTTGCAATTGCTTTTATTGAGACATTGGTGCCAGGGGCATTTGCACCTGTGTGTCTCCTGTTCGAACAGGAACGGCCTGAGGGCCAGGGTCCTCCTTGGAACTGTTCGAGGGCCCATCCCTGGCACCTAGCCCTGGGCTCAGTGACTGTCTCAGTTTCCAAATGGAATGAGGAACTGCTAGAATTATTCTTGGGCAGGGGTGGGGGGGGGTGGGGGGGTTGAGTTTGGAGGTGGTGGTATTGCCTCCAGATGAGAGTGTGGGTCAGAAGTCAGGACATCCTGGTCTACGTGACATGTTGGGGTCAGGCACTGTGCTTTCTGTCCTTGGCCCTGGCTAGTGGGGTCCCTAGCTCGGAGTCTTCACCTTTCTCTCATGCTCCTTACACCCTTTCCCCGGGGAAAGGCAAAGGAGCCATACCGCTGGACACCGTCACACCGCACCAGGTTTAGCACTGGGTGCTCTCCCTAGCTCCTGGTTTCCTTTTCTTTTAATTTTCGTGTGCGTGTTGGGTGTACTCTGGCTCTTCTCACCTGATCATAACCTCTTTGAGAGTAGGGACCTTTGCCTTCTTCTTTTCTGCTTTACCCTTCCCACTTCTTACAGAGCCTGACAAACAGTAGGATCTTAATGAAAATCCATTGAGTGGCTACATCTTACCAGCCCTTGCTGCTTTTGACTATTACCTGGGGGCTGACTTCTGCATATTCGTTGCTCAAGCTCAGACCTTCTTCCTGAGGTATAGATCTGGAAAGACTAATGCCATCGGGATGCCCTCTCTGCCCCCCGGAACCCTTGGATGTCCCTTAGGCATCTCAAAATAACTTTATCTACATTAACCTCATTTTTTTCCTCCCATAAAGTTGTAGCCCGGGAACCTATCTTGGTAAAGGCCACCATGCATATCCTACCATTCATGTGGGGCTCTCTTGAGAACTGTGCAGCTAACTCTCCTTCTCTTTACCCCCATCCACCCACTCTACCCCCCAGTTTTGCCAGAGCGACCTTCCTACAATCTGATGATTTCTTTCCTCTACCCTCAACCCTGCATCCTCATTGTGTCCAGAGCTAATCCCATTCTCTCAGTATCTGTGTGAATTTGGTCACAGTCTGACCCTTGTCCACCCCTCCCCCTTATATTTATAATCTTACTAGAAGAAGGCTTTTGTAGAAGCCACCAGTGATCAAGTCCTTACTGTAGGCCAGACATGGTGTTAAATGCATTTCATCTCCTAGCCATGGGTTCCCCTCTGCCCCATTGAGTTGTAGACTCCCTGGCCTCCACTGTTGGCTCCCTCCGAGTTCTGTGGATGTTTGTTGAATCATCTAATGAGTGGTCCTGTTTCTCAGGAATGTTCCATCTGTTGCAAGTCTGCAGTGAGCAAGCAAATAATTGACTGCCTTGCACTGGGGAAGGGCGGGCCGTCTCTGACTGGAAGGGAGTCTGGAGCTAGGCCTGACCCTCACTAGCCAAGCAACCTGGGCACCTTGCTTTGCCTACCTGCACCTCCCTCTTGCCCATATCATGGTCTCTGTGGCCCTTTCCAGCACTGACGTTCTGAAGCGCTCAAAATGTCAGTTTATAAATGCACTGGTAAGGTGTTTCCCTTTGGCAAATATGTGCATTGCAGGAGTAGGCAGGCAGAGACAGGACTCTGCCGCCAGGCCTCCAGGCTTCACCTCTGGGCCCCAGGTCTCTCTCCCCCGCGTTGGCACCTGGCACCCTTCTCGCACACCTGGGGACTTAGAGCCTCGACTTGTTCCGGGGGCAGCGGTCCAAGCCTTTCCCTGTCTCCTTGGAGCTTTGTGCCTCTCTCAGGGGAAGCCAGGGCATGGGGGCTAACCAGCCACTTCAGCAGGAGATGCCTCAACTGGTAACAGATGAACAGAATCACGTGGGGGCCTTCTGGAATGACCTGAATGGATGCGGAGACAGGTGGGAACAGGAGAAGGTTGGGGAGGAAGTGTTCCTCTTCTGCCTTGCAGGGGTCGCCAGTTCTGCCTTTCCCGAGTCCGTCATCCCAGGACCTATCTTAGTCCCGCCTTTACCAAGATAGGTTCCTCGGCTGCAAGATAGGAGAGTGCAGAGAGCCTTCTTCAGAGCCTCAGATACCTCATGAGCAGATATCATGGGCAGGGAGGTAGGCAGGGACTAGGCTTGGCAGGCCCAGTGCTTTGTGCAACTGGGAACATGGTTGGGTGAGGCTTCCCCATGTGGGCCCTGGATTCTGAACTGTAGGCTGCAGCAATAGCAGCAAGGACCCCATGCCAGGGAAGATGTCTTGGCCAACCCCTCTCTCTGGCCACCTCCCTAAGCCTCGAGCTTCAGCTTAGAGATGACCCCTACCCCAGGTAGCCTGCATATGTTTCGGTTTTCTGCATGCTTACCTTTTCTCCCCACTGGGGCAGAGTTCCCAGAGGGCAAGGCCCACACCTGACTCACCCTGGTGTCTTTCCCAGCTCCCTCCTGGACTCAGGGTCTCAGGCCTCAGAGCACATAGGAAGTTACCACATAGTTCTTAGATGCCCATTGTAGGGTCAATTGTAGGGTCTGGAGATTTCTTACAAATGTCCATGTAATAAATGTCTTCTAAGATTTAGAGTCTCGAGAAATTTTTTTCTCTTATAAAAGTAAAATTCTTCCTGGGAGAGGTAGTACACTATAAATGCATCTGATTTTGGACATGCTGTCCCAAATCCAAATCTCAGCTCTACTATTTGTCACCTTGGCAGCCATAAGTTGCTGAACAATGTTTTCACCTGTAAAATGGGGGTAATGATATCCACTCTGTAGAGCAGTTGTGATGAGTAAATCTGATAATGTAAAGAAAGTTCTTACTGTAGCATGCTGTGGTGTATAGTGGATGCTAGAAAATGAAAACCCTTTGTCCCAATAGTTGCCACTTCGTGTTACCAAAAATAGCGATAGAAATCTATGTCTTATTTTTGATATTTCAATTAAGTTATAGTTTTATCTATGATGAGGTCATTGAAAACATTCTTTAGGGGCACCTGGGTGCCACAGTCCATTGAGCATCTGACTCTTGGTTTTTGTTAAGGTCCTGAACTCAGGGTTGTGAGATTGAGCCCTATATCAGGCTCTGTGCTCAGTACGGGGTCTGCTTGAGATTCTCTTTCCCTCTGCCCTGCTCCTCCTGCTCATGCTCTCTCTCTTTCCCTCTCAAATAAGTAAATATAAAAAAAAATTCTTTAATATATGAGATTGGAAGAAACTCTCAAAAATCTTGGAGGCCATAAAGGTGGAAAATAAACATCATTGTTGGTGGACTGAGATTGGGAAACATTGTTATAATCCACCCCATTACTGTCCTTTACTTCAAGGAAGAAGAATATAAATTTAGTGCTTAGAACATTGTAATGATCTCATCCTGATTTATCTCATACAATTATCTCTCCCTTTATGTGGTTTTGCTCTATCTTTATTTGAACAACTCTGTGTGTGTTGTTAGGGGCATTTTTGTTGGAAGTCTAACATCTCGTAAGGAAGCCACTAGGCTGTGAATCTATATGAACAAAAGCAAAAACTCTGACAAATTCCAAAAGTACTTAAACATCTATTCTCATCACAAACCAAATAGACACAGTATTCATAGCATATCTTTGAGATGGGAGCCTCGGCAAATGTTTTTGGAAAACAGCGTCTTGAACCTTCCTAAAAGCATTAAATATAAACAATGTGATGTCATAGAAAAAAACACTGGCCTGGGAATCAAAAAGACCAAGATCTTTGATTTGATTCTGTCACTGCCTGATGGTGTTCTTTGTATTGGTGAAGCCTTAGTTTTAAAAAGCAGAATCCTCTCTGGCTAGCTAAGCAGAAAAGGAGTTTATTAAAAGGATCCTGGGTGGTTCACAGTATCATTGGAAGGGCTGGAGAAATAATCCTGAAACTAAATTCTAGGACCAGTGCCCAGAATTGGGCTGCAGAACTTGTCTGATGGGAAAATGGCCTCTGTTACCACTGCACCAAACACGACTCAATGCTACATTTCCACTGCTGCCACGAACTCCCCATTTAACCACAGCCATCACTGCCACCCCTTCTGGCAAGCTCACATCCTGTGCCACCGCTGAAAACTGGATCCCTCTGGCTCAAACGTGGTCTACACCTAGCTGGTTTCCCCTGTTAATCCCTTCCAAGTCAAAGTCTTAACACAAGCTTCCCTGATTGGCAGAGTCTGGGTCACGTGCATGTTTCTAACTGTAAGGAAGGCTGGGAAATTAAGCTCTGACTTCCATGTTGAGTGATAGGGGGTATAATGTGAGAATTTCCTCCCAAATAGAAGGTCAATTTATTTTTTTTAAAAGATTTTACTTATTTATTCATGAGACAGACACACACACACACACACACACACACACACACACACAGGCAGAGACATAGGCAGAGGGAGAAGCAGGCTCCATGCAGGGAGCCCGACGTGGGACTCCATCCTGGGTCTCCAGGATCACACCCTGGGCTGAAGGCATCGCTAAACTGCTGAGCCACCTAGGGATCCCCTAGAAGGACGATTTAAAAGGTACTCTTTTCAGGGCACCTGGGTGGTTCAGTCAGTTAAGTGTCTGCCTTTGGCTCAGCTCATGATTTTGGGGTCCTGGGATCGAGCCCTGCATTGGGCTCCCTGCTCATTGGGGAGCCTGCTTCTCCCTCTGCCTCTCTCCCTGATTGTGTACTTTCTGTAGAATAAATGAATCATTTAAAAAATAAATAAAGGGCAGCCCGGGAGGCTCAGCAGTTTAGCGCCACCTTCGGCCCAGGGCCTGATCCTGGAGGCCCGGGATCGAGTCCCACGTCTGGCTCCCTGCATGGAGCTTGTTTCTCCCTCTGCCTGTGTCTCTGCCTCTCTCTCTCTCTCCTCTCTGTGTATTCTCATGAATAAGTAAATAGAATCTTTAAAATAAATAAATAAATAGTATCTTTTTCATTTGCTATAATAGCAAATACAAGCCAAGATGAGCCAAACAGAGAACATAAAATATGGATAGATAGGGATTAAACTCCTTGTCTATTACCAAGGAGTTTGGTACATGCAAAACACTCGTCTAATCTTATCACTTTGTAAATACTGTTCTGACCCACCAAACAGCTAAACAAAACACAAAGCCCTCACCTGCAGTCCACTACTTTCGCAATCTCCGACATACCTTTCTGAGTTTAAATTGCCTTAAATGAAGGTATTGGTTTAGCTTCAGTGAAGTTTCTAGATTGGAAGCTAGCAGTTGTATTTAGTTTGGCTTTTGTTTAATGTTTTTTAAAGTTAGGAGTTTAAACAAAAATCTATATTATTTAGCGCCTCTTGAAATATAGGAACTGAACCTACATTCCTCGTGGCAACAGTCAATTGGGGGAGACTGGCAACTGTCCTCTTTAGATACAGCCTGTTCTCTGCATTTCTTCTCAGTCTCTACAATTCCTTATTGTCTTATACCTTCTCCCATTTATCTTGTCTGTGTGTCCCAGTGGGTGCTTGGCTATATAACCTTTGGATTAGGTCACTAAAATGTCCCTTCCAACCATAAAATTCCATTATTTTATTACCCTAGATATAGTGGAAATAGGCATTTAGGAATCATTGTATTAAGAGCCCAAAGTAGAACTGAAGACTGATTTTTAAAAATTTTTCATTATTTTAACTTTTTTTTTAAAGTGAGCATGTGAGCTGGGGTGTGGGGAGGTGGGCAGAAGGAGAAGGAGGAAGACAATATTTTTTAATGTATGTATGTATGTATTTATTTATTTTTATTGGAGTTCAATTTGCCAACATATAGCATAACACCCAGTGCTAATCCTGCCAAGTGCCCCCCTCGTTGCCCATCACCCAGTCACCCCACCCCCCACCCACCCTTTCCTTCCACTACCCCTTGTTCATTTCCCAGAGTTAGGTGTCTCTCATGTTTTGTCACCCTCACTGATATTTTCACTCATTTTCTCTCATTTCCCTTTATTCCCTTTCACTAATTTTTATATTCCCCAAATGAATGAGACCATATAATGTTTGTCCTTTTCCGATTGACTTATTTCACTCAGCACAATACCCTCCAGGTCCCTCCACATCGAAGCAAATAGTGGGTATTTGGAGGAAGAGAATCTTAAGCAGGCTTCATGCTCAGCACAGAGCCCAACATGGGGCTCTCATGACCCCTAGATCATGACCTGAGCCAAAACGAAGAGTCGGACACTTAATTGACTGAGCCACGCAGGTGCCCCATAGCACTGAGGATGGGTTTTTAAATTAGAATCTGTATATGATTGTGCATCTAAAAATCCAAAAGGCTAAGTTTAAAAATGGTTAGAACTATGAAGACTATTTAGGAAAGTAACTAAATGCAAGAAAATGACGCTAAAAGCAGTAGTTTGACTTTGTACCAGTAATAACCAGTTAGGAAATGTTCTGCATGGGAGAATACTATTCATTGTGGCAACAAAAATTATTAAGTATTTGGGAATGAACTGGACAAGAATGTGTAAGACTAAAATGAATACAATTTCAAAGCTTTATTATATCTCTGAATGGGAAGACATCATTGTAAAAATTCTAATGTGTGCAAATTAACCTGCAGATTTGAAGTAGTTCTAATCAGAATTACAATGTGAGTTTTTGTTGTTGTTAGATTTGGTATTGTTTTGCAGGGTTAGGGGAGAGAAATGAGTTCGTTGATTATGAAGTCCCTCAAGAAAATTAAAGGATTGAGAACACGTTGGAAAAGGTAGAATATTTAAAGTCTAGGTCCTAGACTTTATATAATTTGTAGATATTTGAAAACGTTGTAACATACCATAGTAGAGGCATAAACCCAAATCAGTAAAATACAGTACAGAGTTCATAAAAGATCCATTTGTTTTGAAGATTTCACTTTTTTTTTTTATTATAGAGCACAAGCAAGGCGAGGGGGAATGGGAGAGAAGCAGGCTCCCTGCTACGCAAGGATCCCAATAGGGGACTCCATCCCAGGACCCGGAGATCATGACGGAAGCCAAAGGCAGACACTTAACCAACTGAACCACCAGGCACTCCTAACTAAAAGACCCAATTTTATGGGTTTTGTTGTAAGATATGGAGGACTTTTCAAATCAGTAGTGATAGAATGGATTATTAATAAGGGTGTTAGTGACAATTGATTGGGAAACATTTAATACATTTTTATTTTGTGGTAGGGCATGGTTTCCAAAAACCGTAAAGGAGAAGTTGACTGTATTGACTACAGGAAAATTTTAGGTTTCTCTATAGCAAAAGATGCAATAAGCAAACTTAAAAGGTGAGGGACAGACTGAGAGAAAATATTTGCAACTAGTATAAGAACCAAGGAATTAACATTAAGGATTTATGAAAATCTCCCATAAAAATCAGACAAAAATGGGTTAAGGACAGGAATAGACCATTCACAGAATGGATACAAATAGCCTTTATACCTATGAAAAGATGACCAATTATGGTGCAAGATGAAGCAACAATGAGATCTAATTGCCACCTATTATACCAGCATTGTTTTTAAAGAATTATATAACTGACTCCTGATGAGCACGTAGGATAATTGATGCTGTCATTTTCTGTTAATCTAGGAGTTTAAATTGGCTCAGCATTTTGGAGGACAGTTAGCTGTATCTGGCTAATGTTTAGAACCTTTTACCTAGTGATTACATTCTCAGAAACTTTATATTCAGAAAATATTTCACAAGTGGATTGTAATAGATCTTTGTGTGTGTATGTGTGTGCTTGCACAGGTGCACATGCATGCAGTATTTATTGTAGCAAACTTTGTAATAGCAAAGATTTAGAAAAATCAAATGTCTAACAATAAGAGAATAGTTGGATACATCCTACCACGTTAATTTAAGGCAGTACTATTTCACTATCGGAAAGAATGAGGTAAACGAAATATGCACACCCGAAGAAATATTCAGTGTATTAGGGAGGAATAGCTAAATAACGCTGCAGGTTTATTTGAAGGTTTACTTCTTGCTCACTCCACTTGCTATCCACTGTGGTTGTTTGGGGAACTGTGTTCATAGTAGTCACTCCGGGACTGAGGCTAACAAAACACCCACTACCTTAAACGTTGGCTGATCACTGTGCCAGAGAAAGAATGTTGGAGGGTCCTGCCCAACAGATTTTCAGCTGGGCACAAATACATATCCTTTACATTCTCAGTGCAGTGACCAGTACTTGCCAAATGTCTCTACCCATGTTTTCAGAAGAAAGAGAAACTAGGGCGGCTCCAGTGGCCCAGCAGTTTAGCGCCATCGTGAGCCCAGGACCCTGGAGATCCGGGATCGAGTCCCATGTCAGGCTCCTTGCATGGAGCCTGCTTCTCCCTCTGCTTCTGTCTCTGCCTCTCTCTTTCTCTCTGTCTGTCATGAATAAATAAATAAAATATTTTTTTTTTAAAAAAGAAAGAGAAACTCCGTATACAATGGAATATTCCTCAGCCATTAGAAACGACAAATACCCACTATTTGCTTCGATGTGGAGGGACCTGGAGGGTATTGTGCTGAGTGAAATAAGTCAATCAGAAAAGGACAAACATTATATGGTCTCATTCATTTGGGGAATATAAAAATTAGTGAAAGGGAATAAAGGGAAAGGAGAGAAAATGAGTGAAAATAACAGTGAGGGTGACAAAACATGAGAGACACCTAACTCTGGGAAATGAACAAGGGGTAGTGGAAGGGGAAGTGGGCAGGGGGTTGGGGTGACTGGGTGATGGGCATTGAGGGGGGGCACTTGGGATGAGCACTGGGTGTTATGCTATATGTTGGCTAAGTGATCTCCAATGAAATAAATAAATAAATAAATAAATAAATAAATAAATAAATAAATTAAATGGAAAAGAAAGAAAGAAAGAAACAAACAAACTTGATATTGGTGAACACTACTGGCTACCATATATATATGTTGTGCTGTTTTGTAGAGAAAGCCAAATTCAGAAGTTTGTTTCATATGATCGTATTTAAGAAAATATTGAAAGGTTATGTGTCCACGTATATTTATCTAAATATTTCAAGGAATGTATATCCTTTGAAGAAATTCTAGCAGGATACACACCAAGCACTTTAAAATTGAGCATGCCTCATTCTTTGATACTTTTTTTTAACAATAAGCAATTTAAAAAATTAAAAAGAAAACAACAAATAAAACCCCAACGAATAAACCAAAAATCCTGGGCAAAAAACACTGAACAGTTTTCTAGATATGTTTCCTGAGGCAAGAGAGATAAAAGCAAAAAATAAACCATTGGGACTACATCAAAATAAAAAGCTTCTGCACAGCGAAGGAAACAGTCAACAAAACTAGAGGGCAACCTGTGGAATGGGAGAAGATATTTGCAAATGACCTATCCGATGAAAAGTCAGTATCCAAAATATATAAAGAACTTCTATAAATTAACACCTAAAAACCAAATAATCCAGTGTTTAAAATGGGCAGAAGCAAAGAACAGATATTTACTCAGATGACCAACAAACACATGAAAGGATGCTCAACATCACTCATGGTCAGGGAAATGCAAATTTCAGAGGCTCAGAATCACAGAGCAGGGTGTGAGCTGTTCACTTGATCCTCTACTCTGATTATTGATTAGAGTTGAATAATTTTCATGTGCTCACTTAAAATTCTTATATCGTAGGTCAGAATCTTATATTGCATACCAGAATATTTATATTCTATTGTAGAAACTCCAGTGTTTTAAGATTAAATTTTGAGATAGAGTGATTTTTTATAATTTTTAAATTCTTAACAAATTAGTAATGAAGTCTTACCCATTTATTTCCCCCCAACGTTTTTGAAAAATGTTAAAACACTCAGAAAATTAGAAGCGATTGAAGAATGAATATTCATAGACTCACTGTTTAGGTATATTGCTAACATTTTACTATATTTGCTTAATCACACAGCTCCGTTCATACATCCCTCTGTCCATCCATTAATGCATCTTCATTTGGTGCATTTTGAAGAAAGTCATGGGCATCAGTTAACTTCTCTCCAAACATTGTGGCATGCTTAACATTTATTTATGTTTTTTTTTCTTTTCATATAAATTTTTTGTTCAATAAAATGCACAAATCTTAAGTGTACATTTAGTGAGGGTTTTTAAAACTTTAAAAATTAAGCTTTAATTATAATTCCAGTATAGTTAATATACAGTGTTATATTAGTTTCAGGTATACAATAAAGCAGTTCAGCACTTCCACACATCACCCAGAGCTCATCATAACAATTGGACTCCATAACCTATATCACCCATTCCCCCATTACCCTCCCCCTGGTAACCATCTGTTTTGTTTTTTTTTTTTTAAGATTTTATTCACTCACTCATGAGAGACACACACAGAGAGAGAGGCACAGACACTGGCAGAGAAGCAGGCTCCATGCAGGGAGCCCCATGTGGGACTCGATCCTGGGTCTCCAGGACCACACTCTGGGCTGAAGGCGGCGCTAAAGCACTGAGCCACCCGGGCTGCCCATCTGTTTATTCTCTATAGTTAAGAGTCTCTTTCTTGGTTTGCCTCTCTCTCTCTTTCTCTCGTTTCACTATGCTCATTTGTTTTGTTTCTTAAATTCCACATATGAGTGAAATCATTGAATATTTGTCCTTTTCTGACTGACTTCACTTAGCATTATACTCTTTAGCTCCATCCATGTTTTTGCAAATGGCAAAAGTTTCTTCTTTTTTTTAATGGATGAATAATATTCCATTGTAGTTATCCATCGAATCTTCTTTATCAGTGCATCTAACAGTGGGCACCTGAGCTGCTATGTAACTTGGCTGTTGTAAACATAGAGTTGCATATATTCCTTTGAACTAGTGTTTTTGTATTTTAGTGGCAAATACCCAGTGGTGCTATTACAGATCCTTAGGGTAGTTGTGTTTCTTTTTGAGGAATTTCCATTCTTTTTTCCACAGTGGCTACACCAGTTCACCTTCATACCAATAGTGCAAGAGAATTCTCCATTCTCCGCATCTTTGCCATTTTAGCCAATCTGATGAGTGTGAAGTGATCTCTCACTGTATTTTAAAGATTTGCATTTCCTGACGATGAGTGATGTTGCACATCCTTTCATGTGTCTGTTGGCCATCTGAGTAAATATCTGTTCTTTTGCCCGTTTTAAAAATTGGATTGTTTTTTAGGTGTTAATTTCTATAAATTCTTTATACATTTTGGATACTGACTCTTCATCAGACATGTCATTTGCAGATATCTTCTCCCATTCCATAGGTTGCCCTTTAGTTTTGTCGATTGTTTCCTTTGCTGTGTAGAAGCTTTTTATTTTGATGTAGTCCCAATGGTTCATTTTTGCTTTTATCTCCCTTGCCTCAGGAGACATATCTAAAGAAATGTTGCTATGGCTGATGTCAGAGAGATTACTGCCTGTGCTCTTTTATAGGATTTGTATGGTTTCAGGTCTCACATTTAGGTCTTTAATCCATTTTGGTTTTATTTTTTGTGTATGGTGTAACAAAGTGGCCCAGTTTCATTTTTTTTTGCTTGTAGCTGACCAGTTTTCCCAACATCATTTGTTGAAGAGTCTTTTTCCCACTTCATATTCTTTCCTCTTTTCTCATAGATGAATTGATCATATATAATTGTGGGTTTATTTCTGGGTTTTTTTGTTTTGTTCCATTGATCTGTATGTCGGTTTGTTTGTTTGTTTTTGCCAGTACCATACTGTTTTGACTATTACAGCTTTGTAGTGTAACATGAAGTCTGGAACTGTGATACCTCCAGTTTTGTTATTCTTTTTTCAAGATTGCATTGGCCATTTGGGGTCTTTTGTGGTTCCATACGAATTTTAAGATAGTTTCTTCTGGTACTGTGGAAAATGCTGTTGTTATTTTAATAAGGATTGCATTAAATGTGTAGATTGTTTTGGGTAACTTAGACATTTTAACAATATTTGTTCTACCAAACCATGAGTATGGAATGTATTTCCATTTCTTTGTGTCATCTTCAGTTTCCTTCATCAGTGTTTCTTAGTTTTCAGAATATAGGTCTTTCACCTCTTGGTTAAATTTATTCCTAGGTACTTTATTATTTTTGGTCCATTTGTCAATGGGATTATTATTTTTGGTCCATTTGTCAGTGGAATTGTTTTCTTAATTTCTCTTTCTGCTGCTTCACTTTTAGTATATATAAATTCAATAGATTTCTGTACATTGATTTTGTATCCTGCAAATTTACTGATTTTATGTATTGGTTCTAGTAGTTTTTTTGTGAAGTCTTTAGGGTTTTCTATATATAGTATCATATCATCTGCAAATAAAAGTTTTACTTCCTTACCAATTTAGATGCCTTTGATTTTTGTTGTTGTCTGATTGCTTAGGCTAGGACTTCCAGTACTATGTTGAATTAATGTGGTGAGGGTAGACATCCTTGTTTTGTTCCTGACCTTAGGGGAAAAGCTATCAGATTTTCCCCCCATTGAGTATGATGTTTGCTGTGGGTTTTTCATATAAGCCCTTTATAATATTGAGATATTTTCCCTCGAAATCTACTTTGTTGAGGGATTTTATCACAAATGGATGTTGTACTTTGTCAAATGCCCTTTCTACGTCTATTGAAATGATCAGAAAGGTTTTTATCCTTTCTCTTATTGATGTGGTATCACATTGATTGATTTGTGAATATTGAACCACTCTTGCATCCTGAGAATAAATCCCGCTTGATAGTGGTGAATGTTTTTTTTTTAATGTATTGTTGGGTTTAGTATGTTAGTATTTTGTTGAGGATTTTTTCATCTATGTTCATCAGAAGTATTGGCCTGTAGTTCTCCTTTTTTGTGATGTCTTTATCTGGTTTGGGTAACAAGGTAATGTTGGCCTCATAGAACGAATTTGGAAGTTTTTCTTTTCTATTTTTGGAATAGTTGAAAAAATAGGTATTAACTCTTCTTTAAATGTTTGGTAGAATTTGTCTTTGAAGCTATTTAGCTCTGGACTTTGTTAAGAGTTTTCTGATTACTGATTCAATTTCCTTGCTAGTAATCAGTCTGCTCAAATTTTCTATTTCTTCCTGTTTCAGTGTTTTAATCCATTCCAGGAATTGATCCATTTCTTTTAGCTTATCCAGTTTGTTGCCATATAATTTTTCATAATATTCTCTTATAATTATATTTCTGTGATGTTGGTTGTTACTTCTCTCATTTGTGATTTTGTTTGCATCCTTTCTTTCTCTTTCTTTTTGATAAGTCTGGCTAGAGGTTTATCAATTTTACTGATTTTTTTTCAAAGAACTCCTGGTTTCATTGATCTATTTTTTTTTTAAGTTTCTGTATCATTATTTCTACCTAATCTTTATTATTTCCTTCTTTCTGTTGGTTTTGGGTTTGGTTTACTCTTCTTTTTCTTTCTCTTTTACATGTAAGGTTAGGTTTTTTATTTGAGATCTTTTTTATTGTTTCTTGAGGTAAGCCTGGATTGCTACAAATTTCTCTCTTAGAACCACTTTTGCTACATCCTGAAAATTTTGGACCATTATATATTTTCATTTGTTTCCATATAATTTTTTTTCTTCTTTGGTTTCTTGGTTGACCCATTCATTGCTTACTAACATGTTATATAACCTCTATGTATTTCTGGTCTTTGCAGATTCTTTTTCTTCTAGTTGATTTCTAGTTTCATGACATTGAGATCAGAAAAGGTACATGGTATGACTTTGATCTTTTTGCATTTGTTGAGACTTGTTTTGTAGCCTAAAATGTGATCTGTTCTGGAGAATGTTCCATGGACACTTGAATATGTATTCTGCTGTTTTAGGATAGAATGTTCTGGATGTTATCTGTGAAATCCATCTGGTCCAGTGTGTCATTGAAAGCCACTGTTTTCTTATTGATTTTCTGTTTGGATGATCTGTTCATTGATGTAAGTGGGGTGTTAAAGTTCCCGACGTATTGTTACTAAGTTTTTTATGTATTTGGGTACTCCCATGTTGGGTACATAAATATTTATAATTATTATATCTTCTTGTTGGGATTGTCTGCTTTATTATTATATAGTATCCTTCTTTTGCTCTTGTTACAGTCTTTGTTTTAAAGTCTATTTTGTCCAATTAAAGTATTGCTATCCTGGCTTTCTTTTGACATCCATTTGCATGATAAATGTTTCTCCATCCCCTTACTTTCAATCTGCAGGTGTCTTTAGGTCTGAAATGAGTCTCTTGTCAGCAGCATATAGATGGGTCTTGTTTTTTTTTTTTTGTTTTGTTTTTGTTTTTGTTTTTTTAATGCGCCCTGACACCCTATATCTTTTGATTGGAGCATTTAGTCCATTTACATAAAATTAATTATTGATAGGCCTGTATTTGCTGTCATTTTGTTTTACCTTGTTTTATGGTTGTTTTTGTAGTTTTTCTCTGATCCTTTCTTGTCTTTCTGTCTTTCATGGTTTGTTGGCTTTCTTTAGTGATATACTTGGATTCTTTTCTCTTTATTCTTTCCATATCTATTACTGTTTTTTTTTATCGTGTCACTTTCCCAGTGGTGTCCTTTGATAAACACTTTACTTTTTCAGGAAGTCCCAGAAACTGGGAGAAAAGTATTTGTGAAACACATATATGACAAATGACTAGTAGCCAGAAAATACAAGAAACTCCTACACCTCAATAATACACCACCATATAGCTGGTAAAAACTGACAAAAAATTAGAAAAGACACTTCACAAAAAAAGACACACATACTAGTCAAAAAGCACTTGAAAAAAGCGCTCAACATCCTGGGTCCTCTGGAAAATACATACTAAATTACAGTGAGACACTACTACATATCTACCAGACAGTTTAAATTAAAAAGCCTCACAATATCAACTATTGGCAAAGTTGTGAAGCAATAGGCTCCTCGTACGTTGTTAGGGGGAATGTAAACTGGTACAAATACTTTGGTAAAAGGTGTGGCAGTTTCTTTTCCTTTTTTTTTTAAGATTTTATTTATTTATTCATGAGAGACCTAGAGAGAGAGGCAGATATACACAGGCAGAGGGGGAGAAGCAGACTTCCCGTGGGGAGCCCAACGTGGGACTTGATCCCGGGTCTCCAGGATCAGGCCTTGGGCTGAAGGCGGTGCTAAACCATTGAGCCACCCAGGCTGCCCACCTGGCAGTTCCTTAACCTACTTCTGAGGCCAGGTCAGAAAAGATGCAGCTTCTGTGTTGTCTGCTGTGACCCTTGCTTTTGGATCCCTGACCTACTATATAAGAAATTCTGCCACCGTGAGGCTACCGTGATGTGAAGCCCAGGCTACATGGAGAGACCGTGTATTGGTGGTAATTTAATTGACAGCCCAAACTGAGATCTCAGGTCATGGCTTTTGTCATGCATTGGACTTGTGAGCAAAGACCTTCTCATAAGTCAAGCCACCAGTTCCAGAATCTCCCAGGTTGAAATCCCATACATTCTTCGTGCCTTGTCTAAATTTCTGACCCCCAAAATCCATGAACATAACAAAATGTCATTTATTTTTAAGATTTTATTTATTTATTCATGAGAGGCACATAGAGGCAGAGGGAGAAGCAGGCTTCCCGTGGGCAGCTTAACGTGGGACTCGATGCCAGGACCCCAGGATCATGCCCCAAGCCAAAGGCAGACACTCAACCACTGAGCCATCCAGATGTACCACAAATGGTTGTCTTAAGCTGTTACTTTTTAGGGTCATTTGTTAAGCAGCAATGTTAACAGGAGCCCCATGCACCAACACATGCCAGAGAATTAAAATGCTAAAAATACGTAGTCCTCAAACTTTAATTTTTAATTGTTTGAGAGATAGTTTGATAGCCTATAGTACCTCAGAGTTGTGGCTTTCCAGTTCTTTAATTGCAGAGATTGAGAAATCTTATACCACATCTTGGAGGTTACTCTTTTGAAAATATCTCCACATTTAAATAGAATGCAAAATATGCCCCCCAAAATGACTCTTTGTACTTGTATTCTCCACCTGGAAGAATGGTGAACTCTCTTCCTTTCACCTGAACTGACCCAGGTGAGGTAGGGGCTTTTGTGAATTTAGATGTGTTTTCCATCTGAAGAAGTAAACTGTGATCTCATTTTCCAAGACTGCGTTTGATTTTTTGAATTCTAATTTATTTTAAAATGTACATACAATAAGATTTATGCATATTGGTATACAGTCCTAATGATAGTAACGAATCCCCAGAGTTGTGTGACTACCACTATAATAAAGATACAGAATAGTTCCATCACTTCTGTTTCCCCACAAAGAAAAAAAAAAGGAAGAAGAAGAAAGAAAGATGCTTTCTCCTGAGTAATACGTAGGAAAGGAATGGGATCATATGCTAGGCATATTTAATTTTGTGTGAAACTATTAAACTTTTTTTCTTAGAGGTTTTCTACATCTTTTGTTAGATTTTCCCCCTAGATATTGGATATTTTTTGGTCCTATTATAAATGTTACCTTTTTTTAGTGGTTGCCCCGGAGCTTGCAATATATATTTATAATTAATCCAAATCCACTTTTAAATAACTTTATACTACTTTATGGGTAGTGCAGGAACATGTATTAATAAGATACTCCTAATTCTTCCCTGCCATCCTTTATATCATCATTGTCATTTATTTCACTTATACAGAAGCACATGCATATTACATATATATACATAAGTGAATATATCATTGCTGTTATTATTTTGAACAACCTGCTGTTGGATCATTTAAGAATAAGAAAAATCAAAACTTTTATTTTCCTTCACTTATTCCTTCTCTAATGCTTTTTCTTTATGTAGATCGAAGTTGCTGACGTATATGAATTTCCTTCTTTCTGACGAACTTCTTTTAACATTTCTTGGAGGCAGGTCTGCTGGCACAAGTTCTCTCAGTGTTTGTTTGTCTGAGAAAAAGCCTTAATTTTCACTTTCACTTTTGAAGAATAGTTTTGCAGGATACAGATTTTTGGGTTGGTGGTTTTTTTTTTTTCCTCTGTGTTTTAAATATTTCACATCCCTCTGTTTTTGCTTACATGGTTTCTGAGTAGGATATAGTTCTCTTTGATTCCCTAGGGGTAAAGTGACCCCCCCCCACCTCCAGCATCTTCCCATCATTTTTTTTCTTTATCTTTCGATTTTCTACGGTTTGAATATGCCTTTGTGTAGTTTTGGGGTGGTGGTGGTGGTATTTATCCTGCCGAGTGTTCTTTGAGCTTTCTGGACCTGCAGATTGGTGTCCGACATTAATTTGGGGAAATTCTCAGTTATTACCGCTTTACATATTTCTGCTGTTCCTTTCTTTCCTTTGCTTTTAATATTCTCAATAAACCTTTTTTAGATGTTACCAAGTTCTCAGATGTTCTGTTTTTTGTCTTTAGGGCTTTTTTAGTCTTTTTTTCTCTTTGCTTTTCAGTTTGGGATGTTTCTGTTGACACATCCTCAAAAGCAGAGATTCTTTCCTCAGCTGCGTACTAATGAGGCATTCTTCATTTCTGTTACAGTGTTATTTCTAACATTTCTTGATTCTTAGAATTTCCATCTCTGCTTGTATTCATCAGTTCTTGCATGTTGTCTTCTTTCTCCAATAGATTTTAAAATTTTGTTTTAAATTCAGTCTGGTAATTATAACATTCCTGTCATATCTGAGTGTTCTCATTCTTGCTCTGTCTCTTCAAACTGTATTTTTTGCCTTTTAGTATGCTTTGTAATTTTTTGGTTGAAAGCTGAACATGATGTACTATGTAAAAAGAACTCTGGCGTAAATAAGCCTTTAGCGATAGTAAGGTATGGGCAAGGGGAAGTGTTCTCTATTGCTATGATTAGGTATCAGTCTTTTAGTATGCCTATGTCCCTTGTGAACTTCACAGACACTGTCCTTTTTTTCTTTTTTTTTTAAGTTTTATTTATTCATAAGAGACGCACAGAGAGGCAGAGACATAGGGAGAGGGAGGAAAGCAGCTCCCTGTGGGAGCCCAATGTGGGAGTCAGTCCCAGGACTCTGGGATCATGACTTGAGCCAAAGGCAGATGCTCAACCACTTAGCCACCCAGACACCCCCACAGACACCTTTCATTTTCTTCTCTCCTCTCCTTAGGCAGAAGGCTCCAGGGGGCTGGAGTTGAGTAATTCCCTTGCCTCAGGTCATTTAGGCTCTGATAAAACCCCAATAGGTTAGGTTCTGGTAAGAATAGTTTCTCTTGAGGGCAGACCTTGTTATGAAGCACAGAATGTTCTGGCATATTTTAAAATGGTTTACTTTTCCACCTTCCTGCCGTAAGCCAGAGGGGATTTTTCTTTGATCTTCACCATGAGAACCTAGTTGAGCTCCTGGAGATAAAACTCAGAAAAGTATGTGACTTGATGACTGGCTTCCCCTGGAGTTTTTATCTCAGATTTGTCCACCCTGAGCCTCCAGAGATTATCAATTACAGTTCAGATTTTCTTACCCTGCTGCTGGTTCCCATGGATATTTCTGGTCTGGTAAGTCGTGATTCTCTATATCTACCTGTATGTCTGTCTTTTCTAATTTGGAGGGAAGAGGTTTGTGCTGCCACCTCCCTCCTCTGTCAGATCTAAGAAGGGTTGTCGATTTTTCGGTTTGTTCGGCCTTTTTACTTCCTGTATTGTTTATTATTATTATTTTTTATTTTTAAAAAGATTTTACTTATTTGCGAGAGTGAGTGCAAAAGCAGGGTGAGTGGCAGGCTGAGGGAGAAGGAGAAGCAGGTTCTCCACTGAGCAGGGAGCCCAATGTGAGGCTCCATCCCAGGACCCTGGGATCATGATGACCTGAGCTGAAGACAGATGCTTAACCCGCTGAGCCACCCAGGTGCCCCTCTATATTGTTTTTTAAAGTGACTGTATCATTTTCTGTTTTTACCAAGAGTCTTTGAGAGTTCTGGTGCTTCCACATGCTTGCCACATGTTATATGGCTTGCCTGTTTAGTGTTAGCCATTCTAACCCATGTGCATTAGTATCTTATTATAGTTTTGATTTGGATTTCCTAGTGATTAATGATGTTAAACTTATTTTCTTTTTTAAAAAAATTATTTATTTATTTATGAGAGAGAGAGAGAGAGAGAGAGAGAGAGAGAGAGAGGCAGAGACATAGGCAGAGGGAGAAGCAGGCTCCACGCACCGGGAGCCCGACATGGGATTCGATCCCGGGTCTCCAGGATCGCCCCCTGGGCCAAAGGCAGGCGCCAAACCGCTGCGCCACCCAGGGATCCCGTTAAACTTATTTTCAAGAGCATCTTTGCCATCCATATATCTTCTTTGATAGGCTATCCCCAAGTTTTTTTTTTCCCAGTTTTTGGGTTATTTTTTTCTGAGTTATGGGAGCTCTTTATACAACTCTTTGTATCAGATATATAACTGCCACATGTTTTTTCCTTGTGGCTTGTGTTTTTATTCCTTTAAAAGTATCTTTTAAAGAGCAAAAGTTTTAAATTCTGATTGAGTCAGATTTATCAGTTGCTGCTTTTATGGATTATGCTTTTGGTGTTTTATCTAAAGAAATCTTTATTAATCCAAGGTCACAAAGATTTTCTATTTTCTTTTGGAAGCCTTATAGTTTTAGGTTTTACATTCAGGTCTATGATCCACTTTGAGTCAATTTTTTTGTTTGTGATGTGAGGAATGGATTGAAGTTGTATTTGTTTGCATGTAGATATGTTCTTCCAGCAGCGCTTGTCAAAAAAAAAAAAGATCATTTCTCCACTGAATTACTGTTTTCAATTACTTTGAACTGTTTTTGAAAATCAGTTGCCCATATATGAATGGGCCGATCTCTAGACCTTTATTTCTGGTTCTTTTTTTTTAAGATTTTATTTATTTATTTATGAGAGACACACAGAGAGGAGAGAGGCAGAGACACAGGCAGAGGGAGGGCTCTGCATGGAGCCCGACGTGGAACTCGATCCCGGGACCCCAGGATCAGGCCCTGGGCTGAAGGCAGACACTCTACCACTGAGCCACCTGGGCTGCCCCCTTTTTCTGATTCTTAATCATCTGTCTTGTCACCAGTACCACACTTTCTTGACAGTGTCTTCATAAGAAGTCTTGAAATAAGGTAGTGTTAGTCCTCCAACTTTGTTCTTCTTTTTCAAAGCTATTTTGGCTATACTTGGTCTTTTTATTTCCTTTGGAATGTTGGAATATGCCTGTCAGTTTCCACAAAAACCCTATTGGGATTTTGATTGCTATTGCATTGAATCTATAGATAAATTTGTGGACAATATTGAGTCTTCTGACTCATGAATATGGTATCTCTCTCTGGGATTGCATTTGTCTTAGAAAAATGCTTTACAGTTTTCAGGGAACAGGCCTTGCATATCTCTTGTCAGATTTATTCCCAATCATTTCATTCATTTTGGATGCTTTTGTAAATTTTGTTTTTAATTTCAAATTCCACATTACTAGTATATAGAAATAGGATTGATATTTGTATAATTATCTTATATCCTGCTACATTGCTAATAAACTTGCTTTTAGTCCTAGTAGCTTTCTAATTCCATCGGGTTTTCTACGTTGATAGTCATATCATCTATGAATAAAAGCAGTTTTACTTCTTTGTTTTTAAACTGGATTTCTTTGTTTTCTTTTTCTTTCTTTATTGCACTAACTAGAAGTACCAGTACAATGTTGAGTAGAAGGTG
The DNA here is from genome assembly GCF_905146905.1 of Nyctereutes procyonoides. Taxonomy (NCBI): domain Eukaryota; kingdom Metazoa; phylum Chordata; class Mammalia; order Carnivora; family Canidae; genus Nyctereutes; species Nyctereutes procyonoides. The sequence continues at coordinate 38,359,087 of NW_026575125.1, read as the reverse complement.
TCAGAGAGAACACTGTTCTCTTGTTCCTAAAATAGAGGGAAGGCATTTGGTTTTGCACATTGAGTACAATGTTAACTAAGAGTTTTTGGTAGATATCTTTTATCAGTTTGAGGAAGTTCCTTTCTATTCCTATTTTGTTGAGTGCAAAATTTTGTCAAATCCTGAGATGCCTAGGTGGTTTAGCAGTTGAGCATTTGCCTTCAGCTCAGGGCATGATCCTGGGATCTTGGATGGAGTCCCCCACTGGGCCCCTTGCAGGGAGCCTGCATCTTTCTCTCCCTATGTCTCTGCCTCTCTCTGTGTGTCTCTCATGAATAAATAAATAAAATCTTTAAAAAAAATTTGTCAAATCCTTTTCCTATATCTATTGAGATGAATGTATTGGTTTTCTGTTTTAGTTTATTAATATGGTGACTTACATTGATTTTCAAATGTTAAACCTTGTATTTCGGAGATAAACCTCACTTGGTTATGATGTGATTTTTGTCTTTTAAATAATGTTGTATTTAATCTTCTATAGTTTTGTTTGGAATTTTTACATCTCTTTTCATTAAGCCTCATAGAATGAGTTGCCTGCCTGTCATTGGCAGATTACTTTACCTGTTGAGATTTTATTTTTTTATTTGTAAAAGAAAGAGCCTGGATAAATGATTTATCCATTATTTTCTATTATAATGGAAAATAGTCTTTTCTATTATTCATATTTTTTCATGGTTTGCATTTATCTTAATCTTTTAAAATCATTTTACATTAATTTTATGATACATAAAAGAATTGTAGCATAAGTATATTAAATGATAAATATACATATATTGAGACTGACTGCTCAAAACATTTTAAACAAAAGGGTATTTAAGCAAAAACTTCTTGGAAACACTGCTGTATATAATTCTCCTGACTAGCAGGGCTAGGCTTTCTCAAAAGCCTCAGTCTTTCCCACCTGGGACACTTTACTATGAGGTTGAGGCTGCATTGGATACTTAGATAAAACCTCATTTCATCCTTAAAATAACTCTGCAAGCAGACTCATTAGTTAACTCAAGGTCACAGAGCTAATTAAGGGGAGAGCTAGAATTCAGACCTAAGTTTGATTCCAAATCTGATACTCTGTTTTTTAAAACTTAAATGAGGGGTACCTGGTCATTCAGTCAGTTAAGCATCCAAATCTTGATTTCAGCTCAGGTCATGGTCTCAGGGTCCTGGGATCAAGCCCCCTGTTGGGCTCCACAGTCAGTGAGGAGTCTGCTTGAGGATTCTTTCCCTCTCCCTCTTACCTTCCCCCTCAATATAAATGAAAAGATCTTTTTAAAAAAATAAATGAGTAAATAAATGAAATCATAATTATGAAAATCTTACATATACCAAAATGTATGGAAATTAGAAGACACTAATATACCCACTACCCAGAAGTAACAAATGTTAACATTTTTCTACATTCTATTTTTATCTTTTTTAAAAAAATAAATACAAAGTGGAAATGTAGCTAAAGCCCCCTCCTTCAGCATCTCTTTCCCTTACCAGTATCAATATGTATATATGATCCCCATGCTTAATTTTTTCCACATATGTATGTATCCAAAATAACTTAGGATATTGTATTGGCCACTTAACAGCATACATAGTGATACAGCACAATGTGTGTGTGTGTGTGTGTGTGTGTGTGTGTATCCCTTTGCATCTTGCTATTTCCAATCACCATGATTTTGAGATATTTCCATGTCAGTATGTATAGGTCTAATTTGTTTATTCTAGTTGTTTTATGGTATTCCATTTTATGAATAAACTATAGTCTATCAATGTATTTTTATTTATTATAATTTTTTATCATTTTATTATTTTTTTTCATATGATTAAGTATACTCTTTAATCTCCATCCCATATTTCACCCATCCTCCTACCCACCTCCCCTCTGGTAACCATCAGTTCTTTATAATTAAGAGTTATCTGTCTTGGTTTCTCTCTCATTTTTTTTTCCCTGTGCTTCTTTGTTTTGTTTCTTAAATTCCACATATGAGTGAAATCATATGGTATTTATCTTTCTCTGACTGACTTATTTCACTTAGCATTATACTCTCTAGGTCCATCCTTTGTGTTGTTGCAAATGGCAAGATCTCATTCTTTTATATTGCTCGGTAACGTTCCATTATATTCATTCATCTATTTTTTAAATAAATTTTTCAACACTCATTTATTTGAGAGAGAGCAGGCGAGTGAGTGGGGGAAGGAGCAGAGGAAGGAGGGATAAGAGACACCACCCTGAGTGCAAAACCCCATGCAGGGTCCGATCCCACCATCTGAGCTGAAACCAAGAGTTGGATGCTCAACTGGCTGAACCACCCAGGCATCCCTAGTCATTCATTTATTAATGGACATTTGGGTTGCTTCTATAGTTTTGTTATTGTAAATTATGCTATCATTTTCTTATTGTATTAGTTTCCTGTGGCCAACGTAACATACTACCACAACTAAGTGGCTTAAAACAACAGAAATGTACTCTTACAGTTCTGGAGGCCAGAAGTCTCAAATCAGTATCACCAGGCTGAGATCAAGATGTCAGCAGGGTCATGCCACCTCTGGAAGTTCTGTGGGAGAACATGATCCTTGCTTCTTCCAGTGGCTGATGGCATTCCTTAGCTTGTGGCCACATTACTTCAACCTCTGCTTGTGCCTTCATGTTACCTCCTACTACTGTGTGTGTGTGTTCTCTCTCTCTTGCTCTTTCTTTTAAAGATATATGTGGTGGATAATCCAGGATGATCTAGGATTTAAGATCCATAGTTCAAGATCCATAAATTAATCACAACTGCAGAGACTTTTTTTTTTCCCAAATAAAGTAGTGTTTACAAATTCCAGAGATTAGGACCTGATATGTTTGGGGGTCATTCTTCAGTGCTCTCCTACTTATGAACAATTATATTGCTATTACAAATAGCCTTGTACATGTCTCTGTAACTATGTGCTAGTTTCTCCAGAATAGTAACCTAGAAGTAGAATTGCTGGCTTCATAGACTGTATCTTCAACTTTACTAAAGAATGTTAAATTACTCCTCAGAGTGGTAGCACCAATATGTATTTTTATACTTTGCATTTTACGCATTTTTCTGTTGGGATTTAAGTCTTATTACTTTGTTCTTGATACATTTTGGATGTGAGTTGGCTATATGCATCACAGACACATTCTCTATCTGGATTTCTTTTTGCACTTTCTGTATGGAGTCTTTTGCCATGTGGAAGTTTAAATTTTTTATTGTAAATCATTGTATCCACTCTTTTTTTCCTTTATGGCTTATGAATTTTGCATCCTCTTTAAGAAACTATGAATACCAGGACACCTGGATGGCTCAGTGGTTGAGCGTCTACCTTTGGCTCAGGGTATGATCCCGGGGTCCTGGGATCGAGTTCCACATTGGGCATCCCGCAGGGAGTCTGCTTCTCCCTCTGCCTGTGTCTCTGCCTCTCTCTGTGTGTCTCTCATGAATAAATAAATAAAATCTTTAAAAAAAAAGAATTAAAATTCTCCACACACACACAAAAGAAACTATGAATACTGTATGACTTGCCAATTGTCCCAGCACCATGCAGTGAGTAAATCTGTCCTTTTCCCAGTGGTTTGTATTGACACATCTGACATGTTTCATGGGCCCGTATCCATATGAATCAATTTCCAAGTTTTAATTTTGCTAAATTCCCCTACCTGTCTAGCCCGAGGCCAAATACCACTGGTTTTAATTTGTTACTGTAGCATCATGACAAGTCGTGATATATAGCGGTGTTCTAATTTTTCTGCTGACTATTCCTAGGCCTTGAATTTTCCATATCAATTTTATGACCACTTTTTCTGTTTCTTTTAAAAAGCCAGATTGGATTTTGACTGGAGTTGTGTTGAACTTATAAATTTACTGGGAGGCATAATTGCTGTCACTCTGAAACAGAGACTTCCTACTTGTGAATGTGGTACACTTTGTTTTATAATACAGTTTTGTTGTTATTGCGAATGTTGTCTTTTTACTTTAAAATTACATTTCTAGGGTGCCTGGGTGGCTCAGCGGTTGAGCATCTACCTTTGGCTCGGGGTGTGATCCTGGGGTCCTGGGATCGAGTCCTGCATCGGGTTTCCCGCAGGGAGCCTGCTTCTCCCTCTGTCTAGATCTTTGCCACTTTCTCTGTGCCTCTCATGAATAAATAAATAAAATCTTTAAAATTAAATTAAATTAAATTAAATTTCTAATTGGTTGATGTTGGTATATATAAGTAGTACTGATTTTTGTATTTGATCTCATTTTCTCTTTAGAGTTCTGTAGATTCTTTTGGATTCTATTTTGGGCCATATCATATAAACTGCAAATAATGACAGATTTGCCTTTTCTTTTAATCTTTATGGTATATATATAACATATATATATCACCATATGATATATATGTGATATATTTATATATCACCTAGGAGCTGCAGTGTAGTATATGAGAGACGTAGTAATAGCACATATCCTTATCTTTTTTCCTAACTTTATTCTAATACTTCACCATTAAGTATTCCACTTGTCATAGGTTTCTAGTAGATGCAGACCTTTTATTTCAGTTTTTCACATCTTTGTTCACAAAGGAAATAGCCCTAATACTTTTTCTTTCTCATACTGGCTTTGTCCATTTTATATATCTGTGTTTCATAACATTCTCATAAGATGAGTTTCAGAACATTTACTCGTTTTTAGAGCAGTTTGCAAAATGTAGGTATCATTGGTTCTATGAAGGTTTTGTAGAAGTTGCCTGTAAAACCATATATCCTTTCCTTTTTTCTGTGGGTAGATTTTTAATTAGTGCTTCACTTTGTCTAAGGATAATACATCTTATTCCAGATTTCTATTTCTCCTTGGGTTGGAAAATTATATATTTTCTAGAAACTTCTTTCATTCTGACTAGATTAAAAATGTTATCACCTTTTTTGCTCTTGTGCTGTTGATCTGTGCCTTTTCCCTTCATTTAAAATCAATTTTACTGGAGTTTTTTATTTGACTAGTTTTTCTTTTAATTTTTGAATTTTTTTTTATTTGACTAGTTTTAAAAGCGTCAGATTTCAGTTGTTAACCCTCTTTGTTTTTGCCTTGTTTTGTATTTCATTATTTCCTCCTCTTGTTTTTTATTATGTCCTTCTTTGTATTTTCTGTTGTATTTCTTTTCTAACTTCTTGCACTGGACATTTGTTTCATTGATCATCAGTCTTTATTCTCTGAGAAATACAGTTAAGGCTTAGTGTTTATTGGTCTTCATATGTAAATATTGCCTAATTTCGGCCAATTAATTATTTTTAAAAAATTTCCAAATGTGTATAAGGTTAGCTTTTAGTTCTTGATTTCTCTTTTTATTACATTTACTTAGAGAATATGGTTTGCATGACACTGATTCTTTGATATTTATTGAGACTTCCTTTGTAACTCTGGGGCTAAATGTTATTTTCTGAAATTTATTTTTTTGTTTTGAAGTTTAATTGGATTAATACTTCTAGATTTATAATTAGCTTCCCTTGACCTTTTGAAGATTTTCCATCGTCTTCTGCCTTCCATTGTGGTTATTGGTTAAGTCTCTTGTTAAAATAATTGCTCCTCTGTAGTGGTGTGCCTTTTTTATTCTCATGTTGCCTTTCTCTTTGTTTTCGGTGTTCTGTAGTTTCGTTGCTATGTATCTTGGGATTATTTGTAACTGTTCAATTTGAGAATTATTGTGAGCCATTGTCACTTCAAGTATCTTCCTTTTGTCCATTCTGTTTTCCTCTTCAAACTCTCAATCTGTTCTCTTTGTGTCTTAACTTCTTGTCACACTTCTCTCTCTTCTCCATGTCTTTTAACCTCTCATTTATTCTTTTCACTTATTTTTCATTCTGTGCTACATTGTTAAAAATTTTTTTAAAGATTTTATTTATTTATTCATGAGAGACACAGAAGGAGAGAGAGGCAGAGACACAGGCAGAGAGAAGCAGGCTCCACACAGGGAGCCCGACGCAGGACTCGATCCCGGGTCTCCAGGATCACGCTCCGGGCTGAAGGCAGCGCTAAACCGCTAAGCTACTGGGGTTGCCCTGTTATAATTTTCTTTAAATCCATCATCCAGGGGATCCCTGGGTGGCGCAGCGGTTTGGCGCCTGCCTTTGGCCCAGGGCCCGATCCTGGAGACCCGGCATCGAATCCCACATCAGGCTCCTGGTGCATGGAGCCTGCTTCTCCCTCTGCCTGTGTCTCTGCCTCTCTCTCTCTCTGTGACTATCATAAATAAATAAAAATTTAAAAAAAATTAAAAAAAATAAATAAATCCATCATCCAGTTCATTGATTCAGTGACTCTACCTTATAGTTCCTTTAAGTGCTTATTTAGTTGTGTGTGTGTATTGAATATACTTCTGTTATTTTCCATGGCATCTCGTTCTTTATGGTCTCTCTGTGTTTTATCTCTTTAGTAATTCTTTTCTTTTTGGGGCGCCTGGGTGCCTCAGTGGTTGAGCATCTGCCTTTGGCTCAGGTTGTGATTCCAGTGTCCTGGGATTGAGTCCTCCATTGGGCTCCTCACAGGGAGCCTGCTTCTCCCTCTGCCTGTGTGTATCTCATGAATAAATAAATAAAATATTAAAAAATTATTTTCTTCTTAAAGATTTTTATTCATTTATTTGAGAGAGACCAAGTATGCATGCATGCACAGGAGCAGGGGAAGGGACAGAGAGCCCATCATGGGAGCTTAATCCCAGTACTCTGGGATCATGACTTGAGCTGAAGTCAGATGCTTAACCTACTGAGCCACCCAGGCACCTCTCTTTAATAACTCTAAACATAATAATTTCATAGTCCATTACCAATTTTTATTCTATTGTCCCACATTCATGGGGTGTTTATCTTTCCGTTTATCTGCTGACTCTCACTCATGGTTGGTTATTTCCTTTTATGTTTTCTAAGCTTGTCTTAAACTGACTTCCCACACTACAGTGTTCCTTTGCTATTTGAGTGGGTCCTTCAGAGTAGTTTTGTTTCATTTTGTTTTGTTTTAAACCCTCTTATTTTGAACTAACTCTAGACTTATAGAAATGTTTCCAAAATATTACAGAGAATTCCCATATACTCCTTGCCCAGCTTCTCCTGATGTTAGCATCTAACCATAGTGCAGTTATCAAAATCAGGAAATTGACACTGGGACAATACTCTAAAACTAAATATCTTATTTTAATTCCACCAATTTTTTTCACTAATGCCCTTCTTCTGTCCCAGGATTCTATCTGGGATCCCATGCTGCACTAGTTTTTTCTTAGTTTTCTGTAATATATAATGTTTCTTCAGTCTTTGCCTTTTTTAAAACAGATTTTTATTTATTTGAGCAAGAGAGAGAGAGAGAGAGAGAGCATACAGAGGGAGAGGGAGAAGCTAACTCTCTGCTGAGCAGGGAGTCCAACGTGGGACCTTATCCCAGGACCCTGAGATCATGACATGAGCCAAAGGCACATGCTTAACCAACTGACCCATCCAGGCACCCTAGTCTTTCTTTGTCTTTTATGAGCTTGATATTTTTGAAGAGTATTGATCAATTATTTTGCAGAATATCCCTGAGTTTGGAGTTATCTAATGTTTTCCTGTGGTTGGACTAAAATTATACATTTTTGGTGAGAATACTACAGAAATGATGTGCCCTTCTTAGGGTATCATATCAGGGGGCTCATGATGGCAAAATGTCTTACTACGTAATATTGGCCTTGATCACTTAAAAGGCAGTGTTTGCCGGATTTCTCCATTGTAAAATTACTTATCTTTCCTTTTGTAGTGAATGAATACCTTGAGAGAAATGATTTGCGACTATGCAGATCCTGCCTTTCCTCAAACTTTCACCTACTAATTTTAGCATCAAGTGGTAGAACTTTCAGGGTAGTTTCAGTTTTACGTCTCTGGATTGGCTTATAAACTGGACTTAATTTCATCTTAATTTTGATATTAATTTATTGCTTTGGCACTTTCTACTGTAAATGGGTAAAATAAATTTATAACTCCAAATTTTTATTTGGCAGAATATTGGCTTTGAGTTCTGCAAGATAACGGTTTTTTTCTTTTTAATTAATTTATTTTGGGTGCTCAGAGACTCAGCAGAGAAAAGATCCATTGTCATCTTTCTTGGCCAACAGGCAGAGTTTATGAAGCCGTTTACAGTTTTAGCTTTGTGCACAGGTTTTGTGTGTAGGAGTTCCAGATTGTTATCCTCCTTGGCCAGAGGCCTTGTCTCTTGTGCCTGAATGAGCATTGAAATCTAGGCTCTTACCTGTTAATAATGTTTGATTCTCATCTCCCTCATGCAGCACCCTATTAGCTTGTACTATACCTTCCCCTCTGGCCGTCAGCTACCTCTTTGCCTTGGTACCTGCTACATTTTCTCTCCTTTTTCACAAGCTCAGCCAGGAGTTTGAGTTTTAATTGCTGCCTTGTCTACCATTTTGCCACACACAAACTCTCTGCCATGCCATATGGACTCTCTAAAATTACACTAGAGAAAATACTGACTAGACACATTATTATTAATACCTGTGCTGAAGTGGATTTGGCTTTGCTCATACAGGCCTAGTTAAAATCAACTCCACTATTTAAAAATCTTAATAACTCTCAGGCTTTTCTCTTTCTATTTTAGAAGCATATCCATTCTTATAGCCTTGAGTTTTATGGGATGCTAGAAAAAATTCTTGGCATTTTAGAATAAATAAACCATATAATGTTGTGCCAAAACAGATAGACTATTTCTTATGTTTCTAAAGAGTGGAAAAAGGACCAACTCTTTTTCTGAGGTTTTATATATACATATATATTTATACTGTGTTTCTTTTATTTCTTTTTCCATGATTATATTCTTGTGGGAGTGGGTAAATCATTAACAGTGAAACGACTGTTTCATCCAAAATTCAGTGTTCTAATGGTCTGTTTTCTAAATGAAGTTTCTATGAATAAAAGCATGGCAGCTATGTGGTCATCTAGTTGGTAACAAATGACCAGGTTAGTGCCACCCAAGCTTTCTTCTGTAATTAGAATCCAAATTTTGTTTTAAAAAAGGAGAACAGTAACAAAATGATAATTTTTTTTGTTGCACAGAGGACAATTAGGATGTAAAAATTATGATAAACTGAGAGAATACTGCAGAGTAGGGAGGGAATGACACTTGGGCCCCCATAGGGCATGCCTGCCTGGCCATTTTTCATCCACGTAAATTTTGCAACCCAATATCTTGAGTGTGGAAGGCACGCTTCAGTGTAGTGTTTAACCATGTATGTTTATCATTCATTCCACGAGCATACTTTAAGCACTTACTCTAGTAGTGGTAAGGCCTCATGGTGTGTGATGGGGCTCAGAGGTCAGTGAGCTGCACCTGGAGATGCCAGCCTCATCTCTGAACCTCTGTCACCTACCATGGAAACTGTTGTTTCTGGGCTGCCCATTCTGGGTCCTCTTTTCCCATACCATTTTGGAGAGGAGGGGGGCTCTCCTCTGCTGTCCAGCTTTCTCCCACCCCTGAAGATATGGTTCAGATTACTGTTCTTCCCTTAAGGTATTCCCAACTCACAGCCATCCCTGCCTCTTTGGTCTCGATGCATTTATGTCGAGTGTCACTCAGCACATCATTTTCTTTCCTCATGCATGTTAGTTGAATAAATGAATGGATGAATATATGAACAAGAGCAGTGCCCTTCATTTGGATTCAGTTTTCACTCACTTAGTAGTTACAATCCCCTTGAAAGGGTGTTCCTAGACTGATTTTGGCCTTTCTCAATGGACAATTCATTCAACCATCTACTAATAATTATATGATACCAAATACTTTCATGCTGCTGCCCATACAACAAGTGCTGTACTAATTGCTTTCTGTGTAACTCATCCAATCCTCCCAGCAGCCCTAAAAAGTAGATACTGATATTAGTTTCATTTTACAGATGAGGCCACTGACACACAGAGCGCTTAAGGCACCCACCGAACATGGCTTATTAACTTGCAGAGCTGGAATCAGCACCAGGCAGTCTAGCAGTTTCATCATGAATTAAGATTTAGAGTAAAACTGGTGACATGTGACTCCTTGTTCTGCCCCTCTAATGCCTTATGGTCTTCACCTGTGAATTGAGACTAATTCAAGAGATTACTGAGGTGGAGAGATTGAATGAGTTAAAGATATGCTGCTCAACACCTAGCCAGTAAATATCCAGTGATGGTAGTTCCATGGACTTCTCCTCACCGCTGGCCATGTGGAACTTAGATACTGGGCCTGGAAACCATGGGTGTGCCCTCGAATGGCCCAAAAGCTGTCTTTCACCAACCTTGAGATCTTTGCTCTCACTCATTGAAATCTTTTGCCTTGCCTCCACCCTTTCTGGAAGGCTCTCCTCCAGAATGGGGCAGTGGGGTTAGGATTTAAAAAACTTCCTGGGTATGTACCCCTTCAGCTTTTTTCTTCTATGAGATGTGTTTTTTTTTTTTTTAACGGATTTATATTCTGTCTTGTTTCAAAAATGGATTTAGGAAAAAAAATGGATTGAGTTACTAAGCTGCAAACAATTCTATGACATAATGTGGATATACATAGGATAAAAGTGAGAGAAAACAGTAAAAGAAGGAGAGAACTATGGATCCCCAGGATAGGATTGACACACAGAGCATATTTTTTTAAAGATTATTTATTTATTCATGAGAGACACAGAAAGAGAGAGGCAGAGATACAGGCAGAGGGAGAAGCAGGCTCCATGCAGGGAGCCCAATGTGGGACTCGATCCCGGAACTCTGGGCTCACACCCTGAGCCGAAGGTAGATGCTCACCCACTGAACCACTCAGGCATCCCCCATAGAGTATATTTACAGACTCTGAAGTCCTGGACATTTACTAGATGTCAGCCAAAGGCTGGCTCTGACGTTCTTAGAGGTTGTCACTGAATGGGAGGCTATGAGCCTGAAGCAACAGTAAGCCAGTTGCTGAGGAGAAGGAATCCTAATGGAGGGCCCAAGAAAGATTCTCCACTGGCAATTCACATGGGGGGCCCTCTGGTAAGTGTGTATGAAGCAAGCATGAAGTGGCTGTGGTTGGCCACTGGTACTGTACATCAGCCCCGGGCAGACTGGAGTCTGGGAGTGACCACCGTGTGGCCTGGGAGGGACTGTGCTCCTGTGCCTGCCTGAGCAGCTCCCTCCTGCCTAGAACAGGAACCATGGCCCCTGAGGCAGCCAGGAAGTTAGGTTTGTGACTAACAACCAGCTTCCCTGTGTGGTTTTGACTGATTTCCTGCTCATTTTTCCTTTATTTCTTATAAGTCGAAATGTCAGACTCTTTTTTTTTAAGATTTTATTTATTTATTTGAGAGAGACCAGAGAGCACAAGCGAGGAGGGGGGAAGGAACAAAGGAGGAGGGAGAAGCAACCCCCACGCTGAGCAGGGAGCCCAACTTGAGATTCGATCCCAGGACCCCGGGATCATGACCTGAATTGAGGGCAGATACTTAACTGACTGAGCCACCCAGATGCCCTGAAATGTCAAACTTTTAATAGATTAACATATTTGTTTGATTTTTTGATTTTGAGCCATGTATGCTTTATCAGCATATGGATTTCTTGTATTACTTTTAAAACTGCTATATTTAGGCCTGATGTTCTGTGGTTATGTGCTAGGATCCGTTACATAATTTAAGCACGGGGTGTTTAAAACAAGAAGCCAGGAACAAGTTCTCATTATATTATCTGGATTAGAAATGATTTTCTCACTGACATTGCAAAGTTTAAAAGTTCTAGCCGCTGTCAAAGTGTAGGTGGTAAATCGTCTCAGTTGGATCCATGACTTATGATTAAGATAAGTGATTTAATTGTCATCCCAGTGCTGCTGCTCCCAAGCTCAGAATTCTTCATAGAAGACCAAAACAAATCCAAAAATAGGCCTCTGCAATATGTAAAAAATTTTCCTACTTCATATTTGGATAAGGAAGTAAATCATTGTGTTCATTAATATACTTCTTTCTTTTTTGATTTATTTCCTGGCATGAGAGATCCAGTTGCCTTAATGATAATCTGTCCATTGAGCATAAGCCAGAGAGTCTCCCCCAAGGCTTCTATGTGACTAAGTGGTCCTAGGGAAGGGCCACTGTAAGAATAGTATGTATTGGGACTTGTACAGCTCTCAGGGGCACCAAGCATGGAGATCCTCTTCTGGAGTCCCTCTGTCAGTGGTTGGGGTATAGGGACAAGGCTCACAGCTTTTCCTCTGCCACTTAGCCTCTTCTTTCCCTATCAGCTCCCCGCCCCCAATTTGGTTTCTTGGTCTCCAATCAAAAGCTTGTCTTCCTCCCCTTCTTCCTTCTCCCATCTTTCTTCCCTCCCTCTTTTCACGTTGACTTGGCAACATTTGTTGAGGGTGGATATGACTGGATCTGTCCTTTCCTTCATGGCTCCCTTCCTCCCTCCCCACAGATACATACATGCCCTGTGTGTGACAGAGCCTACAGAATTTGGAGAAGCACAACCACACACCAAATGCCGAGACTGTTCTAGAGGCCTCTCTGTGATTGCATAAATGGAGGGAAACTAAGCTCTACAGTATAGGAGAAGCCATGCAGATTCCCAAAGTGCTTTATTTTATCAAACTGGTTTTAATTATTTTTAGAAGATCTTTATGGTCACAACCAGATGTACAGTGGTCTCAGCAAGAGCAGACCATTTTGAGAAGCAAAATTTTCCCCAAAATAGGGAAAGAGTTGTATTAAATCGTACAAAATACATTTTTCTTTCTGAACTAAAAATTAATCAGGAGACAGTCATAGGAGACTGGACATTGCAGAAAACTCCCTAGTAAAATCAGAGAACTATCTTTAGAAATACCCTCAAACAGTTGGAAAGTAAGAGAGGGATTAAGAAGATAAAAAAGAAAAGCAGGTTTGAAGGGAGAAGGGGAACTAAATGGAATTAAAGCAATAACCAGAGATAATTCTTTAAGAAAAACCTTTTCTAAGCTAAAAAAAAAAAAAAAAGTCTGGAAATTAAGAGAATTCACTCTGTTTAAAACAAAATACATGAGAAGAGATTACTAGATACCCGTTGGTAAAAATGTAAAGGTCATATATAAGGAAAGAATCTCATGAAGAACATCGAAGCAAAACATAAAGCTTAAAAACACCACCACCAGCAGCAGAACCAGTGACTTAAAAACCAAAAAGATACGGCCTCAGGTAACAGAATGAATAGGCAATGGAATAAATCTTCAGTGCTTTGAGAATAAACAAATTGGGCACAATTGAATTGTGTGTGGGGACAATAGAAATCTTTTTAAACCTTCAAGAAAACTAAACAGAGTTTCTTCAGTAAATTATTCAAAGTAATACTTTAAGACATTACTGGGGAACATGACAAAATCAAAATTCACAACTCAAAAAGTTTCACGTACACACACACACACGATTATACATCTCAACTCCAAGGTAAAACTTTATTTCAAGAGGTGAATGATATTGTTACAAAAATCTAAAAGGATGATGGCATGATTTATGCCACAGACAAAATAGCCAAGTCTCAGCAAGAGAGAGTGGGGAAACGAAGGGCTGAATTCTTCACATTCCATCTTGAGAGTAAAATCTTATATTTCATCCTTATCTTTGAAAATTAGGTAGATCTAAGTTTAAAATATTTTCGGGCAATTTCAACTTCACCAAGATAGAATGGGGGGAATCTAATCATCATTTCACAATGTGTGTGTATAAAATCATCATGTTGTATGCCTTAAATATATATAATTTGTCGATTAGCTCTCAGTAAAGCTGGGGGAGGGGGAAGGAATTCTGGGGAGTGGGACCAGAGATTGGGGTAGTGAGGAGATTCATTATAAAACTTGTTATACTTTTTTCATTTGTACCATGATGCGTTCATTTTATATTAAAATCTATTATTAAGAAAAAGATACAGAAAAGCATTTTTATTTATTTATTTTATTTTTTTATTTACTTATGATAGTCACAGAGAGAGAGAGAGAGAGAGGCAGAGACATAGGCAGAGGGAGAAGCAGGCTCCATGCACCGAGAGCCCGATGTGGGATTCGATCCTGGGTCTCCAGGATCGCGCCCCAGGCCAAAGACAGGCGCCAAACCGCTGCGCCACCCAGGGATCCCCAGACAAGCATTTTTTTTTTTAATAATTTTTTTATTTATTTATGATAGAGAGAGAGAGAGAGAGAGAGAGAGAGAGAGAGAGAGAGGCAGAGACACGGGCAGAGGGAGAAGCAGACTCCATGCTCCGGGAGCCCGACGTGGGATTCGATCCCGGGTCTTCAGGATCGCGCCCTGGGCCAAAGGCAGGCGCCAAACCGCTGCGCCACCCAGGGATCCCCAGACAAGCATTTTTTAAGAAAAAAATTTGCAGAACTGAAGAGCAGAGTTAGTATGGTCTTTATTGCAAAAGACAAGTAGCAGGCCCTTGGGTGGCTCAATTGGTTAAGCATCTGCCGTTGGCTTAGATCAGGATCCCAGGGTCCTGGGTTGGAGCCCCACATTGGGCTCCCTGCTCAGCGGGGAGTCAGCTTCTCCATCTCCCTCTGCCTGCTGCTCTCCCTGCTTGTGCTCTCCCCCTCTCTCTGTCAAATAAATAAATCAAATCTTAAAAAAAAAAGACAAGTAGCAACAGAAGTTAATATTAATGATACATGGCAAACTAAAGCTAAAAAGCAAGCGGATAGGGCAAATAAGTCCTAGGAGATGCCTTGACCATCAGTGTACGCTCACTGATCACCCTTGGAACCACTGTAACCTGTTCTACCTGCTCAAGGTTGGCATATGATCACACTTATCTTTTACTTTCCCCTTCAATTTCTTGAGGTCTCATGAGCCATATTACCAGGAATTCCTCTTGAGGAATGAGCAGGTATTCCCCCAGAGACTGCTTCTCTCCCCCTTCCCCCTTAGTTGTCCAGGAACTCCAGGAGGGTTACTTTGTCCAAGGAGAATCAGACCAGTGTCAAACACCAGTGCTGTGGCTGCTTGCTGTAACAGGGCTGGTGTGGGGTGTTCTGCTAGGCTAATGGATGCCATTTGGCTAGGTAGAAAGTCAAAGGTTCAATTTTTAAGTTCAGAGAGACCTGATCATATCTGTAAAGCTTCAGGGAAACAACCCGTAGGGACCATGAAAGCGAAGACACAGATGATAAACTGGACAATTGATGGGTCAGTGAGCAGTTAAGGATGAAGAAGCAGCGAAGGTTGGGTCAAGACTTACGTGTGCCTTTTGTCATTCCCTCCAACAGATGTTTCAGACTCACTCACTCTTAAGCTCTTAACATCACCGTTAGCCTCCCTCTCATAGTACAAAACATGTCCAGGTTAACAGAGGATGTAGAGGTCCCTCCTGAGATACAAACCTCCCCCATATCCCTGGATCCGCAACTTGACACTCTTCCTTTTTCATCTCAGTAGAAAAGGTATCCCTTCCTGCCCCCCGCTGTCCAGAGCTAGCTTCCATGATGGTCTTTTCTCAACAAGAGCCCTGGAGCCCATCCTTGGCTCCATCCCCTTGCCCCATTCCCTCCACTCCAGCAGCCCTCCCTGGTATGCCTGCCTTCATATTGCTGAGTGCTCTGACATCCAACTCTGTTCATGCTGCTCTCTTGCTCAGCGCTTAGGAGATTCCTTTCACCTGCAGAAGAAAACCCAGATGCCATAACATGGCCACTCATGTGCCTTGATTGGGCCCCCCTGTTAGCTCTGTTAGTTCTTCTTTCACTTCCCTGTTTTAGTTATCCTAAGAATCCTGACCATCTGGGTTCAGATCTTGGCTTTACCACTTACCAGCTGTGTACCCTTAGGCAATTTGCTGAAGCTCTCTGGGCCTTAGTTCCTCATCTGTAAAATGGGGATAATCAATTAAAAAAATGGGGATAATCAGGGGTGCCTGGGTGGCTCGGTCAGTTAAGCATCTGCCTTTGGCTCAGGTCGTGATCTTAGAGTCCTGGGATCGAGCATCATGTCGGACTCCCTGCTCAGCAGGGAGTCGGCTTCTCCCTGTGCCCCCACCCCTTATGCTCCTGTGCACGCTTGCTCTCTTTCTTAAATAAATAATTTTCAAAAAAAATGGGGATAATCAATGTTCCTGCTTAAAGGGCTGCTGTGGGAGAGATGAGTTCCTGCTTATGAAGCACCTGGATTAATGAACACCTTTATGTATAAACAGGAATGTATAGTTAACCACCTTACCCAGTCTGACAGCCCAATTCAGTAGAACCATCTGAACACTAGCACTAAGCCCTTGGTAAATGTGAGCTCCTGTTATTGATACTTTGTATAGCTCCTCAGATGTACCATCCTCTTGTTCTCCTTGAATCTTTTAAGGATATGGTTCTTTCTCCTATTCCTCCACCCTCTTTCCCCTCCTTGCCCTACTTCTGACTGGCAGATTGTCTTTCATCTTCAGGGTCTGCTCTATTACCACGTCTGTTAGGAAGCCTTCCTGGATTTCCCCCTACATGTATATCCACGCCAGACTTGATGAGGGGTACTTTCTCTAAGCTTCTAGACCTATCTTTATTGCTGCCCTGCCCCCCCTTTTTTTACTTTGTTGACTTGATATTTTTTTCTGGTCTGTGACAAACTCTAGGGTGCAGTCATTGAGGGCTAGGGATCAAATCTAGTCCATTCCTCTCTTATTCTCTTATCAGTTGCCATTGCCCGACATGGAGCGTTTGTCAAGTGAATGAATGAATGCATAGGTAAGGACATATTCAGACAGAACACAGTAGAAGATGCACAATTTCTTAGCCAATAAAAGATGGTCAAGCTTATTAGTAGTCAAATCATTATTGATTAAAATGAGACATCATTTTTACCTTTGGAGTTAGGGGATGCTTTTAAAAATGGTATCTGTTCCTGTGGACACTCAACTCTCATTGCTGGTGGGAGGGTCAAAGCAACTTAACACCGTGTATCAAGATTTTTTTGGCCACCTGATTATACTTCTGGGACACTATCCAAAGGAAATTTATTGTACTCCAATGTTTCTATATATATTTTAAAGATTTTATTTATTCATGAGAGACACAGAGAGGCAGAGACATAGGCAGAGGGAGAAGCAGGCTCCTCACTGAACAGGGAGCCTGATGCGAGACTCGATCCCAGGACAGTGGGATCACGACCTGAGCCTAAGGCAGATGCTCAACCACTGAGCCGCCCAGGCATTCCAAATATTTACATTTTTAAACAGGAAAAAAAATTTAGATGTTACCTCAAAAGCCTGTGAGGAGGGTACATAGTTTTTCAAAATTATTTTGTGAATAAACAAGCCAAAAAAAAAAAAAAGATGACTGCTTCTTTCTTTCCCTTTCCTATTCCCCACCCTATACCACAAGTTAGCCAGTCTGTTCCTTCCTCTGTGACCAAAGGAAATAATTTCAAATACAGACAAATGTTTTGCACATGAAGATGTTCATCATGACATTACTTATGTAAAATTTGAGAAAAGCCCACAAAGTAATAGGATGGTTTAGCATTTTCCTTTCAGAAGAGTATGTGATAATATGAAATATGTTAAATGAAAAAAGCAGGCCATAATATATGTTTACAGCTATTAAGAAGAACAGGCAATTAAATATCCGTGGATAGAAGAGACTTCAAAGAAGTATATACCAAAATGTTTAATTACTTGGTTATATTTGGGCAGTGGGAATGTATATGGCTTTTTTCCTCACTTTTATTATTAACCAAATTCTCTCTGTTTAGACATGTGTTCCTTTTATAATGGAGTAAAGCCAATAAATTCTGTATTTTAGAGTGTGTGTTCAGGAAGAATTAGGACTGATTATGTTTTATTTGATACGTTTTGATATTAGTAAGCCTTGAATTACTAAATTGATTGTAAACACCTGGAGGGCACAGACCTAGTCTCATTGAGGCCATTGTTTGATGAATAAAGACCTGTGGACCTATATGGGGTGGCCTTCCATGTAAGGTCCATCCCCCAACCCCATTGTCACAGGGGCCAAGATGGCCTCTAAAACATCCGGCAACCAGTGAGAAAGAGTTAAGAAAAAAAGCCAAACAAATGAGGTTGGCTTGGAGACAAATAATCCTTGAACACAGGATGGTTGTTAGCCAAAAGGAAGGTGCTAGAAAATGAATAGCTCTGCTTATAAATGAAATGAATATTCATTCCTTTCTGCCCACATTGCAAGTTAAGTGCCATCATCCACACTTTTCATTTGCTGCTACCAAAAAAATCTTGACATAATTTAAAAACCAAAAAACCAAAAAACACTGTTGTCCAAGCCTCTTTAAATGTCAATTAAATGGTACTGTACCAAACTGTAGAAGAATTACAGAAGAGTGGCTTTAAAGGGTTTCTAAAATTGCACCTCTCAGGAATATTGTTCATAATACACAGGAATTGCTCTTAACTACATGAGAATCTCTCATTTTTTGTTTGGCTACACTTACACAGCCCCAGAGTCGAGTGCACCAAGATATACTGGATTTCAAACTAAATAAATCAAAATTACCATGTGCATTCCACTACATGTCAAAACAGGAAAAGCCATAGCATTTGATGTGAAATGAAGATTAGAACAGCCATAGAGAGAAAACTAGAAGTCTGCTTACGTTTGGAATAAGAGAATAGGGTCAGTGATTTTCAATGCAGACTTACTTCTCCTGGAGAAAACATATCACAAAATCAATTTACAATGCAGATGAATTTGGCAGTAATTATGATACTGTCAAAAGATTCTTTAGTTTCCAGAGGACTTATTTCAGAGTCCAGTATGCTTGCCTGTCATTAAGAACTTGACAGGCATCAGAGGAATTTAAAGCTAAGGTGTTAGATGCCATTGCCCTTTAAAAATGACCAAAAAAGGGCACCTTGGTGGCTCAGTCGGTTAAGCATCTGCCTTCAGCTCAGGTCAGGTCATGATCTCAGAGTCCTGGGATTGAGTCCCGAATTGGGCTCCCTGCTCAGCAGAGAGCCTGATTCTCCCTCTTCCTTTCCCACTTGTATACACGCTCATTCATTCTCTCTCTCTCTGTCCAATAAATAAATAAAATCTTTTAAAAAAAATGACCGTAAGGAGGATAGAGCATCTCTATATGTAACAGAGAATGAAAGGGGGCACCTAATTTGATTTCTAAGAGTTACGCATTTGTGCAGCTTCTCAAATGCATTGCATACATTATATAAAGAAAGGCACACCTGGAGCTTATTTACTTTATCACTTCAGACTTAATCCTCTTAATCCTGAATATGACTTAATTAAAACAAGTGTACCATGCTCCTTTTACATTCTGGGGATAAATTCTCTGATTTTAGTCATCAGAAACATTTCACATTTTTTTCCAAGATGAACTTGCTTAAGAGAAGTAACTCTTTCAGCTTAATACAACTTGAAACTATCTCCATTGTGGGATGAGGAGAGTAATACAAATCATTATTATTCATTGGGCATTCATTGTGCCAGGCACTAAGCTAAATATTTTTTACAGCTTGCTAACTTAACCCTTAGTTTTCATTTATTCAGCCAACTATTTATTTATAGAGCACTTACTGTGTTCCAGGGGCTATTCAAAGTGTTGGGGATTCAGCAGTGAACAAAATAGCCCTGTCCTCTGTGAAGCTTACATTCTAATTGAGGGATAAAGATGATAGAATAAGAAAGTAAATGATACACCAGATTAGCGTGTGATGAATGCCACTGAGGAAAAGAAAGCAGAGAAGTGGTTAGGGAGTGCCAGACTCGTGGAGGGAGGGGTCACATTTTTAAAAAGAATGGTCAGAGAAGGCCTCACGGAGAAGATGACACCCAAACAGATGCGAAGATGTCCTATAGGAGGTGAAGGACGAAACTGTGTAACTGTCTTTGGGGAAGAGCATTCTAGGTAGAGGGAGCAGAAACTGCAGAGATCCTAGAGCTGGAATGTATCGGGCTTGTTGGAGGAAAAGCAAGGAGTGCAATATGGCAGGTACAGAGGGAAAGAGGGGATGAGGCCCAAGAGGTAGAAAAGGGGACATCCCATTAGACACCACATCATGAGACTTTTGGGTTCTACTTCGGGAAAGATGGCAAGCCCTCAGAGGGTTTTGAACAGAGGCCTGGCATGACCAGCAAAGCAAATGGTCTTGTCCATTTTCACAGGTGAGGAACAGAGCTTTGCAGAAGTAATTTACCAAAGTTCCTATTTGTTAGTGAATTAGTGGGGCTGGAATTTTAATCTAGGTCTGTGTAATTCAAAAGCTCTTACTTTGCCCACTAAACCACACACACCACCTCCCGATTGCAAAGAGGTTTCCGACCCAGGCCAGAGTAGATGATTCTCTTAGTCTGAGATTGACCTCATGTTTCTCTTTTCTCTGGAATCCTTTGGCTTCTCTGGCAAGGCCACCATGTCACACAACTCCAGGGGACACCATTTACACCATAAGTCTATAAATGTCCTCCCCAGAGTACTGCGTGTCTGGGCAGTGTCCAGACGAAGTGGCCATATATGACTTTGTTCACCACTGAGAACGTACATGGTTTAGGCAGGTAGCAAAATCCATTTGGTCAGACGTTTGTCCTGATCCTATTTTGATGTGTCTTTCTGTCTCTCCTTCCTCTGACACATACTCTACCAGCTGCCTCTATCCTGCCCACTGGAAGCACGCTGGTCCAGTAGTATGGCAGGCTGGGACGTCAGTGCTGGTGAGGGAGGATTTCCTGCCCTGCGTGGGCAGCTTAGGCCCACAAGAGAAGACCTGAGGGAGTGTAGGATGTGAGCAGATAGACCTGGCTTCTGATTAGTAAATTGTCATCAGAATTTCTGGTTGGCTTAATTTAAACGCAGCCAGATTTCCTTGTAAGCCTCAGAGCCCGAAGCCTGGATTTTTTTTTAAAGATTTTATTTATTTATTCATGAGAGACACACAGAGAGGCAGAGACACAGGCAGAGGGAGAAGCAGGCTGCCTGCGGGGAGCCCGATGTGGACCCGATCCTGGGACTTGGGGATCACGACCTGAGCCAAAGGCAGACGCTCAACCGCTGAGCCACCCAGGTGACCCTAAAGCTTGGATTCTTGAGCCCTTGTTTATGTTGAAGCTAATTTTTGTAGTTGGTAGGAAAGTTATTGCTTAGACTATACCAATTCAGTGTGTAAGACAATACACTGAGATTCCAAGCTTTAAAGTGAAGTTTTTATTCATTATTACTTGAGTGGGTGACTTTAATGGAATTATGTCTTGTAAAACAGCTTAGCATTTCATGTTTCAAAATTCTGCATGGTTACTTCAGTGCTCTAGAGCAGTTTGGCATTAGTTTTTGACTCTTATGACTTTAATTACAAAAACGGAGAGAAAATCATGGCAGCATCCTTTATAAGATTAGCTAAATAATACCGCGATGATCCGTGTAAAATATTATTGCCAGGAACAGAGTACAATGTTGAGTAAAGGCGAAGATGATTGCCATTTTGAGTGTTAGCGATTAGCACTAGTAATCACAGAACATCAGATCAATGCAATCAAAGCCCCTTTTTAAAATGAATTTTCATTTCCCTTAAATGAAGGTGCAGGAAGCCCCAAGATCAGACTTTGCTCTCCGGTGGTATTTCAGGTTCACTCTGAAGGTTTAAGTGAGGAAGGGCTATATGTGGTAAAAGCTGGATCATTGTTTTCGTGGCTGCTGCTAGCAAAAACAATATGCAAAAAACAGTTGGATGGGTCCTCAGTAGATTAAATATAGAATTCCTGAGTGACTCAGCAGTTTTACTCCTGGGTAGATAAACCCCCAAAATTGAAAACAGGCATTCCAACTAAAACTTGTACATGAATGTTCACAGTGGCACACAATTTACAAGAGCCCAAAGGTAGAAACAACCCAAACGTCCATCATTGCATGAATGGATAAACAAAATGTGGTACATTCATCCAGTGGAATATTATTCAGCCCCCCAAAAGGAATGAAGCATTAATACACGTTACAGCATGGATGTGAACATGAAAACGTTATGCCAAGTGGAAAAGCCAGACACAGAAATGGAATGCTGTACAATTCCATTTATATGAAATTTCCAGAACTGGCAAATCTGCAGAGATGGAAAACAGATTAGTGGTTGCCGTGTGGAGAGAGGGCAAGGAGGAAGGGAGAAAGCAGAGTGACTGGCTTCTTCAAGGTGACGAAAATGTTTTGGAGTAGATAGATGCCTAATGTTGTGAATGTGCTAAATGCCACCGATGGTACACTGTGTGTTCTGGGTGTTTTATTACCACAGTACAGAAAAGGCGGGGTGAAAAGATCCTCATTCTTTGTGAAGCCCATTCAAGTTTGGGTGGGGTGAATTACATAGAAGGGATACATGGCAAACGGAGGGCAAAGTAGTGGCAGCCACTTGAGGTCTGCTTGACAAGTCTGGCACTTCCTGGTTGGGATCCCCAGTCCTGGCTCCTGCCTTGTGTGGGTGCAGTGGGCACACTGGCCACACCAGCCTCTGCTCCGGGGGTGCCTGGTGTCTCATGTGACTGGAGACAGTTTTAAGTCTGGGGCAGCTTGTTTGAAAGCCTCACTGAAAGACGTTGGAAGCGGTGGGATACTGAGCCGTTTAAAACCCAAGCATGCAGAAATCCAGCAGATAGAACTTGTAATTGCAGTGAGGCCAGGACAATTTCAGTTTGCCCAATGAAAAGGAAAATAAACTTTTATGACCTGGTGGTGCTAGAATAAGTTTAGTTAAAAGTGCGTGGAGAGTTTCTAGTTACTGCCACACACGTTCTTTTCCCTTGTCCTTGGGAGAGTGCCACTGTTCTTCACACTGTTTCTACCCTCAAAAGAAAAGTTTTCAAATGGTTTTTCTTTATGATGATGAAAGTAGTATTTGTTTATTACAGAAGTTGAGAAAAAGCAGAAATTCTCTATATATGCGTCTGTGTATATAAATCTCAGATCAGGGATAAGATTGTAGATGTTTTGGCACGTATCCGTTGTCCTTTTATTTTTTTTAATTTTTTATGTAAATTCCAGTTACTTAGCAGAGTGTTGTATTAGTTTCAGGTGTATAGTAGAACGATTAGCCACTTCCATACATCACCTGGTACTCATCAGGACAAAAGCACTCCTTAATCCCCATCACCTGTTTAGTCCATGAATCTGTAGTTACCAGTATCTTCACTTTCACTAGGATCATGCACTTATCGATATAGCATGGGCATCTTTGGGAATTACTGATTTACACACTTTTTGTGGTTGCGTAGTATTCCATTTTACACACATTGTCATGACTGGTGTCCTAAATGAGCAGGAGGCTTTCCTTAGAGTGGTTCCTCTGTGGTCACTTAGCCCTCTGTCAGAGATGGTTGGTGACTCGGGTTTCTGAAATTATTTTCTATTATTTATGCTGATCAATGGTAACCTTCAAAGCAGAGGTCATGGATGGTAACGGGAGTAGAGATCTATAAACAATCAACTCCAAAACCCATAGCTTTTAGGAAACTTTCCCTGACTGAGCTCAATTCCATTCAGTAATTCTGTCTTCTGTGTCCCAACAGAAGAGGGACAGAAGACTATGCAAGGGCATGGGCTTTGGGGCCAGACTGCAGGGGTTCTCATTCTGGCTTTCACGATGTTGGGCAGATTCAGTGTCTCAGTGTTGTCATCTGTAAAATGGGGATAATAGTCCCTATCAGAGTTCCTGAGTGGCTCAGTCGGTGAAGCATCTGCCTTTGGGTCAGGTCATGTTGCCAGGGTTCTGGGATCGAGTCCCACATCAGAGGCTTTTGCCTCTATCTCTGCCACTCTCTTACTCTCTGCCAAATAAATAAATAAAATCTTAAAAAAAGGTCCCTGTCCTCTAGGCCAGTTGAGATGATCCATGCCAGAAGTCCCTGGTGCACAGGACCTGGCACCTCGCTAGGACTCTGTGAATGGCAAGGGTTATTATCATTATTTGATTCGTTCAAGCGCCCCTCCCAGTCTGTGGCATCAGGAGCTCATTGTGTGTGCTGGGATGGCTGTAATAGGTTATAGACTCTGAAAAGCTCAAATGCCAAAGTGATGATACAGCGTTTTCCACCCAGTGAGCCCCCAGCTAATTGTCTGACCCTAACCGACCTGCTGCAATTGTGGGGTCCTCTTGGTTGAAGTTGGTCTTCATTTCCCATTAAAAAAATAAATAGGGCAGCCCGGGTGGCTCAGTGGTTTAGTGCCACCTTCGGCCCGGGGCCTGATCCTAGAGATCTGGGGTCGAGTCCCATATTGGGCTCCCTGCATGGAGCTTGCTTCTCCCTCTGCCTGTGTCTCTGTCTCTGTCTCTGTCTCTCTCTCTCTCTGTTTCATGAATAAATAAATAAAATATTAAAAATAAATAAATAGATAGATAGCAAAACCAAACAGAAAACCCAGAAACTCTGAGAAGTGGATAGAGGTGAAACACACTTTCCTCTGATAGGTCAACATCATGGCTGTGGGCTTTCCAACACTCTTATCTAAGGAAATTCTTGACTAGGAGAGCCCAGAGATCTTCAATGATTGTGATAACAACTAGAAATACATCAAAGAACAAAAAGCCATTATTCTAAAAAAAACGGTCTATAGCTGAAGAGCAAATAAAGTCTTGTCTTCCATCACTTATTTGGGATTCTTGGGAACTGAATTATTCTCTGTAAGTAGATTTTCTAGATGGCAAAAGCTCATTCATGTAACCACTGTAACATTTGGCATTTTAACTATTTTGATGTACTACTTTCTTTACGCGTGCTGCATGGTTTATAGCTTTGATACAGAGAATATATTGAAAACAATCCCGCCAGTTAGTTAGGCTTTGAGTTTCATTGTTAATATGTCATTGCTGTCCTTTGTTTTTTAGCTCTGCCCCATAATTTTAATGCCATTTGTCTCTGAGAGACTCAGGCAACTGTAACTCTGCCATGCTCTTCACTTCTTACTCTTCTCTCTCCCTTCTTTCTTACGGGCAGGGTGTGTTGGTCTTAGTTTCTACTGCAGAAATGTTTCTAATTGCTTTCTCCAAATCAAGAAGACCTTTCTAATGTGCTGATTTATAAAATTGTATGCCCTGGAAAACCAGAACCCCAAGTCTGTTACTATTTTGTGTAAAGTAAGATTAATAGGCATTGAATAAAATCATGTATTCTGTGACAGGTTCTTTGACCATTCAGGGACTTTGAAAGATTTGCTTTCTGGTCACAGGCTATTATCTGGTAGAGATTTGACTCTGGGCAAGATGCCACTTTATTTAGAAACTGTAGTGCTTATGGTTTTCCATTCTAGCCCTGGTGCTTTGCTGCTGCTCATAAGTGAAGTCGCTGATGAAAGAAAAATAGTCCCCTGTCCCCTGTGCAGTTGATAAAAAGTTTTATAACATGGAATTTGGATATTTTTAATAGAGAGTACAATATCCTTAGATGGAATTTCATGTGTGTTTTCTCATTTTCTTTACAGAGACATAATTATGAGTCTAACTGTTGGGAAACTCATAGACCATGAACTTGTAACTCTTGCACGTCACTACGGGGTACCCAAGGACCCATGTCCCGATATGAGTGTCCTAATTGCACAGGCCCATGAACAGCTCAAGAAAAACACTTTTGAGAATTTTGAAAGTCTCATTTCTACTTGTGTATACCAAGATCGAGAAAAGTAAGTTTTATCGACGTTAGTAGATCATTTAAGTTCCTGTGGACCCAAGTAACGAAGGAATTTATATCTTATCCAAAAGGGGCAAAAGAACACTGAGATGTTCCATCAGACTCCATTACATAGCAAAAGAACTTTAAATCATTTTTGGAAAGTATCTGGGTACCAATATTTCGTAGTGATGATGAGCTTTGTTTTTTGATGGAATGGGAAAGTCCCTTGTGTCTTCAAAAAAAGATGATACCCCTTTGCATTTCCTTTTTTTTTTTTGGTTTCTAGAGGCTTTCAATGGAAACATAGTAAGTCCAGATGTTAGAAGGTTTAATTCTGATATGTCTTCTTCTTACATTATTCTAGTGATAGCTGGGATTTATAAATGTGTCTTTTTTTAAAAGATTTTATTTATTTATTCATGATGAGAGGGGGGGGGCAGAGACACAGGCAGAGGGAGATGCAGGCTCCATGCAGGGAGCCTAACATGGGACTCAAGCCTGGGTCTCCAGGATCACGCCCTGGGCCAAAGGCAGGCGCTAAACCGCTGAGCCACCCAGGGATCCCCAAATGTGTCTTTTCTAATACAGAGAACAGAGAATTTACGAGTAAACTTCCTATAAAATTTCTTTGAAATTATTTCTTCTTGAAAATAACAAGGTTCAGCATAATCAATTTCTAGTACATTTGCCATGTTTCTATTGATCTTTACTAAGTCATTTTTATAAACTGGAGCCCCATCTTAGTGTTTTGGTGTTCATCTTACCCATAGACCTGATATTGTCGGGGAAAATACTCACCGGGAATTAGAAAATCTTAGTCCTAACTCTAGCCTCTGATTTTGTTACCACGTACCACTGCCATTTCTTTGCCCCATGATTTATCCCATCATTCCCAGACCTGAAGTTCATACCCAAGTGGCTGGCTGCATAAACTAAGTATCTTTGGAGGTCCCAGAGTTTATCTTAATGATGAGCATGATTTATTTTCCTAATCCATAATACACTGTTGTTGAATTCTTGTAGAGATGGTATTTTCCCTTAAGCTTTCCTGAGCCTCTGGAGGTTGTATGGCCTGAGCTTTGTGTGACCCTGGCCCTGCCTTCCACCCTGGTGGTATCCCTTGCCCAGGGTGAGAAGTGTGACACTCCTGCACTAAAGGACCACCTCCTGGGAATGATGGAGCTGCTTGATCAGATGGCTCTGAGGTTTTTCCAGATCTGACCAGCTTCAATTCTAGACATTCACATTCTCTCATCGTCTTATAAACTCACTGTGAATACAGCAGCTCCCTTTCCTTCCTATTGGTTCTGATTTTGCCTGGTGCCTAGAAGAGCATTGGCTGAATGAGAACATTGGACAAGCATTTCTGTGCCCCTGGCAGCCTGGGGAAAATCACTGTTGAGCTGCTCTGGAGAAGTCATCTGACAAAATTGAGGTGGATGTGAAAGCACCAGCTGAGGCTTCCAGGTTACAGATTTGGGTCCAAGGAAAAGACTAGAAAAACACCCTCAGGTCATACAGTACTTGCGTTGGAGGGTCTAGATGCCTGTCAAATGAAGAGGTGTTTTCAAATATCAGAAAGTTTGACTAGTGGTCAAGAATGCAGACCAATTACTTAGAGCAACACTCATGGCTGCAGCCTTAATATGCTGTACTATCAGCATATTAATGGAAAGGCCTTTGGAAGGACAGAATCTGATGACTTTTGAAATGGAAAAGTTGGTGAAATGCAATATGACTGTTTTTCCTTATTGTGAATTCCAATACCAATTTTTATACTCATTTCCATGTGCAGATTTTGAGGACACATCTGTATTTTCTTTCCTATAGCATGTAATTGTTACTTGAGAAACATAAAGTACATAAAGACCTGTTTACTTTGTTTTAATGCAGAAAAAAAGTATTACCCAGCAAAGACATCAGAAGGCTGTGCAAGTCCTTCAGGTTACCTTTGTCTGATGATCTTCTGGGATCCATACTGTCCGGGTAAGTGAGAGCTCCACCCTTCATGGAGTTTGTCCTGCATATTTTTGTTTGGGGGCCTATTCCTGGTTATACATTCACCTCTAATTACCCTTGATTTACCCTTGACTGTTTCCACTGTATTATTGATGACACACGTCCATGTGAGTGTCACAAAAAGAAAAGTTAGTTATGATTTTGAATACTGGCCTATTACGAACTGAAATTTTATCTTGTTAACATTAAGATACACACACATACACACAGATTCCCGAGACAAAATGAAAACATCTGATTTCACTGGTTATGAGGGTATTAGATCTAAAATTCAGGGCAGGTTTTTCAAAGCTGTCGTTCCTGCTGGTTAAAAACATGCAGGAAGAGGGCCTAGTGTTATTAGCACAGGACTCTATCCTACTAGAGCACCAGATGTAAAGTGTGAAGATTATGAATTTGCAAAAGGAAAGCACAAAGAACCACTTTCTAAAATACCTGGCTCTCCTGTTGATCGTTTACTTTTGACTTCTGGTACCACCCTCCTAGCTATGCAGATTCTGGTCATCTTTTATGTTTCCTGTGGCATTATCCCAGTCCTGACTCTGACTCACTTATCTTCGTAACTCTGACATTTTGAACTGTGTTCTAGGCATTGTTATCATTGCTCTGAAGACATTACCTCACTGTTTTGTGAGAACAACTTTGGGAGTCACAACTATGATCCTCTTTACGTGATGATGCTGAGGTTTAGAGAGATGAGATATTTTTGCCCAAAGTCACATAGTCTAAAGGAAGAGCTGTAACTTAATCCCTGAACCTTTCAAATGCACATCCCCTGCTTCTAACCATTTTGAATTACTGCCTACAAATATCCAGTAGATAAGAATGTCCTGACAGTTCTACCTCCTTCCTACTCCTTGCATCCACTCTTCCCTCTCCATTCCCACTATCTTCACTCTTGTTCTGACCCATATTTCTTCTTGACTATTACAGACCTTCTATGTTGGTCTTTCTCCTACCAGTCTCTAAATGTTTAAATCCATCTTTATATGCAGCAGCTTAATACCTTCTAAGAACAAAAATGTCATAGTGCTGCTCTTCTGCTCACAAACTTTCTGTAATGCTTTAAGGGAAGACCACAGTCATTAGCTTTGAACTCCTTCTCCCCCCTTCTCCATCGGGAGGCTTTGGGCTGTTAGAGCGTTGGTCTTAAGCAGGGGCTAGAGTGGAGAGTCCTCATCTGAGACAAAAGGAACGGATAAAACTAAATCCCATGCAGGACAACTGGGGTCTGAAGTATCAGAAGGGAACTGAGGAGAGCCAATCCAATTGGATGTGTGCATTGGATTGACCTGGTATATTTTCTGGACTATCAGCTCAATTTGCTTTTATTTGCTAGCATCGGTGTGAGGGATAAGTAGGTCAGACTTGAGATGGAATAGGCAGGCCTAAGAGTCCACTTTCTTTAGTTAGCACATTCCCAAAGCCACATGGGCTAGCTAGCTATTTATTTACTTATTATTTATTTATTTAGCAAACATGAGCAGGGGGAGGGGCAGAGGGAGAGAGAGAATCTTCAGCTCTATGCCCAGCACAGAGCCCAGCACAGGGCTCGATCTCATGACCCTGGGATCATAACCTGAGTGGAACTCAAGAGTGGATACTTAACCCACTGAGCCATCCAGTCACCCCTCCGCATGAGCTCTTTAACATTTCACATGTATACCTCCTGCTTCCCACTTTTTTTTTTTTTTTTTGCCTTTTCTCTTGCTATTTCTCCAGTAGAAAATAGCCTCCAGTTTTCTTCACCTACTGAAAGCTTGCTCTTCCTCCAGGACCCGTTTCAGTTAGTACCCCATCCATGAAACCCTCTTAGATTCCCGTGGCTGGCAGTGATTATCTCCTCTAAATGATTCTCACAACTCTGTGTTTCTCTTTTTGTCTCTTACCTTGTAATGAAGATTTGTGACTTGATATTTGATCTATTCCGATGCGGAGAGCTGCTTTCAACCTATTTGATTTATCATCTGTAAACAACCAGTCAGTTGTCAAATCTTGATAGTTTCACCCCTGCCTTGTCTCTCGTATTCTGTGAATCCACCTGCTAGCTGTGTGATCTTGTGCAAGACTTTTTTTTAAAGCTTTATTTATTTATTTGAGAGAGAGAGAGAGCGCACACAAGCAGGAAGGGCAGAGGGAAAGGGAGAAAAAAAATCTCAGGCAGACTCCCTGCTGAGCACAGAGCCCAATGCAGGCCTTAATCCCAGGACACTGAGATCATGACCTGAGGTGAAACCAAGAGTCGCATGCTCAACTGACTGAGCCACCCAGGTGGCGCTTGTGCAGAATTTTTGAGCTGCCTAAACCTCAGATTCCTTACTTCTGAAATGACATAATACCCACTTCCTGGCAGTTCTGAGGGTAACTCGAAATAACATATATAGAGTACTCAGAGCAGCACCTGGTGCTAGGTGGTGAGTGGGGTTGAGGAGAGAAGTTAAAGTCAGGGACCACAGACCACACACTCTGACTTAGAAATGAACTGGAAGAAACTTGTGTCCTTCTACATAGAGGAAGCCTTGTTTTCAGACAGTTGGATCTGAAGGCGTTTCGCACATTAAGCTGTCTTCCAGTCAGGAAGCTGTGGATATTTATTAGATTATCTCTTATGGCCCCGGGGATGAATTGTCCTGGAGAGTCCAGTGATGTGGGAGCCTGGCCTCTGGAGGACCTCGATGTTTCTTCTCTAGCACTGAGGCCATCAAGTCATCATCCTCTGCTTTTCTCAGCGGACTGTTTTGTCTTTGCCTTTATGAAAGGCAGAGGATGACTGTTGCGCAGCTCGCTTCGAAGACATCTCAGGCTCAGCACACATCCGCCTCCAAGCTCAGCCCAGCTTTGTGGAGGTCATCCCTCTGAATTGCGAAGCAGACTACGTTCAGTCTAACTCTGCCTCTAATTGTGCAGTGACCCTGCCCCTCACTCAGGGGAAACTTTAGACTAGTCAGTAGAAAGTCTCACATTCCCAGTCCCCTCTCCCTCCAATATGCCCTGCCACGATTTGGGTCACATGCTTGGTGTTTTGCATCATCTCCGCAGATTCCTTTCAAAGACGGCCCTAATTCCTAATGGACCCATCAGCCTGCAGCTTACATTTATATTCTGCATTCTTATTGTTCCCCAAAGACTCCACAGGGCTTTCCAGAGCCTTGACCAGACTCTCTTTCTGCACAGCCCTCCTGTGGCACGCTAAGCCAGAGCCTCTCTGACGTCTACCATCTCCTGTGGGAGGCAGGCCTGGAGTTTGCTGTTTTGGTTCAGTGCACGCTCTGCCCGAGGGCAGTTTTACCTGCCGTGGGATGCAGCTGGGCAGCTGTTGAGCAACTGTATAGCTCTGCTGGGTGAATTCAGATCTGGAGATGGAAAACAACATGGCTAAAGATTGGGCCGATTTCTTTCATGCAGTGATTGTTACTCATGTGTTTTTCCTAGCCTAGTGTTTTGGTGTGAAGAGTTCCCTGTACTGCATTTCCATTTGTCTCTTGTGATTTCAGTTAGGTCTTTTCCTTATTAGCCCCTCGAGCTGGGACCAGACTTCAAAATCATTTCACATCCGGTTACCTGAGCCCCCACCAGTTGGTGCTGTGGTAGCTGGTATGAACTCACCTTACTTAGCAATCAAATTCATTTCACTAATACATAGAGCAGCAGACTTAAATGTCCTAAGTAGTAGTAGTAATGGGTAATACATTCATAATGGGACTGACACTCTTTATTGACATAGTGCCAGGGGCCCGAGAATATTTTGTAAATCCTTGAGCACTTTAAAAGGTACATTCTAGTTGAGGGTAGGCATGATTCCTCATTTTCTGAGCACAGACACTGAGGCATAAAGAGGCTTTGTCACTGTGAAAGAGCATGCTGCAGACCAAGATGAGTCTCTAACAGAATTAGAACAACAGTTCCCTAAGATACCCTAAACCTTTGTTTCTATCTGAGCTCCTAAGCATCAGGGCTATGTCTCATTCATCTTTGCGGCCCCAGAGACTTGTCCTGTGCTAATACACTGTGTGTGGGGAGGGATGGGGGGACACGTGCTTGACATCTACCAGACCTGCCTCCGAGCTCTGCCAACTGCACTGCTTCCCACCCATGTGATCCTTTTAAATGGACTCAACCCCTCTGAGCCCTCATTTGGATTTTTTAATGTTTCCTCAGTATTAATAAGTAAGAAAGGCTGGTTCTCAAACCATCAGGAAGTGGAGAGTATTCTGTGGTCATTCCATTCTGTGTTCTGTGTGGGGCTGGGGAGTAGGGGTAGCCTCCTTCCCTAATTGTGGCCTTATGAATCGACACATGGAATAACTGGAAATTCAGGCACAGCTCTTTCCCCAGCAGCTCTGCCCCAAGCTGGCCTTTTACAGCTGGCTTTGGGCTCCATGGAATGCCTTAGAACTGGCCTCCCAAGAGAGCGGGTGCCTCATCCAGAAATATCAGTTAAAATGGAAAAAGTTAACAGGGCTTTAAAATCATCTCGTTATACTCTCCCCAGCCTCGCCCCCTGCCCCCTTCCCAGAGGCATGGTTTGGACTCCCGTGATTTCACCCAACAATACCTGGCAATGAGGCAGAAGGACAAGGGTCAGGCCATGTGGCTGCTACTGTTGCAGGGTTTGGTGCACTGGAAGTTTTGGAGAGAGCCCCACCTCCTACATGCTTCCTGTGTTTTCAAATCTAAGGTGATTTGTAGTTTTTAAGAACTCTAGAAAAAGATTCCAAACCCATGTGGACCAACAGAGCATTGACTTTTGTATATGATCCTTACTTGGTTGCTGTGACCTGCCTCAACCAGGAAGGTGTGTGCTGGAATGAAATTGGAATTTCAAGGCCTGGCTGTCTAGAGATAACCAGAGCTACTCACTGATAACTTGTGCCATGCCACCTTGCCTGCTCTGAGGTTTTATGACCAACTGATGCAGTGGTCCAGAGCTCTCCTTTTTTCTCAACTGTCTGGTCTTTAAGAATCTCACCAAGTGTTCAGGTGTGCGCCCCTGGATTTGTTGGGTAATGAACTGAAACCAAACATGACCGAGTGAGTCCAAAATGTGTCTTCACAGGGGTACCTGGGTGGCTCAGTTGGTTAAGTACCCGGCTCTTGATTTCAGCTCAGTTTGTGATCTTAGGATCTTAAGATTGAGCCCCAAGTTGGGCTCTGTGCTGGGCATAGAGCCTGCTTAAGATTCTCTCTCTCCCTCCCTGCCCCTCCACTCCTCTCTCTTTCTCTCTCTCTACCTCCCTACCCCCCCCCAAAAAAAAAGTGTCTTTACTGCCTTTCCTCCTTTCACGCCCCAGACATGCAGCCCGCCCATTCCTGTATGTGACAAGATGGCCCTCATAGCACAGGGGAAGCCATATTACTTTTCAACAAAATACAGCTGCCTCTGTACCTTTTACCTCCACAGATGGTGGAAATAAAGCAGATCAGCTTTATTCCCTGTGGCAAGGAGATAGATGGCTTCTGCAGTTGTAGAGCCATTTATCATTTTTGGGAGGGGGAGCAAAAGCATCCGTCAAATGACACATTAGACTCATTTCGAAGAACTCCCACCTAGCAAGGCATTGAAAAGCTCAGGGGTCATGATTATCTAAAGAGGAACCAGAGAAATTGCCTTCCCTCCCAGTTCCTCTACAAACATGTCCCTTAGTTTGCAAAGGGAAGGAAATGGTGGCTTGCCCAAGTATCAAAGGGAAACAGGAATTTATGGAGGTTTTAGGGAAACACTTTAGCACTATGAGCTGGGACTTGAAAGTAAGGAGGCTGACTTTTTAACAAGCAGAGAAACATTTTAAAAGCCAGAATTAGTGTTGCCCTTTAGGACAGTCACCTTGGAAGACTGGGCACTTATTTCTACGATGTTGCCATAGAAAGTTCTTCTTTGGAATTGCCTTCACAGCTGTTTTGAGAGAATTTCCTTCAGGGCAGCAAAGCTTCATCCTTTGACCATGGATCAGAGTCTTAGCAAGAGCCAAATGTCATTTGGAGAGGAGCAAAGTAGAGAATCAGGAGGCTAACATTTTTTATTAGGAGTACAGCATGACCCCTAAGTCAGGATATACACTTTCTATACGATTCATAGGCTTTTCCAAAATATTTTGAAAGGATGGGTAAGATTTGATGGATGATGACCCATAGTCATGATCACGAGGCAAGGAGGATGCCATGATGGGTGACTGGGGAGACAGTATCCAGGGGTATATGCAGGTATTGACCTACACATTCCCAGTCCCCTAAGAGTCAAGCCCTTCTGCATCTCTGAACAGCCTCCCTTTGTTCCTCTGCCTCCAACTTGGACTATTTTTAGAACTAAAGTTCTCCTTTGTATCCTCTCTCTTTCTCTCACAACCTTGTCTAACAATAATTTATAGTAGATTTGGTGTGTGTTATATAGCAGAGGAGGGCATCAGTGGTCTGGGAGAGGAAGCTGTGTACAGAACTTTGGAGTAGGGAGGAAGACTGGAGACTAACTCCTCACCAGTGTGCTCCCAACTAGTGGCACATCTTCCTTTCCAAGTCTGACTTTTAGGAGTGCACCGCCTTAGAAAGCATGTTTCAAAGTCTCTCATCTGCTATTTATGCTCTGTAAGTTTGTGTTTATATCAAACTGATACCTACTTATAGTAAAAAATACTCAAATAATCCTAAAAAGCTTATTCCAACAATAACAGTTTCCAGCTGCACCCTTCTGCACCTCCCAGACCCATTCATGAGAAGCAGCCTCTCTCAGCCCTTCTAGATGTCTCCATAGACATGTAAATACCACACATACACTACGGTTTCTGTTTCTCATTTTTAGGTACCTAACTTCCTGTTTTGTTCCAGTTCCTTTAGGTAACTAACTTCCTGTTATGATGCTTGAGAGTTTAACATAATATCAATTCCCATTATTGTTCTTTCTGGATGCTCTGAGGATCTTTGCTTTATTCCTAGAGTTCTGGAAGTTCATGATGGGGCCTCGTGTGGGTCGCTGTATATGGTTTCATTGTGTTTAACACTTTATAGGCCCTTTTGTTCTGGATACTCTGTCCAGTGGTTCCAGGAAACTTTCCATTAATTTGTAATAATTTCCTCCTTTCCGTTTGCATTTTTCTCTCGTGAGAACTCCTGTCATTAAGATTTTGGATGTCCCAGATTTGGATCTCTTCTTTCCCCAATTTTCTCTTTGTCATTATGATAGACATACTAAGGAATTTTTTCAACATGATAATCGGCTTCTTCCACTGCATCTACTTACTACTATCAGATGCTTTTCTTTATTCCAAGAGTACATTTTAGTTTGAATGTTCCTTTTTCTGCAGTCTTCTGTTCTTTTTTCATGGATATACTATATCCTCTTATCTCTCCTCTTTCCCTCTGCAACCTGAGTTGTTTTTGTCTTTCTGATTCCTTTTTTTTTTTCTGTTGCTGTTTTGGCTTCTGTCTTTAATGTTGAGAGCTCTTGGGGAGGTAGATCTTGTTGATTGGTGGGTTTCGCTGCCCAAGTCTATGTCCTAGCACCTCATTTTCATTAGGTGATCTCCAGAAGCTGGAAGCTGGAGATCTTTCTGGGACCACTGAGAGGATCAAGAGAAGAATCTTATCTTTTCCTGCTAGAATAGGGAGGGTGGAATGGGGGAAAAGAGGGTCACTGAAGCGTGGCTATTGGTGTTCTAGAAATGGGAGAGGGGAAGTAAGGAGGCTGACGGGCTCAAGTTGAGTGTGTAATGCTCTCCTCTGCCCTTCATTATGCTTCAGCTTCCCCAGACTGAAGCTCTTTTAGTTGAATTTCTTTGGAAGAGGACCATGTAGTGGAAGATACTTGGGCCTCCAGCTGCCCTTGCTTTATTCAGGCTTTGAAACAGCCCTTGCTTTCATTGCCACACCATGTCCTTGCCTCTGTTGGCACCTAGAGTCTGCATTTGCTGAGCATCTTGGGAGTTTTGCCATCTACATTGGCTAATCTCTTAAGGTGGCCCCTGTCTTCAGACATTTAGAGTTCAGCTCCCCTTCCTCAGTTCTGCCAAGTCCGTTACCAGTCTTCGGTCTGCTTTCCATTGTGCAAAAGATTGTGAGATTCTTGTCCACTGTTGTCTTTTGTCCAGCCGTCATTGTCATTGTGGGTTATTACCTATTTTTATTCCTTTATTTTTGTTTTGGTGAGCTTTTGGTGGGACAGGGAGAGAAATATATTTGTGATCAATCCATCATAAGTAACTGCAACTCTGTCCCCTTCCTAAGAGCAGAGAATTCTTCCAAGAAGCACTGGCTAGTTTTATCCCTTTTTAATTGAAAGATTCTTTGTTCTTTTCTCCCTTGCTCCTTTTGTTGGGATTTCCATATCCATTGAGATCCTCCAAGACAGAACTGAAAAGAAAAACTTGGAGTATTATATACCACATTAGCTCAGCTCTTCCTGCAGCCTGATTCTGGGTCTTTGCAAAGATCAAATCTTTCAAACATTTTTCCTCAGGAAAAAAAATTTTTTTTAAGATTTTATTTATTTGAGAGAGGAGGGGGGAAAGAGAGAGAGCATGTGTGAGCGCAAGCTGAAGGGGACAGAGAGGGAGGAGAGAATTTGAAGCAGATGCCACACTGAGTGCAGAGCCTGGCCAGAGGCTCAATCTCATGACCACAAGATCATGACCTGAGCTGAAACCAAGAGTCAGACCCTTAATTGACTGAGCCACCCAGGTGCCCCTTTCCTCAGAAAAATTTTATACATTTCTAAGCTCTGTACTCTTCCATCTACAGCTTTTGATCTTTCCTGAATATCATTTGATTCAGGAATATCCTTTCCAGATAGCCTGTGAAATGGGTAAATGTTTAGGTGTGTTGAGTCTGACGTACTCATTAGTTGGGCAGGGAAAGTGGCTAGGGCCCTAGGGTAACAGGTAGGCATGATATAAGACATATTGATAGCAAGGTGTAATTTTATAGAAATTTTTCTATAAATTTCAATTGCCATCATCCAGGGCAAATGCAGATTTAGGCAGGGGGACTTGGTTAGCCAAGAGGAACTTCAGAACGCCTTTCTGAAGAAGCAGCACTTGCATTGAGGCTTTCCAGACAAAGGGACTAGAGGGTGCAAATGCTTTGCATTTCTGGGAACAATCTTGGCATGCTCAGAGAACAGGAAGAAGGCAAGTACACCTGGAATGTCACGAACAGAGAGTTTTCAGATGAGATCAGAGAAGTCCGCAGTGGCCAGATTGCATTAGGGTTCACCTTGTGTTCTTTTTTTTTTTTTTTTTTTTTTTTTTAAAGGAAATTCCTCATATGGAGCTTCCTTTTTTTTAATTTATTTATTTATGATAGTCACAGAGAGAGAGAGAGAGAGAGAGAGAGGCAGAGACATAGGCAGAGGGAGAAGCAGGCTCCATGCACCGGGAGCCCGATGTGGGATTCGATCCCGGGTCTCCAGGATCGCGCCCTGGGCCAAAGGCAGGCACCGAACCGCTGCGCCACCCAGGGATCCCCTCACCTTGTGTTCTAAGTGTATTGGGAAGCCATTGGAGAGTTCTAAGCAAAGAAGTTGTTGATCTGGTCTATGGTTTAGAAAGCTCATTTTGGTGGAGAGATGTGTCTGCAGCCAGGTCCGAGTAGAAGCAGCCAGACCAAGCTACCAAGCTGTTGTTATAACCCCGGTGGGAGTTGATGGTGGCTTGGAATTAGTGAGGGATAAAGGGAGTAGAGAAAGAGATTTGTTGTTGTTTTTAAAGGTTTTATTTATTGAGAGAGAGAGAGAGAGAGAAAGAGCAAGTACAGTATGGAGAGCTGCAAGAGGAGAGCGAGTAGCAGGCTCCCCAGGCAGGGAGCTTGATGTAGACTTGTCAGTCTACAGGACCCTGGGATCATGACCCAAGCCAAAGGCTGACACTGAGCAACCCAGGTGCCCCGAAAAAGAAATATGTGATCTGCTATGGTGGTAGAACCCACAGGACTGGATAGTAAATTGTATGTGGGGGGTGAAGTCTGACGGAATCCCAGATCTGTTTGGTAATCTTTTGACTGGGTCCCAAATTATTGGGATATTAAACTTCTGAAACCTCTAGGATTAAATAAGTGTCTCCTGTAATTGATGTAATGGGAGTTTACCAACCATTAAATTCTGTACTGTAGGAACAGATAGAGAAAATTAGTTCATTGGTGATCTCATCCAGTCTCCCAGTCTGGTGGCTTTCAATACCATCTATATGCTAATGGCTTCCATATTTCTATGTTCAACTCGAACTTCTTCCCTGAATTTCAGACTCCTATGTCCAGCTGCCCCCTTCCCATCAAAATGTAACATACCCAACAAAACTCTTGATTTCCCACGCCACCTCCCAGCCTGTGGCCCCTGCAGTCCTTCCTCTCTCTGTTAGGGCAGCTGTATTTTTCCAGTTGGTCAAGCAAAACCCTTGGGGTTGTCCCAAGTCCATGCATTCTCTCTGTCTCTCTCTCTGCCTCTCTGTCTCTCTCTCACTTTTTATAATCCTTTAGGAATCCTCCACTTGGGGATCCCTGGGTGGCTCAGTGGTATAGTGCCTGCCTTTGGCCCAGGGCATGATCCTGGAGTCCCGGGATCGATATATATATTTGATATATATATATATATATATATATATATGATATATATCAAAATATATTCAGAATCAAGGCATCTGGGTGGCTTAGTCAGTTGAGCATCGGACTCTTTGTTTTGGCTCAGGTCATGATATTTAGGTTGTGAGATCAAGCCCTCACATTGGGCTTTGCACTCATTGGGGAGTCTGCTTGATTCTCTCTCTCTTTCCTCTGTTCCTCCCCCACCCTCACTCAATCTCTCTAAAATAAATAAATCATATATATATATATTCAGAACTGACCACTCCTCATTGCCCTCCACTGTCCCCACCACCATCTAAGCCACCCTTATGCCTTCTCTGGATCACTGCAAAAGACTGCTAGCTGCCCCCCCCACTTTGGCTCTGCCCCAGCATTCTCTTCCCAATATATCAGTGAGAGTGATCTTTAGAAAAGATAACTTCAATCCCGTTAACTGCTCTGTGTACAGTAGGCTCCAGTGGCTCTTAGTTTTCCCCAGTATGAAAGTCAAAGGCCCTCCATGATCTCATTCTCTGACCTCAGCTCCTACTCAGAGTATTAGGGAATACTTGTCTTCAAGGCTCCACGCTAGAGGAAAGTTTCTTACAAAACATCTTTAATTGATTGAGTTTTAGTTCTTCTCCCAAAACACACACAAATAAAAGCCATAATGGTCCAGCATTTTGGCTACAAAGATTTCCATAAACAGAGCACGTCCTTTCAAGGAGTTCAGATGGTGAAGAAGCCAAGATCTCGAGGATAAACAGCAGTAGGGGGCAGCACATTGGAGTTGTATCCCAGAATCCTTGGCCAAAGAAAATGTACACAAAAGAATGACTGAATTCCCTTTCTCCTTTTCTGATCACTCTGTTTATTCTCCTTTGTGTAGATTGATGAGACTATGTGACTTCGTCTTGTAACATTTAACTTAAAACTGCTAATTTGTATTAGTTTATAAATAGGAGCTGTTATTTTCTGTAATCCCAAGGACCAAAAAAAAAAAAAAATAGTCTTTTGACTGGTTCTCAGTATATGTTATTTTCCTGTGTTGATTATCACCAGGTTTTCTTTTAATTTATTATCCTCTGTTCATCCTTGCAGCAGTATCTTGTGCACTTCACTTGCTGACTGGAGGGGCATGTTGAGTTGAAGGTCCCGAGAGGAGCAGGAACCCTGGCAGGGTGCTTGGGAACTATACCTTTGTCTTTTCTTTCACAAAATGATCTGATATGACCAGTGTATGTTTAACCTTAAAAACTGGCAGAGTGTGGTCAGATTAAGAATAGGTGGCATTGGGGTATTCTACTAAGAAGTAGTTTGCTTGTGTTTCAGTCATGCCAGCGATTGTGTTGAAATTACTTGTCTTAATGGCCAAAACTCTATTACAGTTAAGGTTAAATTTATGCCAGTGTTTTCTCTTAAGTGAAAATGGGCTTAATATTTTTTCTTATAAATCTAAAACAATTATGATGATGATGATACAGAGAAGCCTAAAGCAAAAAGCAAAAAATGTGTCTCTCTTCCCAGAGATAGCTGTTTTCAATACTTCCGTGTATTGTTGCTAGAATTTTTCTTTGCTCTTTTTTTTTTAAGTAGGCTCCACATCCAGCATGGACCCCGACATGGGGCTTGAACTCATGACCCTGAGATTGAGACCTGAGCTCAGATCAAGAGTCAGATGTTTAACTGATTGAGCCACCCAGGCGCCCCCAGCCTTTTTATATAAATACATACCTCAAGTGAGATTATAATTCTACAGACTATTTTGTAACCTCCTTTCTGCTCAACAGTATATCATGAACATATTTCCATGACAGCATATGTGGATCTGAATAACCCTTTTTTATTCTCTTGCGGGGGAGGGGCAGAGGGGGAGGGAAAGAGAGAATCTTAAGCCAACTCCCTGGTGAGTGCAGAGCCCAATGCGGAGCTTGATCTCACAACCCAGATATCGTGACCTGAGCCAGAACCAAGAGTCAGATGCTTAACCAACTGAGCTACCAAGGTGCCCCCCCCTCAATAACTCCTTTTAATGGCTAGATAATAAATGATAAAAATACTTTTTTATTTTTCCTAAAAGTATCTTAGACAAAACGAATCTAGGCTCCCCTTAAAAATTTAAAAGGCATGCAATTTAAGAAGCAAGAGTTTATTTTACTGACCTAAAGTAGCAACCATATTAAATTAAGAGGGCCCGCAGATACTCTGAACAAAATGGTCTCAGTTACTGAATAAGCTCATTTGTTTCTGTGGCAACTGCAGCACATCTTTTATTGAGCAACCTACTAGGTGCCAGCATGAATCTAGGTGCTGGGGACACTGTGGTGAATTAGCTGCATGTGGGTTCTCTGCTTGCAAAGAGTTCACACTCTTGAGGGTTAGAATCTGATAATAAACTAATAAGAAATAAGAAAAATATCAGGTATTGAAACATGCCTGACATTATGTTTTCACGGTGGCATTTAAGCTGACATTTTGGTCCTGAATTCTGTAGATTGAGCCAAATTATATATTATAATTATATTTTCAGGTTTGAAGACAGCGAAAAACAAATAAATTATGAGTCATTTTTCTGTGCCCTGAACTGGAGGATAAATCCGATGCCTGAATTGGAAGCAACGTTGTACACTAAAGAGGTAAAATGAACACCTGTTTTAAAAACCAGCTGTGACTACCTCTCTTACATTTTTAATGTCCTTTATCTTAAAAATTATTTTTCAGCATAAGACATTAACGTCAGTGCTTTTGGAAAACGCGGATGTATTTCTGGGTATTTGTGTTAAAGGCTAATTCACTTTCCATGCTGAGCGAACATCTGCTCTATAAGAGCATGACTTTTCTTATGCAGCTGAATTTTTTTTTAACCTCAGTCGCATCCAATTATATGGAAAATAGGATAATAAGTTACAGTTATAAATAGATATAAACACTGTTATCAAGGGATTCTGCTAACATCATCATGAGCAAATCTCAAATGGTGCATATGTCAAGAATCCCCAGTATGTCTGTGGCTGTGCAAACAGGTTTGCCTTGGGTGAAACAGTATAGTAGGGGGATGCACATTTCACAGTGGAGCCAAATTTAAAATAAAAATTCAGTAGAAAAATGCTTGGTTAGGGAAAACAAAGTTCATGTGATCGGGTGGTGCTCTCAACGTTGTGGAATTGTCTGAATTCTCAAAGATCTCTTTGGACCAATTGTCTTTAAGGAGTGGGTGGGTGGATGGTGGTTTGTTTATATTTTAACATGCTCCAGAAATTGATTTTCTTGGGAAAGTCCCTTGATAAAGCAAATGTCATGTGGTGACTCCTAGAAAGGAGGCATTTATTCCTCCCAGTCTCTGCTGACCAACTCATTCTGGCCTGAACTGGTCTGGTGCCCCTGGGGAGTTCCCTCAGGCATGCAACTATTCTGGAGTGTCAGGCAGCCTTAGAACTTCCAGATGGTTGAGAGACAGTGGTGGCCTTCGGAGTCAAACATAACTTGGGTTGAATTCTGGCTCTGCCACTTACATAGTTGAGTGACTTTGGGTTATTTAACTCATTCATTTATAAATTTAATTCTCAGACAAATCATGAATAAGTATCCACTCTCAGCAGGTCCTGTGGTCCTTGCTGGGGTCCAGAGACAAAGGTCATTGTTGCTACCTTTGCCCCCCGCCCTCACCAATGGCAGAACCAATACATTCATGATTTGGAGTGTGGCATGATACAGCCTGCATGGGATGGAATAGGATGAGGAAGGAGCTGTTGGGGTTGGGTTTGGGGGAGACAGGAGGTCTTCTCAGGGGAGATGATGCTTGAGATTTCAGTGATGAATAGGAAGAGTCAGCAAGGGATAAAAGTGGCATGGTATGGAAAAGGCATTCCCTAGCAGAGGCTCTGGGACAGAGGACAGCATGGCACTTGTATAGAACCAGAAGGAATTCGTGTGGCTGGAATGAAGGCACAAAGGGAGGAATAGAGAGGGATGAGGCTGGAGATACCTTCAGGGGTGAGGTTTGAATATTGTCCTGCAAGGTCTGGAAACCCATGGGACGGATTTCAAGGAAGACAGTGACATGATCACGTGTACCCTGGTCCTAGAGTTTGTCCTGGCTGGATGGTGGGCACTTTGGAGAGGTGCCATGGAGACAGGTCTGTGCCCATTGGGAAGCTCTTGGTGAACCATTGTCACCATGACAACTGCAAACACTTAAAGCATGAGCAAAACGCTACCCTAAGACCTGAAAATCTATTAGCTGGTTTAATCCTCGTAGCAACCCTGTGAGATAGGTACTCTCATGATCCCTATTTTAGAGACAAGGAAGTTAGAGAAACAGCAGATGTGTGATAAAGAATTATAACTCAGGTCTGTTTTACTACAAAGAATAAGAAGAAAAGAAAAAAATTATTTTTTAGTGTGATTATGGTTAAAGATTCTAGATTTCATTAA
The DNA here is from genome assembly GCF_905146905.1 of Nyctereutes procyonoides. Taxonomy (NCBI): domain Eukaryota; kingdom Metazoa; phylum Chordata; class Mammalia; order Carnivora; family Canidae; genus Nyctereutes; species Nyctereutes procyonoides. The sequence continues at coordinate 38,316,488 of NW_026575125.1, read as the reverse complement.
CTAAAATCCAAGATACCATCACAAAAGCAAATCAGTACTGTCCTTTGGTAACCTTTTAATTCTCATCTATGCAAATATTTAATGTTGTATATAAAAAAGAAAAAGGATAGATGGAGTTTCTGTTCTCCCTTCTCACTCAATGTATTCTGTGCCAGATATCATCCATTTGTCCCATTAGGACTTTTCTCCAGCTCCTCCTCCCCTGTTCCGAGTCCTGGGCAGCTGACCTTTATGGCTGAATCAGTGGTCCCCTAACCCCCTGGCCTCCAGTTGGGTTGGCCAATGGGATGCACCAGCAAGAGAGTAGAGGGGGATGGGAGGGGAGAGAAATCCTTTCCTCTCTGCTTGTCCCAGGAATTGACTGCCTCCTCCATAGAGCTGCCCACCATTTTAGGTTCCAGTAACCACCCTCTCTTGCCCCTTTAGCCCCCCGTGGTGGCACTGGCTCTCTGTTGCTCTTGTCCTTGAGGGACCAGAGGATCCCCTGTTGGTTTTCCTAAACGCTTCCCACAACTTTGCAAATCGTCACTGTATTAAATTCTTCTCAACTTACACAGTTTGCTCATGTCCTCTATTTCCTATGGCACCCCAAATGATGCGCGGGCTGCCACTTGCAAGATGGCAACTGCCTCTGTTGTATTTTTCCTTAGTTCCTACTTCCCTGCCTTTCTGTTCCACCCAGCCCACCACCCCTATGTTCACCCATATGTTGGGGGCTTCATTACTGGTTGTACAAAAATATAATTCTACCACGTGCATTTATTTATAAACGGTGTGTTTTTCTTACTTACCACTACATCATGGGCAATCTCTCTAGTTTAATATGTATAGACCCGAGCCATTCTTTAATAGCTGCAATATGGATATAGAATGATCTATTCATCCAGTTTTCTGTTGATAGGCATTCAAGTCATTTTTACATTTTTGCCTTTGAAAACGTGGGAATTATTACTTTAATTTTTATTTTCCTGCTGACTGAATTTGAATGAAATTTAATGACCTTTGGATACGACAACCCGCAGTAAGATACTTTTTTCATAGCAACCCACCATGCACAGATACAGTGGAACCAGAGTTTTGTGAAACAGTAGTATTCTGACTGCATGCGGCATAATGTGTAATCTTGTCTTTCTCTTTTCCTTCCTTTCTTCCTTCCCTCTTTTCCTTTTTTTTCTCTCTTCCCCCACACCCCTTCTTTCTGTCTTTCGAATGTCATTTGTGAACCATTAAGTTGACTTAAGGGCCCACAGAAAAATCACCACCCACACTGGAAGAGGGGTCACTCCATGGGAAGGTCTAAGATCCACTTTCCCCTTAGCCGCCCTTCCCCCATTTCATCCCTTGCATGCTCTGTGACTGGGACATGAATCGGAGTTCAAATCCTTAGCTCTGTGATTGACTAATTGGCTGACTTTGTGCAAGTCACTCAACCTTTCAGGTTTCCTTCCCTCAACAATGGAGATAAAAATAGTACTTCCGGGGTACCTGGGCAGGGCAGATGATTAAGCTTCTGACTCTTGATTTCGGCTCAGGTCGTGATTGTGGAGTTACGAGATCAAGCCCTGGTCAGGCTCTGTGCTCAGTGCAGAGTCTACTTAGGACTCTTTCTTCCTCTGCCCCTCCCCCCTGCATGTTCCCCTGTATGTGTGTATGTGTGGGCATGCACACGCACACTCTGTCTCGTGCGTGTGCACGTTCTCTGTCTCTCTGAAAGAAAAGAAAGAATGAATAGTACTTCCATCAGGGTAGTTGTGAGGATTGAGTTGATTCACGTGAGACACCTATCACCACATCTGTCCCTTAATAAGGGTTTAAATGTTAGCTATTATTATTGTTTGTAAAATAGAGAGGTCTTACTTCCTCAGCTGAGGCAGCCAGGCCTTGAGCAGACACCTTCCAGGGCTAAGATCAACAGGAGTATAGCACCAGAAAAAGGGTCCATGCTTCAGCAGTGGGTTCTTCCAGTTGTTACTCATATTCAGTGAGAACTTTGCACTTCGGGTCTCTTATCAGCTCTGCTCACCAAGCCTCGAAGCAGTTCAGTCTGTGAGAGATGTTTAGAATGGGCCATTTCTTTTTCACCAGTTTAAGAAAGAAAGGAACATAGGTATAAAATGGTACCGGTTTAACTTAATAATGAGAATGTAACTAGATCCCAGTCTCTAGCACTCTGGTATTCCTCAGCTTGTTATTGTTTCATAAAGAGGATATAAGATAGCTTGGGAATGTTACCAGTGAGTCTATAATCTCATGTGAAAATATTTAGTGGGAATGGGTTGAGCGTAATATTGCAGAGTTGATACAGTACAATCAGTAGTGGAAAAGCACAGTATCTCCTGAACCATGCAAGTTAATGTCTGATGATGCCCTGAGACACTCGAGTCAGAGCCTGTCAAATTGATTGGGTTCTCCAGGAAGCAGGTAGAGTTTTACATGCAGGAGGTTTATTTGGGAGCATTCTTGGGATCAATATCTGTAGAAGGGAGAGGAAGGACACGGGAATGGACAGAGGGAGCAGCTGAGGCAGCCCCACAGAGAGCTCTGGAGCTTGATGACCTTTCAGAGCTGTCCTGAGATGGACCAAAATGGCTAAGCCTTTATTTCCATGGGTTGCTTTAGGAAAGGGTATGACCTTGGGTAACGTGACTCTTTGCAGCGAAGGCAGCTCTGTAGCCGAGGCGATCGCAGAAGGGGACTGTCAGCAGCCAGACAGCCACGTCCTTCCTCAAAGGGATCCAGGATGGTGCATCATAGCTTGGCAACCAGCTGTTCTTGACACTCTTGGTTTTTGTTTTTATTAAGGATAATGAATATACAGTATTGTATTAGTTTCAGGTGTATAACATGGTATTTTATACACGTTGCAAAATAGTCACCCATGTACCTGTCACCATGCAATGTTATTTACTGTATTCCCTCGGCTGTACATTACATCCCTGTCTTAGTTACAACTGGAAGATTGTACGTCTTAATTCCCTTCACTATTTCATCCATCCCGCCCCTTACCTCTCTCCCCTTTGGTGACCATCTGTTCTCTGTAGCCGCGTGTCTGTTTCTGTTTTGTTTGGTTGTTTTTTTAGATTCTGCATATAAGTGAAGTTGTGACAGTACTCGTCTTGTTCTGTCTGGTCTATTTCACGCAGCCTAATGCCCTCAGGGTCCATCTATGATGATGCAAATGGCAAGATCTCCTTCCTTTATTATGGCCAAATAATATTGTATTGTATCTATATGCCACAGTTTATCTGTTCATCCATTGATAGACACTTAGACTGTTTCCCTATCTTGGTTATTTTAAATAATGCTGCAGTGAACATAGGGATGCATATGTGTTTTTGAATTTGTGTTTTCATTTTCTTCTAATAAATACCTTGAAGCAAAATTGCTGGGCTGTAGGGCCTGTTTTTAATTTTTTGAGGAACCTCCATACTGTTTTCCACAGTGACTGCACCAGTTTTCATTCCCACCAACAGTGCATTTTCTCCGTGTCTTGCCAACACCATTATTCCTTGTCTTTTTTTTTATAAAAGCCATCCTGACAGGTGCAGGTGAGGTCTCATTGTGATTTGCATTTGCATTTCCCTGATGGCTAGTGATGTTGAGGATCTTTCTGTGTACCTGTTGGCCATCTGGATGTCTTCTTTGGAAAAATGTTTGTTCAGGTCCTCTGCCCATTTTTTAATCCAACTGTTTGGTTTTTTGATACTGTGTTTTAGGAGTTCTTTATATATCAGATATATCAGATACATCATTGGCAAACGTCTTCTCCCATTCAGTAGGTTGCCTTTTCATTTTGCTGCTCATTTCTGTTGCTGTGGAGAAGTGTCTTAGTTTGATGTAGCTTGTTTATTTTTGCTTTTACTGTCCTTGAAGCCTTTGTTGATCGTTCTTGGTATCAACTGGGGGCCTGACAACGGGGCACAGCCGCCTCCCCACCCCTGCTCTTCTGTCATCACCTGAGCTTTTGCCTGTGGTGGGGAATTGACAACAGAGTGGGTATGCTGCAAGAGGCCACAGGAGGAGCCAGACCAGATGTATAAGTCTGTGAGGGCCCAGTTGGGCAAAGAAAACGTCTCACTTAGAGTTTTGGGGATTGCCAACATTTGGGGAAATTTGCCATAGCCAAGAAGTCACACGTGAGACTTCAGGACAAGATCCACCAGGTTGTAAGAGTGACCTAGCCCTGAACGTGACACAACAGATTAAAGTCCTGTTGAGAACAAGGAATAGCAGGCTGAAGTCCAGTGTGGAAGCATGGCCCAGGTGGAGGCCAGGGGTTGGGCAGCCGCATGCTTCCTCTAATGTATGAGCTGGACAGGCTGGCTCTGGCTGAAGTTCCAGAGATGCTGCAAATAGCTCTCTAGAAGTTACTAGTACTGGCCACCACTTAGAAGCTGGACATCTTTACTCCTGTCCTGAACGTCGTCCTCAACACAATCTCTTCCCTTAACTGGGGATCTTACTGAGAAATTAAAAGGGACCCCCTGGCTGATAAAAGGTGAGTGGACCTCAGTACTAGATTCAACACCAGTTATGTTGGTTTCAGTATTAATGGACAGGATGGATGGTCGGGGTAGGGGTTTGAGACACCTTCCCAGTCTAATCTCATTAACTGTAGTGTATGGGTGATCATGGAGGGGCCAGACCAGAGGAACAGGACTAGTGGATTCAGCTACCTAGTGGCTGAGTAGGAGGCAGGTCTGGTACACTGGACATGGGGATTGGAAAGGCAGGACATCTCTCCAAAACAGATGGCACGGTGATGGGGAATCAGTCCTTTAGTTAGCACTATTCAGCAGTCAGAGAAAGCCAGTTAGCAGGCTTAAAATAAGCCTTTAGCCCCACTCTCAGGGACAGAGCTGGCTAAGTCCCCATACCAGTGAGGTTCTAGTAGGAAACATATACACACAGAACAGTCAAAGGAGTCAGGGATACAGATTTAATGGGACTGTTGACAGGGGAGTGGGTAGGATGAGTGCAGTGAAGCACTCAGGCACCAGCAAGAGCAGGAAACCATTACCATCCATAGGTCTCAAGAAGCAGAGAGGGGCCAATAGTAGTGGAGCCCAGTGGAAGAGCTGGAGCAGTGGCAGCAGGTAGAGGAGGGTAGCCACTGCCAAACAACCCTGGCCAGGCAGCGATGGGACAGGGGGGAGAGGAGGTGGAAGCAATACCCTGATCTCTTGCTGCTTCTCATTGACTGGACCCACCCAGCAGCCAGAGAACAAGGAAGCTCGGTGAATAACAGAGTCCACAGAACTTGGCTTACTCGGGCGGTGAGGCAGGGGAGGAGGGCAGAGAATGACTCTTCTAGGAGCAGAGAATGACCCAGCATGGTCTGTCGCCAGAATAAAAAGCTGGGCTCAAGTACACAAACCTCACAGCCAGGGTGTCAGACCAGGTCCAGGTGACAGCTCCTGGTGCTCGGTCTGCTGGATGATAGTCCCCCAGTCTCAGATGGGGCTCCACTACATGTAATGGTTAGGTGGTCTCAGCTAATAGAGCGGGGGTCCAATGACAAACAAGATTTACAAAGGGGACCGTGGTCTGTAGCCAGTCTAGCTTTTGATTAGTCCTGCTCCCCTTTGGTGAGAGATTTCCCTATGTGGCTGGGCGTAAGCTGACTGTCACCTACCATATGACTCTTGACTGTGGTCTGTAGCCTGAATTCTCAGGAGCTCCCTTGGCTGGGCCTCCACCTGGCTCCTGCTGCAGCCCATGGTGAGCCACTGGGGTTATGATTTACCCCCACTCTGTTATGGGACTATCTACGGTCCCAGCGTGTTGCCCTGGCGCTGTCAAGGCCTGGAGACCCCATTTCCATTCTATTGTGCTCGCTCGCAGATGGTAGCTGTAAAACTGGCAAAATAGGTCCCGCTGCTTAGAGCCTGTCTGGTTAATCTCAGAAGTCACATTTTAAAAAATAACACTAAATCGGTTCTCGTATAAACTTTATAACTGGCACTGTGTGACTGGCGTCTTATCTTTTGACATTTCTGAGAAAAATTGGATGTGGCTTCATTTTATGAGCACTGAAACTGCTGGACCATTAGCAATTGGCTCTAAAGCCCTCTCTGCCACAACAGGATGATATATGGCCTCAACAGTGGGGAGGTGGGGGCAGGTGGGGTACATCTTAGGATACATCTTAGGACACCCTACTTGTTGAGGATCTCCTTTTGGTATTTAGAGGGTGGAATATCTTATAACATGTTATTGTCCCGATCCTGAGAGAATTAAAGATCATTCCCAATTTATAGACAGGAAGCTGAGACTCAAAGGCATTCCTAAAGGTAAAGATTATATAGTCAGGGGCTAGTGCCAGCTCTTTAAATAAGCAGTTATTTCTAGGATTTGAGGTTGAATTTAACAGTTGAAATAAAAGACTATTAGTCATTCTCATTAGATTTTAAAAGTAGCTGATAAACACATACCGATTACCTAACACCAAACAGTGACCTAGTAGGGAATGATTCTGCTGGAATCCATTAAGATTCAAAACACTGGGTGATGTCTGCTTTAATTGTATGCAGAAGCCTACCATTAAAGCTCAGCAAAAATCCTTGTTTTCTTGAAAACTTTATTTACCCTGGAAGGCAGTTTCAAGGAAAGTTTCCTGTGTTCTAGCTACACTCACTCAGAAGACAATTCTGTTGAAACTTTCTATAGGGGAGTGGGAAGCAATTGGGACATATTGGCATTACAGTAAAGATAGAAATAGATAGGAATATAAGCAAATCTCCAGGGTTTATCGATGAGCTTTTCCTTATGGCATCAGTATGATCTTAATTATCTCAACAAGTATTTGCAAAATTTCTTCCCCAAGTTAATGGCAATTTGATTCACGGAAATTTAATTGCTTTTGCAATTTTGTCAACTTAATTTAATTATTTCTGAGGTCACATCAACCTATTAGAAGGCAGTAAATCCAAGGAAACCACAGTTGCAGTTCTATATACCCTATTGGACTTGTCTACAAATTCGTAGATATTTCCTGTAGAAATATCTTTTTTATTTTTTTTTTCGTAAGTAGAGGGAATAACAGAGTGAAATCACTAACATGACTCCATCAGCCTTACATTTGGGAGGAATAAAAATAACCTTGTTTCAGTGAAGCGTGGAATTTAATTGGCTCCCGATCTTTTCCCCTCATGCATCTGGTGGCCAGTACTACAGTAGAAAATTTTAAACTAGAAGGAGACATAATCCAATTAAATTTCCTTTTAAAAATGTCAAAGCAAATAAATCCAGAGCCCATGAGCTCACACACAGCTTTTCTATTCTCACTGGGCAGCTGCTGTTTACTGGGTTCCCAGCCAGTACCATCTTTGCTTCAAGGGTCTATGATTTTACAGATCAGCAGCTACATTTTTTCACCGTTGATGAACAAGTAATTTATTGCCAACTTGTTTGACATCGTCAGTAGCGTTAGTCAAAGCCAGCTTGGAAGATGCCATGGGGCTCTCTTGCAGACAATGATTCCCAGTCATTTTAGAGTTGTGATTGTGCATCATTGTTGAATTTCACTCTGCATTTTGTAGCCCGTCCTTCTTCCAGAAAATATTGCATATGCTCCAGATGAAATTGAATTTGGTTTGGAGATTTGGGCGCCGTCTCTTGAATTATCTGGAAGCCACATTCGGAGACTCTGGATCCATCCGCCAGTTTGTCAGGAAGTTGCTTCTTGTTTCAAGCTGTGCTGTGACTTCCATAGACATTTTATTAATTCTGGTAAATCCAGAATCACATAGTATCTTTGACTTCCTCTAGAAGGCAACTTGGAGACAAGAATTTGAGTATAGATGGATTGTGCAGGGAAGTTGAAAAGAACACTATTCTGGGAGTGGGGGATGAAGAGTGGAAGGGAAAGGGCTACCACAGGGCATCTTCTCAAATCATTTGGTGACGGGAGCTTAATGCCTCTGGGAAAGTCAAGGATCCAGTGACCTAGATGTACTTTAGTGTTTTCCCACCCAGAGTGCAAGGGGGTTGCGGTATTCATCCATCAGCTCCCTTCAGTCATGGATAAGGGTGCTCCTGACGTGGGGGGAAAGAATGAATTCCCAGGCATTTGTGGTGTGTCACAGGGACAGCCAAAGTGGGTCTCAGAGACCAAAGAAAAGCTTTCAGGAAAAGCAGATGCTGGCAGTTGGAAGCCAGGCCGATGAGCGCCAAAATGGAAAGGGTGAGGGGACTGGGAGGGGTGCTGGCAAAGCCTGCCACACACAGACATTTAAGATGCCATGTATGTGTGGTCAGGGGGCTGTTTTACAGAACCACTAGCAGGTTCATCCTCATCTGGAATGGTAAGGATTGGCCACGGATGAGCTCTCCTGATGTAAAATTACCATGCAGTTATCTCCATTTAAAATGTACGTGCAGGAACGCCTGGGTGGCTCAGCGGTTGAGTGTCTGCCTTCGGCTCAGGGTGTGATCCTGGAGTTCTGGGATGGAGTCCCACATCGAGCTCCCTGTGTGGAGCCTGCTTCTCCCTCTGCCTGTGTTTCTGCCTCTGTGTCTCTCACGAATAAATAAATAAAATCTTTAAAAAAATAAAATAAAACATACATGCACTGCTAGGAATACAATCTGACCTGGACTTTTCTCATTTTTGTAGTGTAGCATGAATAAAAAGGTCCGTGAACACAAAGAGTATTCTTATTCACTGCCCAGATTATCATAAATATTATATAACGTAGAACATTTGTGGATTTATTAGAACAATTAGGCAGTGGGAGTGTGGGATTTCTCATGTCCCCAAAGACTTCTTTATTTTGCAGAGACATTGCCCATGTGACTCAGTTTACATGGACCCAATTACAGCCCAAGCTGTGAAGAAGATACCTTTCTCCTCTACTTTATTGATGCCTCCCCTCCCCTGATTTTCTTCGATATTACCTCCTTCTTCCCACCCTCCTTTGGATCTCAATTTAATTTCTGTTAGTCCGTTTAAACTAGGACCTAGAAACCTCTCCCTAAAATTAGGGGTCAGTTGGACCCCTAAAATCTCTCCCTAAAATTAGGGGTTGGCTATAATCCTGGTACCAATGCCAGTGTGTGGGGTGTGCCCCCCAACCCTGCACACCAAACAACTCTGGACATGTGCTTGAGCTACAGTTCGACCCAGTTCTGACATGATTTGCTCAAAGGCAGCATCTCATCCCACAGGGTATAAGGGCTCAGGCCCCAAGACTGCCCTCCTCACCCCCCTTTCAGACACCAGTTTATCACCTGTGCTTCTGTTCAACCGGTTACAGATGAAAGGTTCCCATGACTCCCTTCCTTGGGTTTGATTAATTTGCTACAGCAGCTCATAGACTCAGAGAAACATTTTACTTACTAGATCACTGGTTTGCTATAAAAATGTAGGACTCAGAATGGCCAGGTGGTAGAGATGCATAGGGCAAGGTAGGGGGAGGGGCGGGAAGCTTCCACCCTCTTTGCACACACCACACTCCTCAAATGTCCACGAGTTCCTACCAACCCCAAAGCTCTCCAATCCCTGTTCTTTTGGGTTTTTAAGGAGGCTTATGACAAAGGCATGATTGATTAAATCATTGACCATTGGCGTTTGAACTCAGACCTCCAGCTCTGTCCCAGGAGGTCTAGGGGGAAGGGAACTGAAAGTTCCAGCCCTCTAATTACAAGGTCAGTTACCTTAGCAACCAGCCCCCCATCCCTAGGTGCTTTCCAAAGATGTCTCATTAACAACCTAAGATAACTTATCCCTCTCATCATTTAGGACATTTCAAGGATTTCAGGAGCTCTGGGCCAGAAATAGGGACAAAGACCAGATATACTTATCTTTATTATGAATCACAATAGCGTGTTGACAATATGTGGATCCCAGGTTCCTCAACTACTGCAAATATGCCTGTGGCATTTATCAGGAATAGGGCAGAAAAAGTCACTCCCACCTGAATCCTGGAAAATAGTGAAAAAGGGAAATCAAATCCAGGGAAGTAGTATTGATTCTAGAAAGAATATAGTGGGACTGGAGCAGTCCAGAAAGCATTACATGAGCCATGGGGTTTAAAGTGATTAAGCTGTAAAGAAATGGACTCTCGTCTTTTCATCTTAAATCATCCTTCATCTCAAACCTCAAGGTATTGCATTTCATTTTGTCTGAGTCTGGCTTATTGCTAATAAATTTAATTCTCATCTCCAAATTCTTGAGTCATCATTATTCTGACACGAATCCCTCTATTTCTTTTTCTTTTATTGCTAGAGGTTAAATCATGGCCCTTTGCTCAAAAACAGCAAGAACTTTTGCTGTCTAATGAAGCTGTGAGGGAAGGACCTTCTAGAACTGGCCTGTTTCATAAGAGAATCCATTCCCTACATAATTTCTTTGTAATGATATGAATTGTATAATGTATTTTATTATTTTTGTATTGGAAATTCTTATTTTAAAAAACTATCAAGGAAGAGTGATTTTGAGTATATATATTTGTATTATATTCCTCTATAACATGATCAAATTTTAAAATACCCCTTAAGAGCAAAAATAGTAATGAAATTTCTGAGGACGTGTTGAATGACTATTGATTAAAGTGTATAATTTTGTGCATGTACATATATGTTTGTATATATGTATACACACACAATAATCTATTGCTTCTTGGTGTAGGAAGGACATTTCACTAAGTTCCATGTGATACGAATACGCCCTAGGAGTTGGTTTAGGCTTCATCCATCTGAATGGCATTTCCTTCTTTACACAGCTGGTTGGTGGTTTGAGCTCAACCTCCAATGTCTGGCAGGAAGCATTCCTTTTTTAGAGAGAGAGAGAAAGAGAGAGAGAGAAAGTGCATGAGTGGAGTGAAGGTGGAGCAGAGGGAGAGGGAGAACGAATCCTAAGTAGGCCCCATGCCCAGCGCAGAGTCCCACTCGGGTCTCAATCTCACAACGCTGAGATCATGACTTAAGCAGAAACCGAGAGTCAGATGCTTAACTGACTGAGTCACCCAGGTGCCCCAGGAGGCATTTGTGAAAAAGAAAAGGTGTGTCACGTCTGGAACCACATTGTTTTCTACTCAACTTTTCCTGTTGACAATGATAGGAACAGATGTAGCTATGTAGGATGAGAGCCAGCTGCTTCTAGATTGGCCCAGTCCTCTGCTGGGCTTTGGAGGGTAGCTCGACAAATGAGCAGAGCTCTGGAGCCTCACTGCTGGGTTTATAGTCTAGGCTTCTCCACTTAACTGGCAGTTTTCTGGGCAAGCAACTTAACCCTTCTATGCCTCAGTTTCCTTTTCTGTAAATAGGTATCATAATAATAGCTACCTTTTAGAGTTTTCTGTGATGATTAAATAAGTACATGTAAAACATATAAAAACATACATAGTAAATATCTAATAAATTGATTGGTAGGAGTAGTATAACCATCACTATTCAGCAGTATAAATCGCATAATACAACCAATTGGTTATCATAAATCATCTGTTTAATGCCTTACATAGAGATGCCAATACTTGGTGTTCTTCTGATTCTGTATCAGTGTTCTTAATTATCAGAGTTTTACATGTCACCCATGTTTCAGTGACTTCCACATCTTTGCAGTTCTGGACTCTAGCTCTGTGCTACACAGAACCCTATTCCTATGTGTTTACCAGAATCTTCACCTTGATGTCCTGTGGGCACCTCAAATTAAATAAGTCCCACATTGAACTTAGTTTTCCAACCCCTCTGATCCTTACTGCCACACTAAAAAAAAAAAAAAAAAAGTTAAAACTTCTCTTCTTCCTGATTTCCTTATTTTGCTTATAGTGCCCTGGGTTGAATATTATGCACCTAACCCCTCCCCATCCGTGTCTATCTGGAATCTCAGAATGTGAACTCATTTGGAAGTGGGTCTTTGCGGATGTAATTAAAAGTTAAAATGAGAAATGAGAGTATACTGGATTAGGGTGAACTCTAAAGCCAGTAATTGGTGTCCTCATAAGAAGCCACGTAAAGACAGAGGCAAATGCACTGTAACCATTGCTGTCAAATACCAGAAGCTAGGAGAGGGAGCACAGAACAGATTCTCCCTTAGAGCTTCCAGAAAGAACCAACTCTGCCAGTACCTGGCCTTCAGACCCCCCATATAGTGACAGAATGAAGTTTTGTTGGTTTAAGCCTTTTGGTTTGTGGTAATTTGTTATGGCGACCCTAGGAAACTACTGCAAATATCATTAATATTATCATACCTAGAAGTCTTAGAACTATCCTTACCTGTATTAGTTTATAAGGATGCCAGGCCTATTGGAGGAAGGACCCACCCTACTCTATCATGACCTTGCCTTAACACATTACCTCTGCAGCAGCCCAATTTCCAAATAAGGCCGTATACTGAAATACCAGAGGTTAGGACTTGAACATATCCTTTTTGAGAGGACACAGTACAACCTATAGCACTACCCCTTTTTTCTATCACCACTCTAAATTGATCGCCTTCCAGGAATATGTTCTACTGCAGCAAAATCTTTGAGATGTAGCTCACACTGACCCCAACTTCAGCTCCCCGGGTTATGGCACAGTCCTCTCTCTCTGTAGGATTCTTATTGCAGTAACCTCCAAAGTGATTTTCCTCCTCTGTTTCATTCTTCATATATCCAGTGAGTGAATCTAGTTAATTTCTAATCAAATTTCTCTGATGGTGACCCACCAGTGGCTTTCCCCAACTAAAACATTGAAGTCTACACTAGCACAGGGAGCTCCAAGTTTGGCCCCCATCTTTTCTTTCCAACCACCTCTCTTGCCACTTCGGACTATGTGTCCCAAACCACAACTGGGCTAGCTGGTCACTCTTTCTGGAAAATAGATTTTTAGGTCTGTGGGCCTTTGCTTATGCTGTTCCCTATGCCCAGAACATCCTTTACCACTTCGGGCCCCTGCTGAACTGTTCCTCATCCCATAAAGCTCAGCTGAAACAGTACTTAAACAGGTTGCTTCCACAATTGTATCACAGAATTATTGAACCCTTACCTGTGTTTCTGACATCTTATGTTTCTGGATACTAACGTAACACCAGGAAAGATATTGCACCTCTTATATAATAACAATTAACTTTGACAATAGAAATAGCCCCCATTGCAACATAAATAAAAAAAATGTTTGTGTATGCTTCTCTGTGTGTGTCTAGATTTCTATCTACAAGATTTTTTTAAAAATCTGACATGTGTTTACTGCTTATGTATTTTGTTGCAACCCACCTCAACAAAATACTCTTTTTTTAAAGATTTATTTTAGAGTAGGAGGAGGGACAGAGGGAGATGGAGAGAGAAGATCTCAGACACCTTGCTGAGTGTGGAGCCTGGTGCGGGGCTCGATCTCATGAGCCTGAGATCACAACCTGAGCCAAAATTAAGAGTCAGATGTTTACCCGGTTGAGCCAGCCAGGTGCCCCCCAAATATTTGTAAACCTCTCTAGAAGAGTAAAGATATTTATTTTCTGCAATTAGAAAATATATAAGGGTGTCTGGGTGGCTCAGTGGTTGAGCATCTGCCTTTGGCTCAGGTAGTGATCCCTGGGTCCTGGGATTGAGTCCCACATCGAGCTCCCTGTGGCGGAGGCCTTCTTCTCCCTCTGCCTATGTCTCTGCCTCTCTGTGTCTCTCATGAATAAATAAATGAAATCATTAAAAAAGAAAATATATATACACAAATATACATACCATATATATTATATATGCAGTATATGTGTGTATATATCAATACATATATATACACATATGTGTAAAGTACATATATAAAGTATTTTACCTCAGGAGCATCCTGTGAATGATTCATTGCTCTTTTCATTGTTAGGTTAAAGAAACAGCAACCAAGCAATCAGTGTGACTAGCAGTTCAGATTTTAATAACTGAGTTCTTAAGAAAGCACTTAGGGGGAGTTATCGCTGTAATAATGCATAACAAACACACCTTCGACCCCAAATTTCACTGGTTCTCAACAATAGACATTTATTTTTCTTGTCTGTGGGCTTACTCCACCTGTGCTATTTTGGGACCAGCAACACCTTGGGAGCCATATTCTTCTCATGGCAATGACAGAGGCACAGCAGCCTAGGCCAGGTCATGCCTGGACATTAGAGCCTCTGTTCGTGGTACATCTGCTAGCATTACATAGGCCAAAGCCAGTCATATGTTCCCATATCAAGGGAACAGGAAAGTAGACTCCGTGGGAGGGTCTGCAAAGTCAAATGGCAAAAGCCATAGGTGTATAATTCTAATAGAGGGATAAAGAAGTGAGCATAAGAACTCAGTCTACCACAAAGTCCCTATGATTCGAAGGTGGACAGTAGAAATGCCTGCCTTGAGAATAAGCTATTTATCATGAGCTTATATAACAATAACAGTTCGATGTTGCATTTACAGAACTGCACTTTGAAATGTGGTTATAATTTATATCCATCTTTGGTTTTTTTGTAGAGATGTGAAGATGAGTGGCTCGGGATGCCATCACCTATTCCTGTGAAATACATTAACTACATGAGACTTTTAAAGGATGTGTTCGGCTTAGAGGAGGAGTAACCATATGTCAATTTTGGTCAACTTTCTTTGATTTCCTGCTCTAATTTTACTAGGTTTATTTCAGTAGATATAACTTCATTAAAAAAAACACAGGGTTCATATTGAATTGAAATCCATAGACCCAAGTTAATTCCCTTTTGTCGTTTTAGTTTCTCTGAACATCGTATTACAGTGCTGATGTGCCAGCATTATTAAAAATGCCATTTAAAGAAATGTCAAACATTTTTATTACATGTATGATTTATTAACACCAAAGAATCTTATGGTAATTTTCTATCCAACATAATTTGATTCATTACAACACAAAAGGAAAATTACTTTTGACAGCTATACATGACAATATAAAATCAAATTATATCTGAGCAATAAGTTGTGATTCTATTAAACATTTTTTGAAATCTTTTTGACACATGTTTATTACTTATATAATTAAATTTTGTAGCAACCCACCTTATCAAAATAATTCTTAAACCTCTCTAGAGTGAATGTATTTGTTTTCTGAAATTAGCAAAGCTATGAGAAGGACTCCTCCCTTGCCCCACAACACACACACACACACACACACACACACACACACACACACTTTGGGAGAGAAATTGAAACATATGCAGTGTTTATATTTTAATGTCCTTTTTCTACCTAAAGTTAGGTGTTAACTTAGGGATATATATGCATGTATATATAATTATAGTATGACCAAAAATGTGTGATGTCTAAAATATTTAGGGATGGGAACGCTGAAGATTTTGAGAGCTCTTTTTTTTGGTTCATTCTCCACATACACATACCACCCACCCCAGAGGTTTAAATATTCTAGGACTATAACATGTTTTCTTCCTGCTTTTCTCTGGTTCTATTTTGATTTTTCTTGTAGGCCTATATGTTATGAATCTCAGCAGAACCTTTGTCATGTAGTGTATATTTGATTAAAACTCATAACCATGGACCTCTGGGAATTCATTGTGAGAAGTTTGTCCCAATCTACCTCAGTCTCCAGTGTTAGATGCTATGTATCATAAATCCATTTGCCTGGTGTTCTTAGTGATGGTGGAAGCTTATGGAAAAGGGGGTTCAACATCCACCTTTTGGGGACTGCTTTGATGAGGGAAAAAGGAACTGATGACATGTCAAGGCCCCTTCCACCTCATTATTCCTTCACTGCACATTTGTGGCATCTTGCCTAGAAATGAACAGGCCTCTTGGCACTCAGAGGTACCAATATGGTTGACAACAATGGCTCTTTCTTTTAAAAAAATTTTTTTAATTGAAGCTAATCAATAAACTATTTCTATTTCTATTATTTCTAATTATAAACCTCGGGCAATTCTACATGTGTCATTGTTAGAATAGAGCCCATAGGACTTTCCAATAAACTCGAATACTCAACTTATATACTAGGACCATTTACCCATAAAATCTAATTTTGACTATTTGATTTTTATTCCAGGTTTTTTTTTTTTTTTTAAAGACAACTGGCAGTGCCAAGCCATTTTGTTACTTTAAGATTTTTCGTTCCCCAGAGAGCAAGCTTTTAAGGATGACACTTTCCTGGAACTTTTCAGGCTGACACATTTGTCACTTACCTATTCAACTCTTCAGTCAGTTGTCTTTAACTCAAGATTTTAAATACGTGGATAATTTAGCCCGTTTACAGGCTTGTGATGCAGTTCACTTTGAGAAGTGGGAAGAGAAGAGGAAAAGCAGCAAGCCAATGACATGTTCCTGAGTTTGTAGGATGACAACCGCTTGTTCTATCACATAGATGTGTGTCGCTGCCCTGGTTATTTGCAGTTCAAGCCCGTAATTAGCAATTAAATGGCCATTATAGGAATCATGCCGATAAACATGATGCATTGCAGCCATACAGACACTTTAAATAATTATTTTTTTATAACTCAACCATATACTGAAGGAGATTTATAATTTAGAGATAATATCCCCATTAGTAAAGTTTATGACCCAATAAACAGCTCCCACTAGTTAATAAATGCCAAAGCCATAAAAACAAAGACTATTAATGTAATAGAATTTCTGTACCTCCCTCTTTTGCTGGTGGTCCCAAGTCACTGAAGGGAAATGCTATCTTAGGGAAAACATTTATTCTCGTTATGTAAATATCAATGAATTGTCTTAGAATCCATCTGGAAATCTCCCAGGCCACCCCACTCCTAGGCCCCAGGTGGTTCCCAAATGCTGATGTGTTCTGCTTAGGTTTTGGGCAGTAGATAACTCTGGTTTTCAGCACAAATGAACCCTTTGGGGGAGGTAGTGAAGACCAGCTGGAATTTCTGCCTCTTCATTTTCCCTCTGAAAAGGAGAAATCCCAACTATTACCATTATTCTGGAGGGAGAACTTTGAAAAGTTTCCCACTTTTGGCATACACTTATATTTTTAGCTGCCTCTTCTTTTCCCTGTGAAAAAGCGAAATCCCAACTATTGTCATTGTTCTAGGGTAATCATTTTTTTAAAAGTTTCACAACCTTTGCATCTACTTATATTTTTAGCTGCTCACATTTTCTCACTCTGATGGAAAAGCAAGTGCTGCCTGTGGATGTCTGGGTAAGTTGAAGATTAATACAGGCAACCCTTTTGTATTAAGAACGAACTGTTTTTTCATATTCCTGCAACCGTGGGAATGATTGATCAAGTCATTTGAGAGCCCAGATCACATCGTGTCTTTTCAGAAGAAACTGATTAAAAGCGGTTGAGGTTGGCATGAGATGGTTTGCTGAGTCATTGTTACAAAGCATGGGTGTTGTCAGCAGGTGACTACTACATTTCAGTGTTTATTTGCCTCTTTCTCCCTTTTGGGGGAAAGATTTTATATATTTATTTGAGAGAGAGCATGAGCAGGGGGAGAGGGAGAAGCAGGCTCCCTGCTGAGTGCAGAGCCCTGACAGGGGGGCTCAATCCCAAGAACATGAGATCATGACCTGAGCTTGACCAACTGAGCCACCCACGTGCCCCTTTTTCTCCCTTTTTTTTTTTTTTTATGATAGTCACACAGAGAGAGGGAGAAGCAGGCTCCATGCACTGGGAGCCTGACATGGGATTTGATTCCGGGTCTCCAGGATCGTGCCCTGGGCCAAAGGCAGGCGCCAAACCGCTGCGCCACCCAGGGATCCCTCTTTCTCCCTTTTTAACCTGTTTACCATTTGAACCCAACCCCTTGAAAAGTAATGTGGGTACATCTATTGGTTGACTTCAGTGCTTACTAAAATTGTAGACAGCAGAGAGGAGATGAAGAGCACTGTAAATTTCAAGCATTTGGGATAGTTTTAACATTTTGCCTACTTTGTGTATTGCCTCTGATTCAATTAATGACAAACATACCATTCTTGGTCTTTGCTTTTTTTATGCTATGTTATTTGGAGTTTGTTTTGCGGGCGTGGGGTGGGGTGGTGGGGGTGGGGGGTGTTGTAGAGCTGTGAGGCTTTGTGGACACCACCACGGTGAGTTTGGGATATTTAAATTGTCCTTCCTTTCAAATAGGGAATTATTGATGAAGAGGATGAAATTTCTCCCCTCCCCCTACAAAGACAACTCTTGCCTTTCCAACGTGGATTTATTTATCTTGAGTGGGGACTGCTTTAGTCTTTGCCACTCGTTCCTCATTTCCCTGTCCTCTTCTCCCATGTGTTACGATTTTGCTCTTAAGTTCGGCAGTGGGAGTCTTCGGTGATGGCTTGATGAAATGGTAGGGTTGTCCACAAAATATTTATGACGCTTAATAATGCAGACTCTGTTGAATAATGGACTGTCACGTTCCCAATTACATGTACATTCTTTTTAGTTAGGAATATAGTTTCCTGAGTTTTGACTATTCTTCAGAATTGGTCTGGAACTGACCTTCGAGACAAACAGTTTCCAAATGATGGTAAACATTACCCAAGTGCTGAGTCTCTGTCCTGATCCATGTTTGGGCCAAGTTTGAACCGCTTCTGAGTTGAAGGCAGGTTAAGACCTTTTCAGAAATGAGGCTTTTCAAGTTGACTGAGCATCTGCAGCGACATGGTGTTTCTCAGTTCCCAAGAGAACGTAATGTGTCAGAATGGAAAATCCACCAAGGTGAGATCAATGAGGCTATTTCACAAAACAAAACCTGCCCTGATCATGAAGCAAAACGTCACAATTACAAAAGGTAGTGCTGACTGGATAAAGAGCTAGAGAGAAATCAGTAGTCGCCTCCATTCACCTTCTCTACCAGGTTCTATAAAATTAAACGTTTCCACTCAAGTCAACTAAGTTCCTGACAACCATGGGTTCTGAGGTTAGGATGTGCATCTTCTTTGCATTTGGTACCCAGCAAAATTCCTTCTAAGAGGGACTTGCGTGCCTGTTATGTGCCTAGTGCGGGAGCATAGGCACTAAGGGTCAGCACCGCTGCTCAGAAGTAACTGGTGATGGCTGAAAAATGCAGCCAATGCAAAACTCCACGGTGGCTCAGCAAGTAGAGAATTAATGACTGACTGGAATCAGTAGGAGCCTTTACTTCTAAATACTCATTAGTTTAAGCAGTGAGGCCTGATGTTCTGCAAGTTAGACAGGAAACAGGGGGCCCGCTCCTCCCCATTGTCTCTTCTGAACAGAATATGCACATTTAACTCGAAGTAGTGAATGGTTCAAATACATCAAACCAACTATTCATCAATCTCCCAGCTTCCTGGGCACCGCTTTGCATCTGTGTAAAGCCAACAATGGAGGAAATGCTTGTTATGACCCCACTATAATATTAAAATCCAGAGGGGCGGGGAGCGTGGTGAAAAACACAAAATGTGGCCTCCTTTAGAATAGTTCCACCGAAATCATCTTTGTTTCCTTTTTATACTTTGCCTATACGAGAATATCTGAATGAAATAGGAACTTGGTAAATTTACTTTTGCCTGCTTCCCCCCCCCCCCTCACTTGCTACCACTGCTCTTCATTGTTGCTGTGAGGCTGCTCATTGAATACGGAACAGGAGCTGAAAAGCCATTTCAGGCTGCTGCAGATTGTCCACCCTCCCTCCCCACTACCCCCCACCCCCCCACCTCCACCCCATTTTAACTATGACTGGAGCATGGATAGTGACAAGGGAAATGGCAAGAGGTGTGACAATTGCAGAGGGGACTCTGGACAAGAATAGAGACTCCTTTTGTGTGTGTAATACACGTTATAAAACAGTTTGAACTTGATCCTAAAGGCATGAGAAGTTACTGGAAGATTTTAATCAGGAGGATGAAAAGATGATGTCTGTATTTAAAAAGCTCTGGTGGCTCTGTGTGTATGTGTGTGTGTGTGTGTGTGTGTGTGTGTGTGTGAGAGAGAGAGAGAGAGAGAGAGAACTACAAGAGCGAGTTTGGCAGCCAGAAGGCTGACTGGGGAAGCTATTGCCAGAGAAGTGATGGATGGTTTGGATTAGTGTCAGTGAGGTGGTGAGGTTGGTGAGAAGGGGATAGACTCATGACACATTAAGGATGTTGGAGATGAAAGAGAAGAAATCCAAATTACATGGGGTCATTTTGACAGCTGGGGAAGTGGTGGTGTCATCTGTTGTGCCAGGATACACCAGGGAAAAATCCAATTTGCAGAGGAGGTATCAACAGTTCAGCCTCGGGCATGCCAGTTTAGGTGGAAATGTGGATCAGGCAATCGGATTGACCGGTCCGAATCGTAGCAAAATGGTCTGGGCTGGAGAGGCCTGTTTTAAACCCATCAGAGTATGGATGGTAAATGTAAACTTAGAGAAGATTGCCCAGAGGGAGCAAGTTGTCTGAAAACCATAATGCTTGGCATACGACTAATTTTTAGAATACAGCTTTCATTGACACACAGTGAACTGCACGTATTAAAAGTGTACAGTTTGATAATTGGACATATGTGTACACCTGTGAAATAGCATCCCAGTCAAGATAATTCATATATTCTCCCAAAATTTCTTTGAGGTCCTTGGAAAGCCCTCCCTTCCACACATCCCCATTGTAGGACAGGAAAACTACTTTTTTCTGTATCCTGAGTTCTTGGCTGAAACCCCCATATTAAAAGATTAACAAGAGAAGAACAAAAGTTGAGCCACATGAGTACCTCATACATACATGAGATACCAAGGAAAACTGTGTAATTTTCCAAGGTGACCTAAGTCACCACCTTAAGTGTGTGTGTGGGAGGGAGGGGAGTCATTCTGGGGGATGCAGGAAAAGCAACTAAAAACAAGGGTAAGTTTGTTAATGCGGATTTAAATCAGTACCTTGCCCATCAATACGTTTCTTTTTCTAAAAAATATTTATTTATTCTTGAGAGACACAGAGGCAGAGGCACAGGCAGAGGGAGAAGCAGGCTTCCTGCAGGGAACCCCATGTGGGACTTGATCCCAGGACCCTGGGATCACAACCTGAGCCAAAGGCAGATGCCCAACCACTGAGCCATCCAGGTGGCCCCCCATCACTAAGTTTCTAGATGTTGGGTTGTCCTCTTTCTGGTACAGAGTGGGAGACCTACTTAACCAATGGAGATTTCCCTTATAAATGGTCCTTACAAAAGGGTGACTTCTACAGAGCTTCTCCTGTGTCTGCTGTTTATCTAATTTATCAGCTCAAAATAATCCTTATCTCAAAGAGGCATATTTTGGAATGGCATATTTGCTCCCCTTCACCTTTCCCCATACACAGGCAACCACTGAGCTGCTTTCTATCACTATAGAAGTTAGCATTTTCTGGGATTTCATATCATTGGAATGATACAGCATGAACTTTTTTTGGTCTGGTTTCTTTCATGCAGCATAAGTCTGTTTTATCAATCTATGTTTATATGGATTTTTCTGTTGGTGTTATATCTAATAAATGTTTGCCTAAACCAAGGTCATAAAGGTTTTCTCCTAGAAGTTTTATAGTTTTAGGTGTTTAATTTAGATCTAGAATTCATTTCTAGTTAATTTCTGTTATGGTACAAGTTACGGTTCCGTGTTTATTTTTTCGCATATGGATATCTGGTAGTTACAGTACCATTTATTGAAAAGACTATCCTTTTTCACTGAATTGTCTCTGTACCACTGCTGAAATATACGAATATATACGTAGGTCTATTTCTGGACTTTCTGTTCTATTCTACTGATTGATGTGTATCTTTACACTGATACCACACTGTCTTGGTCACTGTAGCTTTCTAGTAAGTCTTGAAATCAGTAGTGTTAATTCTACAATTTCACTTCTTTTTTTGCCTAGTAGTTTTGGGTGTCTTACATCTTTGCACTTCTATGATAAATTTTAGAATAAGCTTGCAATTCTAAAATCCTGGTAGGTTTTTTTATTGGGATTGTGCTGAATCTACAGATCAATTTGGCATCTTAATAATACTGAGTCTTCTGACGCATGAACACAGTATATATTATCCCATTTATGTAAGGTTTAAATTTATCTCAGCAATGTTTTGTAGTTTTTATTGTATGAGCATTGCACATATTTGACAGATTTCTCCCTATATTCATGTTTCTTAATGATAATGCAAATGGAAATTTTTTATATTTCATTTTCTGATCATTGGTTACTAGAGGCTAAAAATACAATTGTTTTTTGTACATTGATCATTGTATCTTTCAAACTTAAACACATTTATTAGTTTATGGCTTTTTAAAGATTTTATTTGAGAGAGAGCACGAGTAGTGGGAGGGGCAGTAGGAGAGGGAGAAGCAGGCTCCCCGCTGAGCAGGGAGCCCTACTCTGGGCTCCATCAAAGGGCTCAGGATCATGACCTGAGCCAAAGGCAGATGCTTAACTGCCTGAGCCACCCAGATGCCCTAGTCTTGTGGCTTTTTTATAGATATTGTCAGATTTTTTTTACATAGATATCCACATAGATGATTAGAATTTTCATACAGATAGTATTAGTCTATGAATAAAGTTTTACTTCTTCATTTCAAATCTGGATTCTTTTATTTCCTTTATTGCACTGACTAGTACAGTGTTGAATAGAAGTGATGAGGATGGACAGCCCTTTCTTGTTACTGAATTTAGGGAGAAAGCATACCGTCTTTCACCATTAGGTATGATGTTAGCTATAGGGTTTTGGTAGACACTCTTCATCAGGTTTATGAAGCTCCCTTCTATTTCTATTTTGCTGAGAGATTTTATCAAGAATGGGTATTAGATTTTGTCGCATGCTTTCACTGGATCTAATGAGATGATTATATGATTTTTCTTTTAAAAGTTTGGTAATATAGGGGTGCATGGTGGCTTAGATGGTTAAGCGTCTGCCTTTGGCTCAGGTCATGATCTTGGGGTCCTGGGATGGAGCCCCATGCCTGGCTCCCTGCTTAGCAGGGAGCCCGCTTTTTCCTCTCCCTTTGCCCCTCCATCTCCCCCTACTCATGCTCTGGCTCCCCCTATCAAATAAATAAATAAAATCTTTTTTAAAAAGTTTGTTAATATAGTAAATGACATTAATGTTTTTTAAGATTAAATTCTTATAAAATTAACCATCTTTTTTTTAAAGATTTTATTTATTTATTAACGAGAGAGAGAGAGAGAGAGCAGCAGAGGGAGAAACAGGCTCCATGCAAGGAGCCCGACGTGGGACTCGATCCTGGGTCTCCAGGATCAGGCCCTGGGCTGAAGGTGGCGCTAAACTGCTGAGCCACCCGGGCTGCCCCAAAATTAACCATCTTAAGGAAAGAAATCAGTGATGCTTAGCACATTCACAATACTGTACACCCACCACATCTTTTTAGTTCCAAAACATTTCATTACCCCCAAAGGAAACCCTATACTCATTAAACCATCACTTCTGGTTCCAGCCCCTGGGAACCACCAGTCTGTTTTCTGTGTCTGTGAATTTACCTATTCCAAATATTTCATAGAAGTGGAATCATACAGTATGTGACCTATTGTGTCTGACTTCTTTCACTTAGTCCAATGTTTTTGAGGTTCACCCATGTTGCAGCACATATTAGAACTTTGTTCCTTTTCATGGCTGAGTAATAGCCCATTGTATAGATACACCACAATGTGTTTATCCAGTCACCTTTTGTTGGATGCTTGTGTTGTTTCCACCTTTTGGCTATTGTGGATAGAGCTGCCATGAACATACATAGACATGTATTTGTTTGAGTACTAGTTTTTAGTTCTTTTTTTTTTTTTTTTAAAGAGAACACAAAAGTGAGAGGGGCAGAAGGTGAGGGAGAGAATCTCAAGCAGGCTCCACGCCTGGTGTGGAGCCCAATGCAGGGCTCAGTCCTGCAAACCTGAGATTATGACCTGAAGCAAAATCAAGATTCAGGCACTCAACCCACTGAGCCATCTAGGTGCCCCCCATTTTTTGTTCTTTTGTTTATATACCTAGGAGTAGAATTGCTAGGCCATATGGTAATTCTATGTTTAATTTTTTGGAGAACTGACAAACTTTTCCATAGCAGCTGAACCATTTTACATGCCTACCAGCAATGTATTAGGGTTACAATTTTTCTGCATCCCTGGTAACACTTGTTATTTTCCTTTTTTAAAATTATAGCCATGCTAGCTGGTGTGAACTGGTACCTCCTTGTGGATTTTATTTGTATTTCCCTAACGACTAAGACATCTTTTCATGAGCTTGTTGCCATTTTTATGTCTTCTTTAGAGAAATATCTGATCAAATCCTTTGCCCATTTTAAAATTGGAAATGACATTGATTTTTGAACGTTAAACTTTGCATTATGGGAATAAAACTTATTAGGTCATGATGGATTATCTTTCTTATATATTGCTATATTCACTTTGCTAAAGTTTCGTTTGAATTTTTCTTCTGTGTTCATGAGGATGTTTATCTGTAGTTTTCTCATATTTTGGTCTGATTTTGACTTCATGGTAATGCTGGCTCATAGAATGAGTTGGGAATATTCCTTCTTTTTCAATTTTGTAGGTGAGGTTTTGTAGAACTGCTATTATTCCTCCTTCAAATGTTTGATAGATTTAACCAGTGCTGCTTTCAGTTTGCTTTATGGGAAGGTATTCTTTTTTTTAAAGGTTTATTTATTTATTTTAGAGAGAGAGAGAGAGCACACCAGTGTGGGGAGGTGCAGAGGGAGAGAATCTTCAAGTGTACTCCCCGCTGAGTGTGAAGTCTGACTCAGAGCTCAATCCCACAATTCTGACATCATGACCTGAGCTGAAATCAAGAGTCAGATGCTTAACTGACTGAGCCACCTGGGTGCTCCTATGGGCAGGTATTCTTAAACTACAGTCTCAATTTCTTTAGTAGATATAGGACTATTCAGGTTATATATTTCTTTTGTCATGAGCTTTGATAGTTTGTCTTTAAAAGAATTTTCCCATTTCATCTTGTTGAATTTATTGGCTTAAAGTTGCTCATGATATTCAGTTCTTATCCTTTAGCATCTGAAGAAGCTTTAGTGATGTCACCTCTCTCATTCCTGATACTGGTAATTATTCTTTTTTTTTTTTTTTCCTGATTGGTCTGGCTAGAGATTCATCAATTTTATTGATCTTCTTAAAGAAGCAGTTTGTCATTTCATTAATTTTCTCTCGTGTTCCTCTTTATTTTATTGTTTTCTGCTCTGATTATTATTTTTCTTCTACTTACTTTGGGTTTAATGTGCTCTTTTTCTGATTTTTTAGTGTGGAGGCTGAAGTCATTGATTTAAGCCTCTTTTTCTTTTCTAATGTAGGCTTTTAGTACTATAAAATCCTTCTAAATACTGTTTTAATGGCATCACATAAATTTTGATACATTGTTCCATTTTCATTCCATTACTTTCTTATTTCTCTTTGATTTCTTTGATCTACAGGTTATTTGAAAGTGTCTTATTTAGTTTCAAATATTTGGGGATTTTCCAAAGATCTTTCTAACAACCTAATTTAATTCCCCGTGGAGGATATACATGTATGACTTGTATTCTTTTAAATTAATTGAGACTAGTTTTATAGCTCAGAATATGGTCTACCTTGGTAAATGTATCATGTGCACTTGGAAATAATGTGTATTCTACACTTCTTTGGTGGAATATTCTATAAATGCAATTAGGTCAAGTTGTTAAAATCTATATCCTTACTGATTTTCTATCTACTGGTTATGAAAACTATTAAGAGAAAGATACTGAAATTTCTGCCTATAATTGTGAATTTGTTTATTTTTCCTTACAGTTCTATCAGTTCTTGCTTCATGTATTCCAAAATTGTAGCTATATAAGCATTTAGGACTGTTAAGTCCCCTTGATGAATTGACTCCTTTATCATTATGAAGTGGATTTCCTTATCCCTGGTAATATTCTTTGCTCTGAAATCTACATGGTCTGATAATAAAACCATTCCAACTTTCTTTTCATTTGGTGTTACTTACCATGGTGTATTTTATTCTTTTATAATTTTTACCCTATATGTGTTTTAATACTCAAAGTATCTTTCTTACAGGCAACATTTAGTTAGGTCTTTTTTAAATCCAACTTGACAGTTACTTCCTTCTAATTGATGTATTTAGATTACTTATATTTAATGTAGTTATTGATAAGATCAAATTTAAATCAGTTGTCTTTCCATTTGTTTTCTATTTGTCTATTTTTTCTGTTTCCATTTTCTTATTTTGGATTAATAAAAAAAGTTTGATTCCATTTTATCTCATTTGTTGGGTTAGTAGCCATTGTCAAGGAGGAAAAATGTTTCTTTTATCCTCTTCTGTTTAAGACTTGGAGGCCTACAAATTAAAATGAAAATTTAAAAAAGATTAGTAAGAGAAAAAAACAGATTTAATTATACCTTCACACAAAGAAATGTGACTCAAGTTGTTGGTTAGAATTTTGGGCTCATTTACCATCTTAATTGTGGATGGGGAGGGGCACAGGGGCACTTTTGGGACAACAAATGACTTCTTAGAAGTAGGGGTGAGGAGAAAGAGAACGTGAAGAAAAACAAATGACTTTTTGGAAAGATAAATAGGCCCTTAGGAGAATAGATAGGAGATATGATAGTTTTGTTATAATCTCTGCGTGGGTGTGGTACTGACTTCACTCCAAAAAGAAAAGATTAGAGTTGTTCCTGGGAGGGGATTTATAACAATTGAGTTCTTTTGGAAGGTTTTGTTTTTAGGCAAATAAGGGATTTCAGGATCTCAAATGCCCTCAACTCAAAGGAATTTTTTATGCTACAATGGCTTATTCTGGACTACTTTACTATAACTCAAATTTATTTTATTGGTTGGTTTAGGGTTTACAGTATACACTTACAACTTGGTACAGTCTACCTACCAGTGATGGTATAATACATATCATACCATATTGGATGGTATAAAAATCTTAAAATAGTATACTTATATTTCTCCCCAACTAAGCTTTGAGCTATCATTATATACTTTACTTTTTACATATGTTATAAACTCTGTACCCTATTGCTATTTTTAACAATTATCTTTTAAAGAGATTTAAATAACAAGAAAAAACCCATATATTTATACATACAGTTACCCCATGCTTTTCATTCTCTTGTGCAGATTCTTATTTCCATCTGGTATCATTTTTCTTCTGCCTGAAAGACTTCCTTTCACAGTTCTAGTGTGTGGGTCAGCTAGTGATGAATTATTTTGCTTTTGAAAAAAAAGTCTCAGAATGACTTTTTTTGGCCTTCATTTTTGAAAGATATTTTCACAGGGTATAAATGCCTAAGTTGAAAGTTTTTTCTTGCTGTATTTTAAATGCATTACTTCCCTCACTTCTGTATTACTTTGTTCCACGTGAGAAATCTGTCAACTTAATTTTTTTCCCTTTTCATGTAATATATCTTTTTTTTAACTAATTTTAACGTTTTTTATTTACCACTGGTTTTAAGAAATTTGTTTATGATGAGACTTGGGTTAGTTCTATTGTGCTTATAAGTTCATTGAACTTCTTGGATCTGTAGACTTACATAGTTTCCATACAGTTTCAAAAATATTTTACCATGTTTTCTTCAAATGTTATTTTGGTTCCCATCTCTCTCTCTCTTCTCCATTGGCAGCTCTCATTACATGTGTATTAGGCTTTATAAGTTGTCCCACAGCTCACTGATGGCTCTGTTCATCTTTTTAATGTGTTCTTCCCCTGTATGGTTCATTTTGGATACTCTCTTTCCAAAAATATTTTTTTGTGATATCTAATCTGCCATTAATCATATCCATTATATCTTTTATCTCATGTATTGTAGATGATGTTGGATTTGGGTCTTTTTAGATCTTCCATGTCTCTCCTTAACATGTTAATTTTTTTCCTCTAGCTTCCTATACTTAAGGAATATAGTTATAATAATGGTTTTAATGTACTTGTCTACTAATTCAATCATCTATGCAATTTCTGTGTCAGTTTCAGTAGATCGAGTTTTCTTACCATTATGGGTAATATCTTCTTGCTTGCTAAGTTTTTATTAGATACCAAACATTTTGGCTTTCAACTTGTGGGTGCTGAATATATTTGTGTTCTTTTTTTTTTATCTCTCAATGATTTTAATGCTCAGTTTTGATAAAATAAGTTTCCATCCAGTTCTTTTATATAGAGCAAAATGTACTAGCTTCAAAACATATGCATTCTTCAGCTTTCTTGTATACTTTCTTGCCTATCTTTCAAAACTGAACACTGAGTATTTTTAACATAGGTAATGTGATGTTATATGTACGTTTTAATTGCACATTTTAAGAATAATGTAAGTCCATACTTTGGTAACTCCAGTAATGTATTTATAAAATGAAAATCTTTCTATCAAAGTAGACTTTCCACTGGGAAAAAATAAATAAAGCAGGCAAATGGATCTACACAAAGTAAAAATTAACTTTGGTAGATTTCAATGCAGGACAGTCCATAACAAGCCCATTTGCCCTTATTCCCCCAGAGCCACTACATCTTCTGAGTTAAGATTTTAAAAATATTTTTCATTGAGATTATGTTGACATTTGTTTCTCATTCCACATCATCTTCAGCCAAGCTCTGAGCACTTACGATTTCCCTAATTGTTGGAAGCTTGGTCAGAAGCATCTGGAACATTGGTGGTGGAAGTTTGCTGTAACATTTGCAATAAGTGATGTGGCTGTCCACACACAGCAACTGCATTTGTCAGATGATCTACACCCTTCTCATATTCACCTTGAGCTAGCAACTTTTCAAGGAAGAATTTCTGAACAGCTTTGGCATCTTTAAGGTCAGGTAACTTGGAAAGTCCAGCTCTCTCCTTAGTAAGCTTTTGTTTCTTTCTTTGTTCTCAAAGCCTGTTCTTAAGCTGGGGCCACTCCATCTCTGGTGGTGGAAGTAAATACAGTACCCGATGAAAAGAGCCCTGCAGGGATGCCTGGGTGGCTCAGTCATTGAGTGCCACCCTTCAGCCCAGGGCATGATCCTGGAGTCCTGGGATCCAGTCCCACATTGGGCTCCCTGCATGGAGCCTGCTTCTCCCTCTGCCTGTGTCTCTGCCTCTCTCTGTGTCTCTCATGAATAAATAAATAAAATATTTTTTAAAAAGAGCTTAAAAAACAAAAAGAAAACCTGTAGACATGTGCAGCAATGGTGCTGTTCTGGCCCAGCACCTTCTCTTGACTGAGAAGCAGGAGTGAGCTCAGTGGCATCAGGATCCACGTGAAGGAGCGGTAGGCTGCAAACCCTCAGAACAGGCCCCACTGTTCCCACCTGATGCTTGCCATGAGAGATGCAGAAAGATCTATATTTGTGATCTTATAAACAGTCTTGAGCTTTGTTCTGAGGTTGATTAAGTTATTGAGAAATGTTTTTATCTTTTCAAGTCATTCCTTTAAGCTTTGTTAGGAAAAAAGCAACCTTTGGTTTAGGGCTAACTTTTTCACAGTACTGAGGCAAAAACACTTCTGAGTACTCTACCCAATTCCCCATCATTAATGAAGTTTTTCTACCCTGACTGGTGGGAATAAGAATGTGGTAGGTGGAATTCTAAGATGCCTCCTAATAACCCACACTTTCATATGATCCTCTCTTCCATGAGTGTAGTCCCTCCCAGAATTAAGTTATATTATACTGCATAATTGATGTCAAGACAGGCTGATTACTCTGGGTGAGTCTCACCTAATCAGATGAGCCCTTAAAAAGGACTGAGTTTTTCCTCCTGACAAAAGAAATTTGATGTACAGGAGGGACTGAATATGAAGGAAATTCTCCCTTGCTGGTTTTGAAAATGGACAGGGCCACATGGTAATGACCTGAAATTAACCTCTAGGATGAGAGCAGCCCCTACTGACAGTGAAAAAAGGATATCTCAGTCCTAACAACTGCAAGGATCTAAATTCTGGCAACAACAAATGAATTTGGAAGTGGATTGCAGCCCCAGAGCCTCCGGAAAGAAAGCCAGCCCATTCCAACGTTCTAGCATCAGCTTGTGAGACCTTGAGCAGAGGACCCAGGTAGCCTACATTCAAACTTCAGAGTTCAAGAACTGTGAACTTGTAAATGGGTATCCTTTTAAGCCTCTAAGTATATGGAAATCTGTTACGCAGCAGTTGAAAGAATATAAGGAACAATTCTTGGCCTGTGTGACCTCTGAGAATGTGTTTCATGTTACTCTTTTGGTTTATTCCTTTCCTGGCCTCAAATGTTTCTCCGTGTGCATATGCTGGTCAATACTTGGTGGAAGACTGAAGTGGGATCTTCTGCATATCTTTGGAGTTCTATTTTGTGTTTTCTCCTTTCTAATACTCTGTCTTGAGGACTCTAGTCTCCTTGACCTCTCTGAACTCCAAGCTTAGTCTACTTAATTCAGGCAGGCTGCTAGGTTCTGCCTGAGATCCTTCTTGCACTTTTGAAATTTTCTCCAGGCTTAAACTGGGAAATAATAGAATTTGTCTCGTTTGTTGTTGTTCAATTTTAGCTAGGCTCCAGGCTTAACGTGGGGCTTGAACTCGTGACCCTGAGATCAAGAGTCTCATGCCCTGCTAACAGAGCCAGCCAGGTGCTCGGTCTCATTTGTTTTCTGTCTCTCAGAGGTCACTGCCCTTTGTTGGTTGATGTCTAGTGTCTTAAAAACTATTGTTTCATATATTTCATCTGTTTTATTTTGTTGTTTCAAGACAAAAGTAGAAAATGTCACTTTTTAGTAGTGTTGCATATAATATATATATATATACACATATATTTTTTTAGTTAGTAGTGTTCTAATTTTTATTTTTATTTTATTTTAATTTAATTTATTTATGATAGAGAGAGAGAGAGAGAGAGAGAGAGAGAGAGAGAGAGAGGCAGAGACACAGGCAGAGGGAGAAGCAGGTTTCATGCACCGGGAGCCTGACGTGGGATTCGATCCTGGGTCTCCAGGATCGCGCCCTGGGCCAAAGGCAGGCGCTAAACCTCTGCGCCACCCAGGGATCCCTAATTGGTATTTTTAAAATAAGCATCCTGGGAGGCCTGGGTGGCTCAGTGGTTGAGCATCTGCCTTCGGCTCAGGGCATGATCCCAGGGTACTGGGATCCAGTCCCACATCGGGCTCCCTGCAGGGAGCTGGCTTCTCCCTCTGCCTATGTCTCTGCCTTTCTGTATTTCATGAATAAATAGATAAATTCTTTAAAAAATAAAAATAAAAGAAGCATCCTGCTTAATATTTTTCTCTTTGGTTCCACATACATTGTACTTCTTGCTATTTTTCAGTGTTTGCCATGATGCCTTACATATGTTAAGCACTCAATAAATGCTTGACTTGGTTTTTAAATTTGACTTTTAAAAACTTAACCACTGATTTGCAGTAACCTTTCAGAGGTATTGTGGATAATATTACTTGATTTCACATTAGTTATCACAAGTATCATTGCATAACTACACCAAAACTGGTTATTATAATATATTGATATATACATGTAAATATATGCTCTACTGTCTTAGTCTGGCTTCCCCTAAGAGCAGATTCTAAGATTAAGGCTTGTGGGTAAGTAATTTATTTAGAAATACGATTTCAGAAAGCAGATGTGCATAAGAAGGAAATAGAAAAAGAAGAAAAGAACCAATCTAAGTACAAGTAAAGTTGACCACCATTGTAGAAAATTAGTGTCTAATGCAACTGGCATCTTTTGAAAAATGTGAAAAAAATGAACTGTTCAGGGATCAAAGGGGAAATCATTTATCTATTGTCACCTGTTCTCCAGTGGTCAAGAGTGGGCCTATGTGTATTAAACTCTCATATTTTCTAGTTGTCCATGTGTGAATGCAGAGGGAGTTCCTACTGATAGAGTCAGAAAAGCATCAGGGAAGGAAATAGAACATGTATGACACTAGCCATGGAGAGACAGTCTCCAGTTGCATCTGTGCAAAGCCAGCCCAAGTCTGAACACAACTGGTCATTGCAGCAGTGGCAGGAGTAAGCCGAGAAGCCAAGAGGTTTTTGGAATGGTATGGAGGGCTTGTCTAATACACATAAAATTCTGCAAGTTACTTAATGATATAATTTATTACTGGTTTCTAACAGTCTGAAATTGATATCCACACAATTTTGAGTAGCCTCAAGCTATAAAAACATTAAGAACCCCAAGAGGTAATAAGGAGCCACTGAAAATAATGCACCCGAATCAGCAATAATATTCTTGGAATAATATTTTTTCGAGCTCTATTGAATATATAATTGACATATAACATTGTGGAAATTGAAAGTGTTAATTTGATACATTTATATATTGTACCACTATAGCATTAGCTAACACCTCCATCATATCACATAATTACCATTTCTTTTTTATAGTTAGAACTTTTAAGATCTACTCTCCTGGCAACTTTCATGTATATAATATGCTATTGTTAACTATAATCACCATGCTGTACTTGAGATCCTTAGAACTTATTCATCTTATAACTGTAAGTTTTGTCCTTTGACCAACATCTCCCCATTTCTCCCACCCCCTCTCCCCTCATAACCACTACTCTCTGCTTCTATGAGTTCATCTTTTTAAAAATTCCACGTATAAATGAGATCATATAGTATTTGTCTTTCTCTCTTTGACTCATTTCACCTAGGATAATGCCCTCAAGGTTTATCCGTATTGTCACAAATGGCAGGATTCTTTCTCATAGCAAGTGATATTACATATATATATGTACATATATATTTGTGTGTGTGTGTGTGTCTGTGTGTGTGTGTGTGTGTATCTCCATCCATTGATGGACACTAAGGTTATTTCTGCATCTTGGCTATTGTGAATAATGCCGTATGTTGTGAATGATACTGTGAATGATGCTGTAATGAACATGAACATGCAGATATCTTTGAGATCTTGCTTTCATTTTAGAGTAATAATTTTTAAAATCATTACTGTTAGAGTTCTGTTTCTGGCCAAAATAAGTAACAGGGTCCAGATTTAACTTCCTGCCTAAAACAACTAAAAAAAGGCAAAATACACAAAACAATGTTTTTCGAGACACTGGATTTTAGGCAATGCAGTGACCCCCACCATTGTCTCACATTATTACCTTGAGAGAGTTTCGGGCCTATGGCCCAGGAAGAGGGAAACCAAGTAGAATATGGGAGACTTCCAGACTAGAGGAGATGGGGATGGGAGTCCAGAAATACCAACGGAGCTGGAGTTTACATGACGGAATATTTGAGAGAAGAGAACTCTGCAGGTTTGGAACTTCAAAGATCCTCAAATTGCCCCTTGAGTATTCAACTGAGAACTGAGCAGTGCATATGTACAAGGAAACTATCCAAAGTTGGGGAAAGAACCATTTGAAAGGATTAGAGGAAACCGTACCTAGGGTTCACACAGAGCTGGTAACAGTACCTGTGCTCGATAAACCTGACTGCAGCGTCTCACAATTCATGGAGTGTTGTTTTCAGAAGGTCTTGCCTCAGTAATGAGGAATAATTAACTCTAGATTAAACATGCTTCTGATTTCCCCTAACAAATTTTATAAGCAAGACCTAAAAGAATCAAACTTTTTCCAAATAATTTAGCTATGTCCCAGGAAAAAAAGTTTAAGAGTATTTATAAGAGTACATAAATATCCAGCACCCATAAAGCTAATGTTTACCAGGTCTTGCATCCAATACTTTAAAGATATTGGTCCTTTATGATCTTGCTTGCATTATTTCTGATGAAAAATCTGCTGAAATACTTCTTGTTCCTCTGTGCAAAATGTGACATTTTTTCTGTGGCTTCTTTTAATATTTTCACTCTATGTCTGGTTTTGAGACATTTATGGTGTTTGGTATAGTTTTCTTCATATTGTGTACAGGGTTGGTTTTTTTTTTTTTTAGAGTCTTCCATCCATATGTTGTTTACTTAAAACTTGCAATTCTTTAGGCCATTATTTCCTTATCTTTCTTCTGCCTTTGCTTCTATAATTACACATTAGAGTGCTTTAAATTGTCCCGTCTCACCAATGTCCCATTAACTTTTTTCCCAATCTTTTTATTCTCTGTATTTCGTTTCAGATAAATTCTATTGCTCTCTTCAAGTTCACTAATCTTTTCTTCCACAAGGTGTAATTTGTCATTAATCCCATATATTACATTTTTCTTCTCACCTCACACATGATAGTTTTTATCAGTAGAAGTTTCAGTTTCATCCTCCATGTCTCTCAACTTCTTGATCATATGGAAAATAATTCTAATAGCTTTTTGATTGTCCTTGTCTGCTAATTATAACGTGTGTTGGTCTGAATCAGTTTCTATTAATTTCTTTGTTTCTTCACTGTGAATCAATGTTTCCTTTTCTTTGGATGCCTGCTAATTTTTTATTGGATGCAAGACCTTGTGAATTTTAACTTTATGGATGCTGGGTATTTGTGTATTCTTATAAATATTCTTTAGCTTTTGCTCAAAAAAGTACTTATACACAAATGTGTATAGCAGCATTATTCACAATAGCGAAAACCTGAAAACAGCCCAAATATCCATTAACAGATGAATGGATAAACAAATTGTAGTATGAATATATAGTAGGATATTATTTGACCATAAAAAGGAATGAAGTACAGGTACCTGCTACAAAGTGGGTGAACCTTGAAAATATTATGCTAAGTAAAGAACGCAAAGACAAAAGGTCATATGTTGTAGGATGCCATTTATACGAAATATCTAGAACAGATAAATCTATGGAGACAGTAGAGTGGGCTGGAGGGAGGGAGGCATGAGGAGTAGTTGCTTAGTGGATACAGGGTTTTTTTCTGGGATGATGAAAATATTCCAGAACTAGGTAGAGGTGGTTGGGTAAACAATGTGAATGTGCTAAATGCTACTGAATTTTGCACTTTAAAATTATTAATATTATGTGAATTTCACCTCAATAAAAATATATCACTTGATCATGGACGAGAAACCAATGGATTAAAAGTATGAATTCTCCTAAATTGATATACAGATATAATGCAATTTCTATCAAAATTTCAGTAAGCATTTTTGTAGATACAGACAATATTATTCTAAAGTTTATATGGAAATGGAAAGGAACTAGAATAACTATAACAATTTTGAGAAAGAATGAAGTGGGAAGAGTCTATGTGATTTAAATATTTAGTACATAGCTACAATCATCAAGAATGTTTGGCATTGGTGGGAGAATAGACACATAGATCAATGGAAGAGAATAGGGAATCCCGAAATAGACCCATATATTTGTAACCAACTGATCTTTGGACAAAGGTACTAAAGCAACCAAGTGGAGGAACGATAGACTTTTAGCAAATGGTGCTGAAATAATTGAACATCCATATGCAAAAGACAAAAGCAAAGAAACCAAAAAAAATGAAAAAAAAAGCTTTGACTTCATCCTCACACTTTATACTAATATCACTTCATAATAGACCATAGACTTAAGTGTAAAATGTAAAGTGATAAAACTTTTAGGGAAAAAAAACAAACAGGATAAGATATTCAGGATAAGGAGTAAGTGAAGAGTTCTTCAGCTTGATATCAAAAGTGTAATCCATTAAAAAAATAAATTGGACTTCATCAAATTTAAACATTTGTGCTGCAAAAGACTCTGTTGAGAGGATGGAAAGACAAGCTACAGACCAAGAGAAAATCTTTGCAAACTATGTAACACTGTACTAGTATCTAGAGGGGCACCTGGGTGGCTCACTTAAGCATCCAACTCTTGGTTTTGGCTCAGGTCATGATATCAGGGTCATGGGATTGAAGTCCTGCATCAGGCTCCGTGCTGATCATGGAGGCTGCTTGGGATTCTCTCCCCCAGCCCTCTAAAGTAAATAAATAAATCTTTAAGAGAAAGTACTGATATCTAGAATATATAAAGAAATCATAACAGTAGACAAACTATCCACAACAAAATGGACAAGATACATGAACAGAGATTTCACTAGTGAGGATATGGAGATGAAATATCAGTACATGAAAAGACATTTGACATCATTTAGCCATTGAGGAAATGCAAAGTCACAGTGCACTATCACTACACATCAGAGTGTCTAGAAAGAGTGACAACAAATCTTGGCTGGATGTGGAGAAGCTGGATCACTCATACATTGCTGGAGGAATATAAAATGGTTTGGCCACTCTACTCTGTAAAACAGCTTGGCAGTTTCTTAAAATCTGAGCATATAGCTACAATACAACAGAAATTTCACTCCTGGGCATTTATTCCAGAGAAATGAAGACATATTAGCACAAAAACCAAAAACAGTCTCTCAAATAAATAAATCTTAAAAAGTGGGTTGGGGGAGCTTTTTGTGGCTTGGTTGAGTGTCTGACTCTTGGTTTTGGCTCGGGTCAGGATCTCAGGGTTGCCCCACATTGAGTTCCATGCTTGGCAGCGAGTCTGCTAGAGATTTGATCTCTCTCCCTCTGCCCCTCCCTGCACACTCTTCTGTCTCTCTCTCTCAAATCTTTTTTTAAAAAATCCTACATATGGATATTTATAGCAGCTTCCTTCATAATAGTCTCAAACTGGAAACAACCTATTGTCCTTTGATGAGCTAATTGTTAAACTATAATACCTCAGTACTGTGGAATACTACCCAGCAATAAAAATAAACTATTGACATATGCAACAACTTGGACTTGTGTAGAGATATAATTATATTGTGTGAAAAAAACCAGTCCCAGAAGCCAGACCATATTATTCTGTTTATATAACATTCTTGAAATGAAAAATATTACAGAAATGAACAGATCGGAGGTTGCCAGGGGGTAAAGGGGGGAGTGGGAAGGGTGAAAAGAGGAGAAATGGGTATGGCTACAGAAGGGCACAATGAGAAATCCTTGCGATGGTGAAAATGTTCTGTATCTTGATTTTATCAATGTCAATATCCTGGTTGTGACACAGTACTGTAGTTTTTAGGACGTTATCATCAGTGGAACTGGGTAAGGGATACAGGGGATTTCTCTATATTATTTCTTACAAATGCATCTGAATCTACTATTATATAAAAATTAAAGGTTTAACTTGAAAGCTTGGGTTTTTTTTTTTAAGATTTATTTGAGAGAGACAGAGACAGTGGGAGGAGGGGCAAAGGGAGAGAGGGAATCTCAAGCTGACTCCGTGCTCAGCAAAGAAAAAGATATTGAAAGGAAAAGAAACTACGTATCAATGTTCCTCATAAATATAGATGTAAAATTTCTTTTTTTAAAAAAAGATTTTATTTATTCGTGAGAGACACAGAGAGAGAGAGGCAGAGAGACATGAACAGAGGGAGAAGCAGACTCTTTGTGGGGATCCCAATGCAGGACTTGATCCCAGGACCCCGGGATCATGACCTGAGCCAAAGGTAGACGCTCAACCATTGAGCCACCCAGGCGTCCCTAGTTGTAAAATTTCTTAACAATTTTTGGAAAATTAAATCCAATAATCTATACAAATAATACATCATGACCAAGTAAGATTTAGCTCAAGAGTGTAAAGTTTAATACTCACAAATTGTTAATACGCTGAAAAAGAAAAATCAGGGATACCTGGGTGGCTCAGCGGTTGAGCGTCTGCCTTCGGGTCAGGACGTGATCCTGGGATCCAGAATTGAGTCCGGAGTTGG
This sequence comes from Nyctereutes procyonoides, assembly GCF_905146905.1. Classification (NCBI taxonomy): domain Eukaryota; kingdom Metazoa; phylum Chordata; class Mammalia; order Carnivora; family Canidae; genus Nyctereutes; species Nyctereutes procyonoides. The sequence goes on along the minus strand of NW_026575125.1, from coordinate 38,279,062 downwards.
GCTCCTTGCTTCTCTCTCTGCCTGTCTCTCTGCCTCTCTCTCTCTGTGTGTACCTCATGAATAAATAAATAAAATCTTTAAAAGAAATCAGATGATCATTTCAATGGATTTAGAAAAAAAAATCTGACAAAATGTAACATCTCCTCCTGATTTAAAACTCCTAGCAAAGTAGGAATAGAAGGGGACTTCTTCAACATAATAAAAAGTACCTACAAAAAATCTACAACTAATATCATACTTAAAGTTGAAAAACTGAATGCATTTCCTCTAACATCAGGAAAAGACTAGAATGTTCACCCTCACTGTTACAAGATTTCTTTTCCTTTGGTGCCCGTGGTTCGTGGTCACACTGCTTCAAAGAATGAAGAGGTAGACCAGACAAAGAGTAGTGGGCAGCAAAACTCCCGAAGAGAGCGGGGACCCAAGAGGGTTGCCACTGGAATTTTTAAGTGTAGGGTTCTTATGGGCCTGTTGGGCTGTTTTAATCCCATTAACCCTCGCTGCACCTGTCATGTAATCAGGTATTTGTCATCTACCTATCATGTGGGAAAGCGTGGCATAAAATCCTTTTAAGGGTGGTATCCTTATAGCGCAGGGGGGCCCCTTGTCCCTGCCTGCTTTTCTTCCACTTATCCTTCAGTATCACCATTTCTGTTCAACGTTGTACTGCAAGCTATACAGGTGACAGGTAAGCACATGAATGGTTTAGGAAAGTAAAAATTAAAACTATAACAAGGGGGCGCCTGGGTGGCTCAGGTCATGATTTTGGTCATGGTCTTGGGCTCTCTGCCCAGTGGGGAGTCTGCTTCTCTCTGTCCCTCTGTGCTCTCTCTCTCTCTTAAATAAGATGTTTAAAAACATTTTTAAAAATATAAAACCAGAATGGTATCTATATATACCTAATAGAACATCTAAAATTATATCACGGCAAGTATTAGCAAGACTGTGAAACAACGGGAACGCTGCTTGTGCGAATGTAAACTGGTGTGATCACTTTGGAAAATAGTTTGGTAATTTCTTAAAAAGTTAAACATGCATCCTCACAGCCATGCTGTTCATAGGTATTTATCCAAGAGAAATGAAGGCATATGTCCATACTAGGGCTTGCACGCAAACATCATAGCAGCTTTATTTATAGGAGGCCCAAACTGGAAACAATCCAAATTTCAATCCACAGGTAAATGAATATATAAATGTCGTATATCCAAAAAGAATGCACTATTTTTTTAGCTTTATTGAGGTATGATTGAGAAATAAATTGTAAGATATTTAAGGATTGTATTTATTTTAGAGAGAGAGCATGCCAGCGTGTGTGGGTGCATGTGTGGCTAGGGGGTGGGACAGAGGGAGAGAACCTCCAAGAAGATGCAACCTGAGCATGGAGCCCGACGTGGGCCTTGATCCCACGACCCTGAGATCATGACCTGAGCCAAAACTAAGAGTTGGTTGCTCAACTGACTGAGCCACCCAGGTTCCCCTGAATTGTAAGATATTTAAAATGTACATCATGGTGATGTGCTGTATGTACACATTGTGACGGGACTCCCCTCATCCAGTTAATTAACACACCCACCATCTCACATGTTTATCTTTCTTAAGGCATGAAGTATTGGTGCAATATATCAACATGGATGAATCTCAGAATAAATATGCAGAATGTAAAAAACCAGATATAAGAGCATATATATACTATATGATCCCATTTACATAAAAGTCTAAAGAATGCAAATCTATCTATAATGAAAGTAAATGAATGCAGTTTATTGTATAACAATTATACTTGATAAATCCATAAAGAAAAGTATGGAACTTACAGAATATGAACAGAGTTGTTTTTAGAGGTCTGCAGTGTTTTCCAACCGACAAACCAGTTCTCTGAATCTCTGACACAAACTGTGTGTTTAGCAATTCAATTTAATTCTGACAATACCCAGAGTTAGCACAGACAAGGGCTCAATCCCGCAAGACTGCCTCTGTTTCTTTTTTTTTCTTTTTTTTTAAGAATTTTTTATTGGAGTTCAATTTGCCAACATATAACACCCAGTGCTCATCCCGTCCAGTGCCCGTCACCCAGTCACCCCAACCCCCACCCACCTCCCCTTCCACTACCCCTTGTTCATTTCCCAGAATTAGGTGTCTGTCATGTTTTGTCACCCTCACTGATATTTTCACTCATTTTCTCTCCTTTCCCTTTATTCCCTTTCACTATTTTTTATATTCCCCAAATGAATGAGACCATATAATGTTTGTCCTTCTCCGATTGACTTACTTCACTCAGCATAATACCCTCCAGGTCCATCCACATTGAAGCAAATGGTGGGTATTCGTAGTGTCTAATGGCTGAGGAATATTCCATTGTATACATAGACCACATCTTCTTTATCCATTCATCTTTCAATGGACACCGAGGCTCCTTCCACAGTTTGGCTATTGTGGACATTGCTGCTAGAAACATCGGGGTGCAGGTGTCCCGGCGTTTCACTGCATCTGTATCTTTGGGATAAATCCCCAGCAGTGCAATTGCTGGGTCATAGGGCAGATCTATTTTTAACTCTTTGACTGCCTCTGTTTCTGATGCCAGTCACAAGTCCTGGGCTTCCTATACTTAATGACCAGCCAGTTATAAATCGGCACTTTCCATGATCCCCTTCTCAGGTCTAAGAATTTGCTACAAGGGCTCGCTGAACTCAGAAATGCACTTGACTTACGTTTTCCAGTTTATTATAAAGGATATTGTGAAGTGTACAAATGACCAGCCAGGGATGCCCGGGTAGCTCAGCAGTTGAGGGGCTGCCTTTGACTCAGGCTGTAATCCCAGAGTTCCAAGATCAAGTCCCACATTGGGCTCCCTTCATGAAGCCTGCTTCTCCCTCTCCCTATGTCTCTGCCTCTCTCTGTCTCTGTCTCTGTCTCTCTCTCTGTGTGTGTGATGACCAGCCAGATAAATAGGTGCATAGGATTGAGGCCCTGAAGGGTCCCATGCACAGAAATTTCCATCTCCATGGAGTTGGGATGCACCACCCTCTTGGCACATGGATGTCTTCACCAATTTGGAAGCTCTCTGAACCCTGTCATTTAGGGGGTTTTATGGAGGTTTCATCACATAGGCATGATCAGTTAACTCAATCTCTGGCTCCCTCCCACCCTCCACCTTCGGGAGTTTGAGAGGATGGAGCTGAAAGTTCTAGGTTTCTAATCAAGACTTAATCTTCCTAATGACAAGTATCCTCCTGAAGCTATCTAGGGACCCACTAAGAATTGCCTCATTAGAATAAAAGATGCTCCTGTCACTCAGGAAGTTACAATGGGTTTAGGAGCTCTGTGTCAGGGACTGAGGCAAAGACCAAATGTCTTTTTATGATACCACAAGAGATAAATTCATAGCCTTAGGTTTATAAAGAAGTCTGTATTAATTAACAAAACAAGTATTCGTTTAAACAAAGACCGAAAGTTATCAAAACCTGGAGGAAGAAAAGCATGAATTTAAAACCAGAAATAAATCAGAAATAGCAGTCAATAAAATGTAATAAAATCCACAAGTCAGTCCTAAAAAATTACAATATGTAAAAAGTACATATATTATAATTACAATATTAAGTAACATATAATGAAAGGGAGAATCAGGGGATCCCTGGGTGGCTCAGTGGTTTAGCGCCTGCCTTCAGTCCAGGGCATGATCCTGGAGTCCCGGGATCAAGTCCCACGTCGGGCTCCCTGCATGGAGCCTGCTTCTCCCTCTGCCTGTGTCTATGCCTCTCTCTCTCTCTCTCTGTTTCTCATGAAAAAATAAATAAAATCTTTTTAAAAAAGGGAGAATCATACTTGTAATAGAGAATATAGACAAGAGTTTAAATTATAGGATATTATGTACAAGTATATGCTAAGAAATTGGAAAAATCTTTTAAAAAGCGAGAATTTACATAGTCCCATATCTAAGGAAGAAAACAGAAGCTGTGTTAATATTAAATAATATAAGCAGATGAAGACCCAAATTTGATCAGTGAGTTCTATTACATTTTTAAGAAATATAATTTTTTACTATTTTAAAGGTCCTATAATAGATTAAAAAAAAAAACAAAGCAAAAGCTAATTCCTTACGTATTCTGTATCAGGCAGGCATTGTTCTTCAGCCTCTGACATATATTAACTCACTTAATCCTCTAGTACACTTTTCAGATATATTTTATATATAAATAAATATATAAATATATATATATATATATATTTAGGTATTCTATCATGTTATGCAATTGAGAAAAATAAGGCACAAAAAGGTTAACTGGATTCAGACCTAGGCAGTCTAGTTCTAGAGTGTGTGCCCTTTAACCACTACACAAAAGATGGTACCCAGCTTTCATTTTGTTTGGAAAAATTGCATAACATTCATTCTGTAATTGGTAAAAAATTGTGTGAAAGGGAATATGATATTCAGTATCACATAGACATATATAGGAAAATATCTTAAGTAAATAATCACAAACTCAAATCCAATAGTATATTCAAAGAATAACTTGTTCTAATCAAGTAGGTTCCATCCCAGCAATAAAAAACAGTTGATCGGGCAGCCCTGGTGGCTCAGCGGTTTAGCGCCACCTTCAGCCCAGGGTGTGGTCCTGGGGACTGGGATCAAGTCCCCCGTCAGGCTCCCTGCATGGAGCCTGCTTCTCCCTCTGCCTGTGTCTGTGCCCCTCTCTCTATCTCTCTGTGTGTCTCTCATGAATAAATAAATAAAATCTTATAAAAAAGTAAAATTGAAAAATAAAAAACAGTTGATTTTTAGAAGTCAATTAACATATCGTATCCTTAGATGGTTTAGTCGGCTTGGGTTGCCATAATGAGATGCCACAGATTGGATGGTTGAACCAATAGAAATATGGTTTCTCACAGTTCTGGAGGCTGGAAGTCCCAGATCAAGCTCCAGCAGGGTCAGTTTCTGATGAGGGCTGTCTTCCAGGCTTTCAGAAGGCCATCTTTTCACTGTGTCCACACATGGTGGAGAGAGAGATCCAGAATGTGCGCTCTCTGGTGTCTCTTCTTAGGAGGACACTAATCCTAGCAGATTAAGTCCCACTCTCATGACCTCTTTTAGCATTAAGTACCTCCTAATGGCCCTATATCCAAATACAGTCACATTGAAGGTCAGGGCTTCAACATACGGATTTTGGACAGGATTCACTCTTTAGCATGAGACGTGTGATCTGCGTATTGAATGCTATCCCTACACTAGGTAAGCTCTACTCATTTTTTTAATAAAAGTACTTCAAACATTATCAGTGTATATGAACACTTTCTTAGCAAATAGAGAAATCCATTTCAAATTAATAGCTAACAATGGTGAAAAATGAAAAATATTCATGTTAAATATTATTTTTTAAAAGATTTTATTTATTTATTCATGAGAAACACAGAGAGAAGCAGAGACACAGGCAGAGGGAGAAGCAGGCTCCATGCAGGGAGCCCTACATGGGACTCGATCCCCGGACTCCAGGATCGCGCCCTGGGCCAAAGGCAGTCATCAAACTGCTGAGCCACCCAGGGATCCCCATGTTAAATCTTATACAAAGCAAAGGTGACCAGTGTCACTATTATTGTTTGATATTATTTAGGGGACTATATAGCAGAAATCATAAAATATGGAACAGAAATGAGAAGTGGTACTACCAGATTGGATAAGGTAATTCTTTTATTTTTCTTTTAAAACGACAATTTATTCTGGAGTTCTTACATGAAACATTAATTTATAATTATTTATAGAGAGGTTTTTGCAATTCAGCAAAATCCTTTGAATTTTAATTTCTTACTCTGGACTTTCAAATAAAAGTTGTTACTTACAGAATAATAATTGCATTTAAAACGTCTTGGGGCACCTGGGTGGCTCAGTGGTTGAGCGTCTGCCTTTGGCTCAGGTCATGATCCAGGGGTCCTGGGATCAAGTCCCACATCAGGTTCCCCATGGGAAGCCTGCTTCTCCCTCTGCCTTTGTCTCTGCCTCTCTTTGTGTCTCTCATGAATAAATAAATAAAAATCTTTTAAAAAATCCAAACCATAAAAACTTGTTTATTACTAAGTATACTCTGAATGGAGAACTTTCCAAACAAGAAAAATTGAAAGCAACAGGAAAAGATTAATAGATTTGATAATGGAATTAAAAATTTGGAACCTCAAAACATAACATTAGACAGGAAATATTTTAAACCGATACAACAAATAATGGCTTATCAGCTTTATCTTCAATATGATAAGGAATATTCCAGAACTAATGGAAAATAAGTGAAAAACTCAGTCATGGGATCCCTGGGTGGCGCAGCGGTTTGGCGCCTGCCTTTGGTCCAGGGCGCGATCCTGGAGACCCGGGATCGAATCCCACGTCGGGCTCCCGGTGCATGGAGCCTGCTTCTCCCTCTGCCTATGTCTGTCTGTCTGTCTCTCTCTCTCTCTCTCTCTGACTATCATAAATAAATAAAAATTAAAAAAAAATTAAAAAAAAAAGAAAAACTCAGTCATAAAATGGAGAAATAAAACTGGTTGACAAATCTAAAATTATTATTTAACCTTGAATGTAATCAAAGAAATAGAAATAAAATACTTTAATAAGGTTCTATTTCTATGAAATCAATGTGATAAATTTTAAAAAGTGGTAATTGCCCTATTGCTGAGGAAAATAGACAATCTGTGCTTTCTTTCATTTCTGGTGGTACAACTTTTCTGAAAAGCAATTGGAGAATATCTGTTTAGAGCCTTAAAGTATCCATACTCTCAGTAAGGCACTTTTAGGAAATAATCAGGTGCAGACCAGATTTATTCACTAAGTAAATCTTTGTAACATTATGTAAAATAGGGAAGACCTGGGAATAATAGCAGGAATGGCCCGCAATTAGGGGGTTGATTAAATTCTTTTCAGTACATACAAGGAAACAAGATGATAACAGCTATTAAGAAGCATTATGAAGCATATTCTAACGATCTGAGTAAGTTACTTAAGATATAAATATTAAAAGGAAAAATCAGAGATCAAAACTTTATATCAGGAATACATCAATTTTCACTTTTCCTTTGTACTTTTATAAATTCTTATTTTCTTCAGAATATATGTCGTACCTATATTTGGAACATTGACAGCATTGTTAAAAAGAATTGAGATGTGGGGGCACCTGGGTGGCTCAGTGGTTGAGCATCTGTCTTTGGTTCAGGTCATGATCCCGGGGCCTTGGGATCAAGTCCCACATTGGGCTCCCTGCAGGGAGCCTGCTTCTCCCTCTGCCTGTGTCTCTGCCTCTCTCTCTCTCTCTCTCTCTCTCTCTCTCTCTCTCTCTCTGTGTGTGTGTGTGTGTGTGTGTGTCTTTCATGAATAAATAAATAGAATCTTAAAAAAAGAGAGAATTGAGATAGGTCTCTCTGCTCTCCACTGGGGAAGGAAAGACTACTTAAACCTGGCTGGATGGGCTCTGGAACCACCTAGTCCAACTTGTCACTTCAAGATTCCCTCTTGCAGTACCTCTGCCCAGCGGTTCCTCATGTGCAGCAGCACTTGCTGGGCTGGGGGCAGGTGGGATGTGCAGAGATATTCTGTGGCTACCCATTTACTACATAGATGATTCGGATCATTTGGAAGCTTCTTGCTATTGAGCGGCAATTGAGATCTCAGAAGTGTATTATAGCTTCCTCTCATTGCCCTTGGGCCAGTTGAGGGTGAATGTACTACCTTCACCTCCAGATATCCCAAACCAGCCCCAGTAGGTCCCGACCTCAACTGTTCTTCCTGTGTCTCAGTGTTCAGACCCTTCAAGATCACAGGTACCCTTAACCATGCTACTCAAAGTGTGGTCTGTGGACCAGCAGCACGGACATCTAGAGCTTATAGGAATTCAGCATCCTGAATGGAATGAGCATTTTGATAAGCTCCTCTGGTGGTTTGTGTGCACATGAGAGTGTAAAAAGCCCTGGCCTCAAGGAGGACACATTCTCATTTGTCAGCATTTCATTTAATAGGCACTCTCCTGACTGAGACTGTCCCAATATTCTTGAGGTGTACACAGTGATTGTTAAGGCTTTTGATATATCCATTCATCACAGAAACAAATAGTTATGGAGCTTGTTGCCTTATGCAAGCCACTGTTGTCAGTCGCTGTTAAACCGAAGACAAACGTGAAAGATTAAATCACTGCAAAGATCTCAGTTTCAGGCCCCAGTGGGAAAGTTGTCCTAAGACATAAGTAATAAATCGACAAAAGGATGATATAGACAACAGTGGCTATTGAGACGGAGAAGAGGAAGAGATGATCTGTGAACTGGGAGGTTACAGAGGAATGAGCTGGGATCTGGGCATATAATGATTAAATGCCACCGTGGAAGATGCCAGGCTGTGGTGAACTCATTCCTGGATGTGGTCATGGTGGATTTGTGGTCTGGGATGAGGATTCTCTGACACTAAGGAGCATCAAGTGTACCCTGGAGGGCTTATGAAGACACAAATTGCTGAGCTTCTGAAATTGTCTGAGTTTCTCATCCTGTGGATCTGGAGCAAGGCCTGAAAATGTGCATTTCTAACTAGGTCTTAGGTGATGCTAATGATGCTAGTCTGAGGAACTGCTAATTTAGAGGAAATAGCATGGGTCTTGGAGCCAGTTTTGGTTCAACCACTTACTAATTTAGGTGGCAAGTAGTTGTTTCTTTTTTTTTTTTTTTTAAGGATTTTATTTATTTATTTGAGAGAAACTCAGAGAGAGAGAGCACAAGCAGGGGGAGCAGCAGAGGGAGAAGGAGAAGCAGGCTCCCTGCTGAGCAGGAAACCCAACATGGGGCTTGATCCCAGGACTCTGGGATCATGACCTGAGCCAAAGGCAGATGCTCCACTCACTGAGCCACCCAGGAGCTCCTCTTTTTTGAGGTTTCTTCTTGAGAACTAGAGAATTCTAATACCCAACACACAAGTGTTTGCGACAAGTAAAGGAATAATATGAGAAGGAGAAACTAGAGCTTACATTCCATCAGGGAAAGAGAAAAATCCATTTTTATTTTAGAACTTAAAATTCCAAGGTGACTCCTTTAGTTTGTTTGTTTGTTTGTTTTTTAGAATTTCAAGCAAGCCCATGTATTTGGAAGAATGTGAATATAGACCATTCTCCTTTCTCTGACTTTTTCCTGTCTGATTTCAACACCATGAAGAAAATGATTTGGCAACTAAACCTGTTCAATTTGGGAGGGGACCTGCTAAGAGTCCTTAAAACACTGAGGTATTTTTATTTTAGTGTACTCACTGCCTTCAGTGTTAGTATCCACACTAACAGGATACTAACTCCCACGGAGAAAAACAGGACCTTCCTATGTGACATGCATGCAAATGGAAACTGGAAATTGATGGGTTCTCCTTGTACCACCGTGAGTCCTTGACTCTTTATGGGAATTTGTTTATTAGATTATAGATGATAGCTAATTAATCACAGAGCCAACTTTTGGAGATTAAGACAAAAAACAAGTATGTTTTGGTTGATGTGGGGGAAAGAGGAACTTTCTGATGCAGGAGTCCTTGCCGGTTGAGTTTGGGACACTTAGGGGTCATCCTCTGGACAGCAGGCATCTGAGGGAAGGAAATCAAGCAGGAGAGTGACATAGGAAAGGGGACAAAGTTTTCCCATTCTGCAGTCTCACTTGAGGTTTCTAAACTAGACTTCTTGCCTATTCCTTTCTCTTTACCCTGAACTTTAACAGAGAAAACGTGTCACCTCCCATATTATGTGTCTTTACTGGCTCCACTGGTTGCCTTCTGGATCAAATTTAAACTGCCTATTTCAAGAGCAGCCAATATCCTTTCACTCTAGTGGTGCATTGTATAAATAGCCATCATGGGCAATTAGTGTCTCTGATTTTTTTTTCTTTCTAAATAATGTGGTTGAGTGATGTTTCATATATTTCAGTTTTTCTCTCCCCAAATCATGTCAAGTAAATTATATTTTCTTATGCCTTGCAAAGTTCATGCATATATCACTTCAACTGTGATTAAAAAGGATGAGGGATTAAAAAAATAAGGATACAAACTGGCCATTCACTCACATTTTATGAACATAGACTATTCCGGTCAGAAGATGTCCTTAGGAAAAAATGTTCTTTTTTTTTTTTAAGAGAAGACCATTTGTTTTTTATGTAGTGCATATGAAATTACTGTATAACATTAAATTGAATTTTTTGTTTTTATATTCTTTCGTGCCCACCTGTGTGCATCAATGTTATACACATTTGTTGTCCAAGTCACTTTAAGCTACCCATAAATCTGTATTCTCAGGACCCCAATAGTAGAAAAAGAAGTCCATCTGAATATCGTGGCAGGAAGGAGAGGGATCTAACTGCACTTGGAGGGGCAGCACTTCACCTACAAGCCAGGTAGAGTCTCAGTGACCACATTCATGAGTGAGATGTAGGTTCTGCTCCAGCCTACAAGCTTTAAGACTTCCCATTCGGCAATGGAATATTATTCAACCTTGAGAAAGGAGGATATCCTGCCATTGGTGACAACACAGAGCTTGAACACATTATGCTAAGTGAGATAAGTCAGGTGGAGAAAGACAAGTAGTGTATGATCTTATATGTGGAATCTAAGAAAGTCAAAGTCATAAAAAATAAAGGATAAAATGGTGGTTACTCAGGGAGGGGGGAGGGGAATAAAATTGCTGCTGTTTAAGGATGCAAACTGCAGTGAGTAGTAAATAAGCCATAGTGATCTAATGCACAGTATAATGAATATAGACAACAATGTTGTACTCTAATTATGTAATGTGATAAATATTGATATAATGGCCATAATATAATACAAAAGTATATCAAAGTGACACATCGTACACCTTAAGTTTACACAATATGTCAAATATAGTCATTTAAAAAAAGACTTCCCATTTGAGCCATACAATGATCTAAGTCTATGATTTTTTTTTTTACATTCTATTATGTTTTGGGATCACTGTAGGGCAGGTGGCCACCACTGGCCTAGAGAAGGCAAAACAGCTCAAAATTTGTCTCACAGGGTAACTTCAGGAGATTGTGCTTGCAGACACCCCCTCTTCTGCTTTGTCAGCGCCGCAAGACACCACCCCACCCTGGAATATCTTTCCCTAGTGTTCATGGCCCTCTTGGTCCTCCTGTTTTTACTCACCACCTGCCCCCAGGCTCCTTAACTTCATCTGGTCACACAGACTTCTATGTGTTGAGCCAAGGATTACCCAGGCTGCTGCCCACCCAAGCTCCAAGGAATTGCCTCAGCCCAGTCCGAAATTCTGTCTTCCAGAGAGCCAGAGCAGAAGAAGGCAAGCTTGGGCCCTTCTGTGTGAAAGAGCAGATGTGTGAAAGAACTGGGCTTTAAGAGGATGGGTTGGGTTTAAGGATCAGAAGCTGATGATGCCCCCTGGAAGAACCCTCAGCCCTCACCATTCCCTTGCGCTCTGACCTGATGGCTTCCTACTTCAAGTATGTAGGCCTCTGCTTGAAGGTTTTCTCTGGCTTCTGGAGTGAGCTAGACTTGTAAGGGGGTGTGCTGGAAGTGACGGGCTGTTAATGGGTCTAGAAGTAGCCATCAGCCAGTGATTGGCAGAAATTAGTGGGTAATACCTGAGGTCTCTCAACCTTTGGGCAGGGTAACTCTGAGGTGGCAGTCTTCCAGAGGCCCCCAGTGACAGAGTCCCAGCTGCCCATAGCAGTCAACTTCTCATTAACTCAGCCTGTGTTGGTTTCCTTCTCCTGTCTCACTAACTGCCTCTTGTGCTATTCTTCCTTGCATGACCCTTCCAATCCTTGTCTCAGGGTTTGCTTCTGAGGGAACCTAATCGAAGAGCTAGAACATGGGATGTGGGAGGCTCTGACTGCACACACCAACTGGGACCACATTGTGGAGGCCCTAAATGTCATGTGGAGGCGAGACTTTATTCCACGGTGACTGGTTGCTGAGTATTTTATTAGATTCCAGTGCTAAGGGATCATTCTGGAACCAGAGAGTAAAGTGGATTGGAACAGTGGCTCTTAAAGCATGGTCCCTAGATCATGAACAGAAGAATCATCTGGCAACTTTAGAATAATGCAAATGGTTGCCTGCTCCCCAGACCTGCTATATCAGACAATCTGAGGTTGGGGCCCAGAAGCCTCTGTTTTCATGCGCCCTCCACATGAATCTGATTCCCCTAATCTTTGAGAACTACTAGAATACAGTGTGGAGGAGAAGTTGGTAGCATGGAGACCAGTTATCAGGCTACAGTGAGAGCCTGGTGAGAAACTCTAAAGGCCTGAGCTGTCAGTTTTGATTCCCATCTCCTCGCTTTTTTTTTGCCTTGGCCCTGTGTTCTGCGTGCAGTGTACTTAATAAATATTTTGGCTTGATATCTCCCGTCCCATTATCTAGCAACAGGGAGTGGTAATAGGGATGGAAAGAGGCAGGGTCAGGTGACTTGGTTCATACGAGGTTCAGCCACCCCTGACCACGTGGCATTTTGAGCATTATCCCTTCTGCAGTTCCAAGGACAAAGTCTTCCCCCAAAGAAATTGGGGCATTGGCCAAATCTGATGTCTTCCTCAGGAGACAGCAGCAGCTACTCCCCCTTCAGAAATCAAGATCCCATGGCTTATGTGTGTGGAGCCTGAGAAGTATTATAAATCTGAGAATGAAATCCCCATAAACTGGGTAATAAAAGCTTTTTTAACAGAAATTACTTCCTGAGAAAGAGAACATTGTGTGTGGACAAGGGGGAGGGATTCAGTCTGGGAAGATGGAGAGGAGGTCTCCTGCTAAGTGGCCTAAAATCCCAAATTACTTTGTGTTGAGACCTAATCTATTATTATTATTATTATTATTATTATTATTATTATTATCTGCTCTTACTTGAAAACCTTTGCTTTTTTATTTTCAGAGTCAGCTTGACCAGGGTCTTTATAACTCATGAGTTTCAGAACCCCATAATTATGCCCTGTAACCTTGTCCAGTGACATCCCAGACTCTCAATGCCTGCTTATGGGCCTGTGGGAACTCAAAGTCCCCCAACGGTCCCCAGGGCAAGGGTGGGTGAGGGAGACGTGGTTGGCAATGGCCCATCCCACCGGGGTACCAGCTCCCAGAACAACAAGGCCTTTGACTGAGGCCTTCACTGGAAACTGGATGACATTCTCTGGGCCAAAAGGAGCAATTGGAAAGGTAGTTTTGTGGGTTGGCTTCCAAGGCAGAGTTGAAATTAGGCTGTAGCAAAGTCTGAAAGAAACCTGGCAGAGGAGGCAAAGGCCCTCCCTGTGCCAGGAACTGCATAAACCCATGACCAATCAAACAGAACCAATGTGGTGAGGAAATATTTCTGACTGGCAAAGATGGCTTCACCATTTAGTGATTTACCGTAAGTGGTGCCGGCCAGCGTCCTGCTTGGTGGAGTGTGGCCTGTTGAAGGAGAGCCTGGATGAAACGATTTCTGTGTTATTTATCTTTGATTTTGCAGTGGGGGGTGGAGGGGTGGGGGTGGGGAGAAGTATGCATCTCGAGAGGAACTGAAGAGGGGAATCTTTTGTGATGGCAAGACCTTAGAAGGGCATTGTAATGCCCTTCTTCGCTGGAGGGATTGAAGTATTGCTTGAGCTATGTTGCATAAAATTAATGAAAATAAAGATGTATATGGACAAGAATTTACTAGGCATATGGATATTTTTCATAAACAAAGAGAAATAATTAGCTGGAAGCACAAGCTACTGTTGACTATGCCAAGGGACTTTTCAAGTCAATGAGGGTTGCTTTATAGATTAAATATAAAGCTGTTAAAAAATGAGTAAGCACAAAACCTCATAGCAGATAGAAAGAGTAATGAGGCCAGCTCAGCCACTTTAAAGCTCCTGTAGCAGAGGGGCCTCAGGCTGTGTCCATTTCTCTCCACTGACTTCTTGTTTTTTGCAGCAATGTTTCTGGTTGTCATAACAACCAGCTGTGGAATAATCGATCTAGACACTGAGTGACCTAATCAACTCAGTCATTAAAAACATAGATTTTGAGGCGCCTGCGTGGCTCAGTGGTTGAATGTCTGCCTTTGGCTCAGGTCGTGATCCCAGGGTCCTGGGATGGAGTCCTGCATCAGGCTCCCCAGAGGGAGCCTACTTCTCCCTCCGCCTATGTCTCTGCCTCTCTCTCTCTCTCTCTGTGTCTCTTATGAATAAATAAATAAAATATTTTAAAAAAAAACAGCCATAGGTTTTAACTATTTTGGTGAGTTGAGTCTCATGACTGACATGTACAAATCCGGCAGTGATTAATTGGCTTGATTGCTTAGTTATCAACATGAAGGTGGTCAAAGAACCTGGAAAGGGACCTAGAAATGGGCTGGTCCAACTTCTTTTTCCAGAAGTGAGGCCCAGAGGGGGAAAGTAACACCCAAGTCCCCTGGGTAGTATGTGCTAGAACTAGAATGAGACTCCCAGACCAGAGTTTCCCATCTCTCCCCACCATCTGGTCAACCCACAGCACCTACTATTTATTCACAGAAGTAAAACAAAGCTATTTTTTTTTTAAATTCTGCTTTTTCCTAAGAGAAGTTAATCCCCAAAAGACCTATCTTAATTAAGGTGGCATAAGAAAAATCGCAGCAATAAGAATGATGCAAGATAAATATGGGCATTCTTTGCAGCTTAATTTATTATGACTTTAAAAGGGTTGCAAGAGCTTGCCTTGCTTCTGTGAAACATAGTGCATTTTTGCAATTCCCCACAGTTATAAATTAATATAGGCCATTAGGGATGAGGCTAATGGTGGATGAAGACTATCTCATGGGGAATACTCAGCACCTGAGAAAATGAACAGCTGTGGTGTATGGACCTCCAGCCAGTCCTACAAATGATACAACTTGTCACAAAACTAGTCACAGAGGCATATTATATGCCACAGAGGCATATTAATTTCAAATAAATAAGCCCAGTCACTTTTTTTTAAAAAAAATTGCTTTCCTCTATAAGCACATTCCCCTGTTACTCTACACAGAGTAGTTTCAGGCTAGGTATCATGGGGCCTTATGGGCCCATCTTTGGCCAACCCAAGTGAATGCTCTATGCTGACACTTGGCTATTCCCTCTTGGGAAGTCAAAATTAACAGCTGAGATTATGTGCTAATAAGAAAAGCTAACATATTTGCAGGCTGCTTAGCTGTTATCAGCATATCCAAAAGTTCCCCTTTCAGAAATATAAGAAAGCCTCAGAATCTTTCTAATTCCCAGTGCAACAAAGTAAAATCTAGGGAGCTTTTGGAAAAAGAAAGATTAGACAAAAAGAATATATCAGAAGTTCACCCTCCCCCCGATACCACCCTCCCAGTTTGCTGAGAGGTTTGAAGAAACTTAGTAACTCACTAGGGAAGGCTTGAGATAAAAATGCAAACCTTATGCCCCTATAGATTTCTAATTAGAAACGTAGTCACTTTGAAACTGGAAAACCAAGGCCAAGTCTTACACTTAAAATGGCCTCATGGAGTCAGAAAAGCAAGATAGTATGTCTGAGGATTGAAGATGTGTGCTATTTCCTATGAATTGAATCAATCTCTAGGCGAGCCATACTTGGGCGAGCTCTTGACCTCAAAGACCCTATACCCCTACCCCCCCCCCCATCTCCATCCCCAGTGTGGCTTCGTTCTTCCTTAGTACTTTTGCTCAGGAGACTTAAATGTCCAATCCTGCCTTTCTTAACCTAGGAAAATAAACATAGCCTCTCTTTGTGTGAATAATAATAATAATAAGCCCTGCAATAAATTAATGCAGGAGGATGAATGTGCATCTGGGTGTTAGGGATTTTGATTTATCACAGCAGTCTGGGCTTCCAAACAATTCCAGCTGCCTGCTCCTCTCTCTGTCTCTCTCTCTTTCTCATGCACATGCATGCGTGCATACACACACACACACACACACACACACACACACACACACTCATAGCCAAACAGAAGCACTAAATGATTGGAGGTAGATGGACCCTTGGAGAGCAACTCTGTCCCAGCAAGACAGTTGTGGGTATCACATCATATTGGGAGATCATGCCCAGAGTCTTTGAGCATGAAGGGAACTGCCATTTGAAATACCTTCCATTGAATGGAAAGTTAGATTTTTTTTCACTTTATTTCAGTAAAGGAACAATTGACCAGATAATCAGTTCATGATAAATCACAGTAATCACCAATGTACCCAGACTTGACCCAGTCCTGTGGTGAGGCTGATGTAGGACAGAAACAACACGTACAACTGGTTTGCTATAAATTATTTTTTCCCTAAAAAAGGTCAATGTCTCCCTGAAGGAAATCTCCCTGTTTTTAGAACAACTGTGGCACAGCTTTCAGAAAATGGGATCAAGACATAAGTAAACTAGCAAGTCATCATTTATGATCCCCAGAAACACAGGGTGGTGTCTTTCAGGGGTAATTTAACATGGAGTGTGGTTTTCTCTAAGCAAGAGGAAGAATAAATAATAAGAAGGAGTTTATTCCTTCAAATTCATTGTTTCTTTATGACAGGTTATAATTCACATCTGGGTTGGAAGGTACTTCTGATGCTAATCAGGTGATTGTGGAACCCATTAACCATTTCAGTGCATTAAGAAATAGAAAGGCCCACTGAGGCATAACCCCTACCCTCAAGAAGCATGAAAAGTTATCGGTAAGACAAGACTAGCATCGTATCAGCATGTGATACAATGCTGAGTTATGCAGCAGGAAAGGGGAGAGAAAAGCCCCAGTTTGATGAACCCAAAGTTTTTATATATATAATCTAGTTATTCCTCACAGCAACATAGATGAGGCAGTTGTGTTTATCCTGATTTCAAAGATGAGGAAATGGAGGCTTGGAGAAGTGAAGTAGCTTCTGTAGTGAAACCAAATTTACCACCCCAAAATATGTCTCTTTGGCATGTGAATTATGTTAGGATGATGATGATGATTTTTTTAAAGTTTTTATTTATTTATTCATGAGAGACACAGAGAGAGAGGCAGAGACACAGGCAGAGAGAGAAGCAGGCTCCATGCAGGGAGCTCGATGTGGGACTTGATCTCGGGTCTCCAGGATCACACCCCAGGCCAAGGGTGGCGCTAAACCACTGGGACACCGGGGCTGCCCTATGTTTTTAAGTTTAATTCCAGTATAGTTAGCATGCGGTATTATATTAGTTTCAGGTGTACAATATAGTGATTCAAACTTCCACACAACACCCGGTGCTCATCACAAGTACACTCCTTAATCCCCATCACCTATTTCACCCATCCCCTGACCCACCTCTCCTCTGCTTAGGCTGATTTTTTTTTTTTTTTTTTTTTTTTTAGAAACAAAAGACTCAAGAAGTTTTTCTTTCTTTCTTTTTTTTTTTTTTTTTTGCCTTTCCTCTAACTGCCAAAAGGAATTTAGATAGAGGAATTGTTCCAGAGAGGGAGCTATCACCATAGATAACTACAGTATAATATGAATTAGGTGTGGTAGACAGAGAGGAATCTAGCAAAGTCCGTTAAAATTCCTCTCTGTGTTCTGTTGTTTCTGGATAGCCCAGCAAGCATTTGTTTACCAAATGTCTACTCTTTTTCATTTTCCTGTGCAATGTTCTTCTTCCTCCCTTCCACCCTCCCTCCCTTCCTTGTCCTAGACCCCTACCCTTCTCCTTAGCTCCAGATGGCATATAAACCTTAATTACGTGACTGCCTGTGGGCTTCATATTCTTATGGAGCCCTTGTCTGTGACTTTATTTTTATGTAAAGTAAATGTTATGTAATTTAAATTTTATTTTCTCCTGTTAATCTGTCTCATGTCTTAGACCAACCAAAAGAATCTTGAAGGGTAGAGAATTTTCTTTCTCCCCAACACATCCCCAAGTTCACTCAGCTAGCAAATGGTAGAGCTATAATTGAAGTGCAAGCTGTCTCATTCTGGAATCTAGGCAAGCTTCACTATACCGTTGCCTTCTGTAGCTTTGCAGCACAGGCCATGTAAATCAGGGGACTTCAGAAGGGAGGGACTTCCCTGAGATTTAGAGTACTATACCCAGGAGAGGTTTCAGAGAACAGAGGGAATCTACGTTGGTTCCCAACATGGATAAGCAGAGGAGAGAATACCAGGTGAGGAAACAAAATGGCAAAGGCGGGGATGAGCTACGCTCAGGAATTTCATTGATGCTTTCCACTTCTTAGGCACTCTGTTCTACCCAGCATCTCACTTAATCCCCATCACAACCATTAGAATTATCCAGAGGCAAATTCTCAGTCTTGATATTACTTATTGGCAACATTTGACCTAGTGGATCAGTCCTTCCTCCTTGAAACACTCTTCTTGGCATCCAGGACACTTGGCTTTTTGAGTTTTCATCCTCTTTCTGGTTATTCCTTCTCATTCTTCTCCATTTCCCTGACTTTTAATTGGCGTGCCCAAGCCTCAGTTCTTGAACATCTTTTCTACCTAAACCCACTCCTTTGGTGACCTCATTTAATCTGGATAATTATTTCAATATCATAAGTATCTAATCCAAGTGATTGAAATATCATAAATATCATGCATGCATATGCACATGCATGTACACGTGAATAAAATTCCCAGAACTTCAAGGGCCAGCTAAGATGGAGTAAGCTCACTTAGTCTATCTGTCTCACTGATTACAACTGAAAATTCTGGACAAAATAATACAAAGCAACTACCTGAGGAGTTTAGAAAGTAAAAAACAGATGGCATTGAATCCTGAAATGATATTTGAACCACTGCCCACAGAAAGTGGAACAAAATTTGTGGTCTTAACCTCACTGGTTTGATTTCCTGCTAAACAAACAAACAAACAAACAAACAAACAATAAAATCTGTTGACATACCATTCTCAGGGGGATTTTTACAGAACCTAGTCTCATAGCAAAATATCAATATGCCTAGAATGCAATTGAAAATTTTTCAACATACAAAGAACCAGGAAAACCTGACCATTCTCAGGGGAAAGGACAATAAACAGATGCCAACACTGCAATGATCCAGATGTTGGAATTAGCAAAGACTTGAAAGCAGCTATCATAACCCTGTTCCATGAACTAAAGGTGAACATTCTTGAAATGAGTAAAAAGATAGAAATGCTCAAGAGAAAAATAAGAACAATAAAAAAGAACCAAATTGAAATTCTAGGATGGAAAAATATGATATCTTAAATTAAAAAAATCACTGGATGAGTTCAACAGCAGAATAGAGATGATAGAGTGAGCTTGAAAGTAGATAATTAGAAATTATTCAGTCAGAAGAACTAGGGGAAAATGCTAAAATGAAAAAAGAAGGGAGAGAATGGAAAAATGAACAGAGTTTGAACAAATGATGTTGGAACAATTAGACACCCAATGTGCAAAAAAAAAAAAAAGTACCTTGACTCTACCTCACACCTTATGCAAAAACTAACTCAAAATGGTTCATAGACCTAATGTAAAACATAAATCCATAAGACTTTTTAAAAGAAGTTCAAGGAGAATATCAATGAGACCTTGAGTTAGGCAGTGGGTTCTTGGATACAAAACCAAAATCATGATCTATAAAAGAAAAAAAGTGATAAACTGGGCTTCATCAAAATTTAAAACTTTTGCTCTGCCAAAAACACTTTTAAGAGAATAAAAAGACTACAGGCTTGGAAAATGCATTTATGAATCACATATCTGATGAAGGATTTGTAAGCAAGATTTGTAATATAAAGAATTTTCCATGCTCAACAATATGAAAACAAATAGCCCAATTAAGAATGGGCAAAGATTTTAATGGACATCTCACTAACAAAGATGTTTGGGTAGAAAATAAGTACATGAAAAGAAACTCGTCATCGTTAGGGAAAGGCAAAGGAAAACCACAATGAGATACTACTGCACATCTATTAGAATGATTAAAAATAAATTTAAAAAAGTTTCAAATCTGATACAGCTGGTATAGACACAAAATGGTACAGCTTCTTTGAAAAACAGTTTGTAGTTCCTTATCAAGTTAAACATACACTTACTCTATGATCCAGGAATCCTACTCCTCATTATATGCCCAAGAGAGCTGAAAACTTTTGTTCACACCAAAAAATTTTAATGTTTATATCAGCTTTATCATAGCTGCTAATAAGGGGAGACAACCCAAATATCTTTCAGTGAGTCAGTGGGTGACAAACAATGGTACATCCATATAGTGGAATACTACTCAGCAATAAAAGAAATGAACTGTGGATAAACATGAGATGGATGAATCTCGAATGCATTATACTAAGCCAGAGAAATCAGATTCAAAATGCTACATACTATATGATTTTATTTATAAGACTTTCTGGAAGAGACAAAGCTGTAGGGACAGAGAACAGATCAATGGTTGCCAAGGGGCTGGGGGTGATGGATGGGTTGGATTACGGAGGCGTGGTATGAGGAAAATTTTTAAGATGATGGAATAGTTCTCTATCTTAATTATGGTGGTGGCTGTATGACTACACATTTTTGAAAACTCACAGAATTGTACAACAAAGAGGAAAGATTTTGCTGTAAGTTAAAAGATCAATTTAAAAGTTCTTCCAAATATATGTCTCTGGTTCAGATCGGTCCCTGTCGGTCATATATCTATCTGATATCTGCACTTGGATGTTTAATAACTGTCTTAACCTGTCCTAAACCAAACTCCTGACTTTGCCCCCAGATCTGTCCTACATGCACGCTTCCCCATGCCAGTTGATGGCAGCTCCATTTTTCTAGTTGTTCTGGCCAAAATGCTCTGAGCCACTCTTGACCTCCCTCTTTATCTTATATCTCACATCCAGTCTATCATAAACGCAGTTTTCTTTATCCATCCAGAACAAATTCAGAATCTCATTACATCCACTCCCACCAACCTGGTCGAAGCCATCATCGTTTTTGCAATGATGTTCTCACTAGACTCACTGCTTACATTGGGCCTGGAGATGCACCACCCAGCTGCCTCTTTCAGAAAAGACTTGCTGTCAGCAGAGCACCTTCAGCTGTTAACTCCTTCAAAGTCTGCTTCAGCTGCCGAAAGCCCCTTCATTCCTTCTACCCCAGACATGCAGGCATCCTTGCTCTTTCCCGAGCAGACAGGCAAAAGATCTGCCTCAGAGCCTTTGCACCTGCTATTCCCTCTGCTTAACCACTCTTCCCTTAATACCCTCCATCTTCTTGCTTGTGGCTGCATCCCTCCAATCTCTGCTTCCACCTTAATGTGGCCTTTTTCTCTGTTGTCTGTGTCTGTGATCTCCTCATCTTTCTGCCATTGGATTTAGGGCCCACCGGGACAATCCAGGATGATCTCATCTCAAGATCTTTTTTTTTCTTTTAAGATTTTATTTATTTATTCATGAGAGACACAGAGAGAGGCAGAGACACAGGCAGAGGGAGAAGCAGGCTCCCCGCCCAGAGCCTGATGTGGGACTCGATCCTAGCACTAGGGGATCACAGCCTGCCTGAGCTGAAGGTAGACGCTCAACCACTGAGCCACCCGGGTCTCCCTCATCTCAAGATCTTTTACTCACATCTGCAAAGACCTTTTCTTTTTCCCCAAATAAAGCCACATTCACAGGTTCTAGGGATTAGGAAATGGACATAACCTTTGGGGTGGGGGAGGCTGCCGTTGAACCCACCACACCCTCTTAACTCTGTCTTTCACTTTCAAAGATGCCATCTCAGCACGTGACCTTTCCCCACCACCTACTTAAAATGGAAGCTTCCCTACCCACTTCCCCCTGCCTAATGTTTCTCCACAGCACTTACCGCCATCTGACAGGCTGTATATTTTACTGCTTTATCCTTTGTTGTTACAATAAACCCACCTCACCCATTAGAATCGGCACAGTTTTTTGTCTATTGTATTCACCGCCATATCCCCAGCGCCTAGAACAATGCCTGGTGTGGTAGTAGTGTTGAATGAAGGGTTTTCTTCATTTTAGGAATGCTTAAGCAGGCGTGGAGAGATCAAGTGATTTGCCCAAGTGTGGCATTCAAAGTAAGGCTTCTCACACCAAAATGCATGTTCCTAATTGTAATGACAGACTGTTCTGGACCAGGACAATTCTCTGGGGTGGCAGTGACTTCTAGGGATGTCTGTTGTCTCAGGGTTGAGGAACACATTGAATTAACTTCTTACCCTTAGCCGGCCTGGGACACATGATACACTTCTGTCGTGTCAAGGTTTTCCCCTGCTCTTGCTTTTACTCTGTAACATTCCCCCTTAAAGAAATCTTCCCTTCCAACTAGCCTGAATCTTTCATGTTGGAGTGGAGGCTCATTTCATCTTCTGTCCTGAGTGGCAAGAGAGAGCAGCTGGTCTCCAGTCCCTTTGCATTTGGAGATTATTATCAAGTCACCCTGTGGGCATTGCTGGTCCAGACAAAACACATCAGACAAGGTTTTTTTTAGCTTTTTCCAGAAATCTCATTTTATTGTTTCCCTCCCTCTCCCTTCTCCCCTTCCCTGCAATGGGTTTCTGATAAAATACAGGATGAGATTTTTGGCTTGTAGCATGCACTGCCCTTAGGTGATGTTCTATAAATAATGAATGGAACAGAACAACATTTTTAAAAAAGCATGTTTTGGCACAAATTCAATTAGTGGTATTGGCACTTGCTAACCTAGCAAATAAATGCATTTTCCCTGGCAACCAACGGCGGACTGAGCTCTTAAGGCCTATTTTTTGGGGGAGTCTGAGTTTGCAGACTGTACTTCCATAAACAGCAGAAGGAGGGGGAAAGGCAGGTCCACCCAATTCACGGGCAGGGAAAGTGAGGTGGGAAGGGACTGTGCCCTTCCACAATGGACAGACAGCCTGGGCCTTCCCATACTGGGTCACACTGATTCATAGAACTCCAGAGGCCAAAGGCATTTGCTCATTCCATCATGCAAGCTGCTCTGGAAAGCAAGGCGAGATAAAATCCAAGCCGATGTTTGGATGGACATTACTCTGTGCGCTGTCAGCCAGATTCTCAGCCTGTGAAGCTTTGTGGCAATGTGTGTGGAGCCTCATCTCAGACTAGTTGATGGGAATTTCTATAATAAGGGTAGCTGAAGCCAAATTCTCAACCAATATAACTCTGTGAATTCCCATAGAATTACGTAAGTTGAGAATCTGGCCTATGTGTACATGCATGTATATAACTCACATTATTTTATGAGGTCAATCATAAGGATGACCATAAAAGTATGGATGACCATAAAAGTCTCTCCATTACATTACTATTTTTTTAAGAAGGGTCATGATCTTAGACTGGGATTCCATAGTGGAATAAGTGGGAAGTTACATGCGTTTGTGTGTACGTGTGCACACATGTATATGTATATGAATATGTATATATATATACACGCACACACATATATGTATATATGCTGGATTCTGTACAAGAATAAGGAAATTCCATGTTGTTTGAATCCACTGGGTGCAGTTATGACTTTGTTTTGTTTCTGTCTTTCCAGGAAGTCTTGTTTTCCTCCATTTTCTGTTTGATTGAAGTACGGTGACCCCAGTTTTGGACAGTTCTAATCAACCCTGGACAGATGAGCTCTTTAAATTGTTCAGAAAGCGCTTGAGAATTCCATTCAGGAAGTTCCAAACACTAGAGCAATTTAAGAGTTGGCTGTCAGTGCCCCCCCTCCCATCCCCCGGTACAGGTGGCTTTTATCTTTATTATAGATTGTTCAATGAAACATTTTGGTCATTTGAGTTTATTTTCAATGTAACATTTAAACCTGTAGAGAATAAATCCCATATGTGCAAGAGGGAATAACAGCAGAAAAGGAGACATGGAAACTTTCACCTTCACCCTGCAGCCATTGGTTCAGGGCCAGCCCTGGTCTGCCCTGGCAGAGCATATCAAGCCTTCCAGTGAATACCATTTCTTGTGCAGCATGAAAAAGGTTGGTGGTCCTGGTCTAGTGGGTCTGTGTGGGTAACTGCCTCCATCACTGGCCTGAGTCCAACAGCTGGCATCGACTCCATGGCTCAAAAGCTAAAGAGCACTTGGACTCAGTGGAGAGTGTCTCCCATGGCCCTGGGCCGAAGCAGATGGGAGACATTCTTAGACCATCTTCGATAACTCTACACTGTCTCCTTTCATCTGACTGCATAGACTGATTTTCTTCTGGGGGATGCGGGTAGTGTCTCCTTGATGGTTTCAAACTTATGTCACATTTTGAGGGCATTTGCCAATTACTGAGCAGATTCTATACTCTCCAAGCCTCAGGTTGGGCTCTGAGCTGAAAGAGGGAGTCCAAGCCTTAAGGACCTCACAGCCTGCCAGGGAAAAGGAAGGTTAAGGACATGCCCAAGTCATGGCATCCTGGAGCTGAGCCATAGTGAGGTTCAGTGAATTGTGGCTTGGGGTGTGGGTCAGGGAGGGGACCCAGCAGAGGGGAGAGCCAGGTATTAAGACCTTGAAAGAAGAGTGAACTTTGTCAGGAAGTGGGAATGGACGTGGGGGAGAATGTTCCAAGCTAAGGATACCCCATGTGCAAAAGCACAAAATAGTGAAATATGCACGTAGTTTGGGGAATCCCTTCAGTGGCTCTTCTTAGCTGTAAAAAGCAAACACTACAGCTTGCCTCCAAAGCCCTTCACTTGGCTGGCCTCTCTGCCTCTGAGATTATTCTTTCATTCTTTCCCCCTTTCTTTCTTTTCTCCCCATACATCCTTAACTCCATGGGCCAAGTCTCCTCACATTGCTGCATATTTGCATTTGCTACCTTAATCACCTTTTTCCTGCTCCTTTTTCTGGGCTAGCTCTGTCTCATCTTTTAGAACTCCTCCTAGATTTTTCCAGGATTCCCTCCTTGATTCCACTTCTCCTCAGAGGCAACATTTGATGTCCCTTATGGTATTTTTGTGACCCCTTGTACACAGATCCACAGTATTGTCATTGCTGAGTCCCTTGTGGCAGAGCCTGGGCCTCTCAGCTCTGTGTCCACTGTACCTAAAACTACCCTCTTATGTTTAGTCATTGGAGGCCTGCAAATTAAGCTGACAAAAGACAGATTAGCAAGAGGAGAAAAATCAGATTTAAATAAGTACCTATGCTTTGGAGTTTACAAAGAAACATGACTCGAGATGGTTAGAATTTTTATAGACCGACTTAATAGAAGATGGAGAGAGGCAGTGGGGCACTTCTGGGAGAACAAATGACTTTTAGGAAAAACAAATGAGAACTTAGAAAAAGAGGTGGGAAATATGATAGTTCTGTGACAATGCCTGTTTAAGTGATGTCTTATCCAGATGCTGACTTGTGCTGACTTTTCTCTACAGTGATAAGAGTCAATCTTTCCTGGTTGTGAAATTCCCAGGAGGGGATTTATGGCTGTTGAATTATTTGGGGAGGTATTGCTTTTAGGAAAGGGGGAGGGAGCTAAGAAAAAGTCACAGTACAGCTGTGGACTCTCAAATATCTTCAACTCAAAATAATCCTTTGGTACTCTGGCATATTCTAGACCTCTTCACTAGCACAGAGTAGATGCTCTCAAAGCATTTAAGTGAACTGTGGCTCAGTGGGTTAAGTGTCTACCTTCAGTTCAGTTCATGATCCCCAGGTCCTGGGATGGAGCCCCGTGTTGGGTTCCCTGCTCCTCGGGGTGTCGGTTTCTCCCTCTCCCTCTGTTCACCCCCACCCCCGCTCGTTCTCTCTCTCTCTCTCAAATAAATAAATAAATAAAAATTTAATTAAAAAAATTTAATGAACAGAGAAGGTATTCCAAACCTGCTCATTTTCCACAGTTTGGTAAAAGGCACCGTCATTGGTTAGTTACCCAAGCCGTAAACCTAGGAAGTTGGTCTTGATTTCTCTCTTGTGCCACATCTCATCCATTAGCTATTCTTGTCATGTCTGCCTCCAAGATATATCATGAGTCTCTCCACTCCATCTCCACTACCATCAACTCCTCTCAGGAACCATCATCTTTTGCTTGGACAACTGCAAGAGCTTCTTAATGTGTCTCTCATAATTTCTGCACTTGGTTGCATAACCAACCACCCACACAGAAGCCAGAGTGACCTTTTGAAAGGGCAAATCTGCATATGTCTGTCTTAGCTCTCTAGTAAATTGAGTCCATGGTAAAGCTTATGCAGTGTATTAGGACGGCCGGTCCCAGGAAGTTGGAGTGAGGGATGGTGGAAGGTAAGATGGCAAGCCAATAGAGGGTGTGTTGTTGAGCTGGCTACTTTTTCAAATCAAGTGACACTGATTGCTTAAGCTAATGGGCTGGCTTCCAAGACACCATGTAAGGACTGTATCCCAAGACCATCTGTCCAAGGGAAGGAAGGGAGAAGAATCTGCCAACTGTCTTCTGTGGGCCAAAAGACATCAACTCCCCATAAGATATCGACTCCCTGCACTTAGGGGTTGCACCATGACAAGAATAGCTAATGGATGAGATGTGGCACAAGAGAGAAATCAAGACCAACTTCCTAGGTTTACGGCTTGGGTAACTAACCAATGACGGTGCCTTTTACCAAACTGTGGAAAATGAGCAGGTTTGGAATACCTTCTCTGTTCATTAAATTTTTTTTAATTAAGATTTTTTATTTATTTATTTGAGAGAGAGAGAGAGAGAACGAGCGGGGGTGGGGGTGAACAGAGGGAGAGGGAGAAACAGACACCCCGAGGAGCAGGGAACCCAACACGGGGCTCAATCCCAGGACCTGGGGATCATGAACTGAACCGAAGGTAGACACTTAACCCACTGAGCCACAGTCTGAGAAGCTCTGGATGAATGTCACTCCCCTCCCTCACACCTTCCAGTGCCTTCCTAGGGGCTTTATATTTGCTGGTTTCCCTCCCAGTAAAAATTTCCCCTCAGATTCACATAGCTGCTATCTACTTGTCTTAGAGGCCACAGCCTCCAAGCCCCCTCCTTAGGGAGTCTTCCCTGATCACCGATCCCCACCCAGTCACTCTCCATCAGATCATCTGGTTTTATTTTCCCCACAGCACTCATCTCCATCTGTAATTACCCCAGTCATTCCTTTGTTTACAGATAGTGTTCCTCCCCTAACTAAAATGTAAATGCCATGGAGGCTTAGAGCTGGTTGGTGGAAGTTCTGAATGCCAGGCTCAAGAGGAAAATGAACCTGTTCTTTCTTTCTTTCTTTCTTTCTTCTTTCTTTCTTTCTTTCTTTCTGATAGTCATACAGAGAGAGAGAGAGAGAGAGAGAGAGAGAGGCAGAGACACAGGCAGAGGGAGAAGCAGGCTCCATGCACCGGGAGCCCGATGTGGGATTCGATCCCGGGTCTCCAGGATCGTGCCCTGGGCCAAAGGCAGGCGCCAAACCTCTGCGCCACCCAGGGATCCCGAACCTGTTCTTATCTGACCTGAGGACCAGGCCTTCTGCGGCTTCCAGGTAATGGTTGGTGAATCATATATAATCATTAGAGATGAGAAGAGAGAGCTAGAAGAGATCCATCCCCCAGAGCATGATGGCACCTTTACTTCCATTAATAATAGTAATTTCTGGTTTGGGTTCCTGTTCTTTCCCATTAAAAATCCTTTGGTGGTTTCTGATTGCCTCCAGGATAAGTCCCCCATCCATCAGGATTGTAGAAGACTCTCCTTGATCTGAGCTCTGGCAGGCTAGTTACTGAGCACTTCATCTCCCTGCTTTCTTCTTGCTTGTTCTTTCACAAGACTGCAGAGGATGGATGAGCAGGTGGTGCACAGTACCATTCTAGAGGGCGCCGCTGTTGTCATCTTTGTGAAGGGCATCCTCTTGAGCTTAGGGTGCATATTTGAGCCAGGCCGCCCTGCCCTGCCCTCTGTCAGCAGATCTCCAAGACACCCTGCTCACTCTTGCCCCTAGGGCCTCTCTGTTACCTGTTCCCACTGATAAAAGGCAGAGTTCACAGTGTCAGCCTACCTAAAACCTATAAAGTCTTCCAGGAAGCCTTTCCCCCTCCTCGGTGCCCATGTAGCATCTTGTGGCGTTCTGATCACAGTCTCATCTCAGTGTGCTGTAACTGGGTCTAGTGGTCTCTGTCCTCCTCTAGTGTGATAGATTGTATCCAAAATGACCACATCAAGTGGTCTATCTATACAATGGAATAT
This sequence comes from Nyctereutes procyonoides, assembly GCF_905146905.1. Classification (NCBI taxonomy): domain Eukaryota; kingdom Metazoa; phylum Chordata; class Mammalia; order Carnivora; family Canidae; genus Nyctereutes; species Nyctereutes procyonoides. The sequence continues at coordinate 38,251,034 of NW_026575125.1, read as the reverse complement.
TGTTCAGCCTTAAAAAGGAAGAAAATTCTGATATGTTACCACATGGGTGAACTTTAAGGACATTACGCTAAGTGAAATAAGCCAGATATGAAAAGATAAATATTGTATGATTCCACTTATTTGAGGTCTTTAGAATAATCAAGTTAATAGAAACAAAGAATGGTGGTTGCCAGGGTCAGAGGAGGAAGAATGGGGAGTTAGTGCTTAACTGGTAGAGAATTTCAGTTTTGCAGATGAAAAGAGTTTTGGAGTTGGTTGCACAACAGTGTGAATGTAATTAATGCCACTGAACTGTAACACTTAAAAATGGTTAAGATAGTAAAGCTTATGTTATGTGTATTTTACCACACTTGAAAAATATATTTTTAAGGGATACCTGGGTGTCTCAGTTAGTCAAATGTCTGACTCTTGGTTTCCTTGGTTTCAGCTTGGGTCATGATCTCAGGGTCCTGAATGAGATCAAGAACCATGTCGGGCTCTGTGCTCAATAGAGAGTCGGCTTGAGATTCTCTGTTCCTCTCCCTCTACCCCTTCCCCAACTTGTGCACATGCACACACACACTCTCTCTCTCAAATAAATATATAGATTTTTTTAAAAAATTGTTTAAGGCTATAACAATATGTTGGATGCCCACATGTTCTTGTCAATCCCCCATCAAATGATGGAGTCTATTTCTACTCCCCCTGAACCTGAGAAAACCCCTGTGACTACTTTGATAGAATGCTGGGGAAGTGCTGCTATGTGGCTTTCTGGGGCTGGGTCATAACAGCTAACATAGCTTCTTCCTGGGATGTGGGCCTTGGGATCCTAGAGCTATCACGTGAGAACTGCAGCTACTTAGAGGCTACTGTGCTAGGAAAACCACCTGGAGAGACCACCTAGAGATAGAGAGAGATGCCCGAGGAACAACAGCTGTCCCAGCCTCCAACTGTTTGAGTCTTCCTGGCATCAACCACCAGACATGAACCACCTTGGATGGTTCCAGCCCCCAGCCTTCCAAGTGCCCCCCACCCAAAGAGTAGAGCAGATATGAGTTGTCTCCTCTGAGCCCTACCCATGTTACAGATTTGTGAGCAAAATAAATTTGGAGTGGTGGTGACCAAACAGTCCCAGCTTGCCTGGGTCTTTCCTGGTTTTAGTACTGAAAGTCTCATATCCCAGGAATCCCTTCAGTCCTGGACAAACCAGGATGGCTCATGTTATGGCTGGGTTGTGTTCCCCAAAATTCATATGTTGAAGCCCTACCCGCAAAGACCTCAGCATGTCACCGTATTTGGAGATAGGGCTTCTAAGGAGGTGATGAAGTTAAAATGGGGTCATAGTGTGGGCCCTCATGCAGTCTGACTGGTGTCCTTGTAAGAAGAGGAGATGTGAACACAGACAACACAGAGACTGAGGGGTGACCGGTAAGGACACAGTGAGAAGGTGGCCATCTGCAAGCTAAGGACAGAGGTTCAGAAGAAGCCATTGCCACTGACATCTTGATCTCAGACCTCTGGTCTCCAGGACTGTAAGAAAATAAACTTCTGTTGTCTAAGCCACCTGGGTTGTGGTATTTGTTATGGCAGCCCTAGCAGACTAATACAGTTGGTCACTGCTATGGACTAAATATTTGCCCCCTACCCCCCCCCCAGTTCATATGTCGAAGCCCTAACCCCTACTGTGATGGTATTTGGAGACTGGGCCTTTGGGAGGCAATTAGGTTTAGATGAAGTTTTTATGATGGGATTAGCCCCCTTGTAAGAAGAGCAAGAGTGAGAGAGATCTCTCTTTCTGGGCACACACAGTGGAAAAGCCACGTGAGTGCAAGCCAGGAAGGAGGCTCTCCCCAGGAACCAAATCTGCCGGCACTTTGATCTGGGACTTGCAACTTAGAGAACTGTGAGAAATAACTTTCTGTTGTTTAAGCCACCCAGCATCTCATATTCGTTATGGCTGCCTGAGCAGACTAAGACAGCCTGGTTGTTCTTAGACTGAAGCCCTACGTTTCTGGATGGTTTCTTATGTAGTAGCCAATAACCAGGCCAACTTGACAATGGATTTCTTGAGGGCCGGGGTTTTATCTTTCATTATTATATTCCCAGAACTTCATACATAAATATCCTTCCCCTGCCAGATGTCAGAATGACTAGCAGAACCACTGAGTACATTGTGCTGGAGGACAGTAACTGTCCCAAATGGGCAGCATCGTAGGTGAATTACATAATTGGGTTTTAGAATGTCTGAGTGCATAAGGCTGTGTGACAAAACGATTGACTTTAGCAGGTTAACCCCATCCTTTTCCTCCTGGCAAGCACCAGCAATGTGATTCCTTCTATCTTTGCAATTGCTCAGTGGCCTAATCAGACCTCTTGCTTATTTCATCTCCCACCCGGCATGGGCTATCGGAACACATAAAAATCATCCTGGCTTACATCTGCTTCCCCAATCACGACTGGCTAGGATCTCAGACCATTATCTGTCTGTAATGATGTCTCTCTTCTCTCAACAGTGTCCAGATTTATTGAATTTGAAAGTCTGGGATCCTTCTTGCTAAGGACGAACCTCTTGGGTTTACAACTCCTCACCCAAGTCTCAGTTCCGAGTCACCAACAGCTGCTCAGCATACGCTAGTTAGGCTGCAGGTGGACTCCGCTAGTAAAATAAACACCCGAGTTACATGTGTGTGTGTGATCCAGAATATTACCCAGATGTGGGGACGAATACAGTGGTATCATCTGTGGGAAAAGCACGCGAGCTGCTGCAATGGGCAGAGGCCCTTGACAGAGATGATGTACAGCCTGGAGTGTGACATGTGGAGCGGTGAAGGCCACACCAGTGGATCCCACCCCTGAGCCACAGCCTGATTCTGTCATTGCTACAGGATTGTTGATTTCAAGATAAACAGTCTAGATTAAAAGAAAAAAAAGTTCCACAGCTCTCTGCCCAGTTTGGAGCTGGACTCTGTTTGCGGTTTCAGCACGTTGGTAGTCAGTAGAACTGTCTTTGTCCCAGCAGACAGGCCATGGGAGACTGAGTCCTCTCGCCTCTGTGCTGTCTTCTCCAAGCCTCTGCACGACTACCTGAGCAGAGGGCGACAGTGGTGACATGGGATAGGGACAGGGACAAAGAGCAGCTTTGTGGGACTCGCCCACCTCTCACCCAGCAGCATCATATCAAGGCCTCCAGTCTCCCAACTTGAGAGGGAGGAGGCAGCAGCAGAGAAGAAGAGGGTAATTTTTATGTTTTAAATATTTTATGGAGGTATAATAGACAAACAGAAAAGTACATCAATTATAAATGTACAGCTCGATAGATTTTCTCAAACTAAAAACACATAACCAACGCAGATTAAGAAACAGCGTCACCTGCAGCATCCCAGAAGCCCCATCATATCCTCCCCACTCACTCTCCCTGTCCCTGAGGGTGGCTTCTATCTTGACATCTAATCATAGCGATAAATTTTGCCTGTTTGGGGACATTGTATAAATCCAGTCACCAATATACACCCTTTTTTGAGTCTAGCTTCTACTGCCTGATATTCTATCTATAAAATTCATCAGGGCTTTGTGTAAAGTTGTAGACCATTCATTCCCCTGGATGTATAGTATTCCTTTGTGTGACTACATCACACAATTTATCCTGCTATTGTTGATGGGCATTTGGGTAGTTCCCAGTGTTGACTACTATGGAGAGTGCTGCTATGAACATTCTAGTCCTTATCTTTTGGTAATATAAGTAATCATTACTGTTGATCTAGAGCTAGGGGCAGACTTGCTGGATCAGGGGGTACAAGAGAGTAGGTTGTGGCTGCTCCAATCCATTTAGGAGACATATGGTTGAAAGGAGTGGAAACATGGATATTCATTATTTTGGTGTGTTGCCATCCCAGGGCTAGTCCGAGGAAATTCCAAGAGAAGAGGAAGAAGGTATGGCATCTCCTCCTTTGCTTTATTTTTTGGTGCTTTCTCCTGCACCCACACACCCAGGCTGGCAGCATGGCCTTCACTCTTATAACATGGCCTGTAAGGGAAGGCTTCTTCCTGAGGTATCCTGAGGAGCTGTCATAAATACCCCTTGCCCCCCAAAATGTCCCCCATTGGCCTGATGTTGATGTCGGAATTTCCTTGGTAGGACATGATAAACGAATGTCAAATGGTGTGGAAAAGATGATGTTTTAACTTGAAAGACCAAAGCAGGCCAGTCTGAGGTCAGGTGCTGGGAGCACAGGCTGGACGCCAATGCTGAGCCAGTTAAGCCAGGTAGATGCAGGCTAGGGGAATTAACAGGTCAATACCATACTGGGCATCCAATCTGAGTGGGGGTCCCTGTCAGAGTCAGGATCTGTGGACTGATCAGAGATCAACCCTGGCACACATTGGAATCCCTTGGGAAGTGTTTAAAAATCCTGAAGTGTAGGCCACACCCAGACCCATCAAATCAGATAGTATGGGGTGAGTCCCAGGAACCAGTACTTTCTAAAGCCCCCCCCCCCATCACCAGGAGTTCCAGTGTGCAGTCAGGAGGTGATTTTACTTCCTGGGGTACATTTTGACACCTGGGGGGATATTTGGTGATGTTTGGAGACATTTTTCAGCTGTCACAACTGGGGGCAGGTGCTACTGGCATCTAGTGGATTTAGGCCAGGGCTGCTGCTAAACACCCTACAGAACAGGAAAGCCCCCACCTAGCCCCAAATGGCGAACATATCTAAGTAGAAAAGCCCTGCACTCGACAAATTCCCATGAAGAGTGGGACTCAGCATGGTCTTCTTTAAAGTCTGAGGCTTTGTCTCAGTGGGTTCCCTTAATCAGGATAATTGGATGACAAGTTATAATTTTGAGCAGGGCAATTTCTTCTCTCTCCTGCCTTCTGGAAGGTGAGGATGACATCTCCTTTTAATCTTCACTTCCCCAAAAGAAGTAACTTGCATGAAAAGAACCAGGAGAAATGATATAGAAAAATTTACTTCCGTACCTGTGGCAATAACCAGCATGTGTTAGAGCCTTGGAATAGATACTGTGTGATGGGCCATCACCCTCATCCCTGAGTTTGGGCCAAGTTTCACAGTGTGTAGAATTAACTATCATCCCCTTGAATAAAGATCCTTTGTCATATGAGATTTGAAAGATTTGAATTTTTTCACTTACTGCAGTGATGGACTACTCTTACAAAATTACTTTTGTGTGATTATATCTTAGATGGAGAGATAGAGATTATCTTCGTATCACATCGCATAACATAGTGAAATGCCTTGAAAATGATCTGGACCATCCCAGACAGCTTGACACCTCTGCCCCAGAATTTTATAGCACACATTCTCTGGACCACTCACTTGAGATGCTGGCTTATAATAATATTTAAATGTATCACCTATTTATATTTTATACCCTAAAGAGAATGCTCTTGAGAGTAGGGGCTCTGTCCTTTATTTTTTTTATATTACCTGCCCCCCACACAAATACATCCATTACACCCATGTCTAGCAGAGGGCTGTGCATGTTTTAAGGGTTCAGAAAATGTAGGCATGCCTGGGTGGCTCAATCAGTTAAGTGTCTGTCTTTTGATTTCAGCTCAGGTCATGATTTCAGGGTCTTAGGATCGAGCTCTGCATCCGGCTCCATGTTCAGCAGGAAGTCTGCTTGAGATTGTCTCTCTTGCTCTCCCTCTGACTTCCCCCTACCTGCTCTCTCTCTCTGAAAGAAAGAAAGAAAGAAAGAAAGAAAGAAAGAAAGAAAGAGGAAGAGACAGAGGGAGGGAGTGAAGAAAAGACATAGGGAAGGAAAGGAGGAAGGAGACTTGGTATGAGCCCTGAAAGATTTGAATCATCAAATTATAATAATATAATGACATTCTATAAGGTGTCTGGTCATCCAGGAAACACAGGATGCATTTCTTACCAAGCAGTCCATTAGCTACACTTGTAAATGTTTCTAGGCTTCCTGGACACTATGGAGTATATGTTTTTACGTATTTATTTATAAACTTACAAATCCACTCTTTTCTCTGTATTTCCAGGCTTTTTGGGCATTCTGTAATATAGTTATTATCATGTATTAATAGTATACATATAATATATATCACTTTTTTCAGAATATCTATTGGACCTCTTTAAATTTAAGGGTATTTCAGGGTGCCTGGGGGTGGGGCTCAGTTGGTTAGTGTCTGCCTTCAGCTTGGGTCATGGGATAGAGCCCCATATCGGGCTCCCTGCTCTGTGGGGAGCCTGCTTCTCCCTCTCCCTCTGCCCCTCCCGCTGCTTGTGCTCTCTCTGTCTCTCTCTCTCTCTCAAATGGGCAAATAAAATCTTTTTTAAAAAAGTAAAACAAATAAATAAAATTTAAGGGTATTTCATCTTATAAGATTTCTGGCATTTGAAGAAAAACCTAGTGAACATATTATTTGAAATAGAAACTAACATCCTGTAGGTTCTTCATTTTGGGGGATATTCTATGTTAAAGAATTTGGGGGGAGAAAAAGAAACCCAACCATCCTCTGAGTGGTGGCTTAAGGTTTGAGTGGCGCTGGATTTCAGGAGACCATCTGCTGGAACAGAGCTTCCGTGCACGCCCGCACTCGAGCTACCTGGAGAGGCATATTAAAAGAACGGGTTTCTGGGCCCTACTCCAGACTGGCTAAAGCAGCGCCTTAGAATCTCCATGTGAGGTAAGCTTCCCTGGTGATTCAGTGCACCCAAGATTCACTGTGTTAAAAACAACAGATTTTACAAGTCCCCAGTGTCACTGCTTGATACGTGCAGATGTGTGGTGAGTAGCAAACTCAATGAGTCCCCTTGTAACTAAGGCCAACAAATAAAAGCAGCCGAGTGGAGAGAATTGCCATGGGCACTGGCAGCAGTCGGCTCATTGCCAGGAGCATCCTTTTGGGGATGCTTTTATGAGGAGGAATATGCAGTTGGGTTCCTGGTGGAAGTGTCTTGTAATAACAGTAATAGCAGTAGAAATGGCAGTAATAATAAAGAGCAGCCACCGAGTGCTTACTAAATGTTAAATGGTGTGCTTAGACTCCTGGTGAGACTAAGAGGTAGGTACAGTTACGATTTCCACCTTACAGGTGAGGCACAGAAAGGCAATTCGATCAAACAAGTCAACGCATGAAACGAAGGGACCTAGAGAAAATTCAGGGGACAGCGGGAAGCTTCAGCAACAGCAAAGAGTACAATGGGAAAGTCCAGTAAAGGGCAGCCCCGGTGGCGCAGTGGTTTAGCGCCGCCGGCAGCCCAGGGCATGATCCTGGAGACCTGGGATCGAGTCCCACGTTGGGCTCTCTGCATGGGGCCTGCTTCTCCCTTTGCCTGTGTCTCTGCCTCTCTCTCTAGCTGTGTCCCTATGAATAAATAAATAAAATCTTTTTTTTTTAAAAGGAAAGTCCAGTAAAAATTAAGGTTCCTAAATAGGTATGGGGAAGACACTGGATTCATGAAACAAGAACACGACATGATCAAATAGAACAGTTAGGGGAGAAGTCCAAGTTCTTGGAAATTAAAACAGGGCACTTACAACATTTAGTAAAGGGCTGCAAGATAAAGTTGAAAATAGGGGTGCCTGTTTGGCTCAGTCAGTAGGGCATGCAACTCTTGATCTCAGGGTTGTGAGTTCGAGCCCCATGTTGTATGTGGGGCCTACTTAAAAAAAAAAAACTCTCAGGAAACACAACAGGAAAGCCTAAGGAATCCAACACAGGGGGGAAAATCAGAAAACAGATGGAAGGCACATTTCACCAGCCTCATCCCCAAGGCAGACCTTGTATTCCGCAAACATTAAGATGAGAGTTACCTTTATCAAGTACCTGTATGTGCCAGGTGTCAAGCTCGGCACCATGTGAGTCTGACTGACATAGGGCTCTAATGCAGTGATCTGAAGCACTCAGACAGAAATCCCCAAGCGTGAGGAATTGTGTTTTTCTCGAATAGAGTATCGAAGAGTCAGAGATTTCAAGACTCAGGTCCAAGATGGCTCCCGATGGTGAGGTCGGCACCAAGGGAGGGCTAAACTGATCTGATTAAGGGAATGTGAGGGAATTTAGATTTTGTTTCATTGCCCCCTCCCACCCACACAAGAAGAAGGAAGGGAAGGGACAGAGAGACAGAGACAGGTAGTGAGGAAGGCCAAAAAGGGGCTAAGTCACATATTTGACAGCTGGAGTTATAATGAACAAAAATGGCTGTGGAACTCTGTGTAAATGTAGGGTGGTGAATATTCAATTTTAAGAGTGAATTGCTGCAAATTTAGCCTCCTCTTTCTCCCCAGACCATCAGTAATAAAATCTGCTATTCACAAGACCGTATGTGACTGGGTTGATTTGGGGCTGTGTGTGAATACACTGCGACGAACAGGGACAATCTCTGTTGCATGTGCAGTGGGGAATGTGGAACAGGACCTACTGAGGAGAAGGAAGAGCTCGCAGCCAGCCATGGCCGGGACAAACATTAACCAGCCCGTCCCCAACCCTGCGAGTCCCCAGGGAGACTGGGAGTGACTGGGGGTCTTCTGCACGGATTGGATGTAGTTTGACCAAACGTCGTTTGAGACTCAAGGACAGGGTTACCCTAGCTGACATCATTGCTACATGAACACGATTTCATTTAAATCCATGACGCATCTGCAAGTTAGTCATCACCGTTGTGATTTTATAGGAGAGGAAACATAGAGAGGTTAATATGGAGTTTGGAAAACCTACCCAGTTTGAAGTGGCTGAGCTGGGATTGAGAGCCGGGCCTCATTGGTCCCTATGCTCATGCTTCTTCCATTACACCAGGTCCCACGGAAGGAATGATATGCCGAGTTCAAGCCTTTGACCCTTTGCTGAAGGCACTGCACTTCCAAACTGCTGGCCATCGATATGGCTGAAAAAACTCCAGTGCAGAGTAGCCTTTGGCCTAGGGTAGGTATTTATCTCCATAATATCTCCCGATTGCTTGAGACTTTTTCTTCTATCCTCCTCCTCCTCCTCCTCTTCTTCAATTCAGTTCCAAGACCTATTCTGTTTCCTTCCATAAGCAAGCAAGCCTGAGATATAGACAGCCTCATTTATTTAAACTATAAAGGAAGAGCCCTGGGAAGTTAATCAGACTGCCAGGAATCTGGAATTTGCTGATGAATGGACATTTGGCTGAGCATAGTAAATTCTCAGCTAATTGAAAGCAGATAACAAGAGTAATGCATCCACCTTGAAAAATATCACATTCCTAATAAATAATTGGAAATGGCAATCTTGTGACATATGAACTGAGAGGATAAAGCCTTAAATAAATTCTGGACTAATTCCTGTCACATATATTGCACTGTATTTAGCAGTTGTGCTATATGAGAAGATTAAAAGCTGTAAATCTCATTGCAGCCCCATCTATGGCCATGTTTTAAACCCAGAATAAAGAGGAGTGGGGTACTTAGAATACCTCATAGACTACTGACTTCCATGGTTTTAACGTTGAGTCCAAGTGTATTGCGGGGGAAGGTGGTCGTTATTTCCCTCTTCTTCATCTGAGCCCAGAGTCAAACAGATTTTTATTTAAAGAGATCCGGGAGTCATCCCGGACACCTGACTGTTGACACAAAGTGCATCTTCCAGGAGGTTCTTGCTAACCCCCGTGTAATCCTTGGGCCAGAAAAGCACAGGCATCATCCGAGACCTTGTTAGAAATGCAGAATGTCAGGTCTCCCATCAGAGCCCAATTTTAACAGGCTCCCCAGGCAATTCTTGTGCACATTAATGCTTGAGAAGTATTGTCGTAGTGGTCAATCCAGGATAGTTCTAGATAACTTTAGCCATAGTAGAACCAACTGGATTTATCCAGGTTTGATTTTTACCCCAGCCTCTGGGGATGAGTCTAATGCTCAAGCCTATGTACTCAGAAAGACCTTTCTTTTCCTCCTGCTCTGACCTAGGAGCTGCATTCTGGTATTGAGTTCCACAAGCCAGGTCCTTGTCCTGCCCTACTCCCTCCCTCCTATTCCTCAGTTGAGTCTCTCTCAGGGACCCCACACTGTTTGGGACCCATTTCCTCTGGACTGAAGATCCCTCCCAGGCCAGGCCCCTTCTTGGCCTCTGGGGGACTGCAAGAACCTGCCCAGGGCTGTCCTAGATCCGTGCACCTGCCGGTCTGAGCCTGCTGCCAGCTTCCGTGGATGGTACCCACCGGTGTGCTCAGTGAGGCCACGGTGTTTGCGGGGGCAGGGATCCCGCAAGTAGACAGAAAACCTCTAACATATGCCCCTGCTCTGGACCCTCCTAGATTTCTGAAATCAGTCACTTTAAAGATAGGTGTTTTAGCCATCATTTCTTGAACACTTACTGTGTGTTTAAGTACCCCACCAGAAGTCACTTTCCTTATATTATCTCATTCATGGCTCACAACAGCCCAGCAAGATGTGCATTTTTTAAAAAATATTTTATTTAATTTAGAGAGAGAGAGAGAGAGAGAGAGAGCATGAGCAGGGGGGAGGGGGAGAGGTAGATGGAGAAGCAGACTCCCTACTGAGCAGGGAGCCCCACGTAGGGGCTTGATCCCAGGACCCTGAGATCATGACCTGAGCCAAAGGCAGACGCCCAACTGACTGAGTCACCCAGGCACCCCGCATTTTTGAACTTTTATTGAAACATACAGTAAAATGCACAGATCTTAAGTATACAGTTAGATGAATTTTGATGCATGGATACACCTGTGTAACCTATGCCATAGTCAAGATACAAATCATTTTCCTCACCACAGAGAGTTCCTCTCTGCCCCTTTCCAGTTCATTCTCACCACTCCAGAGGCCACTACTCTTCTCACTTCTATCTCTGCAGATCCATTTTGGCTGTTCTGGAAGTTCATATTGTTGGAATCATATGGCGTGATACTCTCCCGTGTCTGGCTTTTCTCCACTCCACATGAGGTCTGTGAGAGGCAGCTGTGTTGTTGTGTATACCAGTGGTTCCTGGTGAAATATATTTTTTAAAATTTTTATTTATTCATTCATGAGACACACACAGAGAGAGAGAGAGAGAGAGAGAGAGAGAGAGAGGCAGAGACACAGGCAGAGGGAGAAGCAGGCTCCACGCCGGGAGCCCGATGCGGGACTCGATCCCGGGTCTCCAGGATCACGCCCTGGGCCAAAGGCAGGCGCCAAACCGCTGAGCCACCCAGGGATCCCCCCTGGTGAAATATTTTAATCCTCATGTTACCTGTGCATGGATGGAAGACTGAAAGATAAGTTTACGTGCCCTGGTCACACAAGAAGGGCCAGAGCTGCTATTAGAATCTAGCTCAGTCTGACTTAAGAGACGTCTCAAACTCTGCTTTGGGTTGTACCACATCAAAGATTTGATTTGATTTGATTTTTTAAGATTTCATTTATTTATTCATGAGAGACACACAGAGAGAGGCAGAGACATAGGCAGAGGGAGAAGCAGGCTCCCCATGGGGAGCCTGATGCAGGACTCGATCCCAGAACCCTGGGATAACAACCTGAGTTGGATGCTCAATCACTGAGCCACTCAAGAATCCCCACACACCAAAGATTTTAGATTGCACTTTTCTAAATGAATTCCATTCTCTTGGTCTCTGAATTTGGAGAGTCTCTTTAATTCTCACTGATGGCTGCTCTGTCCTGGCTTTTGTGAATGAGTTGCTGTTTTCACCGGGATGGGTTTGTGGTGTCCAGCCATTGGATGGGATCTCCAGAGGGCAATTCATCCAGGTGTTTTTGGGAGGAAGTGTCCTGAGGTGACCACCTGAGTAGAGCCTGGGACCGAGCAAAGTATCCACCTCATTGGTGGATACTGTCCCCTTGAGGTGATATTAGTGGACATGATGGTTAATTTTAGATGTCCACTTAACAGGATCACAGGGTGCCCATATATTTGGCTAAGCATTATTTCTGACGTGTCTGTGAGGGTATTTCTGGAAGAGATTAGCATTTGAATCCACAGACTGAGTAAAGCAGACTGCCCTCCTCAATGTGGGTGGGCCTCATCCAACGTGTTGAGGGCTTGAATAGAACATAAAGGTGGAAATAAAGACCGATATTAAAAAAAAAAAAACATAAAGGTGGAGAAAGGGAGAATTGGCTTTTTTTGACTGAGAGCTGAGATGTCAGTCCTCTTTCTCCTTGCCCTTGAACTAGGACTTACACCATTGGCTCTCTTGTTCTCGGGCCTTCAGACTTGGACTGGAGCTTATACCGTCAGGACTCCTGGGTCTCTACTTTGCTAACTGTAGATCTTGGGACTTCTTAGCCTCCATTATCTCATGAGCCAATTCCTTATAATAAATCCCTTTATTATAAAGTTATATATAAGGACACCTGGGTGGCTCAGTGGTTGAGCATCTACCTTCTGCTTGATCCTGGAGTCCCGGGATCAAGTCCCACATTGGGCTTCCTGCGGGGAGCCTGCTTCTCCCACTGCCTATGTTTCTTCTTCTCTCTCTGTGTCTCTCATGAATAAATAAGTAAAATCTAAAAAAATAATAATAAAGTTATATATATATACACGACTCTTTTATATATATATTTATAGCTATCTATCTAATCTACCATCTACCTTATCTATCAGTCTATCAATCATCTATCATGTATCTATTTCCTATTGGTTCTGTTTCTCTGGAAAACCCTGACTAAAATAGGGGATGTTTGAATGTCCTATTAGTTCTGCCCCAATCATTTTGTCAACATTTCCTGAGAAGAGAGGGCCTTTATCTGCCAGAAGAGAACGCAGATCTCCACATCATCTCCCTCATAGAGTTTTCAGGCTGATCAAATGGGAAAAGAATGCAAAAATGATTTATAAACTGTAAAGTGCTATATAAAGCTAAGCTGTTGTTGCAATTCTTCACTGTTGGGTTCTGGGTTGCTTCAAGGTGAAAGTTAAGCCAAAGGGATAAATTAGAGCCAATCCACCACCTGGAAAGAACAATTTGACAGCAATTCTGGTGCTATGTGATTTCTTTTACCCACTCTTAAGCCTTCCCCTTATGAATAGAAATATCTATACTTTATTGCCTTTTACTCCTATAGGACTTTCCCCCTGAGATATCCTAGCTAATCAGTTTGTTTCAGTTTTCTTTAAATATCTTCAATGGAAAGGATAGAAATACATTAAAATAATTGCTAAAGAATAAGTTATATATAAGAGTTGCTTTCTTGCACCATTCCAGGGAAAGAAAAGAATAAGAATATCTGGAATTTGGGGTAAGTAAAAGAAAAAACTTCCTGATAGAGCTAATTATTTGTTTAGAATGGATTAATACTAGGAGCATGCTTGGCAGGTTTTTTTTCACGTTACAATAGTTGATCATGTCCAATAAGATTAAACCTATAATTACCTTAGACACCATTATTAAATTATTACTATTTTTTGGCTATTGTAAAATTCCTGGTTTCTGTCACTTGCCTCCATAGATTTTATAGTTAGATTGCTCAATCACCCCTGCAGCTTTTCATGAAGACTTTCTGAATTTTTATTTTTATTTATTTATTTTTAAATATTTATTTACTTATTCAGGAGAAAGAGAAAGAGAGAGCACAAGGGGGAGGGACAGAGGGAGAGAGGGAGTCCCAAGTGGACTCTGCCCAATGTATGGAGCCCAACATAAGGCTCTATCTCATGACCTTGAGATCATGACCTGGGTTGAAACCAAGAATTGGTCGCTTAACCAATTGAGCCACCCAGGTGCCCCAACTTTCTGAATTTTTAAATGGTAGAAATCAGAATGGATACTCTATTGTGAAAGGATTCTTTTAGACCCTGTGTGCAATATTCCTGCTTATATGGTCTCTCCTGAACCTTGATTAAATGACAGAGCTACTTAGCTAGCTTTTTTAGAAGTTAAGTCTGCAAATGCTTTAGTCATAGATGAGTATGGCTGTATTGAATTTTATTGTATTGAATTCTAGCAGTTACCTTTACTGATCTGCTTACTCTTGTTTTCTGGCTGTTTTGTGAGTTTTACTAGGGTATTTTGATGCTATTTGGTCCCCAGCTTTCAGGGTAGCTTCTTCCCTGGGATTCCCCATACCCAGAGTGCCATTATGTATAAACATGAACATGTTGAGCAGACTTATTGTTCTGTCCCCCGGGTCACTAATGGAAAATCTAACAGTCCAAGACAGACCCTCAGGGCCCTTGTTCAAGTGTGAGGTTTCATACTACCTTCCCATTGGTAGTAGAGTAGAGCTATTTAGAGCACTGTGTTTATTTGTCCAGATTTAGGCAAGCCATATGGTGGCTCTTGATGGGCAATTTAGATGAAGGTACTCTGTAAATGTTATGTCCTTGTGCCATTTCCAAAATGCTACCAGGCAGCATAGTATAAAGTCTTGGTTGGACAGATCTAGGATTTAAAAGCAAGATCTACCATTGTCTAGCTGAGGGACCCTGGGCAAGTCACTCAGCTTCTCTGAGCCTCAATTTTCTCATCAATGAAGTGGAGATGATAATAGCAACTTCACGAAGTTGTCAGGATTAATGGCGTTTGTCAGGTGGCTGGCATATCCAAGAGATCACTATTTCATGACCACTCCATTCATAATTAATAATGAGCCTCTTTGAGTACGAACTTTAAGCTTGTGTCCTCTCCCAAAATGGTGTGATTTGGACCACATGGATTTTTCCACTTTGCTAATGAATCTGTTGTTCCAAATAAAGTCAAAACCTCTTTATTTATTTTAAGAGAGAGAGAGAGAGAGAGAGAGAGAGAGAGAGAGCAAGAAAGTGAGTGTGAATGAGCAGGAGAGGGGCAAGAGAGAGAGGGAGAGAGAGAGAATCCCTGGCAGGCTCCATGCCTAGGGCAGAGCCCAATGCAGGGCTTGATTGCATGACCCTGCGGTCATGACCTGAGCCAAAATCAAGAGTCGATGTTTAACTGACTGAGCCACCCAGATGCTCCAAAGTCAAAGCCTCTTTAACATCATGAGCAATTACCTGTATTGTCCAGCAATTTTAAGATGAGAAATTCTGTTGTTAATTCCTTACAAAACTATGAAGAATATTTTCCTGTATCCATTTTCTTCTTAGGACTTAACTCTTCTTGCTCCAATTTTATTCCTATCTTTTCCAAAAATGAAAAATGACATGTGTCATAATATAATTTCTGGGGCAATCCCTTTTCAATTTCTGTTATGTGAGATTTGCACAGGTACCATTTATTATTCCCACACAATTTTATTAGTCCAGACTTCCTTCTGGATGGTGGGCCAGTCGCTTCTCACTATATATCCTGAAGTGAGGCAACAGATCTGGTCCATTGCCATGTAACCAGAGCATTATAAAATGGACTTGCCCATGCACAATGTCAAACCACATAGCTATCATGCTCCCCATCTCAGACATGACTTGTCCTTGTTTCCAGTTCAGTGGTCACTCATTCATGGGTACTTTGATCTACTCTAGGTCAAGGGCTTATCTGGTGGCAATGCCCCCGTCCCCGCAGTTGGCTTGTTGGAAAGCCCTGGAATGGTGAGAAGGGCCATTCTTTATGTTATCACAATGAACTATTCTCTTTCAGTGAATTATAGAAATGGTTGGTCTAGGGAGTGTGAACACATGTCACGTGTTTGATATTTAATAATGAGTTTACTCCGGAGCCTAAAGAAATGTTTGTATGCAGCAAGCTAAATTTGGTTTGAATCTTGACTTGGAGGTTGTTCAATGGATTCAAACAGATTGGAAAATCATAAACAAAGGGATGTTGTGATAACACAAAGTGTCCTGCTGAAGCTCACCCTTCATTAACCCATTGAAGCACATCTTGGTTGCTTACAAGTTTGGGCAATTATGAATAAGGCTGCTATAAACATCTGCATGTGGAGTTTTGTGTGGCCATGAGTTTTCAACACTTGGAGTAAACAATTATTGAATTCTGTAGGAAATTACCAAACTGTCCGTCAAAGTGGCGGTACCATTTTGCATTCCCACCAGCAATGAATGAGAGTTCCGTCCTCACCAGCAGTTGGTGTTATGCTGTTTTCAGTGTTGTCAGTATCTTGGATTTTTGCCACCCTACTAGGTGTGTAATGGTATCTCAGTGTTGTTTTAATTTGCAATTTCTTAATGACATGTGATGTTGAGAATCTTTTCATGTGCTTATGTGCCATGTGTACATCTTTGATGAGGTGTCTGTTCAGATATTTTGCCTATTTACTTACTTAGACTTTTTAAAATTAAGCATTTTTTATTTTAAGATAAGGACTTTCACATGCACTTATAAGCAATACTAAAGAGAGGGGTGCCTGGGTGGCTCAATTGGTTAAGTGTCTGCTTTCAGCTCAGGTCATGGTTCCAGGGTCTTGGGATCGAGCCCTGCATTAGGGCTCCCTGTCTTTGCTGCTCGTGCTCTCTCTGGCTATCTCTTTTTCTCAAATAAATAAAATCTTTTAAAAATACTAAAGAGAAATATCGTGAAATATGTATTCTTTACCCATTTTCACCAATGCTACTATAAACAAAACAACACAAAATAATATTTTGCCCATTTTTAGATCAGATTGTTTTCTCATCGTTAAATTGTAGGAGTTCTTTGTATATTTTGGATAACAGTCCTCTATCAGATATATTTTTTACAGATATCTTCCCTCAGTCTGTGGCTTGTATTCCCTTGACAGTGTCTTTCACAGAGTGAAAGGTTTTACTTTTAATGAAATCTAGCTTATCAATGATTTCTTCCATGGATTGTACCTTTGGTATTGTACCTAAGTCATCACCAAACACAAGGTCATCTGGATTTTCTCCTGTGTTATCTTCTAGGAGTTTTTTAGTTTTGCATTTTACACCTAGGTCTATGGTCCATTTTGAGTTAGTTTTTTACAGGGTATAAGGTCTGTGTCTGGGTTCATTTTTTTTTTGTATGTGGATGTTCAGTTGTACCAGTACCATTTGTTGAAAAGACGATCTTTTCTCCATAATATTTCCCAAGTTCCTTTGTCAAAGATCAGTTGACTATATTTGTGTGAGTTTGTTTCTGGGTTCCCTATTCTGTTCCATGAGTCTACTTATTCTTTCACCAATACCACACAGTCTTGTTGTGAAGTCTTACCGTAGCTTTATAATAAGTCTTGGGATATGGTAGTGTCAGTCCTCCAAATTTGTTTTTCTTCTTCAATATCGTGTTGGCTATTCTGTGTCTTTTGCTTCTCCTTGTAAACTTCAGAATCATTTTGTAGGTATTCACAAAATAACTTTCTGTGATTTTTATTGAGATTGTGTTGAATCCATAGACCAAGTTGAGAAGAACTGACATCTTGATGATATTGCATGCTCCTACCCATGAACATAGAACATCTCTTCAATTAATTTAGTTCCTTGATTTTTTCCTCAAAACTTTAAAGTTTTCATCATATAGATCTAGTACATATATTGTTAGATTTATATCTAAGTGTCTTATTTTTGCAGGTGCTAATGTCAGTGTTAATGTGTTTGGTGGGGTTTTTTTTACACCAAGAGAATTTCAGTACAGTTAACATACGGTGCTATATTAGTCTCAGGTTTACAATATAATGATTTGCTAATCCTATACATTACTCAGTGTTCATTATGATAGGTCTATTCTTTAATTCCTATCATGTATTTCACCCATGCCCCCATGCACCTCCCTCTGATAACCGTGATAACCATCAGTTTGTTCTCTATAGTTAAGAGTCTCTTCCTTGGTTTATCTCTTTCTCTTTCTCTTTTTTCCCTCTGCTTATTTGTTCTGTTTCTTAACACTCCAGATAGGAGTGAAATCACATGGCATTTGTCTTTCTCTGACCAACTTATTTCACTTAGCATTGTACTCTCTAGCTCTATCCATGTTGTTGCAAATAGCAAGATTTTATTCTTTTTTATGGTGAAATAATATTCTGTCGTGTGTGTGTGTGTGTGTGTGTGTGTGTGTATCTTCTTTATCCATTCATCTATCAATGGACACTTGGGCTGTTTCCTTAATTTGGCTGTTGTAAATAATGCTGCTATAAACATAAGGGTGCATGTATCTCTTTGAATTAGTGTTTTTGTATTTGGGGGGGGGGAGGCACATATTCCATAATATGACTACTGGATCATAGGGTAACTTTCTTTTTTTTTAAGATTTTATTTATTTATTCGTGATAGACACACACACACGCACACACACAGAGAGAGAGAGAGAGAGAGGCAGAGACACAGGCAGAGGGAGAAAGCAGGCTCCATGCAGGGAGCCCAACGTGGGACTCGATCCCGGGTCTCCAGGATCACGCCCTGGGCTGAAGGCAGTGCTAAACCACTGAGCCACCCAGGCTGCCCGCATTTTTAACTTTCTGAGGAACTTTCATACTGTTCTCCACAGTGGCTACATCAGTTTGCAATCCCACCAACACTGCATGAGGTATTGTGTTTTTAATATCAAATTCCACTTGTTCATTGCTGGCATTCAGGACAGTGATTGACTTTTCTATAATAACCTTGTATCCTTCAACCTTGCTGGAGTCACTTATTAGGTCCAGGAATTTTTTTTGTGAGTTCTTTCAGATTTTCTACACAGGTAATCATGCTATCTGCAAACAAAGATCATTTTATTTCTTCCATGCCAATCTGTATACTTTTTGCTTCCTTTTCTTCTGATATTGCGTTATTTAGGACTTCTGGTACAATATCGAAAATGAGTGATGAGAGAGGACATCCTTGCTTATTCCTGAACTGAGTGGGAATGCTTTCATTTCTCACAATTAAGTACAATGTTAGCTGTAAGAGGTTTTTTTGTAGATGTTCTTTATCAAGTTTCTCTCTATTCCTAGTTTACTGAGACTGTTTAATTATGAATGGGTGTTGGATTTTATCAAATGTTTTTTCTGCATCTATTGTTTTGATTCTATGTTTTTTCTGCTTTAGCTTGGTCATGTGATGGATTACATTAATTGATTTGTGAATATTAACTCCGCCTTGCATACCTGGAATAAATCCCACTTGGTAAAAATAATTTTTATTAGTATTAGCTTTTTATTATATCATTATTGCTAATTTATTATTATTTAATGGGAACAAAAGCTCTCTTTGATCTTACTAAAATTACTTTATAACTGAGGGCTATGCAATTGAATATGCTTTGTACTTTTTGAAAATCTCGGTTTACCACTTTGATCTGGTTCTAAGTTTTTAGTTTGTTTTGATAAAATCTGGCTTTAATGGTTTGACACGGCTGGAAAAGACACTGGCAAAGATATGTACGTTAAAAAAGAAGAATTAGGGGCGCCTGGATGGCTCAGTCTGTTAAGTGTCTGACTCTTGACTTCAACTCGGGTCATGATCTTAGACTCCTGGGATGGAGCCCTGAGTCCAGCTCCATGCTCAGCAGGGAGTCTGCTTGAGGATTCTCTCTTCCTCCCCCTTCCCTCACCCCCACCCCCCACTCATGTTCTCTCTCAAATAAATAAATAAATAAATAAATAAATAAATATTTTATTTATTTTTTTTCAAAGATTGTATTTATTTATTCATGAGAGACACAGAGGGAGCGGCAGAGACATAGGCTTCCTGTGGGGAGCCTGATGCAGGACTCGATCCCAGGACCCCAGGATCATGACCTGAGCCCAAAGGCAGATGCTCAAACACTGAGCCACCCAGGTGCCCAATAAATAAATCTTTAAAAAAAAATAAAATAAAAGGAAGAAGTAGATCATTGGTTGCGTTGATAAATTACAGCAATCTTTTTTCCTTCGAGCCATATATCAATCATACAAAGGTTTTTGTTGAAAATTGGCCAGTGAATTTCTATCTTTTAATGTCAAATTGTTCTTATAAAACAACAGAAGCTGCAGCATTTGAGAGATATCTTCATTTAGAAGATACGTAAACAAGATTGAAAAATTTCATCTCTATGTTTTTGACAAGTGTGCACATAAGAAAACTTTTACAAATGTCATCCATATACATTGTTTTCTGCAACAAAAATAACACAATGGAGGAAACTTTCAAACATCTCTGTTCTCTCCATAGCATAGATTTCTTTCAAAAATACTTCATTTCTCACTCATTTAAAAAATATCCATTGTTAAATCCCAAAGAGCCAGATTATGTGCTTTTATAAAAAGTTTCTGGTAAACAATACAAATTATAATCACTTGTCCTCCTAGCAAAGGTCAGCACATTTAGAACTGTAATTGAAAGGTAAAAGAAGAATTCAGACTTCATCTTTTAGTTTCACTACTTTTAAAATTGCTTTTCCATAAGATCTTCCCTCTACAGTAGAAGCCATTTTCATGATTTCACCCATCCCATCAGGCAGTTTCTTTTGCACATTCTGCCATTTAAGAGAATATAATCCACAACACCACCTAACCAAGCATCCAAACTGCAAATCCTTATAATGCACAGGTGGCAAGTCAGCAAGTGAAGATGCCACCGTGTTTTTACAGATTTTCCTTTTAATTGAGATAAAATTCATGTAACAGAAATTGACCATTTTAACCATTTTCAAGCATACAGTTCACTGGCTTGTAGCATATTTACAATGTTGTACAACTATCGCCACCCATTCTAGAACCCCATAAAGCAACCTTGCACCCATTAAATAGTCACTCCCCACTCTGCCCTGTCCCTTGGCAAACACAATTTGCTTTCTATCCCCATTGGATTTTTGAGGCTCTTTCTTTTCCTTCAGAATATGGTGCCTACTGTGTGTCACATGTGACCTCTGGGAAGATGCCAATTCAACCAGCATACTAAATATCACCAAAACTGATTTAGTTTCCTCCTCTTTAAAAATGAGAAATACTCCGATGTTTCTAGCAGCAATGTCCACAAGAGACAAACTGTGGAAGGAGCCTCGGTGTCCATGGAAAGATGAATGGATAAAGAAGCTGTGGTCTATGTATACAATGGAATATTCCTCAGCCATTAGAAACGACGAATACCCACCATTTGCTTCGATGTGGGTGGAACTGGAGGGTATTATGCTGAGTGAAATGAGTCAATCGGAGAAGGACAAACATTATATGGTCTCATTCATTTGGGGAATATAAATAATAGTGAAAGGGAATAAAGGGGAAAGGAAACAAATGAGTGGGAAATATCAGAAAGGGAGACAGAACATGAGAGACTCCTAACTCTGGGAAACGAACTAGGGGTGGTGGAAGGGGAGGTGGGCAGGGGGTGGGGGTGACTGGGTGACGGGCACTGAGAGGGGCACTTGATGG
This sequence comes from Nyctereutes procyonoides, assembly GCF_905146905.1. Taxonomy (NCBI): domain Eukaryota; kingdom Metazoa; phylum Chordata; class Mammalia; order Carnivora; family Canidae; genus Nyctereutes; species Nyctereutes procyonoides. The sequence continues at coordinate 38,229,905 of NW_026575125.1, read as the reverse complement.
GATGAGCACTGGGTGTTGTTCTATATGTTGGCAAATTGAGCACCAATAAAAAATAAATTAAAAATAAATAAATAAATAAATAAATAAATAAATAAATAAGAGAAATATGGGGCAGCCTGGGTGGCTCAGCAGTTTAGTGCCTGCCTTCGGCCTGGGGCATGATCCTGGAGACCCGAGATCGAGTCCCACGTCAGGCTTCCTGCATGGAGCCTGCTTCTCCCTCTGCTTGTGTCTCTGCCTCTCTCTTCCTCTCTCTGTGTGTCTTTCATGAGTGGATGAATAAAATCTTTAAAAAAATGATAAATATTGGGGTGCCTGGGCTGCTCCATCAGTGAAGCATCTGCTTTTGGCTCAGATCTTGATACCGGGGTCCTGGGATCAAGCCCCACGTCGGACTCAGCGGGGAGTCTGCTTCTCCCTCTCCCTTTCCCCCTCCCACTGCTTATGCTCTCTCAAATAAATTAAGTCTTAAACAAAAAATTACAATTAAAATTAAAAATATGAGAGAAATTCTAGTGATTTCATTCTGAAGATTGCAACAAGCCTTCACTGAACACAGTTCCCAAAATGATGATGGGTGTTCTGCAGATCACTGTTAGATGAACAAAGCAATTTCCTTTTTCATTTTAAATCTCTCTCTTTGTCCCTTTCTTTCTTGAACACACACACACACACACACACACACACACACACACACCCTTTTTCCTTTTACATATAAAACAAATTAAAGCTAATAATAACTTGTTACTTCAATATCAGGTAGACAGAAAATTGAATTAGCCACCAAGTTCCCTTCTAGGTCTTGAATTCTGTGAGGACGCCCACTGGTAGGATGAACAACTGTCACTGTTGGCCTAGAACTGAGGGGTTTTCCTGGGACACTAGGACAGTCTGGGGCAAAGCAAGACAGATTGTTCCCTCTGTCTCTCTGGGCATCTATGTCCTTGATGGACGCTGTCAGGTAGCCTCTCTCACCAGAACCTCTGCCTTTGGGGTGTAGGTCCAAAGCTCCAGTTACCAGGCCTCCTGCATTTCCCTCTCAGCAAACTTTGCTCCTGGGGCCGAGTCCTCCTTGTGGGAGCCAGGGGCAGTTATCATAAACAGGATCTGGGCATTCCTGGGTTCCTGGCCAAATGTCATCAAAATCTCATATTCATTTCTAAGAAAACGCCAATCGTAACCTTGACCCAGCTTCCCAGTCAATATTGTTGTTTTCCTTTTTACTTTAAAAATGCTTGTGGCAAAGTTCGCTTCATGGCCACAGGGAAGTTGAGAGCTCACAGCAGTTTCTAGATTCCTCTTGGGGCCTTTGAGCGTTTTGGGGGTGGGGGAAGCATATGTAGTCAACAGGCTGTCTTCTCCATTTGTTACACCAGCCTCTTCACATTCAGAGCATGCTGGAACTCGGCCTCCTGCCAGAGCCAGCCCTGACATTGGGGGTGTCTTCAGGATCATCTCAGAATTCCCCAGGGCCTGTGAGGGAAGGGTGGAATCACGAGGTTAGAATGATTTGACAAGCATAGTGCAAGGTTTTTCTTGCGGGGTGTGTGTGGGGTACTCATATTTATCAATTATTTGTACACAAAAAAAATGTTTAGAGAAGAAAATTTAAAAAGAGGCTCCATATAAATCTCACTTTTTATATTATCTTGGGAGTTGGCGCAAAAAATAAAGCATATACAAGGTCAGTAAATTCAAGCAGCACAGAAATGAACAAAATGAAAGGTGAACATTTCTCTCCTTTTGCTTCTAGTGTCTCTCCAGCAGCGACTACCATTAATATAGTTTTGTCTCTCCCTCCCCACCTCCTGGGTTATTTAGGCATATACCAAGAAATCAACCCATCAGTCTATCTATCTATTATCTATGTAACTATCATCTATCTATCATCTATCTATCTATCATCTATCTATCTATCATCTATCTATCATCTATCATCTCTATCTAGCTATCTATCCAAATTTCTATCCTTATTTACACGCAAGGAATCATTCCATGGTAGCCCAGACAATCCTTTCTTGGTATTTCAAAATGACAATGAGTACAGTGTAATGGTTAAGAGCATAAACCCTGAAGCCAAAGGCAGAGAAGGCAGGAGGGAAAAATGGAAGGAGAGGGGAAAGGTGGAGAAGAGAGAGAGAGGAGAGAGCGCAAGAGCTTGAGAGAAGAGATGAAGGAGGAGGAGGGGGAGGACGATGATGATGATGGAGTCATGGAGCATAAAATGTACATGTACATTCTGGAGGGTTCTATTCCAGAAAAGCTTTTATCTGGGTGAGGCTTTCCACCTCATAGGAGCAGCCGTTATGCTAAGAAAGGTCTGTGTGCCAGGCCTGATATCCCCACCCTGGCCAAGGAGAGGGGTAAGGAGAGAAGATCTGGGGAGAAGAGCACATATGGCTCAGTAGATACCCTCAGGACTGTAGAAATATTATACTTCTTAATTTTACTTAAATCAGTTTAATTTCTACTATAATCACATCATGCTGGGTTGATAGGAAATCAAAACCTTTTGAAGCTACCACTATTCCTATGACAATGCAAAGGTCCTGTGGCTGTACAAGTTACAAGGCATCTGGAATCGTATAGGTGCACACAAGAACACAGATGTGTGCACACACCTTTAAGTCTGCAGGTTAACTCTCTGCACTTGTTACAGTGGCAAAGTCCTTCCTAACAGCCCCCATGCTCCTATTCCCCACCAGGGGCACTTAGAGCACAGCACTCTTCTCTAGAATAGGAGCCCCTGTGTCTGGTGGAGCCTCCCTACAGCATCTCACAGTCCTCCCCTGAGGTTTGCTTGGCTCCTCCTCCAGCGTGCAGGTCTCCTCCATTCTTAGAAACCACAAAATGTGGCCCCTTCGGGGTTTCCCTGGCTTTCTTCTCCAGGTCACTGCTTTAAGTCACATCCTCTCTTTTCCTGTGGCCCCAATGGCACTCCACATAATCAACCTCAGCTCTCCCACTGCCAGCTTTCCCTGAGGTGAAGAAGCCCAGAGTCTGATTATCAGCTGGGAAAAGGAAAAGGGAAAAAATACGTGGGGAGAGGGAGGGTGTAAATTAGTACATCGGGGCACCTGAGTGCCTTTGGCTCAAGTCGTGATCCCAGGGTCCTGGGATTGAGTCCCACATGGGGCTCCCCGCAGGGTGCCTGCTTCTCCCTCTGCCTGTGTCTCTGCCTCTCTCTCTGTGTCTCTCATGAATAAATAAATAAAATTTAAAAAAATTAGTACCTCAAGGATTATCTTGTCACATTAAGATCGAACTAGAATGGTTTTTCTGAGACACCTATAGCTATTCAGGGATGTTGTAATATATAGACTCTTTTTATTTTTCAGGTATGAAAATCAGTCCATCACTCTTAGAGTTCTCTGGTTTCACCATCAAGCAGTCATGGTACCTACTATGGAGGAGCCAGTGTTCACTTCTGACAGGACTGCCAGTACAGGACAAAGCACCTTTGAGTGTCAATATGGCACAAGGGTTGGGGTATATAATGCTCAGGCTTGGTCAGAAGAGGAAGTGAAGCTTCATATGTGTTGGTTCAGGTTTAATTCTGGGCATCCTTGTAGAGAGACATACACCCCATTACTCATACAGGATGACACAAAGAAGTTCTAGACTAATTTCCACCAAACCTCCTTCTCTCTCATACCACAAAACAGTCAGGGACTTCTGGTGCAGTCCAAGCCAGAAGAGAAATTCAGTTTGGCCTGAGGAAGACTTATACTTCCCTGTGGTCTGGAGTGGACTCTTGCATGGGCCATTCTGGAAGAATCTAGACCTCTTTCAGACTATTCCTGGACCCTCTCTACTGAAAGCCCATTGAGGGCAGGCCTGGGTCTTGGCTAACCTTGTATTCCCCCATGCTTTTACAGCACGTGGCACACAGCGAGTGTGTGAAGTCTTAGGCAAAAGAGGGAGTAGATGAGGAAAATAATGAATGGGCATATCAGAGTGAAACAGCAAAAGTCCATTAGAAACCCCAACAATTGGGAGCCTGGGTGACTCAGTTGGTCAAGTGTCTGCCTTCGGCTCAGGTCATGATCCTGGGGTCCTGGGATTGAGCCCCACATCGAGCTCTCTGCTCAGGGAGGAGTCTGCTTCCCCCTTTCCACCTGCCCCTCCCCCCCCCCGACTCATGCTCTCGCTCTCTCTCAAATAAATAGATAAAATCTTAAAAAAAAACCCTCAACAATCAAGACTATCTTCATGAGAATGCTATTCATCCCCAGAGTCCCCCCTCAGCAGGAGCAAAACATTCAGTCCAGGGCTGGTGTTCATATTGGGCACACTGGTGCTACCCTCCCTGTGGGAGGAAGAAGCTTGTGCCTTCCCAGCGGGAAGAGTGTTGCCCTGCCCGGTGGAGTCCCAGCAGTAAATCTCTACCTCTTCCATGTCCTGACAGTCTTAACTGATTTATTTCCCCTTTTATGATCCAAGGTTCTTCATGTTGCTAATACATTATTCATTTTAGCTATATAGACAGCAGGGTCAAACAAGTGGCCCATTGGAGCTCAGATGTGACTGGTGGACTTGTAGATCTGACTTCATTCAGAGGGGTCACCTACTGTCTCACTCTGTTGGGTACATTTATAACTCTGGAAATTCTAATTTCCACCTTGCTCCCAGATCCCCCCACTGCCTGCCACGCCCCACCACCTCTGACCCCGGGGGTAGGTAAATTATATTGCCTACTAATTGAGCACGCTACTCCTACCACTCCGTAATGAGTCAGAGGGATTTGGCTATGTCTGCTCTTCTGGCTTACTCCTCTCATAAACATTCAGTGACAAACTTTTTCTTTGGCCTGGGGTCATAAATAGGAAAAAAAACCCTCTTAACTCTTTTTTCCAACTTAAGATTTCAGTGAAATATTTTCCACCATCCTCAGCAAGACATAATACTTCATGTCATGAATAAGTTAATGAGAAAAATATGGATGCCCTCCCCCAGTCTCTTGGGGACCCACTGGGCATTTTGCCCCTCTGAGGGCCAGTTACTCTCTTAAGTCTTTGGGGGCTCCCTGAGAAATCCCTGGTTTGAGTCTGGTCCCAAGGTTCTGGGGATTCGCCTCTCTCACCAATCTGCTATTGCATTTACTTTGAACTTGGACACCCCTCTCTATAGAACCTCCCAGAACTCCCTGAGGAGCTGTCAAGTGGGTGAATGGCCCAGAGCAAGCATTGCCAAGTGCCAGCTACCAAATACTTCAATATGGCCCTTTTCATATTTTATTTCATCTCTGGGTCAAAAATGTGCTTACCTACAGAAGAGCGTCCAGACTCCTTAGCAAGGCAGTCAGCTGGTTCCCTACCATCTGGCCACAACCTGCCTTGGCAATCGTACTTTCCACAACCCCTTCCCAGCTCTAAGCAAACAGTACTACCACCGCTGCCTGAACTCTCCTCCCGCCTGAAATGCTCCTCCCTTCAGCCCATCTAAATCCTTTTTCTCTAGAGAAGGACAACAGGGTAATAAATTAGTGCTTTTTCACACTGATATTCTTTAAATATTTACTCAACGTTTTTAGTGTGTGTGATGGAGGGAAAAGCGGGTGTTTTTTACTAATACAAATAATATAAAGAAACAGATTCACTTTCTAATTCCCTTCCAAGTCAATGTTCTAAAAGAAAAAAAAAATCAACAAAACCTTTCTGTCTTTTTAAATCGTTTCAGTTCTCTCCAGTTTTCCTTTATAATTTCCCAAGCCACATAACTTTTGGGGAAGCGTATTATGAGGTTTCAAACACAGCTTATGAAATCTATCACTCTTTCTTGGTAGATAATCCCCACCAAGCATCATTCAAATTCAGAAGTTTATTTGATGATAACTGGTCTTAGGTGGGTAGTCAGGCCCGTGGTGGTTGTGCTTGCCTGTTTGGGTCACACGAGAGTCCATATAAATAGATCAGCAAGGAATATAAATAGCATATCTATATTATATATGATAAATATATATGTGATATCTCTATATAATATGTAGTTATATATAGTTTTATATACACTAAATCATATATACATATATGCATATTATATGTACATCGTATGTTTCTATATATCGTGTATACATATCGATACTTAATATGGTGTGTGTGTGTGTGTGTTAAATATTCAGACCCTATCTCTTGGATGGGAACAGAATCAATTTTATATTTCACCAATTTAGTGAGAGTTGACGTGAACAAACCTGAATTAAGGGGCACCATGTTTATAATTCACTCTAGGGTTCTTTTAGGCTCCTCAAAGTACCTGTTGTAAGTGAGAATCTTTTGTGAGACTTTGGCTCTGTTGCATGTACATTGTTCCAGAATCTTCCTCTGTGCATACTTCCTCTGTGCATATTTCCTCTGTGAAAAATTCCTTACCACTTTTACCCTCATTATCTCTCTCGCCTTTATGGTCCTACACAAGATTTCAGTATGTTCCACAACTAGGACTTTGCAACTCAAAGTGTGGGCCACAGACTAGGAACACTAGCAGTTACCTAGGAGCTTGCCAGAAATGCAGAATCTCAGGCCCCACCCCAGAATTTTTGAATGAGAGGTGATTTGTGTGTACATTCACGTTTAAGAAGCTCTGGACTTGAATTCACCCTACAGTCTGGTATTTTTTCTGGTAGCTTCCACTGTGTAACTTATGGATTCTGAAGAGCAGTCATCATGTTTTTTAATTCTTTTCTCTCCCCTCACAGCTCCTAATTTCCCCTCTCAGGGGCACTTCTGTTACAAGATTGGTCCATTTTTTAGTTGAATCCAGCCCTGGAATAAGAGAGGAAATAGTCTTTTCGTCGTTCTCACTCTAGCTCAACCTTTAGAAGTTCAAGTTTGACTGTTTTTCTAGGAAGTAAAAGAGCTATTTTTCCTTCAAGGCCTATGATTTCTATGATTCTGTAATTGAGCTCCAAAGGCTGTTTTTAATTTGACCTCAAGTGCAATTCATGAAGACAACTTTGACAATACTAGTTCCCCTTTGGGCAAGAATACTCCCGCTGGAAATTCAGAAAGTGCCCTATTGAGTAAAATGCTTCTTAATTTACTGTAAAAAGTGCGTTTAGAAAAGCAAATAATCTATGACAGAGCATAGAACTGTCCACTATTATGAAATCCAATAAAGAATAAAAAGTAAACTGAGCCCTCCAAATGTTTTTTATAATAAAGTCAACAACTCTTGACTTCCTTGGTGTATCTGTTTGCAGCACGTATCAAATGTAATCATGCAAGGAGCCTGATCTGCTATCTACCTTCAGATATCTGGGCTTTCCTGCCAAGACTTAGTTTTATTTTTGTGAGGGCTTCATGGCCTCCTGGGATAATGGGATTAAAGATTAAGACCAAAAAAAGGGAAGAGATCTGTATAAATCTCTTTGGATTGTGCATAGGGAGTTGGAAGTTGTTACTGGGAACCTATCTGCAGAGAAACAGAGCTGAAAGGTATGTGACTTTCAGATATATATATTTTAAAAGATTTATTTATTTATTTGAGAGAGAGCAAGCACATGACAGGGAGAGAGAGACAGAGAGACACAGAGGGAGAAATGGGAGGAAGGGAAGAAGGAGAGAATCTCAGGCAGGCTCCATGCTAAGCACAGAGCCAGCCACCCAATCTTATAATCCATGAGATCATGACCTGAGCCGAAACAAAGAGTCAGACACTTAACCAACTGAACCACCTGGGTGTTCCAGACTTTAGATATTTTTTGGTCATCACTCAAATACTCTCTGGACCTGTCCTCCAAAAACTTGTTTCATACTTCTCTCCTCCCAAAACTCTGACTTTGGCCATATGGCTTTGTGGTTCTTCCCAGAGAGATAAGAGTGACTTCTCAAGCCCTAAAAAGAGTTATGGTTAAGTGACCTGGGCTGGCAAAAAGCTATGATTATGGATTGGGATTGAATATCTAGAAGCGGGATTTAATATCTAGGGGCATCATCAAGGGAGGCTTTCTGATTATTGGTCTTGATTCTTCACCCCTCCCTATAACTCTGACTTTTGCCATATGGCTTTGTGATTCCTCCCATAGAGTGTATTTCCTCACATGATGACTTTAGGTCTGGCTGTGTGACAAGCTTCACCAATGGGACATTGGCAAATGTGGCTTGAGCAGGGGTTTGCAATGTGCCTGTATGAATTGGCTTACATGTTTGTGCTTCAGACACTATGAGAAGAACATGCCTTCACTAGCCATTGGTCCCAGAAAGAAAATGAGACATCCTTGGAGCTCCCTTGAGCCAGCTGGACCGGAAGATGAGAGTGGAGCTTAGCTGTGCAGTTGACTGCCAGCCCAGCAGAAGAGGTGAAGAAAGAGGAACAGGTTAGCATGTGCAGTTATTTAAAAACTTATTTATTTATTTTAGCGGGTGAGGGGCTGAGGGAGAGGGAGTCTTAAGTAGACTCTGCGCTTAGTGCAGAGCCCAACCTGGGGCTCGATCCTACAACCCTGAGATCACGACCGGAGCTGAAATCAAGAGTTGGAAGGTTAACTGACTGTGCCACCCAGGTGCCCCAAGCATATGCAATTATTACACATTTTATATAAGGCACTGTCTCAGGGATCTAAGCAGGGGAACTATGAAAAGAATAACACATAGCTCACAGCATGTCTAAGTGGTAACAGTACTAGCTATGGCCACCATTGTTGAGTGCTTCCCATGGGTCAGGTCCAGTGCTGGCAAGTTAACATTTTCCCATGTAGTCCTCACAACAACCCTTGAGTAAATGCTATTATCATGGTCGTTTTACAGATAAAGGGTCTGAAGAGCCTAGAGTTTGGGAACTTGCCTGGGGTCACAAAGAAGGCAAACAGCAGAGCAGGGATTTGAACTGGACTCTGACTCAAAAGCCTCAACTCTTTAAGTACTACGTGGCTGTAGAGAAGTGAGGAAGAATGACCATGTTGGGACTTTGCTCAGTCCTGAATGTGTGTGTCTGTTGGTCCCTGCCAGTCTGACGCCCACCCATCTGTGGGCTGGGCCCGCCTACCCCCTGGAATCAATGGAAGCTTGGCTTCATGGGGGAGCTGCCTCACCAATGGTTTGAAGGACTGGATATAGCCTCTTGTTCTTAAGAGACATGGCAGGGGAGTCATGTGCCACGGGCGTGCATGAACTCAGCTAATGTCATCCTACCTGTTAACAAGTGCCCTTTGAGACAGGTACAACTATCACTATACCCAGTAGTGCTCTAGCTTTACCAGCTGTGCAGCCCCAATCATCTTATTCATTCCCGCCATGATCTTTGAGCCCCTGATGTGTACCCGGCCCTGCCTGGCACAGGGGAGTGTGCAAACAAAACAGATCTGCTCTCAGGGAGTTTGCAGTGTAGCGGAGTTTCTGCCAACTTCTTTCCCCAAGGCCTGGTCCCATCTTCCAGGCTCATTCATGTCTGCTTCGATAAACACCAGTAATTCTGCTGCCTGGGCGCCTCGTCAACTCCCTGCCCCACATTTGGCCACACCTGAGTTTGCTATGCCCATTTCGATTTAGCGATTTGCTCTGACATATACACTCCCTGTAGAGAGGAACATCTTTGCTGGCCCCAGAGGGTTTCCGTTCTAGCCCTTGTGGGCTTGCAGCTTTCTGGGACCAGAAGTGCCTGGCATGCCCTGGGTCTGGGCCCTGTGCACAGATGACAGAAGCGCAGATCGCTTTGTCGAACTTCCTTTGAAAGCAGCAGTTGTGGTTGGGCCACTCTCGTAATAGGCCACTTTGCACCTGAGTGGGAGGAGGAGTAGTTTCCCCCACTTTGAGTTAACCCATCACACTAGTTATACAGATGGAAGCAAAGTGCATTTCTGCTCCAGCAAAAGAAATCACTAGCCTCCCCTAAAATGCCATCCGGAGCGCCAGAAATATATACATGGGAAGTACAGATTCTCGGAGGAATCGTTATTTATGTGTGACGCGCTCGCTAGACAAACTTCCCCTCAAGTAGCTGAATTGTGAGGCCTTTGTAATGATGTCCCTTTTGGAAATGGCATCCTGCCTCTGATTCACAAGGCTTCCCAGGACATTTACTCTCAGAGATCTTACCCAGCAGAACTCCCGGTCACATTAACGGAAAAATGTGGCCCGAGCCACAGACTGCTGAATCTAGCTGTTTTCATGGGGAAATAATTTAATATTCAAATAAGCAGTAATTAAAGAGCTATTCTTCCTCTGCTCCCCACCCTTCTCTCCCTGACCCATGTTGCTGCTAGGGGCAGGCCCTGCGTCCTCTGACTGTGAAGCCAAGGGAGCGACCTGATTGCCAGCACAGTTAAGCCAGGCCATGGAGAAGAAAGTACAATACAGCTTGTTGGGTCATAATACCTCATAAATCAAATAGATTTTTCCCATAATCAAATGGTCGTGCCACATTCTGGCTTCCAGTTAGATTTATGAGTGTGTTCCCTACATGAGATACATACCACGATGGACTAATTGGCACAGAAAACAAAGAAACGCAGAGCACTTAGGAACGAAAATATAAGGAGCCTGTTGACCTCAGTCAGGCTGGCTTCCCTGACAAGTTAGTTATTTGGATTCCCATTTGGGGACAGCTCGGGTCACTAATAGCTTCTCAGTGTCCTAATGAAATGGAGGGAGGGGGAAGGCACCCTGGTTGCTGGAGCTATCTTTCATGTGATTTTCTTCTTGGAAAGTGCTTTTGGCTGGCTCCCTAAAAGTTAGCCTGGCTCTCAATGGATGGCCCAGGCCAATAAGGGGAACAGAGTTGCTGAGAAGAGAAATGGCCTTGAAGCTTGGGCTGAAAAGCCCTGGCGGGGAGATCCTGTGGGTTAGTCTGGGTCTTGTTACTCCACAGAGAGTCAAAATTCCTGCTGCAAGCAGCATCTGAGAGAACCCCACCCCCCCGCTGCCGCCCAGCCTACCTGCCAAGCTGAGTCGATACTAATTCTCGTCCTACTTAGAATTCCAAGGGCTGTGCACTGCCAGAGCGACGGAAAAGGCTTTCTTCGGGAGGGGGCAAGAGTACAAAAATAATTTGGAGAAAACGGATGTTTTCCTCTCTGAGCTTGGGGAGCATAAATCAAAATGTGGTTGCCACAAAATTGGGGAGCTTCAGACAAGAAGGAGAAGGGAAAGGCTTAGGTGCATGGAGTGACGTACCAGCATGTTCTCAGGCTCTCGTGATCCTGGATGCCCTATCCCATGGGTTGCACTGGATGCATTTTCTTTTTCTTCTCTCTCTCTCTCTCTCTCTCTCTTTTTTTTTTTTTTTGGCTTTGTTCTTTTGGCTCCGATGACAAATAAATAACCAACATGGAAAGCCTGGTTTACCCCCAGCTGGGAAGCATTTAATAATGCATGGCGGCATTGTGACCAATTCTGGACTCATGACAGGCTGCCATCATTCATCTGGCTGTATGTTCTGCGAACGACCGTTGGGGAGGGAGATATTCTAATGTAACCGATCTGCTGCTTGAGATTTACTGCCCTCTGGTCACTCAGGTAACTGCCAGTGCAAACTTTTCACAGGGAGTCAGTGGCAAAGCCCCTTGGATAGTCTTCTTGGACATGATTTGCAACACGTGATCCAATGTGACCTTAGAAAACAAAGGTGGCTCAGGGGGCAGGGCGCTGAAACCCTGGGACAAAACATACACTCCCTTCCCTCCCTTCTCTCTTTATCTTCCAAACATAGCATTTTTATTAACTTAAAAAGAGCTTAAAACAAATCTCAGACAGCCTTGAAGGAGATTAAAACCACAAAAAAGCCTGTAGCTGGAAGGGATGTGCTGGTCGAGAAGGGGCCGTACCACCCACCTGGCCTTGGGGGTGAGAGCACACAGTTGCCTGTGTCTCCAACTGCTGTGTCCGCTGATAGAGACCTCTCCTGCTGCCCTCTCGGGCCCCCTGAGTCTCTCTCCAGCATGAGGGGCCCTCAGCCCACTGTCTCCGTTGCCCCAGGACTGGCTCTGGTTCAGGCTTCTCTTGGAGTGAGAGGAACGTTTCCTACAACCTCTTAAAAGATGGAAAGTTCTGCAAAGCTTGGGTGGCTGGGTGGCTGAGTGGTTGAGCATCTGCCTTTGGCTCAGGTCATGATCCGGGGTCCTGGGATCAAGTCCCGCATGGAGCTCCCCGCGGGAGCCTGCTTCTCCCTCTGCCTGTCTCTGCCTCTCTCTCTCTTTGTCTCTCATGAATAAATAAATAAAATTGTAAAAAAAAAAAAAAAAGATGGGAAGTTCTGCCATTAGAGTCTCTCTTTTACGGGGGGATTTATGGGCCAGAAATTGACTCATGTGGCCCCAATACCCTTATCAAAATCAATCACTTAAAACTTTCTCTTGTTGCGTGTGCATGCATAGGGAATGTACAACAGGAAAAGTCTGGGAGAGCTGATATGTTTTCCTCCATCTCTAACTTCTGCGTGGTCGCTGGCAGGACAAGGTCTAACCAGCCTGCAACTTTTACAGAGCCTACATGACCCCAACGGGGTTGAACATTTTCCAGAGACATACAATAGAGAGAACGATATGTTCATTTGGAAGATTTACAGCTCTGTTTATGCAGTGTTTCTGTGAGAAAGGAGTGTTTTCTCTGTATCCCTGCAAATTATATACAATAACCATCAGGTCACAGAGGATGAGCAAATGTTAGCATGGTTGGGTACATTTTGCCATCGTCCTCGTCGTTACATAATCTAGACGATGCAAAAACACTTGAATATAGGGATGTGGTAGGCAAGTCAAAGGAATTTTACAGAGTCCCTGAGGGAGTTGTGTATACCCTCTCGAACAACAGGATGAAGAGAGTCTTTTATTAGAACCAGGGTCTGCGCTCACTGGGCCCCAGAGATGTTTGGCTGCCTTGCTGATCCATATCACCCGTGTTTACTTTTACCAGACCGGAATGCTACAATAAGCCAAGATGCACCCAGAACTTTCCATTGGCTGGTACTCTTCCCTGAACCCTCCGCCATGCATTTTAATTGAGGAAGCAGGATTTAAGGAGCATCCTTTTGCCAAACTGAAGCTGGCTTGCTTTCCTACTTGTTTATAACAGTCTCCAGAGAGTTCTCCCTTATGCCTCCCCCTAGAAAATAACCTCCCTTGAGCTACTTTGCTTTGTCCAAGGTCAGACTCTCCTGTCCTTGGTAAGCTAGGCCCAGTGTCAAATGCTGCTTGTTCTCTTCAGCCGGATCTGGCTAACCTGGTAGTGCCTCAGAGGGCAGCTTCTGGAAACCACGGCCCTCTTTAGATCCACCCCTGTTCCTCGGAGCAAGTGCAGGCTGGAAATTCAGACAGGGGACCACAGACTCTTGGCTTGCTTTCTTGGCTCAGCCACCACATCCCTGACTCATCCTGGGCACGTCATTTAAATGTTCTGCTTTTCAGTTCCTCCACTATCATGAAATGATAACCATCACAGTTGCTTGAGAGAGAAGGCTTTTTGATCCTGAAATGAAAGGCGCCATTGTACGTGCAAAACCGAGGGATTATTACTGAGACTTGAGACAACAGTCTTGGTCAGCACCCCTCCCCCACCAAGGAGAGAGAACATGGGTCTACCTCTATCCCTGTGGGAACTTGAACATCTTCTTCCCAATTGAAGAAATGAAACTCACTGAAGCCAATCTTTTGCCTAGATGTCCTGCTCTGGGTAGAGGATGAGGGAAGGGCAAAGACCGTTGCAAATGACCAAGGTGATCATTTTTATCTTCATGAGTGGAAACTCCTAAGAGATCCCCAGAAGATCCATGGGTCTGAATGGAGAGTGGAAGTGTATGGACACTGCAAAACAGGACAGTTCTTCTAGACATTAAAAATAGAATTACCATATGATCCAGCAATCCCACTTATTGGTATATACTAAAAGCATATAAAAAGCAGGATCTTGAAATATTTGTACACCCATATTCATAGCAGCATTATTCACAGTAGCCAAGACATACAAGCAACCAAAGTGTCCATCAATGGAAGAGTGCATTAGCAAGATGTGGGAGATATCTGGCATGTATACACACACAAAATACACAAGGGAATATTATCAGGCCATAAAAAAGGAATGAAATCCTGACACATTCTACCTCATGGATGAACTTGAGGACATAATGCTAAGTGAAATAAGCCAGTCCCCAAAGGGCAAATACTGTAGGATTCCAAATTATATCATTATATAAAGCACCTGCTCAGACCCATAGGGACAGAAACTTGAGTGGCCTTTTCCGGGGGCTGGGGGGAGGGAGGAGTGGGGTGTTCTTATTTAATGAGTCCAGAGTTTTAGTTTGGGAAGACAAGAAGAGTCCTGGAAATGGCTGGTGATGATGGTTTCGCAATAATGTGAATGTGCTCAGTGTCACTGAACTGTATACTTCAAAATGGTAAATTTCGAGTTATGTATGTTTCACTACAATTTTTGTAATGTTTTTATTTTTATAAAAGATTTTATCTGTTTATTTTTGAGAAAGATGAGAGAGAGATAGAGAGAGAGAGAACAAGCAGGGGGAGTGGCAGACAGAAGGAAAGGAAGAAGCAGACCCTCACTGAGCAGAGAGCCCGATGTGGGCTTTATCCCAGGACCTTGAGATCATGACTTGAGCGAAAGGTAGATGCTTAACCCACTGAGCCACCCAGGAGCCCCAAAATGTTTTCATTTTAAAAATTAAAAAAAATAAATGGAAAGTAGCAGTACTGGGGATCGTTGGGCTTCCCCGAGGCCCGGTGCACATCAAGTGTGGGCCTGGTACAGTCCAAAGCATTGTTCTTTCTCTGGCCTTAGAGCAACATACTGAATGTTAAAGGCAGCTCTGACTGGGTCTAGGGAATCTGTACGTGGGCTATAGGAGGTGTTTTTGACAAGACAGGCTATCCACCTTCATCTCTAAAATTCCTGAGCATTCTTAGGCACTGTCGTAGAGACCTCAGAGACAATCCTGTCCTAATGGGGAAGAGAAAAGGCAAGTCCTTGCTCTAAGGGTTGATTCCTTTCACTTGCTTGACAACTGTGCGATGATTTGTAGGCCCTGCTGGAAGCCTAGAAAAATTTTTCTAAAAGGGCAAATTTTTTCCCACAACTCTATGAGGTGAAGGCACCCAGACAGGTGGCTTCTTACTCAAGTGGTTGGTAGAATGAGCTCCTGAGTCTACTACTAAGAGGCTGAGATGACTGTCATGGGATTATGCAAGGTCTTGAAGGTGCACACAGACAGCAGTATTTTACCACTCTCTTTCTGGACCCCCAAAGAGTATCATCTATAGGGTTGGCTGGAGAGTCCTCAGCATCCCTGCCCCCTGCCACCACCACAAAACACAGAAAGTAATTCTACTGACTGCCCTTAATTAAAAAGAAAATCAAACCAACATATTCCTGAATAGACTGAAGTCTATAAGGCCCCCTGGGAGAGGTGGGGGTGACGGTGGGCAGTTCTAATTACCTCTGTTACCATGTGTCTGGGCCCTGGGGCAAGATGACTCTTTAAAAGGGTGACCCAAAACAGTTCCCATGATCCCTCTAAATGCAGCAAAGACTGACTAGAACTTTCCTAAAAGCTTTTTATAAAGGAAAAACAGAAATAAACACAGATAGTGGTTCGATGTTCACAAAATAGGTTTTTTGGATTTTGGTTTGCACAGTACATTTCCAGGGCTATTAGCCATTGTTCCCTTCGTGTGTGGTGTTGGTGGAATTTGCATCCTGAAGCCCAACTTGTCTAGATCCTGCCTTACCCTTTTATATCTCTGCTTTGGTTGCAATGTGGCCATGATGAAGCCTGCCACCCAGGGCCATGGCATTTTGTGTGAATTTGACAAAGTTGCCCTCTCTGGACAAGCACAGCTTTGGAGGTTCTTGTTTCGGAGAGCAGAGGGCAGTGTGGATTTCAGTCTCTACTTACTCCCTCGACCAGGCACCCTTGTTCAGTGAACAACCTGCCCAACTGTATTTAGTGGCCCACCACCCAGGGCTTTTCAAGGTAACTTGATTGCACATACCAAGCTTCTTCTTTTTTTTAAAAAAAGATTTTATTTATTTACTCATGAGAAACGCAGAGAGAGAGGCAGAGATATAGGCAGAGGGAGAAGCAGGCTTCCCTTGAGGAGCCTGTTGAGGGACTCGATCCCAGGGCCCTGGGATCACACCATGAGCCAAAGGCAGATGCTCAACCACTGACCACCCAGGTGCCCCACCAAGCTTCTTCTATCTACCTAGGACTGTAGCATTGAGGTCTGGCTTCCGATCTAAAGAAATGCATCTCCTTCAGGTAACTGTCATTAAGAATGACACCCCAGGATTCCACTCCTTATATAGACTTCTATTTGACTTTCTGGCCAGCCTACCAACGTGTCTCAATTTAATGTCATGACTCTATCATTTATACAGTAACTATGTACTTGGAGTCATAAAGGGGTTATTCCAGCACTAAGATTTTTTTTTCAAACAAGTTTAAAGGTCTCTGGATGAGAAATAGTTGAACTCATCTTGGACTTCTAAAAGGCAGGTCCCCTTCCAATAAACTGGCTCTCCGGTTAAACAGCGTTCACAGTGAGCCAGCATGGAACCCCCCCTGTTGATTGCCATCCACTTTTACAAAAGCTCAGAAATATGTTTTTTTGGAGCAAAACAGATAAGCTTTGTGTCTAGGATCAACATGCTGATATTCAGCAAAACACACATCCTGCTGGGTCCTGCTGTACTCACTCTCCACACGTTTTGAACAAATTATCTTACAAAAGCAAAGGATTGTTTCCTTGTAGAAAAGTACATGCCCCTTGGAAGGATTGTGCCCTGAGTTTTGGTGTATATGTGATGCTTCGGGTGGTCTTTCTTCAACCAGGCTTCCCTGGATCTAAAAAGACACCAAATGACCAAAGAAACCCATAACTTAAACTATCTGATCAACGGCATAGACAAGGAGATCTAAATTTACAAATAGTTTGTGCTCTACAACATTCTCCCCTAGAAGCAACGCTATTGGGGTAGTCGGGTTTCCAGGCTGTTCTGCATCACCCCAAGAAAAACTACCCTAATAACAATGTGCATGTTAGCTGGAATTGTGTTAGGATATTTTTAGCACGCAATTTTTAGTCAGAATATTACTAGCACAAATAATGTACATTTAGTTGGAAACAAAGAAGCTTTTGCAAAATGAGTTGTTAGGGAAAAAAATTTTCATATACGTGTTCTGTTTTTTTAATGATTTCGAATGCTAGGGTTTGGGTGACAAGCATGCTTTGGAAGCATTTGAAAAAGTAAAGGGCGACTGAGGAGTCTTCCAGGTTTGTTTCAAGGTCTCTGAAGGTTAATTATGATGATTTTTCTATTTTGCTTTATTGCACTTTCATGCAAAAATCGCCTTCACGTCGATGCAAGCGGTGTGGGGGTATTTGCAGAGAGAGGGAGAAAACGTAGGGGGAGGGATGGGAGAACCAATAGAGACCATGGGAAGTAGCAGAAAAAGAAAGAAGAGGAGGGAGGAGGGAGATTGTCCAATTTGAAGTGACCTAAGATGTGCATCAAGGGCAAGGGAGGAGCCGGTGGCCCAGCACCACTGGCCCGGTGCCCGTCACTGGAGCAGTCACTGAGCCAGCAGGCCAAGGGAAAGGTAAGGAACAAATGGCTGTTCATGTGCACTGGGCATTCTTGAGTTAGGCATTTATGGTTTTTTTTTTTCACTTCCCTGGTTAAATAAATCGCTTGACAGAAGATACAGAAGATACAGAAGATACAAGAACACTCTAGGAGCTATATACTAGGATTCCCCCCAGTTTGCAGAAGAGGAAATTAAGGCACAGCAAAGGTATGGAGCTGGTCCCAAAGTTACAGAGCTCCTGAGTTAAGGAAGAGACTTCCAACCAGGAAGTCTCCGTCCAAAGCCGCACTATAAAGCCCTCATGGAAATGCTAAGATGGCTAAATAATGATTTGTAATAGAAGTGATAAAATAAATTAACACATTTCAAACCGCAAGAGTGTTTTTCTGACTCTATCAACGGCTTAGCTGTATTTTCTCAGAGGAAGCAGCTTGAGGATAGCTCCTCAAGGGCCTGCTCTTAGCGCCCCCCCACCGCCCCCCCCCCCCGTTCCAATCGAAAAGCATTTGTTAAGCCCCCTACTCTGTGCTAGGCACTGTGCTGAATTCCAGGGGTATGTAATGATCAAGGGGATCAGGCCTTGTTCTCAAGGATCCCCCAGGGCAGCAAACAGGCTCTTACAACAGAATGTTATCTGGGTACAAACCCCAGGGTTGTGGGGGTGGAGGGGGACGTCACCTAGCTTTAAGGTTGGGAGCCAGGGATGATTTGACATGAAGGAGGAATAGAGCTGAAGATACTAGAGAAAAACATTTTTTGAGCTTGAGGAGCTAGTGTGAGCAAAAATATCCAGAGGATTGGGACGCCTGGGTGGTTCAGTGGTTGAGGGGTCTGCCTTCAACTCAGGGCGTGATCCTGGGGTCCTGGGATCGAGTCCTGCATGGGGCTCCTGCAGGGAGCCTGCTTCTCCCTCTGCCTGTCTCTGCCTCTCTCTCTGTGTCTCCCATGAATAAATAAATAAATAAGATCTTTAAGAAAATATCCAGAGGATTGGAACTGAAGCTGGTCAATTTCCTATCACTCAGCACAGCGCCCCATCCAAGTGGAGCATGTGGGGATGGAGGAGGGAAGGGTCACACTCTGGTGTCCGGGAGCCAGCTTCACATTTCTCCCCAAATCTGCATTGAGTGAGGTGAGGTTGGTAGCTTGAAATTGACCATGGTAGAGTATTTATACTATGGAAATTGGCAGCCACTACAGAGCAGGGATTTTTATTTCCTGGAGACTCATTTTTTAAATATTTACTAGCATACTGCTGCTGGACACTGGTTCCAGAGACCATCCTACTGCAAATAGGTCTGCGATTCAGCTTCAGTTCTGCTTTTCACCTGGAACCAAATGTATTTTTCTTGATCTGCACTACCCCCAGGCAGCTGTTCTTGAGCAGAAAGCGGAGTGGAGATGAGCAATAGGATGTCACGGCAATGGATTCATCACCCTGGTCCCCTTTGACTGCGAATCTCACCACATTCACACATGCTAGCATCCTGTGAGTTTTCCCATATTCGCAGCTTTGAAAGTCAAACATATGTTAAAAAATAAACTGACACTGTTTTCCTCAGACATTAATGCTCATTAGCACGCACCTAGACTCCCACTGCTTCACTTTCACACCTGTGATTTGATTTACATGAATAAGTCTTTGCTTATATCTGCTTGAAGTGACCCAGAAGAAACTAACAATTGACTTTCAGAAGCAGATTTTTGCCTCACTCCTCTCAGCAACCTGCTCTGAGTATTATCAGAGGTGAATAATACATTCAAAATACACCTTGCCACCTGACCCAGTTTCCATGGCAAAGGTCATGGGCCGTGATCTTAAATAAGAAATAGACCAGAAATAAGGAAATAAGGAATAGACCAGAGGTCAACTAGGTCGAGCATATGACGCTTTGTCATTTTCAGTTATCTGACCTCCTTTTTATTCCTCTCTCTTTATTGATCTGGCACAGATTTATATGCCCAGAATGGACGGGGCAAATTCCCCTGTGCCCTGTGGGTTCTGTCTCTCTGTGTCCCTGAAAAGAAAGGCAGCAGAGATACATCAACTCGTATTGACATGGTGAGCAGAGCAGGTTGGAACTGGACTGTCTCCATTGAGGAGGTGGAGGAGAAAACTCGATCCAACTCAGTGCATGCTGGGAGTTTATTTATTTTTCATATTCAATGAAAATTAACATCTTCAAATTTATCCACATCCTTTTTCAGCAGGAAGAGGAGATTTTTGTCCTGGAATTCATTCCAAATGTTATGCATGAATATCTAAATCATTTTATTTCTGTAGATTTAGATGTTAATGCCTTGATACACAGGCAATGAAAACACTTCTCAAAACTAATTGAAATGAAGCAAGGCTGTTCCCTTTGAAAAGCCCATCAAGGAATGGGAAGGTGAAACAGAAAGAGGTGGTGGGAGTACCCAACTAACTTGATGGAATGAGAATCCCTCCCCCAAACTACTGATTTTGCTCCTGATTAAATGTTTTGCCTGTAGTCAAAAGTCACTATTAAAACTAATACAGAGTTGGTGTTCATTATCAATAAACAAAAAAAAGATTTTTTAAAAATGAAATATTTAAAAGTTTACATAAATCTGGGGGACCTGGGTGGCTCAGTTGGTGAAGGTTCAACTCTTGGTTTCCGCTCAGTTCATGATCTCAGGATGGTGAGATCCAGCCCCGACTCAGGCTCTGTGCCCAGAGGGTAGTCTGCTTGAGATTCTCGCTCCTGCTCTCTCTGCTGCATCCCCTGCTTGTGGGAGTACATGCTCTGTCTCTAAAATAAATAAAATCTTTAAAGAAACATAATAAAATAAAAGCTTACATAAATCAGCTTCCCAAAAAATGCCAATTACTTGATTCTCACCCCCAATCTTTTTTTCCCATTTCCAATTTAGAAGACAATGCAGAAAAGATGAAAAAGTGTGGACTTGGACTCACAGCCCAGCCCCATTGTCTTCTGGTCAGGAGGCATCACGCATTTTATAGATCCTCTATGCTTCAGTCTCTTTATTTGCAAAATCGAGGTAATGATATCTGTTACCTGGAGTTGTTTTGGGGATTCAGGAAGATAACGTATGTATAGTACCTCTTGGTCTACAGTGATAGCTCTATACATTTAAAGTTTAATTCCCTGTGTCCAGTTTGGAAGTTCTAATTTGTAGTATGGAAATAAAGAAAAAAATGCATCATTTGAGACTTTATAGAAGTGACCAGGAAATGAGGGGAGTAGCGGGATTGAGACCGTCATAGCACACATTCAAGCCCATATTCTTTTGTCGTGATGATCCACATGGGGAGGATGTAGCCATGTTTCTAGAGAGAGATTTCTTGTAACCTCCCTATGCAAAAATATTTTGTATTTTTTCAACAACTTTTTTCCCCTTTTCCTCCTTCCTTCCTTGCAGTCCCAACATTTAACAATATCCTTTCAAATTCTCTATCCTGCAACTCTGTGTGTTACACATGAAAGTCAAAGCAAAAACCCAGCCTCCAGGAATTGAATTTGTGCTTTTTTTCCATGAACTGTCCATGGCTCGGCCTGATTAGATCATTGATCTCAACTGAGCTTTAAAATGTATACCCTCCTGTTCTAGATTGGCTTATGACTTACAGAAGAGATTTCAAGTGACTCTCTGTGTATTTATAGAATCTTATTTCACATGAAAGAGATTTTTAAAATAAAACCATAACCATCTCCAGGCACCTGGGTGGCTCAGTTGGTTAAGCATCTGCCTTCAGCTCAGGGCATGATTCCAGGGTCCTGGGATCGAGGCCCACATTGGGAGGGCCTTGCTCAGCAGGGAGTCTGCTTCTCCCTCTGCCCCTCCCCTTGTTTGTGCTCTTTTTCTCTCTGTCAAATAAATGAATGAAATCTAAAAATATAAATAAATAACCCATAACCATCGCTATCAGTGAAAAAAAAAGTCAATACAAAGCAGTTCTCCAAAATCCATTCTACAACCCTCAGAGATCCAGTCCTATCACATCAACTTTCTCCAAATTAAATTTAAAATGGCCTAAAAGCCAGATTGGCAAGGGGCCCAGCATCCTTCATTTGTGTCAGCCATCCCCCACACCCTGCAGTTACTTACAGGCTGTCCTCTTGGACACCTGTGAGCCACTCCTGGTGTTGGTCAGCCTGCTGCTGCATGGCTGTCATCCCTATTTGCCTCTTCAAAGCCCTTTGAGGACCCTGGTCCCCTCCATCTGCCTGCTGTTGCTGGCTCTATTTCAGTGAAATATTGCTGGCCCCAGGCCATTGTGGCCCTTCAGGAGAGCACAGTCTCCCAGCCAGATGGAGTTGAGGCCTCCACCCCCATCCCCCAACAGAACTGTAAACACCACTCCTCTCAGCAGCCCTAGGGACTTCATCTTATGGACCGGGCATGTCCTCTTTACCCCCTTGAAACACAAAGTGACCTTCTACTTGGTTCCTTCTACTTTGCTATGTAACTTTGCTTTGGGCTAGAACTATACCAACTCAACACGGGGGCTCTTGGCTTTATGGAGGTAAGAAGATACTGACAGTTACGTATCTCACTAATAAGAGATTTTTTAGTTTTTTTAAAAATGAACACAGTATGTTTGTTTGTTAGTTAAAATCTTTGTCAGTTAGAGTCCTGCAGGCAACAGATGACACACTCCAGGGATGACCGAAGGGAAAAGAATGATTTATAGAATTGCAGACAGGGTTAGGGGAACTACGAAGATTGCCGATGCACCCCAAGTACTAACAAAACTGGGAAGGCAAGAATTAAGGGGGCAGGTGGAGGGCACTGTTCCTGGGACCCAGAGAGAGCTAGGACTATAGGAGAGAGATTACTTACTGACACTGCAGTGTTGATAAAAGAAACTGTGGCTTGGCAACAAGGTCGGGAGGGGGTGAACTACATGTCCAGCCCGCTCTCCTCCAATGCTCTGACTTACTGTCAATGCCTCCCGTTGGCCTAACCCAACTAGAAGCCAGAGGTTGGGTGAGCCCCACGGATGTGGCACTGTAGCAGTCAGCCTCCAGGCCCAGAAAAGGATAGGGAGGGGAGAAACAGACCTGGAAGAACAAACTGAAGAAATCACCAGAAGAACATCTTTTCATGCAACAGAAAATGCAAAATGGATAAGAAGATTGAGTGTTAAAGAAAATAAAGGATGGGTCCTGGTCAGTAGAAAAGGTAAGGAGGAAGGGATGAATGGAGGCATGAGGGACAAGAGAGCCCCTCTCTTCCTGGCTGCTTCCCAGAGTGAAATCCTCAAAGTTGTAGCGAAATAAGTCCTTTCTCATTCTATCCATGTGAAGAGACCCTTTCCCAAGTGACCTCACCTTTCAACCCACAATGGAAATGCAGACTTCAGTTACCGGCTGAGATACCTTCAGGACACATACAACCAGGCAATCAATTCCCAAATGTAAAGACTACTATCTGACACTTTCCTGTTTTGTGGCTGGTGAAAGGAAGGAGAAGAGGTTTAGTTACCTTCTACTCCATAACAAATCACTCCAAAATGTGGTGTGAAACAAGAGTGATTCCTTATTTCTCACAATTCTCTGGGGTTGACAGGGCTCAGCTGGGGCCACCTTCTGCTACATGTTATGTAGCTGAGGTCACTCATATGGCTGCACTCAGCTGGGAGCTTGGTTGAGGTGGGAATGTCCAAGCTGGCCTCTGGTGCTTGCTCCATGCTTTCTCTACATTGTGGCCTCTCAACATCCTTTCAGTCATCTAAGCTGGGCTCCATTACAGCATAGAATGATCTTCCAAGAGGCCTTCTAAAAAGATAAACCCCAGTGTATAAGTATTTATCAAGACTGCACTGGCACCATGTTTGCTAGTGTCCCATTGGCCAAAGCAGGCCAAGTGACCAAACTCAAAGGCAATGTGGGAGGGGACTATCAGAGGACACAAATACCGGGAGGTATAGTCAGTCGATGAGGGGCCGCTCCTGTAAGTCCACCACAGAAAGTGAGAAAATCTGGTCTCTGAAGAGCAGGAGGGGTCGTCACCAAAGTGAAATGGTTCAGAGAAGAATCGAGAAATCAACACTTGCTGGGGCCATTCTGTCACCTTCTGGAGGGTCTCTCCCTAGTGTCCCTTCCGTTTCAAGGTGGCCCAGCATGGCCTTGTGCTTTCTATTTGCCCTGGAGTATCAGATGCAGAGTGAAATGTGTAAACACATAAACCATAGTTATGAAGGATGCAGATTGAAAATCTTCAGATGAGTATCAAATTTTAAACATCCGAATGAAAGTTAAATCAAAATAATCCCCTTTAGGCACTGCCTTCTGGACCAGTTTATGAGCCACATATGGAAATCAGTCTTTTTATTTCATATTTATAAAAGCCAAGACTAAAAACACCATTACTGACCTTGATCACTGACCTTATTTATCTGAATAGTTCTTAACTCCTTCTATTATTCAAATCTACCCACAAAGGAAAAAAGATTTGCCACAACTTTGGACTTGGGTAAAGTTAGGGACTGCAAAGAATGTCCCACTGGCACTAGAGGCAACCCTGAATAAAATTTTTTAAAGTTGACTTGAGAAATGTTCTGAGTAAGGGTGTCATTATTGGAATATTTAGAGCCTTGTAACTTGTCTAGTTCGATAGGGACAACATTCATTCATGTTTCAAGTTCTAGTATGTTTATCTAAATATTTTGTCTTTACCTTAAGCCATATTTTATTAAGAGGCTAAAAGATCTGTGTCAGGCAGCCTCTAAAAGTCCCACCATGCTCTTTGCCTGCTAGTATTCACATCCTGAGTAGGGCACTAGACCTAGTGACTTGCTCCTAATAAATAC
Source organism: Nyctereutes procyonoides (assembly GCF_905146905.1). Classification (NCBI taxonomy): domain Eukaryota; kingdom Metazoa; phylum Chordata; class Mammalia; order Carnivora; family Canidae; genus Nyctereutes; species Nyctereutes procyonoides. Next base: position 38,205,577 of record NW_026575125.1, on the reverse strand, counting down.
ACTACAGTGAAGGGGATGGGAAGTCACTTCTGAGATTAAGTTACAAAAAGATGGACTTCCTTCTTCCTTGTGCTTTCTTACATGTTCTTTCTCTTTCGCTTGGAACCCTCACTCTGCGGGGAGTAAGCTGCCATGTTGAAAGCTTATTTACATCTGGAGATGCCCATTTGGCAAGGAACTGAAGGAGGCTTCTACTTAACAGCCTATCAGGCTCCTAGTCCAGTAACCTCTGAGGACCTGAATTCTGGCAACAATCATGTGAGTGAGCTTGGAAGCAGACCTTCCCCAGTCAAGCATTCAGATGAAAGCACAGCCCTGCCAACACCTTGACTGCAGCCTTGTGAGAGGTCCTGAGACAGAGGGTCCTGCTAAAACATGCCTAGATTCTTGATCCACAGAAACTACGAGATAATACTAGTTGTTGGTTATCATAAATAATAAATATGGATTATAATAAATGCAAATGTTACTTTAAGACAGTTTAGGGGTAGTTTGTTACACAGTAGTAAATAATATAGGATCACTAGTACAGTATGATCAAGGAAAGAAACATTTCTTTCTGCTGTTATCTGCCTGTAAAGAACATTATTCCAATACATTTATATAAAATTTAAAATAATGAGATTTTTACACAAAGATTCTAACATGTGAATGCAGAAATATTTTAAAGGAACTAACTAATCGGGGGACAGTTGTCCCAGGAAGTTCCAATAAACTGAGTTATGAAGGCCAGTTATAAAGATGTCCATTGTTGGTGATGTAGAATGCTAAAATTTGTCTTTGAGGCAAAGACCAATTTTGATTCCATATCTCCCCTTTAACATTTCCACTTTCTTTTGAAAGGGAAAGTTATGTTTCACTAATTTCATCTTATAACATTAAAAAAATCAATTTTCATAAACCAAATATATTGGAATGCCTTCCAGAGAGGATATTAATTATAATAATCACATAAACAGAATCATATCTTCTCTGAGCAAGTCTTTATTTCATGCTTGAGTTCATTTTCAGAACCTTTGGAAACAGCCCTTTCATTTTAAGGAGTAGCTCGAAGCCTGTGTCACTATTGTGAGATGACCCTGTTGCCCTACAGCCAGGAGCTTCTTTGTAGGAGTCTTTCTCCCCTTCTCTGTCCAGCAAGTTCACTCAACTGAAACTGTCTGCTGTGACAGCGAGGCAGCTGAATGAAGTCATGGTTGTGATTCAGCCTGGATACAGCCCATGATGGTTTCTCACAGGTTTGCTCAATGACAGAAGGGAGGTCTTGCCATCTGAAGGGAATTGTATTTTTTGGGTCAAGTTTTGAAAGATATAGGTACAAACTGAGCTTCTTTCCCACCCTTTATTTCACTAATGGCTCATTAAATAAACTGAGTTTTAATGACAGAGTGATTTCCCCGCAGGTCTTAGAGTTTGTCAGAGACATCCAATTTATAAACTCAAACCAAGGAAGTTTACATTATGGGTATGTGTCTTGGCAGATTACATGCAAAAAAAAATTAGACATGAGGCCTCTTGTACAGTCTGCAGCTAGAGTTCAGATTGTGCCAACATTTCCATTACAAAACCCATAATTTTAAGTGTCACAAATGGGAACCAAAAAGACAATATCCCATAGAGGTCTGGCCATTCCTGAGAAGGGTAGCTTGGTGATTTTTCTGATTTTCTGATTCAGACTTGGATGTGCATCTTCTCACAAGTAAGAATAAAGATCAGATTTCAAGAGGGGTCGGTCAACTTTGAGTTAGAGATGAAACTCCTGATTTCTCTTGATGTAAGTCTGGTGATTTGCATTTCTGGCAATCAACAACACTGCCAGGCCTTCTGGGCCAGCCACTGTGGGAAACTTCCAGTTTTATGTTAAATTTCTTACATGAGAACTTTTCAGAAGAGCTAAGAAATCTGTTTTACTGGAGAACTGAAAGACCGATGTGGAATTATTTGGGGCTGCATCAGTGTGAATAAAATGTCTCTGGGCCCTGAAGACAGTCCTCTGCTGTCCTGAATTTAGATAAAAATGATGATCATGGCCAATGGGGTAGTAGATTGGATATGGGCTCCTAATTCTTAATTCTCATCTTATAAGAAAATAACACATTCACACTTTTTGCCATGTGGATTTGTAGTGCCTCTTGGGAAAGAAAGATTTTACATGATCCATTGACTTTGATCTTAGCCATGTGACTTCCTTTGGGCAATGGAATGTAGGTAGAAGTGAAAGGGTGTCAGTTCCCAGCTGATATCTTAAGAGGTATTGTGTATTTCCACTCGTGTGTGTGTGTGTGTGTGTGTGTGTGTGTGTGTGTGTGTGTATGCTTCTACCATCAGGCAGGAGAAGAACATGCCCCAGGTAGCTGCCGGGCCCATCATGAAAAGAAGCTTGGAGCAAACCTGAAGCCAAGTTGAAGCTTGGAGCTGATACCAGCTGAACTATAGCTAATCTTCAGATCCCTGAGTTAGAAATACTTACTGTTATAAGTTGTCAAGTTTTGGAGTCATTTATAACAGAATTATTTTAGCAGAATCCCAGTTAATACACCGGAGACACTCCATCTTTCATGTTCAAATAGTAGGATTTTAATTCTACCTGAAGTGGCCATTAGTGGCTTCTATCCCCTCATGAGACACCAAATCCATGTCAGTGAGATGACAAACTTCTAAGGTATAGGTGGTAGAGTCAGGGCCTGGCCTCAAATCTCTACATTTCCATGTCATAATAAAATGCATCCTTAATTTTATTTAGAAAACACTTTCCAATCAAGAAATCATGTGTCATATCCACATAAACATTGGCTATAAGGTGTAGTAAAAGCTACCGAGATGATCTATAAACAGACCACACCAGGGGACATCAAAATGATTGTGTACTTGTTTTAGAAATTACTCCTTGGACATCTTCTGATCAGCCCAGATATAATATAGATACTTTTAAACATGAAGCAGTTGTCTGATTCCTGCATGCCAGTGCTGGAGGGGTGAGATAGGAAGAAGAACATTCTATCAGATTGAATGTTGATCTGTCCTATCCCATAGTCACCACTTATACAACCTCAGTTACAAAAATGACTGTTAACTCTCCATTTCTGTTTCAGTGCAGTCCTGGAAAGTAAGAAAGACTGTCTTACTGTTTCTCTGAAGACCTATGGTAGGCAGAGTCAGATGGAATAAGCATGATCCTACCTGGAAGTAGCAAGTTGACTCAGATAGTCTTTTGCAATTCTTTGTTTTGGAGTTATTTAGGAAATATTTGGTTCGGTCAGCTAATTTGATATTTCTTCACTTTCCTAAATACACAGGCAAATTGTCTAAGAGTGTTTAAGTGCCCTCTCTCTGCCATAAACAGATCCTATAACTTCTCATTGCTTGATTTTTTTCCCTATAGAGTTTAAAAGATTTAAGGAGGCACATGCGTGTGCTTCTGTGACCAGCATTCAGGCAGCCTGAAATGGATCCCTGGTCCTGAACCTGTGGGGATGGACAGAGCCCCCTGTGAGGACTTCCAGCGGGGGTGGGGGTGGTTGAGGGGTGAGGAAACTCACAGCAATTCCCTGTACCACTGAAGCCAGATCTCAGGGAACTCCTTAGCCTTGCTGTTCATGGCTAGGGAGGAGGGAGATTTGACTCCCATAGAGACCCAATCTCCTCCCAGCACAGGCCCACAAGTGGTATAATTATGTAGAACTTTCCTTCACTGTATCATGACTGCAGTGTGGGGAACCCCTAACCCTGGGAGAATGGGTCTGTTGGGCTTGGGCTTAGGCTTCCCCTTTGAACACAGGCCCGGAGGTCTGGGAAGCATGAAGGCAGGAAGTGTATGGGCAGAGAAGTGTGCAAAGAGAAAAAAAAAGAAGAGATTTAAGGAAAATAGTTCCGAAAGACTTTTTAATTATAAAGCTGGCCTAAGCTGACCTTCAGAGGGAACTCAGTCAATGAAGAGTCTTAGAAGCTCAGAACATAGTTCCCTGGAAGGAGACATTAACGTAGGGGACTGAGTTCCTTTTTTTCTGGGCTCCATGTCCCACAGCTCCTGTCTACCTGCCTATGAGTGGAGCAGTAGATAAGTGCACCATGATAGTGGTCAATTATAAATTATAAAAAATTGACCAGCCTTCCCTGCTGCATCCCCCTAGGATCCCTCAACCCATACCTCAGTTCCCACATTCCACACTGATCTTGTAAGTGGTTGGCACCATTATATGTACTGCCTCATCCGTGTCTTTCAGGGATCCTGGAAAAATCCAGACATTTGAGTCTATGGAGTTTTAATAGGAAAGAGTAGACACACTCAAAAACAGGATAATTCAAGGAAGATTTATTTACAAAGTTGGTACAGGGGAACTGCAAAGGATAGCACAGTAATCTGTAACTAGCAGCTGCTGAGTTGTTACAGCTTCCAGGCCTGAAGGATTGAGGGAAGAGGATGGTTGCTGGAACTTGAAAAGGGTGAGTCTTGGAGTCATTAGAGAGTTGGCCATCTGGAAAAAGTGGTTGGGGGGATGCAGCCAGCCAGAGGCAACACTTCAAGGAGGGAGCCAGGGGCATAAATACCCTGACCTCACCGTCCTTCCTTTCTGATCTTCAGTAGGTGTTCTCTACTGGCCAAACCCAAGTGGGAGCCACAGGGCATGGGAACCCTGTGATGGAGTCCAGACCCACAGGGTCCTACAGAGAACAGGGAAGAGAAGGGTAAAAAAGTGGAACCAATGGGACATAGGGATGGTTTATGACGGGTGGATCCTTTCATGCATCCTGACCATCTGCGGATCCTTGGAGACATGTGAGTACATCAAACGCCTCTCAACCCATTACTTAAGAATAACTCATACTTAGTAGTACTACTTTTTTATTCTTTAATTATTGATGCTACTTTAAATCGTGTGGCCAATCCTATAGCTTTTCTGAATATATTTGTTTACAAATTCCCCTACTTTCCACCAGATAGTTTACTTTGGAGAGTGGGTGAAGATTATGTGGCTTAGGTGTGAACCATGACCATCCTGGCTGGGACCATAATGCAGTCCTCCAAGTGACAGGCATCTCAGGGAACCATGCCATTCTTGGGAATAAACTAAAGTTTTCTCTGAAAGTGCTAGGGATATGTGCTTTGTGTTGCTGAACCTGTAATAACCAAGCCAAAGTTGTGGAAGACTTAAATTTTGGATTTTGCTTTTGTACGTAGAGGTCAATATTCCGTCTAAAAAACAGCACAAAACACATGGAGATATCTCATCTGCCTCTTTCAATGAAGGTTTAACAAATGTGGAGGGAAGAGCCCCAAAGTGGCCTTGAAGAAAAAATCAGGGAAATAAGAGTTCGCACTCTTTTCTGGGCCAAAATTGAGTCAGGCAGACACCCAACTCTGTTCCCTTTACCCCCTGAACTACAATAATATGATGATACCTCTGAATGAACCCTAGACATACATGGCAGGTAATGGGCAAAAATTGCTGTGTTCACAGTCCACTGTGATAAATATGCTACCACAGGGAGATTGTTCCTTATCTTCCTGCTGCAGAGGTTCAGGATTGCTAGACATTGACATCAGCGGACAGAATCAAATATTATATTTGAAATTGAAGCTGGGATGGGATTAAAATGGAGGAAGAATCATACTCTGTACATACGGATTGTCCCGAGGCCTGGAGGCACTCTCCGCAGGTGTGATATCCATAAAAGATGGCAGGCAATGGGGCATCTGGGTGGCACAGTTGATTAAGTCTCCAACTCTTGGTTTTGGCTCAGGTCATGATATCAGGGTCCTGGGATCCAGCCCCTTGTTGGTCTCCATGCTCAGGGTGGAGTCTGCTTGAGATTCTCTCTCTCCCTCTCCCTCTGCCCCTTCCACTCAAGCAGTCTCTCTCTCTCTCTCAAATAAATAAATAAATAAATAAATAAATAAAATCTTAAAAAAAAAGGATGTCAGGAATCATCCATATTGTGAGATATTCAGACTGAGAATTTTGATGACAGGTAGGAAATGCATTCTTTGTCTTTTGTTCTTGAAGTTTGCCTTGAGTACATCTATCCCCAACATTGTCCTATCGAGTGATGGGAGATGCCAAAGGAGCAGACTCCACACTTGCCCAAGGAGACAAACGAGAAGTTGGTGGTCAGGAAACATATTTGCAGAATGGATTGAGGGCAGGAATGCATCTGGGAGACGGAGTCATTCCTGCCTCGAAAATAGAAAGTCAGCATGAGTCAGCTAAGCCAAGACAAGGTATTGGGATCACTGGATATTAATGAGCCCCAGGTACATGGATAGGAAGTGGTGGCAAGAGAATGTGTGCCTGCATGTGTGTGCACGTACGCACAAGCATCTTTGTATGTGTTGTCTGAAACGTAGGAATGAAAGGACAGTCTTGAGAGCTGTCCTCTTTCTCATTCTTCTTCATTATGACCTTGTATTTTTTTTCAAAGAGGCTGTGCTAGCCCCGCACTCATAGAAAAGAAATTGAGTATAACGGGAAGATTAAGAGCTTGTTTTTTTTTTTTCTTTAAAAAAAAGGTTCCGGATGGCCATATTCTTTCCTTCATGCAAGCCAAGGGAACATTTCTCAACACTTACCCCATGCCAACCACAAGTCCTAAATCTGATTTTCCTCTGAATCCAATTTTTAAAGAGGAGCATATCCAAATGTTACTCAGAGAGTACCACCACGATGCCTGCCTCATTAGTGGACCTTGAAGCAAGTCGGAAAGCAGGTGTGTTGTTTTTTTTTTAATTTGAAAAAAATGCAAATAATAATACTGTATAATTTGGGAGCTAGATGTGGGTGGCTAATATATGTTTTAATCTCTCTTTTTTTTTTAAGATTTTATTTGTTTATAGAGAGAGAGGCAGAGACATAGGCAGAGGGAGAAGCAGGCTCCTAGGACCCTGGGATCATGCCCTGAGCTGAAGGCAGATGCTCAACCACTGAGCCACCCAAGTACCCCAGATATAATCTTTTAAATAATAATGAACATTTAAGGAAAAAACCCACTGTCTTTCCTATATGACTTCGATGAATTCAGCTCTTTCCTTTAGCCTGAGTGAGTCAACTCAAGAATCTGACACTTTGGGATATGAAATGATCTTTGGCAAATAAACTATTCAGGGCAGTATAACTGGACCCAGAACATCTTTACTGGCAACTAGGGAGGAAAAGTCCTCGGTTTTATAGAGGACTGTGACACACAGAATGGAAGGGGTGACAAAATGGTGGGTACGTAGGCAATTCGTGTCGCTATGGTCTGCTCTCAGTTATGAACAGAGATTTTTAGACGAAAGGGGAAAAAATGAAGACCAAGCTACTCTACTGAGCAACACCTTGTGTATTACAAAATATTTTCCCTAGACATTTGATGACTCTTACTGATGTAGGCTTTCTCAAATTATTGGGACAGAGTTTCTAAAGTTAAGACAACAAGTGAGTGCCTTGGGCTGATCCAGAACTGGCGTGAGGACAAGGTTAGAAGTAGGTATGCGTTTATAAACATATAATCAGATAGGAAGCAGATAATGTGTTTCCTTTATTCAGAAGAGCACATTCCTAGGAGGAATTAGGGCACCACAGCCCATAGGTACCTCAGAGAAATGGCTGGAACCAGCAAGACTGAGCAGGGCAGAAATGGTTTGGGTGACAAGTCGGTGCCCAGCAATGTAACAGCCTGAAGCTAGAGCTACACACTGTAATCATCCCAACCCCTACGGCTGCTCCCTCACCCTTGTGCAGGCAATATGCTGGCTGAGGGCTACACAAGTGAGATTTCAAACATGGATGTTCTTTCAAACTTTGGATTTGAAAAGATAGGTCCTGGGGCACCTGGGTGGTTCAGTTGGTTAGACGTCTGCCTTCCCCACAGGTCAAGATCCCAGAATCCTGGGATCGAGCTCCGGGTTGGGCTTCCTGCTCAATGGGGAGTCTGCTTCTCCCTTTCCCTCTGCTTCTCCACCCACTTGTGCTAGCTCTCTCTTTCTCAAATAAATAAAATCTTTAAAAAAAAAGAAGTCCTGCCCTCCATTAGTCTAGAAAAATGAGTCCCCAATAATTACTTGATAGGAATCAGCCAAAAGCAACCAGGAGAAGTTAGGGAGGGGAGGATGAACGCATTTGTACTAAAAATTATGAAATCATGTAATAATATTCAGATAGTTTATAGCTATTCCAGCATTTCCATTCCTTTCATATATTGTTTTGAAATGAAGAGTCCAGGAGTTTCGCAGTCTGATTATTCTGTGGGCCACTTTGAGGCCTTTCTCTCACAGATCTGAAGCTCTTGGCAGAGGATCTTTTGGACACCTGCTTCTGAGGCTCATCAAGACAGGCGCTTCAGGTCCTAATCGTGGGCAGGTTCTATAGCAATATCCCTCAGACTCCAATGTCTCACAACTCTGCTTTATTATTATGGACCTTCCGAAAAGTAAAGGAAGCACAGGGGTTATCAGAAGATGGCCTTGTGCCACATCTCCTGAAGCTCGGCCATGGGCTGCAGAGAACCAGCCTCCACCCACTCGTTCCTTTGGGAATTTTGGAATTATTTGTAACTAAGTAATATGCTTTTCTTGGATAAAGAACCACTAATTGCTTATTTTCCTTGGTGCTTTGCGAATCTGACTAATGTTGACTCAGGTAGATATTATAAAGTTATTTATGCTGCGGGTAATAATTACTTGCAAATACGCTTATAGTTAGACTGAAGCTTTAACAAGTTTATACAATTCAATTATCTAGCCCCAGGTAATGATTTCTCCCTCTCCTTTAAAAAAAATGTTATTAATTGTTCTTCGTTTACTGTTGATGTAGACGGTTTCCTGAATTTTGCCTCTCCAATTCATTATACAGGGTCACCGATGTGAAAAAGAGAGACAAAGGTCATTTATATTTCTTTTTGAAATACAAATCTGTGATGGCTTGACTTTCTCCTGTGCAATAATCTATCTCTAGAACATAATGAACGGCACCAGGTTTTGACAGTGAGGTATTAAGGATAACATTCATTAACTCACCAAGCTCAATAACCACTTGCCACTTGCTTTAGATACTTTCAGTGAAATTTAAAAATCCAGTAATTCTTAAGAAATCTATAATAGAAAATAGCCCACACATTGGGGGTGAATTGAGTAGTAATTAATGGCCGGTACATCTTTGCTATTATTGAATATGCCACACATTGCTTTTCGAAAAGATACATACTTTAGTACTAAGTAATTGACTTTTCTCTGTGTAAGAGCAAATTATTTTTTCCCCACCCAAGATTTTGGCTTCTATCTCAAAATATTTTAGAACTGAGCTTTACTACCAGTCACAGTTTCCACAGGAAACTACCTCTCTGGTAAAAATAACTTACAACCCACATTTTTCATGCAGCATTACCCATCAATATTGATTTTCATTTAGCTTCTCTTCCCCCCACCCCCAACAGAGAATTAGAAAATAGTCTGTCCTAGGGAAAATTACTTGGGGATGTGTGTGAATAATCAAACCGGTGGTATTTTTAAGTTTTGTGAAACCTAAATTCACATGCAGTAGACAGAAACCTTAACATATTTAGGATTAATGTTGTGCCAGATTCCCTCAGTGTAAAACAAAAAAGAAAACTGGAACTGGAAAAAAGAAGTATGTGTGGGTGTGGGTGTATGTGGGGGGGTGGTTTATAGGGAAACAAATTTGGTGGGAAGGAAGGAGCCCCCACAGCTGTTGGCTGTCTTGTTGGCCACAGCAAACTGTTTATTTCCCAAAGATGGCCAGAATGGTATCTTCCGGCTCACGGGCTCTTGGACAATGCAGCTTTGACACTGCTCCCATCATGACTGGGGACTGTGTCTCCCTTGCATGAAGCTGGATGTGCTGTCGGAACTATTTCAGCCAATGCAGTATTGTAGAAGGGGCATTATAAGGCTCTTGAAGCTAGGTCATGATAGGAAACTCAGCTGCCAGCTTGCTCACTGCAGCATTAAGACACATGATATTTTTTTAAAAGATTTTATTTATTTATTTGAGAGAAAGAGAATGAGGGAGAGAGAGAGAGAGAGAGAGAGAGAGAGAGAGAGAGATGCTCAGCCAGGTCCTGGCTGCTCCAGCCCCTCATTGTTCCAGCTCAAGTCATTGTCTGACAGTAACCGTGCCAGACATTTCACACAGGAACCGCTTAGAAGAGCCGTTCCCCAATTCCCGACGTGCAGAAACTAGGAAAGATAATAATTAATCGTTGTTTGAAGCCAGAGTTTGGGGGTGGGATGGGTGTGTGTGATTTGTTTTGCTGCAGTACTGACCAGAACAATGGTGCCCTGGCTCAGGATGAGGCATCTGAGGGGGTGGTGTGGAGGGGTGGGAGGGAGTTCCAAACCCCTGTCTTCCCTGTTTTCACCATATTTCCTCAGGGCTCTTCTACCTCCACATCTGGTTACCAGAGAGTCTACTCCTTTATTCCTCCACCCCCTCTTCCTTCAGTGACAGAGGCCCTGCCTTACACTGGCTCTGTAATCCTCCACGAGGCCTCCAGTGGCACCCGGGCTAAGAGCACCATTTGAAGAAACAGGCCTTATCAAGCAGCCGGAGCAACCCCACACGACCTGCTTGAGAAAGGAGCAGCCCCTGCTCTCAAGGGGCTCATGAGTCCTTGTAAGAGAAGTCGAGGCAGAAATCAACAGTTGCCTTGAAGTGCTAGTTGGATGTATGTACCGAGGACTGCGGGAGCACAGATGGCTGACTACATTCTGTCCCAGCCTACGCGGGTGGCCACCATCCTCCCTCCATCTCCTCCTCCTCAGACCACTAATTAAATTGCTTGTTCCCAAACATGGAGAGGTTCTTTCACTTCTCCAGTCAATTAAAAAAAATCTGAAATAGAGTTTGTATCGAGTTCCCAGACCACCTGGGGAGCAAAGGGTGATCACGATATATTTCAGTGCAACAAACACTCAGGCATTCCTCAGAGGAAATCAGGTCACTTCTGAAATCTTTTTTTATCTCCTCCCTCCCTGCAGGCAGGCCTATTTCCTTGCTCAGGCAATAAGAGATGGCTGTTGAACTGGATTACATTTAGACGTATCTAGTATATTTATAGAATGATAGAGTCCCTTGCCCATAACAGACAAATATAAGATGATGAGAATAAGGCTAGAGCCCTCCCAACTTGGCTTATGTGGGAGGGAAAGGCAGTAGAGGTGATGGAGATGCTAGACAGAGATTGACAACGGTAAGGAGAACGGGAGAAACTGTGTTTTGAGAATTAAAATAGAAATATATTCCAAATTTTTCGAAGTCCAAGTCAGACCTTTTCAAACTACACTTTGTTTGCACTGGGTAAAGTGCAACTTCCTGTTTTGAAGGAAAAGTTTTAGAAGGTTCATAAAGGCCTCTTGGGGACTCACTCAATCTCCTACCAACACAACACTTGAACAATTTCAAATGTAAATGAGGGAAAATATGGATTGGGTTTCATGCGAAGCCCAACTTAAATAAGAGAAAGAAAAAAACAGATATGAAAATTATTGCCACCATTGGAGAACTCCAGATCTGGCTCAGTTTTCATTACCCTCTACCAGCAGGAGGCCACGCAGGACCCAGCAACTGAGGCTTCATTCCCGATCAGGACAAGGGCTATCAGTTTGGCCTCTTAGCCTCACTGTAAACAAACACTCAGTTGTGGCTCATCTCCCCTACTCGTTGGGGAGACAGACAGACTCTCCAAATAAGCACAAGATTTCGGATAAGAATACAGGTTTGCCCCGCTATCCACAAATAGAGCAGTCCTATGAAAACTTTTGCAAGCAGAAATGGTGCAAAGCAAAGGAGCAATTGCCATTCATTTATATGGAAAACTGTTGAGCAATTCCAGACCCTAAAAGTCACCTCTTTTAGGCCGTTCGGATCCCTGTGCTAAGATGCACAAAATAAATTGAGATAAAGTACAAATACTCATAGACAAAGTACAAAGCTCTGGTGGCCGGATGTTGAGATGCTGTGTGTAGCAACTGATGAAGGAGCTTGAAGGGGCTGCTGCTTCTATAACAGCTTATTGCAGGACAAATGCTGCATGCTACTTTTGCTTTTCGTCTTTTTTCCTAAAAGCAAAAATTCTCTTTGGATTTCTTTTCGTTAGTGGAAACAAGTGCTAATGTAGGTGTTTAGTAAAAGCCACATGACCTACTGCGAACTTTCGAAAAAAGCGAGGATGCCAGCTAATGGGTTAGATACAATTGGTTTACAATGAATGTGCCAAAGTGCCTTAAAATAATTACTTTGCTTACACAAGATGAAAATGCGTCCACCTATTCTTGTTTACCCGGTAAATGTGTTTTCTTTAACACATTCTTTTTTCGGGGAAAGTGCAGAGGTAAACGTCAGCCTGAGCTAGATTAAATCATCATGAATTAATGGACTCCAAATCAATAAAAGCTTACTGCATTTGATACAGGAATTCTATACCTTTGAATTTAATTATCTGATGTGGGAGCGCTTTGCCAGTGCTGAATTCTACTAATTAAATAATTTTTTTCATCGATTCTTATTTACACTCTCCCAGATGTTCTAAGGGTCAGTTATTCACAAGATCAGCTTTGAACTAAGAAAGGGCAATGTTGGAATTCCTCCTCTAATAAAAACATACTTCTGTGCACATGGAGAGATCACACCAATTCTCTTTCTCATTAAATACTTTCTGTACAGAATAACAGGAAATTATAAGGAGGAAAAGCTTCCTAATTTATTATCTCCTGGCATAGAAACCTTAGATCTGTACATCTCCAATCAATGTAATGCTCTGAAAAAGAGATCTCACATTCATCTTTATATCCAGTTAATAGTTTTTTTTTTAGTTCCATTGTTTTATATTCAAATTTTTTCATGTGCTTAGTCCATAAACACAAATCTGTAGAACAAATGGCTGCCACTCTCTTGGTGAAAAAAAAATCTCCTATTTAATAAAGATGCTTTAAGAAGATCTCTGCCATGGGAGCTCATGTAAAATGGAAAACATGGAGAGGCAGCAGGAAGTAGTGAAAGGAACATGAGAGCATCGAGTCAAAAAGCCTAGGTTTAGGTTTGAATTGTACCTCTGCAACTGACCTTCTTATTGACCTTCTCTGACTTTGGACTTCTTTATCTCTAAAAGCATAAATAAGAAAAATAGCTCCATAAAGGGGTTCTTGTGAAGTCTCGGGAAAAAAAAATCTAAGCTAAAACTCCAGCAAATTGTGAAAATGCTATTACAAACAGTAATTATTTATAGCATTAAGTTTTGTTACATGTGTTGGACTGCATCGATGAGGATGATGTTTCTACCACTTTATTTATTCATTCATTCATTCATTTATTTTAGAGAGAGGGAGAGAGAGAGCATGAGTGGGAGGGGAAGAAAGAGAGGGAGAAAGAATCTCAAGCAGACTCCACACTGAGTATGGAGCCGGATGGGGGCTCAATCTCACAACCCTGAGATCATGATCTGAGCTGAAGCCAAGAGTTGGATGCTTAACCAATTGTGCCACCCAGGCACCCCAGTGCTTCTGCTATTTTTGATTGATGTTTTTTAACTATCCCTAGCTATCCGCAGATAGGTCCTCTTGGCTTGGTTTTCAATGGCTCATATTTGACAAAACAAAATAAATCTCATATGAAAAGAAACCTTTTTCTCAAACCTCCTCAATGCCATGCTTTATGGCATGTGTCATCCCAGGGTACATCCAAATGGACCTCTGAGCCGACAACAATTATGTCTGTGGGCACAATTTACACTAAAAGGAAAACCAATGTCATTTATTGACTGGGACTTCGATCCATATGTATTAGTTTGCCAGAAATGTCATAACAAAGTAGCACAGACTGAGTGATTTGAACAACAGAAATTTATGGTCTCATGGTTCCAGAGGCTGGAAGTCCGAGATCAAGATGTTGGCAGGGTTAGTTTCCTCTGAAGCCTCTCTTCTTGGTTTGCAGATGGCCATCTTCTCTTTGTGTCCTCACCTTGTCTTCCTTAACCTTAACTTAACCTCTTTAAAGAAACTGTTACCAAATGCTGTCACATTCTGAGGTGTGGGAGGTTAAAACTTCACTCAACATATGAATTTCAGGGTGAGGGGGACACAATTCAACTATATGTAAATCTGTAACTTGTAGTTCATCTTAATAGGCTGGAGATGACAATATCCTTATGTGACTTCTTTTAATACTTAAATAAAGGTAGTCTGTTGAGCATGTTCGGGAAGTGGCTTTGACCACCAGAGGGCTCCGTATTTATGTAATGAAACAATTAGAGTGACATATTCAAAATTAAATATGAAGTTTATTATGAAAGTTAAATACTTGATGTCTGTGTATCCTTAGTGAATCAATTCATAGGCACCTATTAATTAACCTGATGATGATGATAATGATGATGATCCATTTATTGAGAGGTGATGATGTGTCACTCACTGTACCAGGTACTTTACAAAGATGATTCACTTTAATATTCTCAACTCCCTTGTTACTTATATTCAGTGTTTTCATTACTTCAAAATTACAAATGCAGAATCTAAGACTTGGTTAAACAATGACACACAGCTAGCAAGAGTCTACATAGAAGCATGAATCTCCAATTTCATCCTTAGCATTATTTGCATCTTATAGCCCCTGGAAGACAATTCCTAATTAGCTTTGAGAGGTTTGTAAACTGTCGGAAACACTATGCAAAATATAGAGGTATGTGTCCAAGTGTAGAAATGAAATATCCAGATTTGCCATCCTGTTAAGAAGTTCAACTCTGTTCTGTAGCCTAGGAAGTGTTGATTATATATATGACAAAGAGTCAAGGTGGCTCCAATCAATCCTCTGCATTTTTTGTGTTGGTTGCTTGATTCACAGTCTCCAAAGTCTGTCCTCTGAAAGTTTCTCTACAGGATGTATGACTTCTATTATCCCTTTAATCATATCAATTGTTTTGTCCCGAGTATACCTGGCTGAGTTTTCTCTCCCTATTAGTCAGGACTCTTGGTTGCAAGTGACAGAAACACAACTCACAGCAGCTTCAGATCCAGGAAGGGTAGAGCTGGCCCCAGAGACACCTAGAATCAGGGACTTGAACTCCATCAGGACTCTGGTTCATCTTCTCTGCGTGTGTCCACTTCATTGACTTCTATTACAGATGGGGTGTTTCCATCTGGTAGTAGCCTGGCCATAGCTGGTTTAGGTTTATGTCTTCACAGTCTTGGGCCAGAGAAGAAAAGAGAGCTCTTCCCTCTCATATCTAGTTAAAAAAATCCAAGGGAAAGGCTGATTAGCCTGGCTGGAAGAATGTACCTACTTCTTGAGTAATCACTGTGTCCAAAGGAATGTGGGACTGTGACTGTCTAAGCCTCATTTATGTGCTCTTGTTTCTGATGAGGTGGATGGGATATCCTGCAGGGTGGCCCGAAAAGAATCACATGGATGGGGTCAGGGAGGAGCAGTGCCCCCCACGCAGGAAAAGTCATGCTATTAGTGGAGAAAAGCGGGGGCGTGGGCCAACACATGCCTCTGAGATCCGCCATGACAATGATCTTAACCAACAGAGAAAATCCTTTCTCCTTCTTGATTCAGAACAGAGAGTGCCACAGAGCTGGGTGGCCCACAAGAACCTGGACCTAGAATTAAGTCCAAGCTGACCTTGGCTCCTGATTTTGCACAACTGCTGATTGTCATGCCCAACAAAACTGAGCACTATTCATGAATTTATCATTTTGCCAGTTTTAGTGCCCCAAAGTGCAGTCGTTTATTATATAGAACATTCTTGTTCTATGATCTCTATAAGCATCCACTATTTAATTGACACAAATGATTGTTATGGATGGACTTGTTTTTTGTTGAACACATTTCTTTAGTCCCTGAGGATCAGTGACACACATGGCCACCTCTCCAAATGAAGTAGCTGTTGGGACTTTGCAATGAGACCTGGGACGTAAACACTACTTCAAGGAAAGGGTACAGGGAAGGGGGAAGGCCCCATGTGAGAAGCTATTCTGGCTCTTGCCTTCTATATCTGCCTTATTTCTTTCTCCTCGCTCTACATCTAGCTATTTCTGCTCTTGGGATCTCCTCCTGGGAAGACTTGCTGGACTCTCCGGACATGTGTTCGGTCTTCTCCACTACACTTCTGGGGATAATGGCTGGAGAGGAGCTGCTAGATCTTTCAGTTTTAGGTTTGCTTCTTGCCCTATGCTTTGCCATTTGCTTTTGTCTAAGCTGGCCTTCACTCTAGTTTCTAAGAATATAAAATCAGGTGAATAATAACAAGAGAGCTTTTCTCCAATATTTACTGTAAGCATGCATGAAATAATATGCGTGATTCCATATGAGGTTAGCTGTATGCATAAGGAGCTCAACAAATGCTAATAGGACATACATCCAGTGGTAGAATGATATATAAGAATAACCATGTATTGAAAAGTTACTAAATGTCAGCATTGTACTAATGATTCTGCATGCATCATTTCACTTGAGCCTGTTAGGGACTGTAAACAATAGACAGTATTATTTCTGTTTCACACATGAGGTAACTGAATGACCATTGTCACCCAACTAGTAAGTTGTGCAGCAGGATTCAAACTCAGACCTCACTGACTCCAAAGCCTTTGCACATAGCAAACTGTAAAGACGTCTAACTACAGGGACAGTCTAGCCCTGTTATAAAGCTCCTTACTGTGTTTAGCTGTACTTGGGATCTATTTAGTTGGGCCTTCTCCTCTGTGGATTTTGTGATATGCTCCCCCAGGAAGCATATAATGTGGCTACCTTCCTCCTCTCTCTTGGTGGCATTAAAACTAGTCTATTATGGTATTGTTTTGTATCCCTTCTTTTCTGACGGAAGTATCCCAAACACATTCTTGGATGTGTGAGGAAAATAATTAGGTCCAGACAGACTACAAGCCAGCTTGGTTATTTAAAAAAAAAATTCCAAACATTATCTGGAATTAGAAGTTGGACACAAAAACATGATATGCCCTATTCAGCGTGACAAATGATTTTCTATGGGAAATGAGTGAGTGCCCCTGCCCTGTTATGCTTTCCCCTGCCCCATGTTTTGGTGGCCGGAAGTTAAGTCTATCCCTTTCCCCAAGGTTTAGAGCTGATGATCGCCCTGCCTTCCTTGTCCCATCGCTGGATTGCCAAAGGAAAACTGTTCGAAATGCTTCACATTTTAATTTCCTCTTAAGGCTACAAATGCTACATGTTCAATGGCGGCTTTCATCAGTTATGAGAGGAGGGTAGTGAACAGTTGAGGGAATCTACACTGTGATCGAACAGTGGTTATGTGTTTCATTAACAAGATGGTCTTTGCCTAAGTCAAAAAGCTTTGACTCATCTCATTTTCCTGGTGTTTAGGTTTTGGCTTCCAAAGACTTCAGACAAAACACACACACACAGGGTGGCATATCATACAGCAAAATGAGCTATAGGTCGTATATGCCAGAGGTCTGAGGAGGAAAAAAAGTCAAACGAAAACAAGTGTGTTGGGCCAAATAATGAGAAATAAACAGAAATGAAGTAAAGTCACAAACCAAGCCAGAAAAGAAACAGAAACCCCATAAAAAAACATGCTTAAGGAGATCAACAAAATGCGTAGCCAGAGGAACGTCAGGAAGGTTGTTCCCAGATGGCCATCTCTCCTGGGCAGTCTCCCCTTGGGAATGGAAACTCTTTAGCAGGCAACCAGACTCCACGCCAAGGGCCCAGAGCAGCGTTTAGTGAGTGAAGGGGAAAGGATTCTTTCCTCACGGGCCAGCCCTTTCTGAGGAGGCCTCGTTGCTGGGGCCTCAAAATGTAGAGTTGGGAAAATGGGGTAGGAAGTAGAAGAATAAGGGGCCTCCACACTTCGCAGAGAAAACAAAATGCTTAAGAACTAAAACAGGGGGTGGTGAAGACCACCAACTTTGCAGTTCCACAGTTTTGAGTCTGAGTCCTAGCTTCCTTTCTTCCAGGACTTGGGGTGCTCATGTCAGCTCTCTGTATCCCAACTTCCTCATCTGTGAAAAGGGAATGATGACAGCATGTATCTGACAAGTGGAAATAATTGAGATAAATATAGGTAACCATTTAGGATGGTGTTCAAAATGGTATCCCTTGTGAAGTTAGGTAAACTGTCTATTAAGGTCGTGATTATGCTGGGGAGTGGGAAAAGGACAAGGGGTTAACCAGGGGAGAGCAGAAATCGTATAAGGCGACACAGGAATATGGCTTGTCCAGGAATCTCTGTTCTCGTGAACATTTAATCACAGTATTCTTGAAATTTCTTATGAGTCGTAAGTTTCTGTGAGGAGTGAGTCCTCTGGGACCTTCCCAAGAACCAATCTGTACCCCCAGGATGTGTACAGAATTGTCTGGAACAAATTCCTCACATAAATATGTAGATCAGGTGTGATGTGGGTTTCTCTGTGACTGAACCCAGAGGTCCTGGCATCTCTGGAATTTCCTGGGTACCAGGAGTCAGGTCCAGGGAAGCAGCCACCCAGCATGGCTAGCTGCAAAACAGACACATCCACCAAACAAAGAATGGAAAATAACCACCACTCCTGTGGGATTTCCCTGAACTTATCTGAACCTTTACCATCTCTAATGGCTGAATCAACATGCAGTACAGGGATATAGGAAAAATAAAGATAAGGTAAAGAAAATAAATATTCACTCTGCTTTACTCTTAGCCAGTTCCCAAAGGATCTATTCACCTATCCATTTGTCTCAATTGTTCAGCAACAGAGGAGACACTGTTCCCTCAAACTAGTTGACTCCACCATTGATGGACTACCAGAGGGTTTTTCCATCACATTTTAGTTTTTCTTCCTTTTATAGGAATATGGCTGCTATCTTAGTCAATTTTAGATTATTCTCTGTCAAGTAGGGATATCACAGTGGGGGGGTATAAGCAGGTTGGAATCCAGTGTTTAGAGCCCATATTGCATATACACCTTTTTTGTCTTAGAGATTGTTGGATGATCAGAAACTTGTCACCTGCTGCATGTAGCCTGGGTCACATGGACATTTCTCTTCCAACTGTAGCATTCTTAGCAGCCTTTCAAGGCAAAATTGTCAGGTAAGTGAATTTTTTCCTTGATATTCCCACACCTTCTTTTTAGGTGTTCTTTTTTCCCCATCCAATGCTTTCCTCTCCCTCAGGGCACCAAACAGTTCTCCCACCCTCCTGCACACCTCAGCTCTGCAAGCCTTTCTCTCCCCAAGTTCTCTCTACACTCAACAAAAATGCATGGGTCCTGAGTCCCTCAATGCCAGGAAGTATCACCTTTGCCAAGGTGACAACTAACTAAGCTGATCAATGAATTTCTTCTAGAAGGTCAATGTCCATAAGGAATTTGTACATTATCACTCTTGAAGAGTATAATTCCATTTTAGCAGGAACTTTCTGAGGTCTTGATGTCTTAACCCAAAAGAGGGGGTAGGTATTTGTACATTTGTACAGTGTCCATTTAGGGCACTGACTATTGCCCTCATGATGTTGATTGTTTGCAACCATGAAACATCTTCATGTGTCTTGGAAAAAGTATCTGTTACATCCCTAGAGTGGGATAGTATACTTGGAAGACATCAGTGATAGCCTGGCTGTGTTACGGAAAACAGTCCAGAAGCTCTTGTCTTTTCAGGCTTGAACTATTTTATTTATATTGTCAGATACTTGTGAGGTTGCTGCTGTAAGGGTGGCCTTGAGGATATTAATAGATTCACTACTAAAATTGAGAAACTCAGCTCTACCTCTGTCAACAATTACCTTTATTTATGGTCCTGGGAGAGTCCCTCTGCCTCTCGCAGAGCCTTGGTTTCTTCCTTTTACAATTAGGAGAGCTGGACCAGATAATCTCTAATGTCCTTACAAGCTCGAAAATTCTATAATTCTAAAATCCATCAGTGAAACCCGTTACGGGGCTAAGTGTTGAATGCTGACATATTTGCAGCGAGGTTACTTTAGGGCGTCGCAGGAATATCTCACTGGGGACATTGTTTTTTTGTCTGAAGATTGATATCTCACCACGGACTGTTCTTCTGCATTGTTCCAAGTGCTGTGTTAGAAACCCATAAACAGTGCCTTAATAGTTTTCTTTCCAAGAACAATTGGATGGTCGGTGACTATTTCTTCTGCACATCTTCAGTGTACTTATTTTAGCTTCCCTCGATTCTAATCCAAGGTTTTTGGTTAGAATATTTGTCTTGATGCTTATTTTAGCTAGTGATTTTGTCCATCCATTCTGAAAGGCCACACTGTTAAACAACCACATGGGGTACACTTCTACTTTTTTCAAACTCAGTACGTCCATGTTACCTCTCCTACCTCTCAAACTCCCAAGGTAGTCTCCTGACAACTCAAAACATCATGTCATCTCCTGACATGGATCATGAACCCACAAGTGTGATTTAAAAATCATTGTTTTCTTAGCAATTTCACTTCTGGGTATGTGTCCGAAAGGATCGAAAGCAGGGTCTTGGAGGAATACTGTTGACCCATGTTCATGGCAGCTTTATTCACAATAGCCGATCTGTTCCTCTGTGGGTGAATGGATAAACAAAAGAGGAAAAGAATGGAATATTATTTGGCCTTAAAAAAGGAAGGAAATTCTGACACATGCTTCAGCATGAGCAAATCTTGAGGACATTAAACTAAGAGAAGTAAACCAGTCACAATAAGACAAATGCTGTATAATCCCACCTATTTATATAAGGTGGTCAGACTATGTAAGTGGTTGGATTCCTGAACATCGAAAGTACAATGGTGGTCTCCAAGGGCTCAGGGGAGGAGGACGTAGGGAGTTGTTGGATGGGTACAGAGTTTCAGTTTTACAAAATGAAGAAAGTTCTGGAGATTGGTTGCACAACAATGGGAATATAACACCATCACACTGTATGCTTAAAAATTGTGAAGACGGTAAATTTTATATTTTCCATATTTTATCACAATTAAAAAGAAAATACGATTCTTAAAAAAAATTGTTGTCTGCCACTACTTGGCGTTCAGCAACTCTGCCACAAGGGCTCACTAATTTGCTGTTTAGGCTGGGAGCTGTGTCTGGTTACCTTGTTGCCTGTAGCCTGTTTATAATAATCCTCCTGGGTAATATGTTCTGAAGTCAAGTTGAACTTGTAAGTTCGGTGTTAGGTCTCAGCTGTACAGATTTTGCCTTTTCCCCTGTTTAGCTCAAGGGATTGCAATTCTGGGGATAAGGCCTATCCCAGGAGTGCTAGATATTCTCTTGCAATTTTAGGCATCACCTTAGAAGCTGAGCAAGTAGCTCTTCTATTGGAAACATGGATATGGCAATCATCCAAACATCCCCTCAAAGACTTAAAGGATGGCAAATTGTCCATCTGCCATTTGCTTTTTTCACACATACCTGTTGCTTCATAAATGTTGAAGCACAAAAAGGAATGCTCCCCAGGGCCGGCTTCAAGGGTGCATGATCTGTGTAGTTACACGGAGGCCCATACACTTTGGTTCCATGCCCTGCTGTTACTGTCTGGACCTTTTTAATTTCACCGTTGAACTTGTGTTTTGTTAGTAAATCTGACATAACAGTGGAGCATGAGCACGAGCGGAGAAGATACTAGTGAGATGAGTGTCTACTGTTCCTTGCCACCCCATGAGCACATAGCAATCGTGATGCCCATGTGCAAAGAATTCCAGTGGGTCCATGATGTGAGTGTAGAGAGATGTCAAGCGTGTTCCATCTCCAACTGAGTAAGTGGGAGTAGCTGACATCTTTGTCAGCTTTGTGATGTGGCACTTTCCCTCTGAATGAGAAATTGCCCCCATTGCAGCGTGAAAGCAGGATGTTCTAAGAAACCTGAAGGAACAAGGAGCTTTATCCTGTTCTTTCTTACTTGTGTTATTTGCCTGTATTAGCCAACCACTTACACAGAACATGATGACGTAGAAGGAAAGAGCAAAACCAGGTTTTTAGTTCATTTCCTTCTGGTACTTCCTTACTCACCAGGAAGCCAAAGATTGAGAGTGTCAGTAGAATGCGTGCATACGAAGAAGTGAAATAAAAGCAGTTGAGTTAGTTTTGTGCAGTCTTTCTGCCATTCTGGTGAGAACACAATACACACGTATGTATGAGCTAGGAAATCTGAGCTGTGTCATTTCAGTAATTCCACATATGGGTTAAATGCTCTTATATTTGCTTTTATAGCTGGCATTGCACAATATAAGATGAATGGCGAATTCATGCTAATCATTTAAAATTTTAATTGTTCCTTACTTAGAATGACTTGAAATAGCAAATGAAAACCATCATGACGAGGCAAGAGAAAAACTGGAAGAAAGGCAAAGGCTTTATATTTAGTACCTTTAAGGCACCTTTGTTCCTGCTTTTGAACGAGGAGTCCCTGCATTTTCATTTTTCACTGGGTCCCACAAATTATGTGGCTGGCTCTCATGTCCCCCACAGCATGTGGCCAGTGTGTTTCAGGGAAAGGGGGAGCAATGTCAAAGGGCCTCTGTGTTCAAGTGGGCCTTGAAATTAAATTCATGTCTCTGGTTCCAAGGACAAAAAGCCCCATGAGACATAGTCCTTGCAAGTTTGTTCTGTTTTTGTTCCTCACTGATACTGGATGTGCGGACAAGCCAAAGGGATTTGAATGAGCCTCTTGCATCCTCAAGGTTACATGACAAGGACTTTTGTGCCTATGATATTAACCCGTGGCACCTGTGCTAATAGTTACACGTGAAATTGAGTTAGCAACAGATGGAGTTCTACGGCCAACTGTTACTAGTGGTGGAAAACCTGCCCTCCTTAAATAGCCTCTGGTGTAAGTGTCTGCCCACACTCTGCCCACTTTTCAGGTTTAAATACAAGGCGACATTTGGTATGCATTTCCTGTAATAAGGAAACATGCGATGATTATTCCCAAGATGTTATTTTTAAGGCTATTGTTAACTGTGGTCTGTCTTGGGTTTCTCAGTGAAGGAAAAAAGCAACTTGATTCAAAGTATCCTCGGTTCATGTTGGGCAACCACAGAGGAGCAAATCCCCTGAAGGAAAATGAGTGGGGACACATTTGCCCCCCCCCCCCACTGACTTTGCAGACACTGAGGTATGGAATGACTCCTGGGAGAGATCACATCTTACAATGCAGTGCACAACAGTGGGAATGAAACAAACACATGAAGCTTTCTGTTTTTTATAACAGTTGTAAAGAAATACATTGTTATTTGAATATACCATCTGGAAGATGGGTACTCAGAGACTTGGTTTTCCTTGCTTTTTTGATTTCTACTTTCAGTATTAAAATAACTTGAAAATTCAGTCATGTTGAAAGGTAATTGCTTATTTCGTTCTTAATATGTAGAAAGGAAATACGATGTAGGCTGAAGTCATTAATTAGAAGAACAAGACAATGTGCAGTCATGTAGTTGGAACATTGTCGAGTCTGATACCCACATAGATCTTCTATCTTGTGTCCAATATTCATATGTAGAGGTTGGCACCAAAATGAGCAGTGGGAGTGGGTTGAGTAGAGGCTAATAGTCCCAGGAGAATGCTAAGAAATGCCTTGCTGTCTCATTCCCAGGTGAGTGGTAAGGCATTAGTAGTGAGGTGGTACCTAAAGGGTGAAGAAAGGCCTGAGCACACTGCGGTTTCCAGGCAGGCTTTGCATGTATGAAAATGATTGAGATCCCTGTACTTAGTCTTGGAGTAGACAGTCTTAGATAAGTGTGTTTGAAATTACGTGCAATTTACTTAAGAAGGTTTCTGGTCGAGGTTAAGAGCAAGGCAAGGCCTCTTGAAATCTATACTGTATGTATAAAATCTGTAAATCCAGCCAATGTTCATAATTGGTGCTAGCTTGAACCACGTGAAAATGCTGGTGGAGATTTCATATGATTCAACTTAATACTTAAATATTTCTACTTGCTATTTCCATAAAAAGTTATCTTCATGCTGAAAAGAAAATGTATTTGGATTATAGTATATTCCTGCTCCCCTGGTGTTAACTGTGCTTGGGGTAAGATGAGGCATTTATCTTTTTTATTTTTTAAAGATTTTATTTATTTATTCATGAGAGACACACACAGAGAGAGAGAGAGAGTGAGGCAGAGACACAGGCAGAGGGGGAAACAGGCTCCATGCAGGGAGCCCGACATGGGACTCGATCCTGAGACTCCAGGATCACGCTCTGAGCCAGAAGGCAGACGCTTAACTGCTGAGCCACGCAGGCATCCCTGAGCCGTTTGTCTTATATAGTTTTATCCTAAGTCTCATATGGTTCTGTACCACCCGTCTGGGCCATCCTGGCGTGTAGTTATCAGTTTTAGGATCTGTTGCAAATCATTTATTATTGATAATAGCTAAAGTGCTGATGTCTGCGAATTATTAAAAATAAACCAGTGCATATTCGAGGTTATGCTTGTCATGCTGATACTCTTAACCAACTGCACGATAGACTTTCTTGAGGAAAGAAAATGCTAGCCTAGGAGTGACCGATGCCCACTGGAGAGAGTCACTCGTGTGACTCTCTAATGATAAGGGTCATGGCAGAAAAATCTTGGAAACAAGTAGTATGATGCTTGCTGCAGTGGTACAGTGTAAGAGATGATAGGGGCTTGGATTAAGGAAGTAGCGGTGGGAATGGAGTAGAGTCTTAGACTGAGCGCTTCAGAAGTAGACCCTGAGGTAAGGATTTGCATGCAAGTGGATTTTTCAGAAAATGCTCCCAGAAGAAACCAGTAAGGAAATGGAGGCAGTAAGACAGTGAAGAAGCAGCTAAGTGAGGTGGGTCAGAAGCAAACCCCACAGAGGGTAGCCTCAACCTGATCCCGTGAAGAGCTCTGGAGGGTAAGTTATACTCGAAAGCTCTTTCAACTCAGAGGAAGAGAGCTGGGCTTCCATACTCCCAAACCTGCCAGCCATTGGCTAAGGGCAGGTCAGAAAGAAGGGGGGGTGGCAGTGGGAGGAATGGAAAGTCCTAGGCACTTGCAGCTGTCATATTTGGGCAAAGCTCTTCGAATCCTATGAAGAAGAGTCACAAGTGCAGACCCTTGTTGACAAAAGCAGACCACGGCCACGAGATGAACACACAGGAATGGTAAAAAGGGGTTGAGGGGATCAGAGCAGACCACCAACAGTGTCTGCTATACATCTGAATTCAGAAACATGCCATAAAGAAGAAGGGAAAAGCACAGGTCATGCCCATGATGCTACAGAACTGGTGAGCAAGTCAATCACATCCTCGCAGAGAAACAGGAATCTTGAATAAATCCACTTTGCCCCATTGCCATGGCTACCTCCTTAATCCAAGCCACTATCATCTCTTCTCTGTACCACTGCAAAAAGCATCATATCTAGCTGCCAGGCATCCGCTTTTGCTCACCTGTGTTCACTCTTCACATAGCAGTCATGGTGATTTAAAAACAACACAATGGTGAGGCCTGGGGATGAGAGGGAGTTGAGTTGGACACTTGAATCACCTCATAATCACCACTAACCCCACCCCCATTCTTTGATAGGCACCATGGACATTTTCTCAATTTTATGCCAAGTGGTATGCAGCTTTACACCACTCCCCACTCCTCCCTGCCTACCATCTCCCCCTCAGTACCCTTGTAAGCATCCTACCACTTTCAAGCTCCTTCCACATAGAAATTCTGGAACCACCAAAGTTAAAATGTAAATCTAGTCGTGTTGCTCTCCTACTTAGAATCCTCCAAAGCCTCTCATCACTCTTGGAATAGAATTGACTCCTTCTCATGACCTATGAGCCCCACTTCAGCTGGTTCCTGCCTCTCCAAGTGGTGTTCCTCTCCACTAATGTCCCAAACTCCCACCTTACAATCCCTGCTTTTGTTATTTCCTCTGCTCCCAAACTCTCATCCCTCTTTTTCAATTTGGTTTCACCTAAAATGTCCCCTCCTTAGAGAGATAGCTGTCCATAATTCTCTGATCACCAGTCCTTTCCAAATCATTCTAAAATGATTTGAATATAAAAACATTCCAAGGAAATTCTCATTCTCATTACTGCCATCTTGTCCATAGATTTGGTGGTTTGTTGTCTAGCCCTGCTGCTACAGTGTAAGCTCCAGGAGGCTTTGTCTACACAGCGCCTATCATAGCCATTAATAGGTGCTCGCTAAATACTTGCTAAATCTGTAGTCAGCCTATCAAAGAAGCAACTTATATGCATGGGCAAAAACTTCACAAGCTTTCTAATAGAATCTGTGAGGAATTATTTTGACCACAAGGTTCCAGAAGCAGGCAGATAAGGAAAGATGAGCCTTCAGAAGTCTCCTGAAAAAAATCCTCTATTTTTTAATACACCTTACTTGTCTGAGCCTGCCTAAAGAATGGTGTTTATTTCCAATGGTCACACCTAGAAAAGGAGTCCATGGTCATGTGGCTGTGTATAGTGCCACTCCTTTGGGACCCACTGCCTCGTTCACAGTCTGGGATGACTGAGCACAGCAGGAGTACTAGAGCTGGGGCATTTTAGCCTAACCATTGGCCATTTCTTATGGGCAGTTTTATTCTAGTGCTCCCCATCTGCAGACTTCTTCAGAGCTGCACCGTATTCGAAGACTTCCTTCCACCCAATCTTCCGTCTTTTCCCTCTTTCCCTGCATGGGTGTAAAACCTGCATCTTGGCCTAAGCCTATCTCCACCAACTCTGGTTCTCTTTCCCTTTCTCCTTCATACAAATTTCCCCCAGTATATCTCTTGCAAATCTAATCCTACCTTAGTATCTGCTTCCTGGAAGACTCAAACTGACTTGGAAAGCCTAAACCTTACACAGAGAATATATTGATCCTGAGTATAGAATCATACTCCTACTCATACTCCCCCCTCTGTAAAGTTGAAAATATCCATTCACTTTCTGTTTTCTGGATCAATGAAAGTACTAATATCAACGTCCTTGAAAACCACGGATCCTGGAATTCATTTTTTCTCTTAATTGGGATCCCAGTATTGCAGAATTGCTCTAAATTAATTCAATGGGAATTGATAGCTGTTTGGCTAATAGAAAAAGTCAGTTCAAAAAAAAAAAAAGAAAAAGTTGGTTCAATCTGGGAATCATGAAAATGATTTACAAAGGAATTAAAATTTAAAAAATAATTTAAAAAGATGAGCACTGTGTAACGTATAGAGTTGTTGAATCACTATACTACACACCTGAAACTACTATAACAATGTATGCTACCTATACTGGAATTAAAAATTTAAAAATTTTAATATATTTCTTATTTATTTTTTATTTTATTTTAACTTTTGATTTTTTATTTTAACTCAAAGCATGTAAATTTGCATGCATCCCCCAATCCTTTGATGAAGAATCAAGGCTTCTTCTAAATATCACCCTGCTTGCGCAAACCACACTCTTCTATCATCTCCAGTTGTTTCTCTAAAGTGAAGCAGAAACTGAAAGATACGTGTCATTCAGAGTGCAGAATTCTTTAAATATTTTCCTTAAAGTTCTATGGCTATTTTTTTTTAAAAATCAACTTGGCCTAATTAAGAATCTGCAAAGAATCCAACTTTGCAACTTTCTTGTCATGCTCATATTCAATCAATTTTTGATGTTTTTAGCCAAATCATAGAATATAATATACTGGCATGAACTCAATAGGCAGGAACCATCATTAAATCTTGGCATGGGTTACCTCTGTGGGTGAGACCAAAAATGTGAGAGAGAGGTGGCTTCAAGGCTGGAGGCAGCAATGAATATATTTTACAGGTGAAACAGAAAACATTGGTTAATCTGGAGAGTCTGTCAAGAAGTGGTTGATCAAGAGGACTGTTACTACATGATGCTTGATATGCAATGCTTTGAATTATTAATGATATCATGTCTGCAGTTCCTTTGGCTCTTGGAGCTGCCTTTGCCAGAAGATTGCAATAATTTATGCTGACTCTCTGGCAATGGAACATTCCTTTATGCTAGTTAGTCTTGTCTTGTGGGTTCTGTTGAAAATCTGATGAGTTATGGATCCTCTTATCAGGAAGAAGTGCACACATGGACACATGCAAAATTGTAGGTGGCGTTTTCATCCCTGCATCGCATTTAAAGATTCCTTGTTGGGCAGCCCAGTTGGCTCAGCAGTTTAGTGCCGCCTTCGGCCCAGGGCCTGATCCTGGAGACCCGGGATCGAGTCCCACATGGGGCTCCCCGCATGGAGCCTGCTTCTCCCTCTGCCTGTGTCTTTGCCTCTCTCTCCCTCCCTGTCTCTCTCTCTCTCTCTCTCTCTCTCTCTCTGTGTGTCTCTCATGAATAAATAAATAATAAATAAATCTTTAAAAAATATATTAAAAATAAAGATTCCTTGTTCATAAACCCCATGTGCTATAGATTGAATGCATCTCCCCCACCCAATTCACATTTTGAAGCCTAATCCCCAGTGTGATAGTGCTTTCAGGTGAGGCCTTTGGGAGGTGATTGGGTCATGAGGGTGAAGCCCTCCTGAATGGGATTAGTGCCCTTATAAAAGAGACCCCCCAGAGAGCTCCCTCATTGCTTTTACCTTATGAAGACATGGTAAGAAGGCACTATGAGGAAGCAGACCCTCATCAGACACCAAATCTGCTGGCGCCGTGATCTTGGACAACCACTTCCAGAACAATGAGAAATAAATATTTGCTGTTCATAAACCACTGAGGTTATGGTATTTTGTTACAGCCCAGCCAGGCCTTAGTCATATTACATTACTAAAACACACAGAGTAAAACGTAAATAGTTCACTCGCTTGTCATTTACTTAACAAGAAAATAAAGTAGAGCATGGACTGTATTTGCCTGATAAGATTGATTCATCTCTAAATGCCATTATCTAGTTCTTAGGAAGGGACACTCCCACATGCACACTCACATTTGCTTAGTTCCCTCAGAGAGTGGCAAGAGTCATGCCAGTCTGATTCATCTTTCAGGAAGGGAGAGAGAAGTGCAGCGTAAAGCCACAACCCAGGCCACAGAGAGGCCTTGGTCCTGGAGCACAACAGAGGTCGGGCCATCCGAGGGCAGAGCAGCTGCTGTCAGTTGAGTAAGAGTGTGTCACCAAACCCCAGATGGGCCCAGCCTCATGGGGCCTTGGAGATCATCCAGGCCAACTCATTTTATAACTCAATCCCATCAGATGCAAGCTAATAGAGAGTTACAAGGAAGACACCATTCTCTCCAATCTGCTATCAACTCTAGGAGGAGCAAGAATTGCTCTCCTGGTCTTTTTTTTTTTTAAGATGTTGTTTATTTATTTATTCATGAGAGACACAGAGAGAAGCGGAGACATAGGCAGAAGGAGAAGCAGGGTCCCCGCAAGGAGCCTGATGCGGGACTCGATCCCAGGACCCTGGGATCATGACTTGAGCCAGAGGCAGACACTCAACCACTGAGCCACTCAAGTGCCCTGCTCTCCTGGTCTTGTTTTAGCAGGCAGCTGTTTGACACCAGGTATCTACCCCCTTGACCTGAAGATGATGAAACCTGAAGGCATTGTGGTTAGTGCCTACAAACCAGTGATAAAAGCTGGGTAGGAATCCAGCCTTTCTGGTCCGCCTTCCATGTTCTTGGCTACCAAATCCCTCTGCTCCAGGCCTTGAGAGTGCTCTTGCAGTGTAGCTAATCCCATTAAAATGATTTGAACATAAAAACATTTCAAGGACATCTCATTCTGTCCCCACTCTCCTCACTTGCTCTTCTGTTTAGGAACAGCTTTGAGGCCTCAGGCATAACTTCCAAAATTACAAATGACATTAATGTTTCTATTTAACAGGCTTGACAAATCAATCTGAGTGAGGTTGAGTTCCATTTCTTAAAAGCTGCTACTGACTTTGTACAGAGTGCCAAAAACCCAAAGTCAAGTGGTTAAAACTTGCAATCAAGTACAAGACAGATTAAAAGTGTGGGTTAGGATTGCCTTTCCGTTTTGCTATCTTTTTTCTTAAAGAACGCTGAAGAGTGACACATTCATTTACAGGATAACTTAAAATGAATAAAGCAATTATGTGTAAAGTAAGGTGATAATTGATAGAAAGCTTATTTCTTAACTACCAATCCTTGAGGTGAGTAATGACCTGACTTAGGCTTGGGGTGGAGAAAAGCCCAGGGGGAGAGGGAAAAGAGACTTAGTTGTGCTTTTGGTTTCAACAGAAGGGGAATACGTCTGGGAGTTGCAATAGACAGAATAGTGCCTCTCCTAAAGATGTCCATGTCCTGATTCCTAGAAACTGTGAGTGTGTTAAATTACAGGGCAAAGGGGGATTAAGACAGCAGATGGAATTAAGATAGCTAATCAGCTGATCTTAAAATAGGAAGACTCTTCTAGATTATCTGATTAGCCCAATATAATCACAAGGGTCCTTAAAAGTGGAAGAGGGGAGCAGATGGGGACACTAGGAGGGTAACGCAACCCCAAAAGAGGTCAGAGTGAGGTGACATGAATAGGACTTAGCCCACTGTTGCTGGCTTTGAAGATGGATCATGGGGCTATAAACCAAGGAATGCAGGCAGCCTCCAGAAGCCAGAAAAGGCCAGGAATATATTCTCTTCTTAGAAGCTTTAGAATGAATGAGGGTCTGGTCACATCTTGATTTTAGCCCAGTGAGACGCATGTCAGGTTTCTAGCCAACAGAACTGTGAGATAATATATTTGTGCTGTTTTTTTAATATATATAATAAATTTATTTTTTATTGGTGTTCAATTTACCAACATACAGAATAACACCCAGTGCTTATCCCGTCAAGTTCCCCCCTCAGTGCCCATCACCCATTCACCCCCACCCCCCGCCCTCCTCCCCTATTTGTGCTGTTTTGAGTCACTATGTGTGGGGGACTTTGTCACTGCAGCAAATAAGAAAAGAATACAGGAATGACAAAAGTGAGGATGAGAGATGTTTCTGGTTCAGGTATGTTTCAGAGAGGCCATTGCCAGAGAGAGAACTGAGGAAGACAGACCAAGCATTGAGGACACACAGGAGAAGGTGGCTGTGATGCTAGAAAACTGGGAGAAGAGTTTCAGGAGGAGCCTGGGATGGGGAGCACAGCCTGGAGGCTCAAGAACCCTGATCAGGAGTTACCTCAGATGACCAGAGGACAGCTAAATAGGTAAAGAAACCCACAGGTACAATGATTCTTGTGAGCTACTAGTTCACCCCTTTGGTTAAGAATCAACATATAAGGTAGAAATAGCCCTGAGCTTAATACTCGTTTTCTGAAGAATTTACGCAAGACAAGAAACAATATACTTTTACAACATTAAAAAAAAAAAAACACACCACAAAACAGCCTAACTAAGGAAGACCAGTTACCCATGCGAAAGGCATGGCTACTTGTCTTCTCTACCTGTTTTCCTCTTCTTCAATCCTAATAGAACTTTGACGATAGCACAAGGCTACTTAACTTCACTTGCTTGGAGGTGTGGCCGTGTGGCTAATTTCTAGCCAATGGCATATGAATTGGAGTGATGTGTGGGCAATTTTAAAGGGAAGAGGGGCACCTGGGTGGCTCAGTCGGTTGAGCGTTGGTCTTCAGCTCAGGTCATGATCCTGGAATCTTGGGATGGAGCCCCACGTTGGGCTCCCTACTCAGCAAGGAGTCTGCTTCTCTCTCTCCTTTTTGCCTCTTTCCCCGGCTTGTGCTCTCTCTCCCACTCACTCATTCTCTCTCTCTCCCAAATAAATAAATAAATAAAACCTTTGAAAATAAATAAATAAAATACAGATAAGAGTTATACCTGTCCCCTTTCCCCCGTCCACTCGCTGAATGAGCCACCTCAGACCCCGCAGTGAGGGCCAGTACCCTGGAGCTGGTGAGGCCAAAAGACAGGAGCCTGGGCCCCTGCTGGCTTCTCAGATAGAGCTCCCTGTACACTCAGGTTTTACAGAAATAAAATTGTCTCTGGTTGGATCCACCATGACTGAGGGTCTCCAGGTTCGTGCCTGAAACGATACTGAACATTTCCCCAGATGAGTTGGGTTGGGGCTCTTTCGAGTCAAAATACATACAAACATACATACATGCGTACATACATACATACATGCACAAGCAGTGATTCTCTCAGTTTTGCCCAGAGGTGACTTAGGCTTTTTTAGGCTCTGACCTGACAAAAGAGTTGCAGTTGCTATTCATTTTCTATGGCTAATGTGACAAATTACCACAGACTGAATGGCTTAAAACAACAGACATTTATTATCCTCCTGGTGTGGAGGTCAGAAGTCCCACACGGGTCTGATGGGGCTAAAGCCAAGATG
Organism: Nyctereutes procyonoides; assembly: GCF_905146905.1. NCBI lineage: Eukaryota > Metazoa > Chordata > Mammalia > Carnivora > Canidae > Nyctereutes > Nyctereutes procyonoides. The sequence continues at coordinate 38,173,405 of NW_026575125.1, read as the reverse complement.
TTGGCAGAGATGCATTCTCCTCTGTAGGTTCTCAAGGAGAATCAGCTTCTTTCCCTTTCTAGCATTGAAAGCATTGAGAGGCCAACTGCTTTCTTTGGTTCATGGAATCTCCATCTTCAGAGCCAGCCATGTAGTTGATCCTCTCATGCCACCCATCTGTCTTCTGTCTCTTTCTTCTGCTTTTTAAAAAAATATTTTATTTATTTATTTGTGAGAGGCACACAGAGAGAGGCAGAGACATAGGCAGAGGGAGAAGCAGGCTCCCTGCAGGGAGGCTGACACGGGACTCGATCCTGGGACCCTGGGGTCACGTTCTGAACCAAAGGTGGGTGCTCAACCACTGAGCCACCCAGGTGGCCCTCTCTTCTGCTTTTTAAGGATCCTTGTAATTGTACTGGGTGGACCTGGATCATCCAGAATCATCTCTCCATCTTAAGGCCAGCCGACCAGCAAACTTAATTCCACGCGTAACTCTAATTCTCCTTTGCCATGTGACCCAGGAGAGTTACAATTTCTGGGGAGTAGGACATGAACATCTTTGGGAGACCATTATTGTGCCTATCTCAGTCTCTCTTTTCCCTTCTGTGCATTGTCCACTTTCCAAAAATTCTGTTTTGTGTACATATAAGTGTATGCGTACATCTGTCTGCTACCTCTGTCCAATGAGAGGGCCTAGAAGCAACCCTAGAGATACCCTAAGTAGCAATTGAACATGCCTTCCACCTAGATCTGGTTTCTATCCCCAAAAAAGAAATCTGAACTTCTTGGAGAAATTGGAGATTCCAGGGTGGGGGCAGAGAAAGTACAAGATGAATCTGGAACGTCTTATTATACTAACCAGTAAGGAAGTGCTCAAAGAGCCAAGAAGACATGACAAAAGGGCACAAGAGCCACTATTGGCTAATCTGAGACCATTTAAGTTTAAAATAAACAATAATACAGGGTTATAACCCACTAAATAAATAAGAATCCATGTGTCCATGTGTCTAGGAAAAACTCTTGTTTTCCTTTTATTCCCACATTGAATATTTTTGACACTAGATTTGTGGGGCTTTCCCCACACCAACCAATTCTCTGACTCTAGCTGGGCACCCTAAAATCCAATTCGATTCTGACCCTCACCAGAGTTAGCATAGACCCCATAGGTTAAGGGCTCAGTTCTACAAGACTACCCCCCCCACACACACTTCAGATGCCAATCACAGGTAGTGAGTCTCAGGTTACCCCCAACTTCTGTCCAGCTTGGCTGCAAATTGGAGCATCCTGCGACTCCCTCCTGAGGCTTGATAATCTCCCAGAGTGGCTCACACAATTTAGGAAAACCGTTTACTTACTAGGGCCAATTTATTACAAAGAATATTTTAAAGGATACAAAGAACAGCCTGATGAAGAGATACAGAGTGAGATCTGGAAGGGTCCTGAGTTCAGGAGCTTCCGTCTCTGTAGGGTTGAAGTGTGCCCTCCTTCCAGGACATGGATGTGTTCACCAACCCAGGAGCACTCCAAAGTCTGTACTTTGGGAATTATTATGGAGGCTTCCTCACATAGGCTCAATCTCCAGCCACTCTCCCCTTCTCAAATGATGAAAGGCGGGGCGGAAAGTTCTAAGCTTCTAATCATGGTTTGATCTTTCTGGTGACCAGCCCCTATCCTAAAACTATCCAGGAACCACCAAGAATCACCTCACTAGAACAAAAGACACTCTCTATCACCAGGAGAATAACAATGGATTTAGGACCTGTATGTCAGGAACCAGGATCAAAGACCAAATCTTAGAACAAAGGATACTCCGAGTGCTCTTATCACTTAGGAATTTGCAAGGGTCTCAGGAGCCCTGTGTCAAGGATGGGTCAAGATCAAATATTAGAACGAAAGATGCTTCTGGTGCTCTTATACTTTTCCTTCCAGTAGAAAGGTCACAAATAGAATTAAAAGGAATGTCAGAAATAGAAAAAAAAATCACCATTTAACACCATTGCAATGATCATTGCGTTCAGCAAGAAGCATCAATGGAGGACTAGAAGCAGTCAGAGACGTTTCATCCGGGCTGACCGCAGTGGGACAACTCATCTTGCTCTATACATAAACAAAGTAACACATGTGACCCATTAGTGTTCTTTAAAAGTAGCACCCAGGACCAATTGCTCTTTCTTGCTTTGTGTAAGTGCCTGTGGGGACATAGTTGACACTCTCTGTGGATTCTAATAATGCTTCTTATTCAAGCGTCCAGTGGCTGGTCAAGAGCTTAGCATCCAAGACCTGGGACCCAGGAAGCTTCTCAGGGAATCTGTGTCATGTGCACGAGTTGGTGATAGCAGAGTATGTCCATTCTCGTTCTTCTTTCGAAGGAGGAATCGTTTCTTGAATTAGAAAATATTTTGTACCGCTTATGCTCTCTCTTTTGCAACTTTGGACATTTGAAGAGGACGTGCAAAGCTTACTGGAAAGAACACTCCAGTTGTGACTGTGATAACCGTTGGAGTCGGGGCCCTGAATCAGCCATGCCTGCGTGTACACTGCTCTGGGTACTCCCTTTCCACATTGACCGTGGGCTTCAGCGTATGACCTGCTTTGGCCAATGAGGCACTGCCAAGCTGGACGCAGGCAGTGACTTGATAAATGCTTGCACATTGAAGCTTTCTGCCTGGAAAGCTCACTCTAAGAGCCAGTCGACCACCACGTAAGAAGCTTGGCCATTCTGACAGCCGACGCTAGCCATGTGGAACAGCCAAGGTGCTCAGGCTGTGTTAAACAGAATAATGGCTCCCTGAAGATGTCTGCCCTGAACGTTGGAACCCGGAAATATGTTATATTACATGTAATGTTGCGCGTTATGTCGCACGTTAACGTTAGGCTTCTATTGTTCTGATAGGAACAAAATCCATATACGTGTGACAAGCTGTAAAATATGAGCTGAAAGTAACGTTGGCAGTTTCACACGTGAGTTAAGTACTCTTATATGTGCATTAAAAACTGGAATTGAATGGTCTAAAGACGGTGAAATTTGAACTAATAATTTAAAATTTTGATTTTTAGTGACAGATCTTTTGGCTGCAGGTAACGGAAAATTGCATGAGCTATCTTAGGTTGAAAACAAAAATCCGTCAGGAGGATTTATTATAACAACATAGAGGTATGTCAGAAACCAGAAAATGAAGGAAGAACACAGCATGGTCTTGAACCAGAGCCTGAAAAAACCATCAGAAGTACAGCAGGGCTTCTCTGTTCCTCAGGGCCACCTACTCTCTTAAACCTGCTTCATTCTGCTTATCTGTTTGACTGTCCTCCCCTTGCTACCCTCTGCCTCCAGGATGACTTTTTCTGCCTCTTCAGGGATTCATGGTCCAATAGGATGTTCCCAGCCCAGTCTTTCTTCTGCTTGTCACCTAAGGTCCCAGTACCTCTGAGCCTCAATTTTAAATTCCTTGGAGAAAGAAAGTGGTTCAAGTGGGTTGTTTATGTAGCCCTGGTCCAATCAGCAGTGGCCAGGAGTGCAGGGCCAGCTAATGCAGTGTGTGTGTGTGTGTGTGTGTGTGTGCGTGTGTGCACACGTGTGCACATGTGTAGATGATGTGTGCATGCACAGGAGAATGATGTCATTTTGAAGCAGGCAGTTACACCAGAGATGTTCTTACAACCCAGCACGTTTACGCAGTAGTAATCCATTGGGTTCCAGCACTATGACTTTGAGGAAAGTCAGAAGCATGGAACAGGTGATCCCAGATGCCAAAGCCAGGAATTCTGGGAATAAAGAGCCAGATTGGCTTCTAGGGAAAGCCTGAGTCAGAGTGTGGGCTCCTGAGATGGTACTTCCTGGAACACCCGCCCCACCCACTCACACTCGGATTGGGGAAGTCCAGACCTATGGGACATTCAGGGCTCGGGCATTGGGGAAGCTAATGTGTAGTGTGGGTGGTGAAGAAATAGCCCATCTGTTTAATCTGTCTCTAGACAATATGCTCCTTTATGTTTCTCTACCTTTCCTAATGCATGTCTGCGTTTGAGGAACTGAAAACTCCTACACCGTCTTAATTGTGATTACATCTTCAAGGTGAATTAATTATTGGGATGAAAATCAAATTTGTAATTATAATATTGACAATTAATTTTCTTTTTAATTCTATTTATTTTTAATTGGAGTTAAATAAACTTTATTGGAGTTCAATTTGCCAACATATAGCATAACACCCAGTGCTCATCCCATCAAGTGTTCCCCTCAGTGCCCGTCACCCAGTCACCCCCACCCCCTGCCCACCTCCCTTTCCACCACTCCTTGTTCGTTTCCCAGAGTTAGGAGTCTCTCATGTTCTATCTCCCTTTCTGATATTTCCCACTCATTTTCTCTCCTTTCCCCTTTATTCCCTTTCACTATTTTTTATATTCCCCAAATGAATGAGACCATATAATGTTTGTCCTTCTCTGATTGACTTATTTCACTCGGCATAGTACCCTCCAACTCATTTTCAAATAAACATCCCTCCCAGAGATTCCGATCCATCTCTCTGGGAGAAGGCAGTGGGCTCTATCCCCCCCAACCCCCGCCACCACCACCACCACCACCACCCCACACCAAAATTATATCCCACCCCTGGTTGAGAATAACTGATTTCAATCATAAAACAGACAATTCCATTCCACAGATATTCTTAGTGGTGGTAATTATTATTAAATCAACACTTTGGGAATCTAAAAAATGACTTTAGACTGAAGATTCATGAGGATGTATTTACTTATAATGAAGAAATAGCCTTGAGCCATTTCATTCTATTAAATTGCCTTTGTATTGGACATCTTTATATCTGCTATTAAAAAGTCAGCTATTTTAGATGTACCCTCATATTGTGTCATACTTATCAAAGTGTATATAAAATGCAATTTGTGCAAATGAATAAAATCTCAAACTCTAAGGCTAGCTGATCTCTGCATGGCTGGGATAAATAGTTTTCCTAGTGTGGCACTCCTGCCTACAAACCAAATGGTAGTTAAGAGCAGTATTATGTCTTTATTACTCTACATCTCATCATTCATTTAGAATTGGGTTTACTAAGGCCACCCGTTGTAGTCTTGAACATTAGCGAAAGATCTCATGTTATTTCTGCTTGAAGGATAAGTTGTTTTCAACAAATACCAAGAAAGGTTGCTGTATGAAAACCTTTTCCCTAGAACCATTAAAACAAGAATGGGTGGGGGGTTTCTTGTCTTAGAAAGATCCAGCAGAGTATTTCCCAAAATGCGTTCTGTGTGTTATCAGATATAATGCAGAGAGTTGGAGATGAGAGCCCTTATGCAAACAAACATAAAGAGCAAAAGAAACAGTCAACAAAACTCAAAGACAACCTACAGAATGGGAGAAGATATTTGCAAATGACGTATCAGATAAAGGGATAGTTTCCAAGATCTATAAAGAACTTATTAAACTCAACACCAAAGAAACAAACAATCCAATCATGAAATGGGCAAAAGACATGAAGAGAAATCTCACAGAGGAAGACATAGACATGGCCAACAAGCACATGAGAAAATGCTCCGCATCACTTGCCATCAGGGAAATACAAATCAAAACCACAATGAGATACCACCTCACACCAGTGAGAATGGGGAAAATTAACAAGGCAGGAAACAACAAATGTTGGAGAGGATGTGGAGAAAGGGGGACCCTCTTGCACTGTTGGTGGGAGTGTGAATTGGTGCAGCCACTCTGGAAAACTGTGTGGAGGTTCCTCAAAGAGTTAAAAATAGACCTGCCCTACGACCAGTCTTGCACTGCTGGGGATTTACTCCAAAGATACAGATGCAGTGAAACGCCAGGACACCTGCACCCCGATGTTTCTAGCAGCAATGTCCACAATAGCCAAACTGTGGAAGGAGCCTCGGTGTCCATCGAAAGATGAATGGATAAAGAAGATGTGGTTTATGTATACAATGGAATATTCCTCAGCCATTAGAAATGACAAATACCCACCATTTGCTTCGACGTGGATGGAACTGGAGGGTATTATGCTGAGTGAAATAAGTCAATCGGAGAAGGACTAATATTATATGGTCTCATTCATTTAGGGAATATAAAAAATAGTGAAAGGGAATAAAGGGGAAAGGAGAGAAAATGAGTGGGAAAAATCAGAGAGGGTGAGAGAACTTGAGAGACTCCTCTAACTCTGGGAAACGAACAAAGGGAGGTGGAAAGAGAGGTGGGCGGGGGTGGGGGTGACTGGGTGACGGGCACTGAGGGGAACACTTGATGGGATGAGCACTGGGTGTTATGCTATATGTTGGCAAATTGAACTCCAATAAAAAATTAATTAATTAATTAATTAATTTTAAAAAAGCATAAAGAGCTTGATTGCATGACCACTCAGTGTCTGTAATACACTAAAGCAGAGGAGGTATATCCAAGAAGAGGATACATGTGCACTGCTTCAGAATAAATTGGATCACAGAAGTCCTTTTTTGAGAACTGTGTTGGGAGATTACAATTCCAGGCAAAGTATTTTTGAAAAAGCTCCTCTATTCTATGGTGACTTCTTAAGAAATTGAGGGGAAATTCACATAACATAAAATAAACCCTTTATGTGGCATTTTGTACATTCATGTTGCAGTGTAAATACCATGTCTATCTAGTTCAAACTGTTTTCATCATCCCAAAAGAAAACTCCCTACCGATTAAGCAACCATTCCCTATTCTGGCCTCCCCCAAACCTCTGGCGACCCCTAATCTTCTGTCTCTACAGATTTAGTATGGTGGCTTTTTTTTTAAGACTTCATTTTTTAGAGCAGTTTTAGGCTAACAGCAAAACTGAGCAGAATTTACAGAGTTCTAGGGGTGGCCTGGGTGACTCAGTTGGCTAAGCATCTGCCTTTCACTCAGGTCATGATCTCAGAGTCCTTGGATCAAGCCCTGAGTCAGGCTCCCTGCTCAGGGGAGAGTCTGCTTCTCCCTCTCCCTCTGCCCCTCCTCCCTGCTCATGCACTTGCTCGTGCTCTCACACACTCTCTCAAATAAATAAAATCTTAAAAAAAAAGAAGTTACAGAGAGTTCCCAATACCCCTTTGCCCCCACACGTGCTCAGCCTCCCCCACGATCAGCATCCTGCACTGGAGTGGTACATTTGTTATAATCATATGTTGGCTTTTAATTGGACATTTGTAATGGTTCTTTAAAACTTTGCTTTCATAGCTCAGCTGTTTTACATGAGCAGGTATACTTGACATATCTCAACAGAATTCTTCTAGAGTTCCGCTTTTAATGCTATTGTCCTCTATCCCCTAAATGATGTCTCCATGAGCTTTTTTTTCTCATCTGCATCATCACATTTTGCTGCATGACTGTGATGACGAACTGCAAAGATATTTTCAGATAACCCTTTGGACTTGAGTCGTCTCATGTCTCCAAGATTGGCATTATGGCTTCTGTGGAAGTAGGAGGCATTGCTAAGGACACCTTACATCTGCCCACCTCTCTGAAACGAGAAGTCTATTTCTTGAGCAGAATAATGGATGAGTTTTAGGAAGAAGGGGGAGTGTCTGGTTTTTGAATATAGTTCTCTCAATCTTTGGGTGAAATGTAAAACTTTAGGCCCTTGTGTTTCAATCTGAAGATGGCTACTAAGTTAGAGTTTCAAATTAATTAATTGATCTTTCATTCATTCTGTGATTATTTGTCTGTCACCCTCAGGTCTTCTAGATGCTTTGAAGGAAAACCGAAAATGTAAAAAAAAAATGATATTGAAAACACAGGTTTCCATTCTCATCTCCCACTCCCTGCAAAAGCTCCTTCTCTGCTCTCTCTTTGCCTTTGCCCAGCTCAGCTCATTGTTATCTCTTCTCCAAGCCAATCTTACACTCCATGCCTTTCTTTAGCAGTCTATGACTCCTGAGTATCATTGGCTTTTAAAATTATAAAAGACTATATATTCTTAGAACTCAATCCTTTGCTATCAAGCTACTGGTTTTGCAACCATTTCCAAAAGCCTAAATTCAAAAACCCAGGGATGCTTGGGTGGCTCAGTGATTGAGTGTTTGCTTTTGGCTCAGGTTGTGATCCTGGGGTTCTGGGGTCGAGTCCCATATCGGGGCCCCGTAGGGAGCCTGCTTCTCTCTCTGCCTCTGCCTCTCTCTTTGTGTCTCTTGTGAATAAACAAATAAAATCTTTTAAAAATTTTCAAAACCCAAAACCAAGTACCTTTTCCCTGTTTACTCTGCTCTAACAATTCTTTTCCCCCCCGAGTTGATGATCCCTATGACAGGAATGGGGAGGACCAATGGGTCACATGTCAAATTGCTAACTCCCTCTCTCTGCCCCTGAGGAGAATGTGTTTTTTCTCTCTAAGAAGAAGGTAAAGAACTTATGAAAATATCAGGTTACATTACAAGAGATGTCCCAAGGCTGTATGTGATTATTATCCAAAATGATATAAATAGTGTGCAACCAGTGACAGGTCAAGTCACTATGGGATGGTCTTCGGAGTTTTCAAAGAGGACAGGGGCATTGATTTTTTTTTGTCATTTGCAAATTGTGGAAAAGAAACATCTAGTGGAGTCCACACTGAACCACAGACATGAGGATACACAAGGCATGGCTACAGAGGGCACGTTCATAGCTGCAGGAGGATTATAGCAATAGTGTGGCATTACTGCAGCTGGAGGCGGAGAGGATTTCAAGGAAATGGCCAACTGTATTAAAAGCTATAAGGAAGTAAAAGCAAATACCTATTGAGAAAAGGCTATTGTGTTAGTTGGAAAGTTCCCACGTGTTGCCGTTGGGAAAGCATCCAGCATTCCCTGATATTTCAAAGTGACTTCTCAACGGAGCACAACATATAGTACAATGGAGACGGTAGGAGTGGGCAAAGAAAGGCAAGACCTGTTGGATTCATGTTGGAAACTGTTCACTGACCCAGAAAACTGCCACAGAACACTTCCACCTCCTGTGGGTACTGGTCCCCAGGGCTCCGTACCCATGACAACATACTGGGGGTGGGGGCTATTTGGTCTTTCATAAGCATGCAAATGAAAAGTAAGGGGTAATAATATTAGCAATATAACAAACTGGCAAGGGAATGTGTTCAAAATCAGCCTTATACTCATCTACACGTATAAGTGGGCGTTCAGCTGTGCTCAACCATTACTTATTGGTTACTCTTCTAGATGGGCTCCCAAAGCCATATGTCTACATTAGAAATGCACGAAAAAGTTAGTGGAGAATCAAGCTGCAGTATTAAATTTTAAGTTGTAGAGCATATTCATAATATTCTTGGATCTCTCTTTTTTTTCATTTTAAAGAATTCCTTTCTGTTCAACTTAATTGACAAAAAAAGAAGATGGTTTTTATTCGATTATTTTTAAAAATGTGCTTTGGCTTAACTAGAATGAGTGTCTTGAAGCCATTTTAATCCTGTCTTTGTGCTGTGTATAAAGTGAATACAGAAATCTGCTCAGGATGACAAGTCAAAAAAAAATCTATAGCTTTAAAGGGCCCGATCTATTTTAATGTACTTACTGAACGATCAGTTTGATATGTGTTGGAACCTTAAATAACATCAATTTTGGAGTAACTACATGGTGAACATTTGCTATTAGCTGAATAAGCATTTTGGGGACTTGGTCATAAAAGTAAAATCTTGCTCAGAATCACTAGAGGACACTAGTAGGTAACAGCTCCAAGGCTAATTGGGAGTTAGCCCTCAAAGTAAAATGAGGTTACCCTTCAGTGACGGCGGGGTGTGGGGTGGGGGTGTAATTGAATGAGTGAACTCAGGTGGTTGATGAGTGACTGTGAGGGCATGAAGAGAATGAAATTTATTTAGAGAAACTTCCAGGGATGGACCTTCATCCACACGTGACCATGGGGTCACAGTTTTTCTACTTACTAAGACCTCCCTTGGTGGCCACCACCTTTTCATACATTTTTCGAGGAATCAGGCAGTGACCTAGAAATTCTAGAGGCACAAGAAAGTCTTAGGAAAGGGAAAAGAGTTTAAGAAGTGCAGAGAGTATCATGAACCGCATCTTTACCAAAATTAAGAGTACACTTGTGATGAGCACTGAGTAATGTATGGAATTATTGAATCACTATATTGTATACCTGAAACTAATAGAACACTGTTTATTACACCGGAAGTTTTTAAAAATAAATAAATAAAATAGAAAGAACCCTCCCCCCAAATAAGGAAGAATAAGAAAAAAAGAATGAATTGTGAAAGAAAGTTTTCCTGTTCTCCTCACCAGACTTTCTGGATTCATGTATCTGTGATTGAAGATACTTTTTTATAACAAAAAGCTTGATCCCAAAACCAAGTTAGTAATGTTAGTAATGAATGATAGAGCCCACGCTGGGTATTGAGGACTCATTACACTTCACCACATCTGCTCCAACACAAGTGACAGAAAATGGGTGCCTGGGTGGCTCAGTCAGTTAAGCATCTGTCTTTGACTCAGGTCATGATCCCAGGGTCCTGGGTTTGAGCCCTGCATCAGGCTTCCTGCTCAGCAAGGGAGTCTGCTTCTCTCTCTCCCTCTGCACCTGCTCATGTGTGCTCTCTCTCACTCACTCTGTCTCTCAAATAAATAAATAAAATCTTAAAAAAAAAAAAACAGGTGACAACAAGTGACAGAAGAATCCGAGTGGGTCCCTATGTCTGTCCCCAGTGCCTCCCCTAGGACCCAGTCTAGCTTGACTGACTTTTAGATTCTGGAACCAGCTCACTTCTTCCCTGCCCTGGACCTGCATGTGTGCTGCTCCTCTACTTGGGATGATTTCCCTCATTCATGGGCCACTTCCTTCTCATCTTTCAGTTCACAGCTTAAACTGCACTTTCCCATGACAATCCTTCCTGTGTATTCAATCGAGACAGTTCACATTTCCTGGTCATATATTTGTTTGTCTGTTTACTTATTTGTTTCTTATCCCCTCAGTGGTAGGTGGCTTCATTTCCTAGGGCTGCCATGACAAAGTATCATAGACTGGATGACATAAGCAACAAAAATTCATTGTCTCAAGGTTATGGAGGCCAGAAGTCCAAGGTCAAGGGGCTGAGGGCTAAGACTTCAACATATGAATGGGGAAGGGGCACAATTCAGTCCCTAATAACAGGAATTATGCAATCTCCTCATTAATGATCTTATACCTAGAATGGTATCTGGCACATCAGAGACCCTCAGCTAATTTACGTTAGTTGAGTGAATGAATGACTTACTCTTCTCAGTTGCTTAAAAAATGAGTTCTTTTTTTTAAAAAAAATATTTTATTTATTTATTTGAGAGAGGGGAGAGAGAGAGAGAGGGAGAGAATGCATGAGTAGGTGGGAAGGGCAGACGGAGAGAGAGAGAGGGAGAAGCAGACTCTCCGCTGAGCAGGGAGCCTGATGCAGGGCTGGATCCCAAGACCCCGGAATCACAATCTGAGCCTAAGGCAGATGCTTAACCAATTGAGCCACCCAGGCACACCAGGAATGAGTTCTTTAGGGGGTCTAGCTAGTACTGATTCTCCTCTGCTGTGCTCTATGGTTCTTGCATGCTGGGAAATTCTCTTACTGCTTCAGAGCCCTTAACGGGTGTACTTACTACTTTATACAAATTCTGTGTCTTTCCTGGAGAAGACTTAAGCTAACTTTTCAGAATACATAAAATAGAGATGACAATGTTCCTAAGTGGAACAATTATATGTCACATAGATTCATACCCTTGTTTACAGAGGTGAACATAGGTTGTCTCCAAGCTTTCTGGTTTACATGGTTCATAGGGTCCATCAGATAAAAACAGGTCAACTGCTCAGGATAAGAGCAACTGTCATTGGTTGTTCATGTCAAGAATGGACAAGCATTTCTCCTGGGTATTCCCCTGAAGAAAGCACTGCATATCATGACAAATGCATACTGATAACATACTTTCCACAGGACACACCAAGAGGTCCACAAGACTGCTTGTTTCTCTTTTTTTGCCTTTTTAAAAGTTAATTTTAATGTATTTATAATTTCTGATTATAGAAGAAGGCATGTTCGTCGAAGAAAATCTGAAACAGGTAAGCAGAAAAAAGATGTTAAAAATAAACGGAAATCCCAGCATCTAGGAAAAAAGCATTGTTAACATTCTGGCGTGTATTTTTCCTGTCTTATATTATGCATGGATATGATTTTTAACAAGAGGTCCAAACTGCATATTATTTTGCAATCTGTTTTTAATTAAACTGTATATCATGCACATTTTCCCAAGTCATTAAATAGTCTTTAAAAATATGTTTAATAGCTTCTATGTATTTCATTAGATAAAGCCATTTATTTATTGAACCAATCCTTTATTGTAAAATAGTGAGTTGGTTTCCAAGATCAGATACTATAAGAAATGATGCTGTGGACATACTTATAGATAAATCATCACAAAAATTTATAAGCATTTCCTTAAGGACAAATTCCTAGAAGCCCAATGGTCAAAGTTTGAGTTTTTTTAAATATATAAATGACCACTTTTCTATATAGAATGTTACAAAATTTACACTCTGGCCAGCTGTATTTGAGAATACCAGGTGCTGGCCCACTTACCAAGACTTTGTGGATCATAATTTTATTGAATTCTTGTCAGTTTGATACATTCACTGTTATTGAATTGATTTGCACTTTGTTCTTAAAGAAGCTAAACTTTTCCTAAACATAAAGCCTTGGGCTCTGCAGTTTGGTGAATTATCCTTTCATGGTCTTTGCCAGTTTTAACTTTACTTTTTTTTTATTTGTGAAAGCACTTTACTGTGTATATTTATGTTTTTAGTTCATATGTAGTAATGATGTTTTCCCAATTCCGTTTGTGTATTCCAACACAGGAGCACAATAGGCCTGAGTTTTTAACATATATTGTTGTTTCTTTTATGTATTAATGTTTTTATATTGTCAAATAGTATTTTTTTTCTGATGTTGCTTTCAGTGTTATGATTAGAAAAACTTACTGCACCCCAAAAGTTACATAAATGTATATCTGTATTGTCTTCTGGGACGTTCACGTTTTTTTTTTCCTTAAAAGTTTACATGTTTAGCCCAACTGTAATCTCTTCTGGAATATGATGAAGTTAAATGAATTTTTCCACAAATATTTAGTCAAGTTATATAATAAATATGGTTCTTAAATGAGACTGCAATCATAGTATGCTAAATTCTCAAACATTCCTGTGTCTGTTCTGGACCGTCTATTTTTGTTACCTTGAATTGTTTGGCTAGTCCTGCATCCGTATCAGATTGTTCAAATTATTGTGGCTTTATAATATATTTCAACATTTGGTTTCAAGTCCCTTCTCATTTTTCTTTTTAAAATTTTCTTGGTTATTCCTGTGTGTTTATTCTTCTGGATAAACTCGAAAAGCATTTTGTCAAGTTGCAAGAATGTTAAGTTGGTGTTGGATTAGATCAGAAATGTATCACATTTATAAAGCAAACTGGGAAGAATTAACACTTTAATAATAATGGATTTTCCTATCCAGAAATACAGTGTCTTTGTGCATCGTAAACTCTTCTTTTCAGTGTTTTTTTTGTTTGTTTGTTTTCCTTACACAGCATTACACATTTCTTGTTAAGAGCATTTGTAAATACATCATATTTTGGTCATTTTGTGAATGAAATAATATTTTTTAATATGTGAAAAGTTATCATACTTGTGTATTTACATTGTTATCCATCACTGCCTAGTAGTTATAACATTTTCATGGATGATTTTCTTGAGGTTTCAAGAAAAAATATGAAAATAGCATTAGTTTTGTTCTCTATCCAATATTTATACCTCCTATTTCTTTTCTTGTTTTGTTATGTTTTTTGGAACTTATAACGAATGGAAAAAGAATAGTGATGATGGTAAGAAGCCTTGTGTTATTCTTCTCTTCAGTTGAAAAGCCTGTCAGAATAATGTAAATTGTTGGTTTGCAAAATATTTATTTACCATGTTGGCAAAGTGTTCTTCTAGTCCCAGTTTAGTGCCCATATTTGTAATTAAGGAATATTTAATTTTATCATCGATTAATTAATTTTGGATATGTATTGAAATTTTGACTTTTCTCCCTTGATGTGATAAATTATGTGGGTGGATTTTTAAATATTAAGTAACCCTTGCATTCCTAGTACAAACTCTTTTTCATTATGCTGTACTATTCTTTTCTTTTCATGCTGGATTTAGGATTTTTGTTTCTATGTATTCACTGGACTATTTAAATAAGCTTTCTCTTGGAGTGTTTAATCTTTATCAGGTTTTAATATCGTGGTTTTGCTGGCTTCATAAAATGAGTTGGAAGCTTTCCATCACTCTCTCTACTTTGGAATTATTTAAATAGCATTGGAATATTAGAAAAATGAAAATAACTCAATAATTCATTTTTGACAAGGTTTGTGATTTCTTCCACGGTCTATTTCTGGTCTACTCTGGTCTATTCCATTTCTATTTCTGGTCTACTCCAATGTCTTGCTTCTTCTTGAACCAGTTCATAAAACTCTTTCTCAGAAAAGTGCTTCTGGAACATTAATGTACACACAGGTCTCCGAGGGATCTCATCGGCATGTAGATTCTGATTCTTTAGAACTATACCATGTAGCCCACTCTCTAGTGATCAACCCTATTCACAAAGATAGTAGAATAGCTAAGAAGATGAATAGCACTTAGGTCTTATTCTTCAGAAGCAGACCCTAACTTGAAGACCCAAGTTTGTGCACTCAAAATGTGATTTATTTAAAAAGTTTTCCCAGGGGAAACTGGCAAGGGAGTTAGGGGGACAAGATGGAAGAGGGTGAGAAGCTGAGCAAAGGTGTGAGTTCCAGTGATGTGCCAGCCTCAACCTGATTCTGCAGGGAGCTCTGGAGGCGAAATTACAACTCAGGGTCTGTCCTGGCTTGGGGTGAAGGAACTGGGCTTTGTTCTCCTGCACCCATCAGTCATCCATAAAAGGGAATCTAGGGGTGTGGGTTGGGGTGATGTAAAGTCCCTGGTACTTCCTGCTCTAGTGCCTGTGGGCAAAGTGGCTCCAGTGCCTTGAGGTCAGTCTTCCCCAAAAGAGTTGCAGAAGCTGTGGGAAGAACATACACTGATAAAAGGGATCCTAGGGGATCGGGGCAGAGCAATGACAGTGTTGGCTACAGAAATGATTCTATATCCCTCAGATAATCTTCCCTAGATATATTTTTTTAAAGACTTTATTTATTTATTCATGAGAGACATACAGAGAGAGGCAGAGACCTAGGCAGAGACCTAGGCAGAGGGAGAAGCAGGCTCCACGCAGGAAGCCTGATGCGGGACTGGATCCTGGGACTCCGGGATCACGCCCTGAGCCAAAGGCGGACGACCAACCGTCGAGCCACACAGGCGTCCCTTCCCTAGATATTTTTTTTTTTATATCAGACAAACGCTAAATAAAAAATAGAGCAAAAGAGGGTTTGAGATTGCACTCTTATGAGTTCCAACAGTCAGCCTTTTCTACCTTGGAATACTTTTGCAGACAATCGATCATCTGGGAGTAGGATTGACATCCTTTTGTGGAAAGCTAGGAACTACTTAATAAGGGTATATGACTGAATCGGGAGCCATATTACCTCTGCTTTAAGGTAAGACATGGGAAAACCGTGGGCAAGGCTAAGATTCTCCTAGAAAATTGTTTTTTCATTTACTATAGTACATAGACACATAGGAAACAAAAGCCTGTAATTCTACTTCACATAATATAACAAAAATATCTCTGGCCTGGAATTTTTCAAGGCTTTGAATGTTAAAAATATCTCAGCAAATAACCCAAATTGTTTCCAAAAATATGAGATAACTAAATGAAATAATGTAGATGGAAATTTAACCTATGTACTAGTTTGTAATTTGAGGAAAATCTACCAAATCATCTTTAATTCTAGAAAACCTTATCTGCTGCATCTCTTCTTTCATACAATTATAGCTACAATTTCAGTAACCTGTTCAAACCAAATCTGTATATAAGAAAATGTTTGTTATTCTCATCTCTATAGTAGGAGGGCATGCAGTAGGAAGACATAAGTGGTACTGGATCCTTAACAAACATATTACCCATTATCACTCTGGCAGATTGTATTTTTATGACAGTATATTTCTGAAAAAGATATATATATATATATCTTTTTCTTGCTATATTCACCCTTAAAACCCAGCCACCATGCTGTGAGGCTGTCCAGGCAACGCAGAGAGGCCACATGTGGTTGCCCCAGCTGACAGTCCCAACTAGGCCACAAGCCAATGACCAGCACCAGCCTTAGACATGTGAGTAAATGAGGCTTCAGAAAAATCCAGCCCTCAGCCTTTGAGCTGCCCTAGCTGAGGCTCTAGATAGTGTACAGGGTGTGGAGATAAGCTGTTTCCATGATGTTCTGCCTGAACTCCTGAGCCACTAATCTATGAGAGCCAATAAATGATTATTGTTCTTTTGTAACACCGAATTTGGGGTTAATTTGTTAACTTAGGCATGCACCAGTAATCCACATTTCCTCCCTGGTCTAAAACCTCATTGTCATATACTAAACTTTCAAGTAGTCATGGGTCTATTTATGAATGATTTTATATTTCCTTGATCTGTTTCGTAGTATCTGTTGAGGAGCATCTCTTTTTGTGTCAATATATACATATATACTATGGGAAAACACGAACCCCCAAATCTCTGTAGTTTAATACAACAAAGACTTATTTCACATTCACCCAGACTCCACCATGGATCAGGCAATGCTCCAGGCCAGTTGTCTTCCATGCAGAGATTCAATGATACAAACTACTTCCATGTATGATGCTACAATCTTAATACATGGCCTTCAGCTCACCAAAGTATGGGAAGAAAGAAATGTGGCCCAGAATATTAAATGGCTTGACCCAGAAGTAATAACACATTTTCTGACACATTGGCCAGAACCAGATCGCATCATCCCATTAACAACTAGGAAGCTGAGAAATGTAAAACAAAAAAAAAAAAACAAAACAGATTTTGGGTGAGCAGTAGATGTTTTTGCCACACCCTTCATAACTTACTGTTTATTTTTCCCAGAAATGTCTTGGTTATTCTCACACATAGATTGTACCTGACAAATTTTAGAATCCCAAATGTTGTACTTTACTGTCAAAAAACCCAGATCTTTTTGTTTGAGAGGGAGGAAATAAGCTAAAATAAAAAGAGAATGGAATAGTTCCCTATTTTATACTGTTGGATGTTTTATGTGTTGCTCCATTCCTACCAACCAAGACTCTTTCAGTTCCTGATTAAGTATTACGAATCATGATTTAATGTCTACTTCATTTGGCTTAGGCCACAACCCATTCCTGGCTGTAAATCCAGAAGTGGAGGGAAGGACGATGGCATTTTCAAATTTCCTTGATGATTTCTCCTTAGAGTATTAAAGAATAGAGGCATGATCTGTAGTGGAATAACCATGTATGAAATATCAGTGCTCTGTAACTGAAACATTGGCCTGAAAGACCTAGTCTCGAAACACAGAAGAGACATATCAAGTGAAGGGAATGTCTAATAATTAAATATTTCTGTACTTTTACAGGAGGAGAGTAAAATACGGCCCCCATTAAAAATAGGATAAAATGCTGCATTCAAAGCAAAACAGATTTTCCTCAAAAAACTTTGACGTAATTATATCATTCTCATTGAAATCCCTGAAAGAGTAGGCAGAGTATGTATTTTGTCAATTTTCTGTTGAGCTGGCAGGTAATTCTCCTTGGAGGAGCAGAGAGAAAGCTGTCGTTTAATATCTGTACACTCATCATGTTTTGTATCTGTGTTTGTAAATATTCCCTCATTGCCTTGGAACATGATGCTCCTGGTCTATCTCAGGCCTGCCTTATGCTGTAAATTGCAGATATTGTTATGATATTATACTGTGCTCAAATGTTCCCTCTTTTCTTGGTGAAGGCAATCAAGAGTCTAGTGGGCATTAGGAGAAGTGGACATTAGGTCTACTCTAGACATCTAAATATTAACATAACCCAAGCAGGATTCAATTTGTGGCCCTTTTCACTTTTATATTTGCTCCTAAGATGACCCAATCCCATGGCTTTAGAAGGCATTTTCATGCTGATGACTCCAAAAATTGTAGCCCCTGCCCAGATCTCTCTGCTAAACTCCAGGAGCTGTCCACCTCTCTATGTGGGTGTCTATCAGCCATTTCCAGATCAGAACCTCCTTAACTCCACCTCCACCCTCACTACACACTTCCCTAATTTTCCTTATTTCAGTCAGTGGCGTGATTAAATCAGTTGTTCAGGACAGAAAACTCTACATACTCCTTGATACCTCTTTTCCCGCTCAGCTCATAAGATCAACCGTTAGTAAGGGTTTTGTTTGTTTGTTTGTTTATTTGTTTGTTTGGGCTTTTTGTTTTGTTTTGTTTTGGTTTTCTTTTTTATTTTTTTTTTTGTTTTTTATACGGAAATCTACATTCAGATTGTTCCCAGAGTCCAAGCACATTTCATCACTCCACCACTACCAACTTAATCCAAGTTTTTTACTAAGAGATAAGTATTAATTTGTCCATGAATTATCCCCTGTAGAGAGGAAATTGGCCTCTTGCAAGTCTTCATAGAAACTGGCCAAGGCTAGTGCTTACGGCCATCAATCCTGGTCAACCATGAGACTTGGACCACAGCCCTCCAAACATGCCCAAATGGGAGCTGGTGCTTCTTTAATCATGAGTATTGGTGTGGCAAATCCTGCTGCTAGCTTTCTTTGTCCTACAGCTGCAACACATAGTTTGGATCCCTCATTCACTTCCCGAACACTCAAAGAGGAGCGGGCAGGATAGGGATGGAACAAGGTTCTGCTATATCTTATTATTATTATGTATTGGTCCCTGATTCACGTCAGAGGATGGACTGGCAAGATAGGGAAGGAGCATGATTCTACTGGATCATATTGCTATTACATCCTCGTCCCTCATCATGTCGGAGGAGAGCCTGGTTCTTCCCTAACCATTCAGCTTAAAAGCCCCACATCCCAAAAGTCATGCCCCTTTCCCACACCTGGTATCTGGGGTGAAGTTACCCCAGAGTGGGAAGGACAATGATAAACTCACACATCTGTCTTGATCCCGTCTTCATGAGTTTTCTTCCAATGACTGATGTTCTTACAGTTGTAGTCTCTGTGTCCAGCAGAACATTTTTCTTTGTTGCACAACAGATGTTCTATTATATCCAAATCCCAGTTCCTGGTTCTGCCTCCCTCATCCACTGTACCAATTTTCTAATCTCCCCTGTTTCAATTAAATGAGAACACTAACTAATCACCAGTTGTTCATAGCAAAAACCTAAGCATCATTGTCAATTCCTCTTCTTCATCTAAACCATAATTTCAGTCCTTCAGCAAGTTCTGCAAGAGCTCTACTTTCGAAATACTGTCAGCATTTAACCATGTTTCCTTGCATTGGCCTCCTGATCAGACTGTCTATTTCCACAAAAGACCCAGGGTCATTTTTTATAAACCCGATTGGGCCATGTCACCTTCAAGCTCAAAACCCCCCAGTGACTTCCCATCACATATAGAATACACTCAAATGCCTTATGACGGCTACAAGGCTCTACACGATTTAGCTCTTGCCTCATTTTCTTCTACTCTTGCCCTGTTCCCTCTGCCTGGAATGATCCTCTCCCAACATTACTCTCTCCTAACTTCACCCTTATCTCTGTTTAGAGATACCACTTCCTCCTGAGTGCATTTCCTGGTTGCCCAGTCTAAAATAGTTGTCCCCTTCACTCTGGATCTCCTTATTATTGTTTTGGTTGATTTTCATCATTGTACTTACTGTCACCTGAAAGTATATTGTATATTTGTTTATGAGCTTGTTGTCGGTCTACTAATGGGACTTCAGCTCCATGGGACCTGGAACCTTGTCTGTCTCGTTTGCTACTCTGTCTCCAAGGCCTAAAACAGGGCATGGCACTGCTCAAGAATGATCTGTGGAATAAATGAATGAGTGGGTCTGAAAAAGAGGTCTGAAAATAATTTCGCTGAGATCTAGGAAAATCAGAAGAAATTTCTAAAAATAGAGCTATTCACTGATTCAGTAAAGAAAGGCAAGGTCTTCTGCACTTAAGAGGTGCTTGATAAATACAGATTGAATAAATAAATGGACAAAATGAAGCTGCCTTTATTCATCACACGGAACAGCTAGGGAAAACCTCTCTGCCTGTTATTTTTTTCTTGACTCAAACCACCAAGTATGTTTTTCGAAATTAAGTCTTAATTGAAAAAACCTTAAATGTGGGGAACTTGTTCAATATGTGAAAAAATTCTTTTGGGAAAAATAAAGAAGAAATGTCAAGTATGATAAGTGGTATCATTTTGTGTGTGTGTGGGATGATCAAGAAACACAATCTTTCTTTGAACATCCCGTTGATGATTATTCATCCTTCTAAAAGTATACATTAATTAGAAGTGGTCAGTACAAACTCTGACAATAACTCTTTCCGTGTGAAATTGACCTTAAGTAAGATTAAAACTGACCTGACATGAATTTGTTGGGCTACTACTGAACGTAGTTGGTATTTGATCACCAAGATGTGCAAAATTAATTAAAAATACATTTCCAAATGAATGTTGATATTAAAGAAAGTGAATCATTCTTAATACTGTGAAATTTGAGAATTTGAGAAAATCAGATTTGACAGCAGAATCTATTATTATATAGTAAGAACAAAAGAAGTTGAAGTTCAAATAGGATCGGAGCAGTTTGATTTCATTCTGTTGAGAAAGTTATTACTTCCTAGCCTGCCAGTAGTTTCATAGGAATTGTAATATGGGAGTCAAAGACCTTGGGCCTGTCTCTAGCTGGGGCTGAGTTCACCACTTCCTTTGGGGTTCTCCGGCAGGGCAACAACACAACAACACCCCGTGATAGTCTTCAAAAGCATGTCAGTTCAATGTGTCATGTAACCTTGACACCAAGCCTCTTAAATTGGTTTTCTTTACCCATAAAACAGATGAAGTAACTGAGGTTGTTAATGACTCCCCAAACTACTGAGCTAATGAGATTTTCCAGGCTGGGGTATCTGTGGTGCAGTTGAGTTAAGGGTGCAAATAATGGGGACACCTGGGTGGCTCAGTGGTTGAGCATCTTCATTTGGCTCAGGTCGTAGTCCTGGGGTCCTGGGATTGAGTCCCACATTGGGCTCCCCGCAGGGGACCTTGCTTCTCCCTCTGCCTATGTCTCTGCCTCTCTCTGTGTGTCTCTCATGAATAAATAAATAAAATCTTTTTTAAAAGGGTGCAAATAATGGTGTGGTCTTAGAGGATAATCAGTTGCATTGGATACCACGGTGAAGGGTGCCAATGGTACATTTCAATGGCAATTTCTCGGGAATGAGTGGAAATTCTTGTTTTGAAGTTCAGAAATGAGGCTAAGGACAAAAACTGACCTCAAGGTAACATTGGAAGCAGGAACTAAAATCATTCAGGTGAGGGTTAGTGAAAAGCATTGCAGCCATGCAGGAAAAGTGTGCCAGGGTAGGAGTGGATCGTGTAACACAATGAAGACCAAGGGAAGAAAAATTTTAAGAGTTGCTCATTTTCATCAGACACTATTGAGGGCTCCTGTGGGGTGAGGAATAAGACCTTTGAAACAAAATGGATAGCAGGGTCCTTACCTCTAGCGTGGAGCCTCTGACACCCAGCCAAGTGGCAGAGTACTAAGTGATGGTTTTAGCTCTCTTTCTCACCTAAATAAGGAAGAACTAATTTTAGAACCATAATGAAGCAAGATGACACATTTTGTTAGAGGATTTGTTTCCTCCCTAAATATGTCCTTTTTTCTTTTTTTTCCAAATGTTCTCCAGACTGCTTTGAATCTTTGCATTTCTAATTTTGTGTATAAAATAATTTTTCATTATCTTTATGGAACAACTCACAGATAGAATGTATTTAAAAAGGACTAGATAAAAATCTTAGTTTTCTTAGTGCATTAGCAATGTTGCTCTTAAAGTGCTTTTTATAAAGTTCAAAAGGTGCTTAAATTTAGGGCTGAGAGTCTTTTTTCTTTCGTCGTCTTTTTATACACCGAACATTGTCCTGATTTATGCCTTTGATGAGATGTACAGTATGTTGTAAGAAAAAGATATCCTCTCAGTGCTTTGAAGATGCTCATAAAATGGTGAAAAAGATGCCAAAAGAGATTATTCACTAAAATTAGTACATATCCAGTGGTTTGTGAGCTTGAATTTACATCGTGAAATTGTTTATTGAAGTGATTGACTGGATACTTTTTAAATGGCTAAGAACTAGTTCCTAACTTTAATTGTGCTTTAGAATCGCCTAGGGAGGTTTATTTTTTCCTCTGCTTACTTCGGTAATATTTGAGGGGGGGGATGTGCCATGTTGTTATTTTTTTGAGTAGACTTTATTTTTTAGAGTAGATTTATGTTCACAGAAGAATTGAGTGTAAAGTACAGAGAACTCCCATATTTCCCTCCCCTCCATACGGGCCCAGCCTCCCTCCATATCACCGTTGTACACCAGAGAAGTACATTTTTTACAGCTGATGAACCTACATTGACATCATTATTACCCAAAGTCCATAGTTTACAATAAGGTTCACTCTTGGTGCTGGGCATTCTATGGGTTTGGAAAGATGTATAATGACATCTATCCACTCTCCCAAAAAGTCTCTATGCTTGACCTATTTTCTTACCCGCATCAACCCCTGGCAAACACTGATCATTTTACTGTTTCCGTAGTTTTGCCTTTTCAAGAATGCCATAGAGTTGCAATCATATAGTATGTAGTTGTTCAGATTCACTCCTTTATTTAGTAATATGTGTTTTTTTAAAGTATAAGCCTTATTAAGGCCTATATTGACATATAAAATTGTAAAGTATTATGTATTGATATGCTTAACATCAGCCATATAAATTTACATATAAAATTAAAATTTATATGTATTTGTATATAAATAATTTATGTACATACAAAATTTACATATAAATTACATATAACATTGTAAAGTAATATGCAATATAGCTTGATAGCTCGTTTCCTTTGAGCATGGAGTCCAGTGTCTGGATGATGGTTTATTTATCTGCTCACCTACTGAAAACACCTTGGCCGTCTTCAAGTTTTGGCAATTATGATAAAGCTGCTATAAATACCCACGTGCAGGTTTTCATGTGGAGGTAGTTTTCAACTCTTTTGAGTAAATACCAAGGAATGCAATTTTTGGATCATATGGTTTGAGTATGTTCAGTTTTGCAAGAAACCACCAAATTGTCTTCCAAAGCGGCTATATACTATTTTGCACTTCTACTCACAATAAATGAGAGATCCCGTCACTCCACATCCTCGCTGGTATTTGATGTTGTCAGTGTTCTGGATTTTGGACATTCTAATAGGCATGTAGTGGTAGCTCACCGTTGTTTTAATTTGCAATTCCCCAATGACATATGATGTAGAGCATCTCTTCGTATACTTATCTGCCATCTGCATACCTTCTTGGGTGAGGTGTCTGTTCAGGTCTTTTGCCCATTTTTTAATCAGATTGTTTGTTTTCTTATTTTTGAGTTTAAGGCTTCTTTGTGTATTTTGGATACCAGCCCTTTATCTGATGAGTCTTTTGCAAATGTTTTCTCCCATTCTGCGGCTTTTCTTTTCATTCTCTTACTGTTGTCTTTTGCAGAGCAGAGGTTTTTATTTTAATGAAGTCCAGCTGACCAGTTAATTATGTAATGGATTGTGCCTTTGGTGTTATAAGAGAAACTTTATTTTAATTAATTTATTTTTATTCCTTGTCTTCTTTTTCTTTTTTCTCTAGCTTTATTGAGATATAATTGACATATAATGTTGTATACATTTAAGATGTTCAATGTGTTGATTTGCTGCAGATATATTGCAAAAGGATCACTACCATAGTCTTAGCTAACATTTCCATCAGGTCACATAATTATTCATCTCCTAACTGAAATTTTGTACCTTTTGACCAACATCTCCCCATTTTCCTCCTCCCTAGCTCCTGGTGACCACCTCTACTTTCTGTTTATAAGGGCTCAGCTTTTTTAGATTCCACATGTGAGGGAGAGCATATGGTATTTGTCTTTCTCTGTTTGACTCATTCCACTTAGCGTAATGCGTTCATGGTCCATCCAAGTTGTTGCAAACAGCAGGATTTCCTCCTTTTTCATGGCTGAATAATTTTCCTGTGTGTGTGTGTGTGTGTGTGTGTGACATCTTCTTTATCTATTCATTTGTTGACAGACACTTAGGTTGTTTCCATATCTTGGCTATGGTGAATAATGCTACAATGAACATGGGGGGTGCAGATGCCTCTTAATATCCTGTTTTCATTTCCTTTAGATATGTACCCAGGAGTGGAATTGTTGGATCAGACAGTAATTCTATTTATACATTTTGAGAAACCAAGGAGAGCTTTTTAAAATCCCAAATACCCAGTCTCCACTCCTAAAAAGTCTGTTTTAATTAGCCCGACTGAGGCCTGGGCGTTAGCACTTTTAAAGCTCTTGTCTATTCTGAAGTTGAGAAGCACAGGTCTAATGCCATAGTTTCTTTAGTCTTAAGCAATAGCTTTCTGTGTTTCAGAAGCAAAAATAAAACTATTATTAATTTTTTCTGGTGACAACTTACTCTCCTGGTGTCTCTCTTACCTCTCTGACTTCTTTTCAATCACACTTAATGTAGCTGAGCTTATAGCTCCATCCTAGGTCCTAATATTTTTTTTAAAGATTTTGTTTATTCATAAGAGACACAAAGAGAACCAAAGGCATAGACAGAGGGAGAAGCAGACTCCCTGGAGGGAGCCTGATGAGGGACTCGATCCCAGGACCCCAGGAACACGACTTGAGCCAAAAGCAGACGCTTAACTGACTGAACCGCTCAGGCGCCCCCAAGTTCCTAATCTTTAGCTGGTGATCTCAATCAGACACATTGCGTTAAATACCTTCCATAGGTTAGTAATTGTGTATAGCACCAGCTCTGAAATTGCCCCCTGGAATTTAGGCTTGTATGTGGCACCATCTTCTCTACATTTCAACTTGGATGTTTTGAGAATGTCAAACTGAATCTGTTTCAAACTGAATTTAATGATTCCAGTCCTGCCCCTCACCAAACCTGTGCTTCCCTCAGGCCACCATGGGACAGGAATGGTTCTGGATTTTTCTCTTTGTTACCTTCCACATTTAATTCAGAAGCATGTCCTGTATGATTTACCCCCAAAATTTACCCCACTTCACTCCACGTGCTCTACGTCAACCTTAGTACAAGCTTAATCTGATTGTCTCTGTAAAGACCCTATTTCTAAATAAGGTTGCATTCTGAGGTACTGGAGGTTAGGATTTCAATATATCGTTTATGAAGGGGACACAATTCAACCAATAACAAAACCCAAACTCTCTACACTGGCCAATAAAACTTTGTGATATATACAGCTCCTGCTTTCATCTCTGACACATCTACCACTTGCACACTTCAGCATTTCTGCTTAAGAAGTTTACTCTTAGCATTTAAATTCAAATATCACTGCTCCATCCCCAGAGAGACCAACTCTCGTCACCCTATTAACTCAGCCCTCTTTTTGTGCTACTTCAGTTACTCTCTATTTCATCACTCATAGCATATGTCACACTCTGAAGTCACCTGGTGTACATACGGTCTCTCTCGCTGTGGCAGATACTGCTGGTTATCTACCCAACCAGTGTTCATCCTCTTTTATCACTAAAAATCTGACTATGTTTAGTGGGCCATGCACCCAGCTCAGGGCACGGATCAGGATAAGCCGGGCCAGTCATAGCAACTGTGCTTCCCTTTGCAGACATTACTATTGGGGTGGGAATGTGGCCACGGTCTGGTCAATGAGATGCAAGGGGAAGCCCCTGGGGTTTCTGGAAAGATTTTTCCTTCTGATTGAAGAAGCAGGAAAAGAGCAGGCTCTTTTCTCCTTTCCTCTTGATTCCTGAATTTAGATGGGATTTCTATAGTTCCACTGGCTATCTTGTGTTCATGAATTAACCTGACAGAGAACAGAAGCCAACAATGCTGAGCATGATAAGAGTGGAGAGAGCTTGAGTGTCTGATGATACCATGGCCACTGTGCCAACCCTAGAACTACTTGCTTCTTGATTAAGGACCATAAATGTCCTTATGTTTTAAGCCACTGTACTCAAGTTTTTTGTTATTTGCCTTGAAAGTGTCTTTACTGACATACTTCTCTGCCATTACCATAGAAACTTTGTCTGTTTGTTCTACAAACTCACTTTTGTCCTCTCGTTCCCACCTGGTGCCTTCAAAGCCCAGACCCAATGGACTTCTCCTGGACATACCACCTCCAATCTTATTGTACCTTTTGTTTTTCTGTAGCCCTGGTCACATTCTACCTTGCAGTGTTTTCATAAACAAGCATTTCTCTTTTCCCTGTAGTATCATGAATACCCAAAGAACTGGATCCATTTCCTGTTTTTATCTGTACCCCTCACAAATAGCAACTCATAGCTATAAAAGCTTTGCTCAGTGAATTTTTGTTGAATGGCGGGGGGAAGCATGGCATAGTGGCTAAACCATGGCCTTTTGAAGACAAGAAAGCTAGAGCCCCTATCTGCCATTTGCTTGCTGTGTCAACCACAGGGAAGTCACCTAACCTCACAGAGTTTTGGTCACTTCATTTATAAAAGAGAATAATAGTATTTTGTATTTACCTTATAGGATTGTTGTGTATCTCTCTAAAAGAGATGCTACATATAGAATATTTGGCTCACAGCCCAGCAGAGAGTAAACATCCATTAAAGAGTTATTATTATTATTATTGATAGGTATTTTTGAACGAATACCATGAGGATGGTAAAGATTAGTATTCAAGTAGATAATTGTAAACCACACCTAGCAGATTATGCTGGTATGTTGGGATTTTACACACACACACACACACACACACACACACACACACACACTTATCTTTATCCATGTTGATATGATATCAAATGTTCTTGGTTTTCAGTGGGTACCTTGATAAGTATTTATATATAAGAGCTATGGGTCTTGTGAGATGCCCACATAGGAATTTTCTACCTCTGAAATTTTATAACCGCGACTATAGCAGACTGACAATGACTCTGGAAACATTTGTTTATTTGGGAAAGTAGCTGGGAAGAAGTAAAGGCTGTATTTCCATTTGTATGCTAATGATGTTGGTTCACCTAAATTTGGAAAATGTTATGTTCAGGTCAGGACTCCTGGTTACCAACCTCAAAAACTGTCTCTGGCTAATTAAAGCAGAAAGGAATTTATTGTTGGGATCTTTGTGGGTATGATGAGGAGGAGCAGTTCACAGAATCACCAGGAAAGCTGGAGATCCAGGCTTGCCCAAAAGAGCAGGCTGCTGAGGGTGCCTCCTTGGACCCTGTGTCCCAAGGACAGCCATCATCATGTGGCTGGGTTCTGTTGCCCCCCGACATTGCCTGTCATGTCCCCTGGGCTCTCCATTCCGGTGCAACCAGAGAGAATAAGCTTTGGATGTCTGCATGTCTTGGCCACTCCTCCTGGATGGCACATCTGGTGAGCCAGGCTTGGTCGCACCTGGCTCCCCAGCTGCTCAAAGAGGAGAGAGGACATACCTGCTCCCTTCCGGTTCTATGGGGAGGAAGCCGGAGCAGTCTTGGGATTACCCATCCCTTCACGGGTGTTTGGATGCTGGGTGACTCCCATAAATGGCCACTAGTGCTACCAAGAAAGAGACAACCTGAAAGCAGTACCAGAAATGAAAAGGCTCAGAAGTGATCCCTTGAAAGATTTCCCATCCAGTTGATGGACATCTCCCTCTCTACACAGTGACCGTTCGGAAAAGCACAATGATGGGATCAAAAGAGTGGCTGTTGCCAGATACCTATTGGTAGGCTTAGAAACAGGTCTTCTGGAGCCCAATGGGCGGAGGCAAAGCCTTTCTCTCAGAAGGGGCAGCAGATGGTATTCTTCGCCACCCCTGACAAGATAAGGGCTGGAGGAAGCAGCGGGGCTCTCCATCTGGGAGGGAGCCTGTCTTCTGTGGCCAAGCAGTCAATGTGTTTGCAATCTTTACACTTTCCGTGGTGCTCTTGCAGAAGGGCAGATGGCAGAAAGCTGGAATAATGCAACCAGGAAGAACCGTACCTCTTCACATTCGTACGGAAGAGACAGAGCAGCTCCAAGAACCCCAAGGCAGAAGAGGGTATGGTGGAGCGGTGAACATCTGCAGGGAAAGCCACACATTATTTATTAAGAGAAATGGAAAGGTAGATGGGCATCAGGCTCTGGTCTTTGAAAATGTTGGTGGCCGAAGAGTCAATCCTCCCTCCCAATCTGACCCACAGAGTTGAGCCAGAAAATGTGTTCATGACTGTTTCCCTGGCTCTTAGTCAGCTACAAGTCATTTCCCCTTTCAGATTATTTCCATTTTAAGGCCCAATTTCCATTTGCTGTTTGATCTTCTGCTTTTAAGACATCAGCCAATATCATCATCGGCCTCGTGCCAGGTTTTCTTGCAAGGCTTTGAACTTGTCATTTATCCTTTATCCTTGTAGGTGGATTCTGTTTGTAACTGGCTGGTCCCAGGTAGGCAGGGTTTTTGCTGGCAGAGGAAAAGAAAAGGCTTCTTCTGAAAAGGTGGAGGTAAAACTGGAAATCCGGGGATCCCTCTTGTAAACATCAGGGACTGTTTGGACTAAAAGTTCTGTGGCAAAGCAATGATGTGATTATCAATTTATTAATGAATAATAAATGATTTCCTACAGCTGAAGATGACAGTTCCGGCATCAACAATTCTATGGAGCTCCCAAGAGAAATTTCTTCTTCGGTTTTAGGATAGATTTACTCTTCCGCGAAGTGCCTTTTTTTTTTCTTTAATATTCTCAGCTTAATTCTTCACCAGTGTTAATTAAAAAAAAAAATGTGCTGGGGCTGGGTCCGCCTGCCATAAACTAATTTACAAATGACCCAATGGTTCTTTGTGTCGTCCACCAAAATTGCTCGATGGTTTTCTGTCTCAATTTTCAGCTCTTGCAGGAAATATTTCCCTTTGTATTTTCACAGCTCATAACGGCATTATCCAGCTAGCGAGCACTTAGCCCCGGCCTCCCCCCCCCCATAGTGACCTTTGCCACTTTTCCACAAAAGGAGCTGTTTTGCGGCCGGTTGGCCTTACCTGTTAGTTTCACGCTCGGATATCCCAAGGAGTCTGCAACTACACTTTCCCATTGTTCCTAAGCCCTCCCGAGAGTTTTATTCTAAATGATGCAGATGAAGGCGCTTATTAAAGTGCCATTGTGGATTTCACCGTGGATCCGCCGCTAAAACTCGCGTAATGGATGAACAACCCCAAAAAGAGCTCTCGCCACGCACACGCGTTGTGAGAGAGCAGGGCAGCAGCGTTTTGCACTTGCTTCAACCCTATCGCCTGAGAAGTGGTTCTGATTCCCATCTCCCCCCCCGCCCCCCCCCCCCCACTTTACTTAGAATTTCAACTTCATCTCAGGCAGCGGCTGAATCGTTAAACAGAATGCCACCGGCTCTGCATTTCCCAAACTCTGGATCCGCGCTGCGGACTGCCCATCTCGATGGCATGCTTGCCAAAGCATTAATCCCAGATTACTCATTTAGCCTGTTATTATCCCCCCCCTCAAAAAAAGAAAGAAAAGGAAAGGGAAAAAAACAAAGAAAAGGAAAGGAAGGAAGGAAGAGAGGGGACTTCCTCGCCCTTGCCCTGTTCCTCTATGTTGTCCGCAGCCTTAAGATGCTCCGTGGAAGGGAGCCGAGCGGTGGGCAGTGGCTGAGTCCCCGATAAGGAGCGCCTCACATTTCCGTGGCATTCCCATTTGCTAGAGCGCTGCTGCGGCCGCACGCCTGATTGATATATGACTGCAATGGCACTTTTCCATTTGACATTCTCTCTCTCTCTCTCCCTCTCCCTCTCCCTCTCTCTCTCTCTCTCCCTGTGTCGCTTAAACAACAGTCCTAACTTTTGTGTGTTGCAAATATAAAAGGCAAGCCATGTGACAGAGGGACAGAAGAACAAAAGCATTTGGAAGTAACAGGACCTCTTTCTAGCTCTCAGAAAAGTCTGAGAAGAAAGGAGCCCTGCGTTTCCCCCAAGGTAAGCAGGAAAACAAGCGCTGACGGCTTGCCTAGGAAATTACTTCTCTCCAAACCGAGCATTTCATCCTCCTCTCAGACAAAGAGACAACCTTTAAATACCACTTAAATTTGCATTAATTGAATTTGCATTAATCGGTAGCATGCTAGCATTGTGTGTTTTTTTTTTTTTTTAAATGAACGGGTCTTTGAAGTCTGTGACAGAGGAGGGGAGCCTCTCCGAGAGGCTGGATGGAAAATCCCTCCGGGTTTGACCGAAAGGGATTTTATTTTCAAAGTCTCTGCGTAGTAGTTCGATGTAACTTTGTGATGGTTCTTATATTTGACCCGGTGAAAGGAGACTGGGAAGCAGCATTGGACGACGTGGATTCCTGAAGCCCCAGTATCTTCCCCACCGCCCTCATCCCTGTTACAATGGGGCACTATGAAGGCGGGCGAGCCTGCGAGTTTAAAGCGCACTGTTTACTTTTATTACTACTTCTGTATGCTGTTGATCTCCTGCCAGGGCTCCGCCGGAGTGCTTAGAATGACTTCAAACAATAGGCAACATTTATTTCTAGCTTTCTGTGTCACGCTTTGCAGGAATCCTGTTCCTTTGCACTCTCCTCCCAACGTGCAAGGACTTCGCTTCCATAGACGCAGTCAGGAGCACTGGGGAGAGAGGAGGATGGGTTTACTATAGGATTTTGATTGGGCAAAAAGTCCGAGGAAATGCATGCTGTTTGCCTTGGCCTTACTGCAGAGGGTTATTTTTAGTAGTCAGCTTGTCCCTGCAGCTCCACCGATGCTACGCTGTCCAAGCGGTGACCGAGAAAGGATGCTCCCACCAGCGCAGGGACGAGGACCTGTAGGAATGGCTCCTGTAAACACCTGAGGAATATTCGAGGGGGGTTCTTTCACGCTCCTGAATGCAAGTTCTCACTTTAAACGAACAACTGGGCTGTAGGAGGCCCGGGCATAACTCTTTCTTGGGGGACGGGAAGTTTGTGTACAGAATGTTAATGACTCAGAACGCCCTGTAACTGAGGCTCATTGTAATTCACGAGCCCAGATAAACCTGCGTGGAGGTGGTGGAGGTGCAGGCTCCCGTCCCCACCGAGATTCAGGTGCGGACAAGGAAACTCTTTGGCCAGACCGGAGTCCCACTTTCTGTTCTTTGCAACTGTCGTTAGTAACGGATATGGATGCTGCGAAACGCCTCTTCATTTCTAGCAGGAGCGTGTTTTAATTACAAGGAGCCGGCATCGGCAAACTGCTCCAACACAGAAACACTAAATCCCCGGTGCGTCTGAAAACCTAGAGCCGCCCAAAAGGCAGTGTGGGCTGTGGGTGTCAGCCGCATACGGGGGGTGGGGGGGTGCAGAATGCTTCTCCAGGGTGCCTTTAGACCAAATGCGTGTATGTGCCCATCTTCTCCGCACCAGTCTGGCTTCCGAAATTAAACTTGAGGGTCTCCTGGACCAGATTTCACTGTGGGGTGGGAACGGGGGTTTATGGGGGAACTTTCCTGATCTCCTCCGGTAACTAGCCTACTGAGCATTGTTGAGTGAAAATCCAGCTTTTGAATGAGGTAATTTACAACCTGGGGATATTCTTGATTTGAGAAAGCCTGAAAAGATAACATGGGTTCTATTGCTTGGCAATTTTTCAGTGATTTAAAAAAAAAAAAAAAGCAGAAAACAAGAAAACACACGCAAAAAAAACCCTTCCTGCTGTTAACAAAGCAGTGAGCTGAGTGAAAACAATATTCTTGTACTGT
The DNA here is from genome assembly GCF_905146905.1 of Nyctereutes procyonoides. NCBI lineage: Eukaryota > Metazoa > Chordata > Mammalia > Carnivora > Canidae > Nyctereutes > Nyctereutes procyonoides. The sequence goes on along the minus strand of NW_026575125.1, from coordinate 38,141,570 downwards.
TACTCAGACCCTTACAGGAGAATGCCTGAACACAAAATGCAAAGTTTTGCATCATTTACTTTGAGATACATTTGGTTCAGGTAAAGGGAGAGCTGATGGACGCTTTCTTGACCGACTGTGTACCAAGCAGCTGACACCCACAGATGGAAACATGCCTGTGGAGGTTTCAATCTTAATTTGAGTTCCAATGACACTGTCAAGGGGAAAATAAATCATTTTTCAATACATTTAACAATTTCCAACTCATTTATTTTCCCGGGCCCTTGAAAAATGGGAGTTTCTCGGAATCGTAGGCACGGATGGTGGCCGGCAATTTCTACTGTATTTTAAGGACTTGCGATTCATTCAAGCGCTGTTATTCTTATTGGTTAAGTATTCATTCCATCCTTCTCTTAAGAAATTATGCTAGCCCTGCTGGATGCAAAGGTGAACGAGACATTGTCCCATGCCCTAATTCTCAGTCTGTGTGCTGTCTCCAGTTAGGTTTGGGGACTGAAATGGACTTCGCCAATGGCTAAACGGGTCAATGACTTCCTTGTTACAAAGGACCATTTCAAATATCTGCTGATCCCCAGATTTGCTTGAAGTGATTGTCGCTTATCAATGGGTTTTCTTTCCATCAATGATGAAGGGGTTCCCCTGAGGCCTTTATCACCGGATCTTGGGTACGGGTCACTCACAGCTAATGTGGCCTGGATCTTTCCCGCCTGGGTAGAGGAAGCCTGGAAAAAGGGCAGTTTATCCTTTCTCTGCTCCCTTGAGCACACTCTGGAAAGGACCACGTGCTGTCTCTATCAGGGATGGCTGTGAGTCACCTACTCAGCAGCTGACATCAGGGCCACTTGATGAATCACTGAATGAGAAACATGCACGGAGCAAGATGCTATCACTGGCTCCCACCCCTTACATGTCCCGCCCCCAGGATCCAAACCAATGACCTCTGGGTCTGGCCTAAGTTCAAGGGGCCCCTGGGAAGAAGTTGCCAGAAGTAGTTCCCCAAACCCAGGTCCCCATCGGAGCCACACACAGAATGGCTTTCGGATAATACAGTCTTGTGTTTTCTGGCTTGGGTAGGTTACAGGGGTGGGAGGGGGGGTGGGGGAACAAAACCAACAACCACCCTTGAAGACAGCATCACTACAGTCCTTGATTTGGTCCTTATCAGCAGATAATCCCCTCATGGTTGGATTAAAATGCCTCTGACTCCCTGGGGTGCCTGACTCACCCTAGCCAGCCTCAGCTTCTTGGCCAGCGGCCTTGAAGGCCGACCTCACCTCTTCCCATGAACGTCAGCTCCTGCTACTTTATCCAGTAACCGCCTCCCCCCTGCCCAACCTCCGGCTGGGCCAGTAGGGGCAGAAGGGATGGGGAGGCAGGTGGAAGGACAGAACTGCTAAAGCAAAGGTGGGTAGCAGGGCCAAGTGAGGGTGGGTGAGCTCCTGAGCCCAGATTGCTGTGGCCTGCCCTGGCTGTGATCAGCTGTCATTTCCTCTTCGTGTATGACACTGGGGAACATATTAAAATTTCTCTGGGATGGTATGTTTGGAATTCCTCTGATGCCCCACCTCACCAACTTACCCGGACAATAAAAGCAAGGTTGTAAGCCTTTGAACAGCTGGCAGGCTATATATTTCCCCGCTTTCTTTCGCATAATCTAATTCAGAAAAGAATCCAGCTAGACTGGCAGTGCCATGTCTGGGTACTTGTCCCCTGCAAGTCCTTCCTCCGCCACCTCCTTCCCGCCCGCCCTGGAATCTTCCTGGGTGGCATGTGGCTTTTATTTTCTTTTGCTCTCCACCACTCCCACCCCGCCCCCTTTTCCCTGCGCCTGAGCTCCTTCCATTGTGAGCTTGCTCTTTGCTCTGTCTGTTTTCCAGACAGCCTGGGTCCTGCTCCATCCGGGGACAGCGGGCCCGTGAGGTCTCCCCATCTTCATAGTATTCTCAGGATGTCATTCTTGGCAGCGGCTCTGCCGGGCTGCGGGGATTGGGGGGCTTTCTGGGGCCCTGCGCCTGAACCCACTGGCTGAGAGGAGGAGCCCCATGGCTCGGCTGCCCTTCAGGCGGTGGAGAGCAGGGCTGGGGTGACCCGGGTTGGCAGCGACGAGCATACCATCACAGTGACCCGCGCATCTCCCGCGTAGGGCTGGGGGTAGCAGAGCTCTGGGAACGCCTGGATGCACTTCGGCCTACATTAAGAGAAATGTGGTTATTCTCTGTTTCAGGGGGAGAGACAAGTGGCTCGAAACAAAGCTCCCCGGATCCTCGGGCCCCTGCTCCTCCCCCCCTTCTCCGTCCTTCCCACATCCTTTCCTTCCCAAGGAAAAAGAAGGACAGACAGGGTTTTTAATTTGGCTAGCACGGGCCTGAATGTCTTTGGGAAGCCCATTTGGTGAAAGCGAGAGGGGAGGAGTGGATCCTAGCTGGAGCCGAGCTAAAAATGCATGGGGCTGGGGAGCTGGGGAGGACTTTTTCTTCCTTTTTTTTTGTTTCCTTGCTCTCAACAGCAGAACAACCGATTGGTTTATGAGTTGCAAATGGAAGGCACTGGACTTCTCAATTAGACATTCCCATTTAAGAGCCTCATGTAACCCCCTCTGTGCAGCATCCTTAAAAGATGCTACTAATGTCCTTGGGACCAAAAGGTATCAAAGAGCAATCTACAATGCAGCTTCCTATTCCTTTTCTTTTCCTGGGGGTTTTCGTCGTCTTTTCCGAATTAGCTAAAGTTCATTAAAAGACCCAGAAGGAGAAATTTAACACAGCTGAATTAAAATGAGTCTTTTCCTGTTCACTTGACAAGGAGGGGCGGGGGGGTGGATCGAAAGGAAAGAAAGAGAAGAAAGAACCAACTCCCCTCCTCTGCCACTTCTTGGGTTTTAATATGAATTATTCCATACAAGTCCCTAGGCTAGAGGATCTATTTAAAGACGCCTGGCAGCATGAAGGGAGAGGGTAAAAATACAACCACTCTTTTGTCCATCAAAGGTTTTCTTTGGGAGGACATTAAGAGCATTCCTATTTTCCTGTCTGCCCCTGCCAGTGGCAGAGTTCCAGCTGGTAGGTACCCACTCCTCACCCGTCAGATCAGCAACCACGAATTTCTGTGTTTGATTCCAGCAGAATGCAAAGGGTGGGGACTCCTCCCAAAGCCCCCATGTGTGTGCAGCGGGGTGGGAGAGGCTAGTATAGAAATGAGCGCTGGCTTGGCTGTGCAGGTTGCGTGCCGCAAATTCACACACCCACACATTCGAGTTTTTGAGGAAGATTGTGCCGAGGGCATTATTTCTGACGCCAGCTGCCCTCACATCTGCAAAGCTTTCTTCTTGTGTGTCTGGCGACAGTTTGCTTGCTGCTGTTCGTGCTCACTGTCCCCTTCATCAGAGGGTCTCAGGGTCTGATGGGTAAGCCTACAAGGCTGAAAGTCCCACCCCCTAGACCCATTCTCAACAGTCAGAACGTAACAACACCCTGGATGGGGTTCACAGTCTGGGACAACTACTTTCTTGTTCGAAAGAGTGCTGACTCAGAACATTCAAAGAATGGGTAACTTCAGTCGACAATATATCCCCAGTGCTTACAATCAGGAATTCATCCAGTTGGGGTCCTTTTCACCCTCATGTCAAAATCTGCACGTGAACGTTGACTCGTCGCTTTAAACTTGGTTCTGTAAGATTTGCAGTCAATGTATTTTTCTTTTTCTTTTCTATTTTTTTTTTCTGCAAAAGCTCAGAATTTTTCGGACAATTTTCTCTCTTCCAAGGCCTGGCTCAATCCCAACGTCTCCTTTGAAGCTATGATCCAACCAGTTGCAGTATCCTTTAAAAATGAAAGGGCAACAGGTTAACACATTCTAGACAGTTGATGAGCTGTCAGAAAATGCTCAGGGGTGACGTTTCTGTGGCGCCACAAACCAACAATTGCCCTAAACATGGAGTCCCCTTCCATCCTGCCACCAATAGGGAAGACAGATCGGGAGAGAGCAGGTCAGGGGAGAAGTAACAAAAGAGAAGGAGGGAGGACTATTTTTGATGTTCCAAATCTGCTGCCACAGATTTTCAAATAGCACACTTTGGGAAAGGGAAGCTTCCCTTAATTTCACCTACTCCCTCTGGGGGAGAAGGGTTTGACCTCTAAAGTTGCCTTCTTTACTTGGCGTCAGAAAAGGAGGTCAACTCCTCCAGGGAAAAAACATCCCCCATCCTCAGCTCTAAGTAAAATGAAGGCATATACATGCCTAAAATGGACGTGAAGAATTAAAGTCCAATTTCTTTTTTAAACACGAGGCGATATTTTAGGACTTGATGCGTTTCTGCGATTTTTCCTTCAAACTATGGGAAATTGCTCCTTGTCAGGATTTAAATATTTCTTTTGAGGTTTGAAATCCAAAGGCAGCAGAACAGAATTGTCAAAGGAGAACCAACAGTCCAACGATGCAGCTGTAGTGTGCGGAGTTTAAGCGAAGCAAAAAGACCAGCAGGGAGCCAACAGCCCCAGTACATTCAGAATTATGAGCAATATAGAAAAACGTATGTGTACATGCTTTTGTTTTAACCTTGCCCCATTGACATTAAGTCTGCATTCATGGGTGTTCTGGATTGCAGTGGGATTGAGTTCAGTATTCAAATCCCTCTGTTGGGCAGAATAGACAAATTGAACGGAGGCTGAGTTGGTTTCATTGTTTATGCCCCATTTCTAACTAAGGGCTCTACAGCTATCAGGCGAGATCACTACCCACCATTCCAAAACGCTGTTGCAGCTGAGGATATTCGAATGCAGCTTTGGAAACACTTTGCTGGACACTTTGAAGAAAAGCCAACATACTCATTTGGCTCCAGGGTAAAAGGAGGCCTATACCCTGAGCTGACACTGATTACCTCCCTTCTCCTAAGGCCATATCAGGGCCAGCAGTCCAGTAGCAGAGCAAGTGTCAAATTGCTTCAGCAACCAGGTCCCCAGAATACATGGCCGCCTTTTCTTTTCCATAGGGAGAACATACATTCATTCATGCTTCGGCGGGACTGAGTCCCTGGGCTGGGTGGGTATCTCCAAATCCTTCTGTTTCCTTTCCAAAGGTAAGTGGTAGGAGTGTGTCTCACCCCTGATGTGAAATCCCCTTCCTGGGGAGGAGTGGGGGAAATGAAGGGAGCCTTCCCTTTCTGAAATTGGGCTATTTGAAATCATTGAAAAGGCAGTGGCAGATTTTGAACATAAACAAATCCTTCTTCTTTCTCCTCCGCTATTTTTTTTATGGCCTCCTCTCTTCATATTTTCATTTTCTGTTGATGGAAGGATGGAAAGGGACTCCCTGTTTAGGGCTATGGTTAATTCATGGCACCACAGAAAGGCCACCCCTAAGCATTTTCTGACAGCTCATCAGCAAAGCAGTGACAGCTTTTAGGGGAGTGGTAGATTTACAGAAATAATCCAAACTCCCAAAGGAAAAGACTTCAACCATATCATGCTTTTCAGCACACAGGTCATCAGACTTCATCACTTCCAATATGGAAGGTTTTGTACTCTAAAAGTCAGTTAGCTATGTTAACCATTAAGAACTCACAAGGAGTCTTTCCATAGAAAAAACTATAGAAGGCCACAGAAGCCCAGCACTAGATCCAAAAGCCGTAACCAACAGGCAACTCTTTTGGGCCCAAGTCCCCACCTGGAGCTCCAGGCATGCGCCTCCCTTAGCACAGAGGTTCTGTAGATGCTTTACCAAGCAGAATGCCTTGCTCTTGACTGCTAAGACCCTATTTGTTCTATATCTGCAGAGTGAACAGCTCTTCTAACCAATCTTCCTCTTCTATCCTGAACCAGGGTGTTAGAAATGGCCCTGCTAGGGGATGAGGACCTGTGGTTCAAGCTTGGTTTAGGAATAAGTTCACTCATAGGAAAGATGCAGGAGGGTTGAACTCAGCTTTTATCACCATCATCAAAAGAAAGCAGTCTACTTCTACCATGACTGCTTACTATTAGCCTCTGTCTCTCCCCATTTAGTGAAGATTGGAAAGAAACACTACGAATTTTAAGACAGCACCAAAAGGGACCTAGGGAATGGGTAAATAGCCTCACTCGCCACTTCTTATTATCAACAACATAATATTAATTTATAACTATATTTGATACATTCAGGCACTGAGTCAATTGGTTATTAAGGGCTCTTTTTATTTCAGGCCACCAATATGGCCTCATGAAAAGGGCAAATTCTTATGGTTTGACCTTCAGTTTTGCTTCAGGCACCACCTTACGACTTGTCCTCTTGCGTAAGAAAGGAACCCTTTCTGGAATATTGCTTTGGGGAAAATGAAGCCTCAAAGCAGGTGCCGTGCTCTGAGAAGGCAGGCTCAGGTTAGAGAATGTTAGAAATGGGGAGAACCACACAAGCACCTGGACCAGTCCATTCAATCTCGTAGACGGGGAAACAGAGTCCCAGAGAAGGCAAAGGACTTGCTCAAGATGGCACAGCCAATGATGAGAGGGGTAGGATCAGAGCTTGAGGCCCCTCAGATCAACCATCCTTCTAGTAGAGCAAGTGACAATAAAACGCCTTCAGGTTTCAGGATGCAGTAGAATAATTATCTAATATTTCTGGCAAATGAGTGCAAAACACAAGGACACACGACACTTAACAGTGGTGGGATATGGGTTTGGGGATGAAGAGGTAAAAGCTGGAGGTGGGGAGGGTGGCATTGAATAATAACAAGAAGTTCCTCTGGATGTCCCAAAAATCAGGACTTTTAAGTTTCAGTCAAGTCTCAAGGTCAAGTCCTCCCACACCAGTCCCTCCCCAGACAGTAAAACTATTTAATCCAAGGACACACACACGGGAGGGGCCACTTGACAGTTGGCTCATTCTCAGAAGTTCCTTCTATTCCCAGTTCTTCTTTTCCTCACTCTTATTTACTCCAGAGCCGTGATTTATTGCTTCTCTCCCAGGCTGTATTTCTCCCGCCCTCCTGCTTCCCCCATGGCTTCTCTTCCTCCATCACTGCCACTGTTGAGTTTGGCCATGCTTGGCCAGTAGTGCAGGTTGGGGAAGCGAGTGCAGAGTCCTGTCCCAGACTGGAGGACCACTGTTGAATTGCAAAGATGTCACCCTCCCTTCTACGGTGGCACTAGGGGGACAGGCATGGCCTCACACACGCTTCCACCTCATTGGAGACTGGACACACTGTGAGATGACAGGGGCAGAAGCCATATCCTCCCCAGTGACCTTGTGGTTGCCCAGCCTTGGTACCCTGCTGCTTCTGGGTCAGCCCAGGCCTGGCTACTTGGCTGCTCTTGATGTGCCTCCAGATAAGAAGAATATCAAAAACCATTCGTTGGGCGCATGGGATGCTTTATAAAATCCAACACGCTGTTTACAGTTTATAAATTAAGTGCCCTGGGAAGAGGCATCTGACTTATTCTCCAAGGCATCTAGTTGACTGAATCCAATTGGAATTCTTTGAGTTCCTGAGAAGGGACTACTTAGCACTTCACACTCTCTGATTAGACCTAGAATTTTTCTTTCCTAAGCCTCGTATGAAGCGTTATCTAGTCGCAAGCTCCCTTCCACACTTACATCTTTGATTTTTTTTTTTAATTTTTGGCGATTCCATTGAGAGAGGCTCTATGTTCTGCTGTCTTTACCTTACTCATGCCTGATATGATTGTCCTAAATGATGGTAAATATCAAATCCTTCTGTCTGTTATGCTGACACCATTCCAAAGTCATGGTATTTTATCTGCTTTACTTGATCTTCCTAGAAATGATGCAATGCATGTTGGATGTGAATTAGATGTTAAGGGAGTTTGTCCTTGTGTCTAGAAAGTTACCCGGGAAACAACAAGCCAAGACTCTTTGCTTGTGGATGCAGTGAGCTGGAAAAAGGCACTAGAATATGACCTATTTTTTCCCCCTAATCCTTCACGGTCATATGCTAGAGCAAAAGGAGACACAGAGTAGGTGCCTAATAAATATGTGTTAAATAAATATTTGCAGAGGGGCGCCTGGGTGGCTCAGTGGTTGAGTGTCTGCCTTCGGCTCAGGGCGTGATCCCGGGGTCCTGGGATCGAGTCCCATATCGGGCTCCCCGCAGGGAGCCTGCTTCTCCCTCTGCCTGTGTCTCTGCCTCTCTTTGTCTCTCATGAATAAATAAATAACATCTAAATAAATAAATAAATAAATAAATAAATAAATAAATAAATATTTGCAGAAAGAAGCCACAGGAGGCATTACGTGCATATATTAGTCCTGAAAACAGCCCAGGGTGGGAATATGGATACCAAAGCACCGCCCTCCCTTGCCTGGCAAGAGCGGCAAGCAAAAGGCCATTCTTGGCACATGCCACTTATCTTAGCCTGTTGTTGGAATAATGTGCATGAAACCAGCACTCTACCCTCTGCCAGGCAGAAGGTCAGCCCAAGAGTGAGCTGATCTGTGGACACAACACCATCTCTCACCCAGGAGGCTGGGCCCTCTGTAAGCTCTGCTATATTATTTCCCTGAGGATGACAGGTGGGGAAATCTGGGCACCAGTTGTTCTTTTCCACTGGTATCGTTTGGAGGGTAGCTCCAAAGTCGGGCACGCTGGGCCTACGTGCCTCTCCTGCCGGCAGAGGCTCCACGTTGGAGCTATGAGAATGTGGGCTCTGTACCTCCGCCAAGTCCAAGTCTCAGAGACTGGACCCAGAGCACGGAGCCACCCCGGAGCTACCCAGTTCAGCAAAAGAGTCACTTTCTCACTCAATCCATCATGGGCTGGGCTGAGTTTCTAAGTCTTGATGGGCAGCACTTGATTTTATGCTCCGTGGCTTTAAAAAAGAAAGAAAGAAAGAAAGAAAGAAGGAAGGAAGGAAAGAAAGAAAGAAAGAGAAAGAAAGAAGGAAAGAAAGAAAGAAAGAAAGAAAGAAAGAAAGAAAGAAAGAAGCAAATTGGAATTAATTTAATTTTGAGCAAAATGACAGTAGCTCCTACATTGATACCCCTTGGCTGCCATAAATCAGGGATGGTGAGTGATGTGAATTTTCTTCATTTTGATTTTCCTCTTTATGACTGCTTTCCTTGGCACTTATCCTCCGTGCACACTCTGACCAACACCACGTTAAGACAACTTGACTTCATGTCACTCGTTTTTTGAGCATGATGCTTATTTCTGCTTCAACACAATAGTGTTGGTTCATTCGATTTGAACACTTAAGGCAAAAATCCCAGAGTTAAGTAGCAAAACTCTTACTTTTTGTGTTTTGAGAGTTCTGTGAGTTCTCTGGCATATTTAAATTGTTGCTTGAATTCTTATTTCAGAGTTTAATATAAAAACTGAACAGAAAACACCATGCTTTGTGAGTCTGTCAAACTGAAAAATGCATTTCTTATTAGCGGTAAAGCAACATTTTCTCTGTCATTTTTAAATTCTTTATCTTTATTACTACTTCTGGATTCTGCTTATCATCTTTAAAGAGAAAATCAGATAATAAAGTTACATTTTGTGTGACATTAACTATCTCTTTATCATTAGATGCATCACAATATTTGCTTGCAAAAGTATATTACTCCCCTTTCAGGAAAAAAAATTTTTTTGACTGTGCTTGCAATTCAGGATGTCACTACTAGGTGGCAGTAGTGCTTAAGAACTAAATGACCCACCAGGAAGACTATTTGACCAAGAGACTAGCATGTCTCCTGATATTTGTAAGAAGTAAAAATATAATACTACTAAAATAGTGAAACTGGCACAAACATTAAACATCCATTAGCTTAATTACTATTTTTAAGCCAAATTTTGAAAAGAGAAAGTATAATTTTTTAAAATGAAGTTTTGGATAAGTAATACATTTACAAGTTCAGAAGTATATGACTAAAAGTATATATATATATATAGTGAAAAAGTCTTTCTCCCCTGTCTGTCCATAACTAATTGAATAGCTTCTTGAACACCCTTCCAGAGCTTCTCTGTGTAAATACAAATGAACACAAATATGTATTCTTATCCTTCCATGGTTAACACAAATCTGTAGAATTTCTGCATCCTTCTTTATATAGTTGCATAGTATTCCACTGCATGAATGTGGCAAAATGTATTTAACCAGTCCTCTAGTGATGGATATCTTGTGCGGTTTCCAATTTTATGCCATGACAACCAATGCTGAAGTGAATAACCATATGCTTGTGTGAGTACACATGTAGGATAATTCTTGGAAATGGACTAGCTGGGTGTAAACATTCACATACATAGGGTCTTGTTATTGACCGTTGTTGCTTGTTTTTGCCATTGGGCTATATGTTTTCCTTCCATTTGCTTCTTTCATTTAACCATACCTCCTGGCCATGGCTCTGAAAAGAAGTTGCCGGCAGTGGGGAGGGAGAGCCAGGACTGGAATGTCTACTTTTCCCTTCGTCCTTTACCATTGGCTCCTGGGGGAAATATCTATAGACTGGAGTGGTGAAAGAAGAAATCTAATAAATTCCTTTTCTGAGACTAATTAAGGTTTCAAAGAGATGGATAACCACTTGGGATAATACAGTCATTTTGAAACTCAGGAAATGGTCAGTAATGTTGCAGCCTCTGAACATTGAACCCAAGAAAGCTCTGGCCCTTTGAGTTGAAAACCTGATGAGGTTCATTGTGATGTGCCGCTGAAAAGAAAACAAAAAATGCTCTTTGGCATCCCTTGCCAATTTGGAGACTTATGCTCAGGTTTGATCAATTTTAATGAGATGTTGCCATTAGCATGCTCAAGAGGGAAAGTGGTGCAAAGCTGTATGAAAATATGGTCTTAACTTCAGGATTATCTTCCGTCTTCCATATGGAGATGGTGGTGTCTGAATCCCTAAATATCAGGTGGTGCCATTTTAGAGCAAGAGGGAACTACAGATGCCATCTTTTCCAATTCTTGTAGTCTACAGATCAGAAAACTGGGGCCAGACCAGTTTAGATGCCCTGTGCAAGGTCTCCCAGGTACTCAGTGGCAGGGCTCGAGCCCAGGTGGGTCTCCTCATTACTGGCCCCTGCTGTTCCTGCGATTTATAGGATTTCTCTGACACAGACACGCTGAGATGTTGCCATTGCCAGGGAAGCTCTTCTCTGAAATGGCCCTTTGGCACACACCCTTTTCAGCCTGGGATCCCCCACCCCACACTCACAACTGAGGTTAAGTGGGTCTGGGGCTGTTCTATCAAAGCAAAACTAATTGACTTATATGGACTTGAACTTCTATATTTTTTAAGATTTTATTTATTTGAGAGAGAGTGAGCTAGAAAGAGCATGAGCGAGGGGTGGGGGGGGCAGAGGGAGAGGGACAAGCAGACTCCCTGCTGAGCAGGGAGCTGACACAGGACTTGATTCCAGGACCCTGAGATCATGACCTGAGCCGAAGGCAGACGCTTAACTGACTGAGCCACCTAGGCGCCCCTGGACTGGAACTTCTAATCTTGATCTTATTAATACTTTGCCCTGTTTATTTGGACTCTCCACGAGTAGAAAGTAAAAAAATGTTGTACAATGAACAAAATAATCACAGTCTTACCTGAAATACCTTTGAAAGTTTTTCTGAAGCTTTAATTATCATGTTCCTTTTGTTTGGGATGTAATGACAGGCCTCCCCAATTGTCCTAAATGTTTGAAAAATATTTTTGATACTCCGTTTTCTGGTGTGATAAAAAGCCCCCATGTTGGCCATGCCGAGGAGGGTTAGTCAGGTGATAAGGGGAGCTCTCTGCTTTGTCCAAGAATAATATGGTTAAAAGAACAAAGCAAATTTCAAGAAAACCGATATACCCTGATCCCATTTTAATGGCAAGTCTCTGCTCTGACGACACTTTTTCAAACTGTAGCATGTGCTCAGACAACAGAGGCTCTGCAGAAATGTGTGACCCTTTGGCGAGTACGCATGCGTTGAGGCCAGTTAGCATAATGTGTATTTCAGATGCAGTTTGTCATTGATGCTGGGTGGCACGGGGCTTAAAACAAAAACAGGATGAGCCCGGAGCAGGATGAGCCCTAAATGGAAAACTAGGTGGGTGGGTGGGTATGGACTTGGAAATGGAAAATGTACTTCTTTCCCGTGGGACGTGGCCTGTGTTCATTAGTGCTGACCTGCCTCCTTTCTAGCCCTGGGAGCTGACGTTGACACCAAAGCTTACGGAGAAACTGAATAGACCCTCCCTCCCCCACCAGCCAGGGATGAGGATGAGACCACCCAATTCAGTTATGCTGTGGCCAGAACCACATGTTTAATCTTTACCATGAGTTCAAACTATTCTTGCTCCTAGAGACATGGGATCCGGCAATTAAAGTCAACATGTGCTTCCATTAGACCATTGTGTCCACCTCCAAATGGTTATAAATATGTAGCATGAGCTACGGGGAGGGAGCCGGTAGACTGGATGACAGCCTATGCTAATGGCACTCTAGAAACCAATATTCCTCACTCAACATGACGCGGAAAAATTCTACCCAGTACCTCCTGGGTTCCATTCGTTTTTCTGGGTAAATGTTTCTGGGGAAAATAATTTCTGTTTTCATTCCAGCTGTGCAGCGGATACTGTGATGATGGATTGCAAGTGGAAAGAGTAAGACAAAACTCGAGTATACAAAGGACAATGACAACCAGAAAGCTTCAGCCAGATCCTGCCCTTTGCTTGAAAGGAACTGGAGCCTAGGGGGAGGCCAAGGCATTTCCAATTTTTAGTCCTCTGCCTCCCTCTGCTGTTCCTTCTCAGAAGTTTTCCTTACAACAATGAGAAATCATGTACTAGCTGCATCCTTCTCTATGCTCTCCCTGCTGGCGCTAATGGGAGATACGGACAGCAAAACGGACAGCTCCTTCATGATGGACTCGGACCCTCTGCGCTGCATGAGGCATCACTATGTCGATTCTATCAGTCACCCATTGTACAAGTGTAGCTCAAAGGTAAGATCCAGATCTCTGTGAAGGTAGCATTACTTCCCAGAGACAGGAGAGAAGCCGTATTCCTTTGTCCAGGGGATGGAGAACGCTGACCAGAGCCCACACCTGAGCTCCTTGGCTGGCCCACGGGGCTTGGGGGAGAGTCAAGCTCTTAGGGTTTCCCAGCAAGCTTTGAACCCTTGTCGGTAAAGCTGCCTGAGGGACCACGTACACACCAGACAGCTTCTCTCTTTCCAGGCTGCTCGAAGTCAATAGGAAAGGCTGGAAGGTTCTCACAATAAAATCGTTGCTCGACACAAGGTGAGAGAGGTGTGTTTCGTCCCCAGCTGTGAAATGTATGAACGGTAGTGCTCTTTATCAAGAAAGAAGAGTAGAGTCTCTAGGTTATCGTAACTCCTCCTACCTCCACCAGCAATAAAGAGGACGCGGACTCAAGAAATATGATTGAGCAGTAAAACATACTTCTGGGGGTGGTGGTGGTGCTCTTCCGAGAGATTCCTGAGGGAATAGTTGCTCACTGGCTTCGTGGTCCAAGCCTTCCTCCACCTGACATGCTTATGCTAAAATGATTTCAAAAGAGAAATGGCAATTGGATCATTTATCATTTTTACACGGATTATCCAAATCATTCTTGTTTGGACTAGGTTGTGTGTTTTTTTTGTGTAGGCAACCTAGGCGACTGATGTGTCAGGTTGGGACAGGGCGTGCGAAGGAATACCACGCTCCAAAGGCCACTGAGAGTGGCCGGCCACCTGGACCACCCAGAAGGGAGGTGCATGGTAGGCAAAGGACAGACTCAGAATGAGAATCTCACGACCATCACTGCCCCCAAACAGTCACATGAATGAATTTTGCCCACATTTGGTAAATAAGAATTTGTTTAGCCCAGCCTCAGAGATTTTCACTGTAGCCCTGAGACCAAAACCACTTAAGCATTCTCATATGGCAAGTATTTTTTAAATTACCAGTGTAATTAGGACGTTTTTGTAGTATCAACCACTAGAATGAAGACCATATAAGTTAATGTCTCTACCCTCCATTTCAAAACATCATGACTTCTGTCTGCCTTTACAATTTCCATCACTTCTCTGATTACAACTCAGTGCTAATGGCTTGTTTTAGTTTGGGGGAATCAGAATTTGAGTTAAATCATTTTAACCATTATATTAATAAGATCTAGGACTGTGGGAAAAAATAGAGACTTTCCACTTAAAAACTTTCTGGCTCTTATTTGTACTTGTAGAACTAAAAAAAGGAGTAAATAGATAAACTTAAATTTTTGCAAGACTGCAATCCCTTCTTAGGCAAAAAAAGCTAAAGCAAAGGGAGAAGAAAAAAAAAGACAGGACATGTTTTTACAACTGTGATTGCTCAGAAATCGTGGGCCTGAGCAATTATTAGCTTCTCCCCTCCCCCAACAGCACTAGTATTTGGTGGTTCTTATTCCATGGATGGGTTCTCCCTCTATTGAGCTGTTCCCCATAATCATAATCTCCATAATGATTCTTTAAAGAAAGTGGGGGTAATTAAAATTATTTAGAAGGAAAGGTCAATGTGATGATAGGAAGGAACGGAGAAATAGGAGCGTCTCTAAAAACAATCTGGAAAGATCTGGTGAAATGATAGAAAAGCACCTTGGCAATGATCAAATTAGTTAAGAGAAGGTCAAAAAAGAGATGTCGTTAACTTGAGTCCAACAAACTCATGGTGCTTGAGCATGACTCCTGGAAACAAACCTTAGTCTACCTCCGTTCACATCAGTTTCTTCCAGAATGCCATGGCAAATAGCGCAAAATTGTGATAGGAGCAGAAATGTTTGTAATTTCATGGGAACGATCTGTTTTCAAACATCTCAAACCATCTCAAATATAGTAATAGCTGTATGTAAATGGTGCTTGTAATTATAAACCTTTCTTTCTTGGCCTTAAAATATGTCTGGCAGGATCTCAACTACTCAGACCTTTTCTGGATTAGATTTTCCCTAGGTATCCAAGAACAAAAACTTGTTTTCATTTTTAAATAATCTCTAATTCTTGACTCTCCCAGACTCAGGCTGGTCTTCTCTCTAATGAGTCTCATTAACAAAATTGTTCTTTACACACTTGAGATAAAACATTTAGCCTGTGTCTAGAAAACAGCCAATGTGGGTTTTTACAATGAGGAGACTCGGGTAAATCTTTCCTCTCTGCAAAGTTTCCCTCCACATGATGTTCAAAGGCCGTTATTTACTAGACACGTGCCTATCATTTGCCTGTCAATTGCTAATGCTTCCTGACTTACATTTCTCCAGTGTCTGGCACTGGGAAGACAGATGACCAGGAGCTGTGACCCAGGGTCAGGGCACGGAGAGCATCTGCTTGAATACCTGATGTGTTTCAGGCATCTCATAATATATGACCTAATCACTGCCAACAAACCTGTATTGGAAGACACCACTAATCCCAATTTACCAGGAGGGAAAACTGAAACCCTAAAAAGGTATTCAGTAGATTGCTCATTTAGTTCAGGAGGAGCAATGTCTGCCTCAGATCATTTTTCTTTCAATGACTTGGATCTTTATATTGAAGAAATGCCAGTAGATCATAGAAGCCACTATTTAGACTATTGGCCACTATTTCAGACTATTTCATTATCCAAAATAATGATGGATACTCCACAATGTTTCCAGAAAATAGGGATAGTAGTGAAAGTTCTGTGGAGCCTTCCGTGACGCTGTTTGTTGCCCCTAGCCCTGAGCCTTGTCATCCATTGCCTACTAATCCAGGAAAGGGCTGAGACAGAGTCAGGCAGAAAAGACTGGCCATGTTGGTCTACCAAGGAGATCCGTGTGAGCACAGATTATGATGTGCCTGGTAGCTTTCAGTGGTGACACCTCCTAGGACTGGTTACAAAGGATCTTGGGAGTGGCAGGTTCATTGACAATCTTCCCTGAAATTCTGAGTGAGTAAAGGCTATAGAGCAAACAGCCAAAAGGTCAGTGGCTAGTGAACATGAGCTGTCTGGAGAATCTTTAAGGGAACTGAGGCATCTCAGACTTTGACATGACAGGAAACCTGGTTTCACATTCCAGCTCCACAGTGTGCAAAGTGGGTGACTTTGGGAGAAGTAAAACAATTCCTTAGTGCCTCAATTTACTCCTGTGTAAAATGGGGCTAATGCTATCTATCTAAAGGTGGGGGTATAGGTCTTGGTGATGATATTTGTAAAGCATTCAGCCTGGTGTCTGGCACATAGCAGACATTAATAAATGATACTATGATCTTGATGATGAAGTTATAAACTGGACAGGTGTTGAGACTCACTTTCTATTTCAGTCACTATTGAGACCTCAATAACCATTGGGATCTCAGATAGCTTGAAGGGATTAGGAGAGTGAACCTCATCGTGGTTCTTGTTAAACACAGAAACCTGGCAGGGGTGGAGGGAGCATGCAGAAAAGCAAAGTAGATGTAAGCCATCATGCTGGGTGTTAAGAGTGGGAATAAAAGTAGAAGAGAAACAGATCCTGCTGTCTGACGTCCCTTCCCAGGTAAGCAGAAGAAGCAGGGAGCGGAGGGGGACAAGTTCTAGATTTGAGCCAGGGATGGGTTTTCAGGAGCTGAGGCTGGGGAGGTGAGCCAGTAGGGCAGGCCTGTGAAGCCCGAGTTGGGTGAGGAATAGGGGTACCTTGCAAGGACATGGAACCAGTGCACATGGAACCAGTGCATAGGTACCTTGCAAGGACATGGAACCAGTGTCTGAACTCTGAAGGCCCACAGGGGCAGCAACTAAGAAGGACAGTTCAGAGGACAAAGCCTGGAGAAATTCCCAGAGGAAATGAGAGGGGAAGCTGTTAAGGTCCCCAAGCCTCTCCTAGTGCTGCTGACGCAGCCCATAGTATTTGGAGAAGAAATAGGGAGATTCAGGAATAATGAATTTATAACACAACTACCGGGAGATATGACTTTTTTTTTTTAAAAAAAGGAATGAATTTATACTGAATGCCTACTGTGTGCAGGCACGGTGGCAGGCAATGGAAGCACAAAAATAGGAGGGAAACGAGAATGTTTTTACCCTCATAGTGCTTATAAGTAAATGGGAGATAGAGGGAAAGGAAATGTTCTGTGTACAAAGGCTTTGTGTCAGTTTGACTTGTGTCCAGAGTGAAGGGACCAGATTCCATCATACCCCATGCTGCTTCATTCCTCAGGTTGCAATTCTGCTGATGCCTTTGGCCCGGCACAGATCCTTTGTTGACCTGGGTGCCTGGAGATGAGCTGAACTAGTCATTTGTTGAGGGTGCTGGGGAGGGAAGAAATGGGTGCCCCAAGAGGTGCCATGGGATAAGGGGTATGTAGTGTTCACTGCCAAGAAAAAAAGCTTAAAAAAAAGTTTCTCATTTAAATGAGGCAAATTAGCCAAACTCCTGTTCTAGGATAGGATGTTCTGAGCCAGAGTCTTTATTCTGATACTGATGAAGACGTCTAGTCAGTCATGGCCTGAGCCAGGAATTCACAGAGGTCCCCCATGACAGAGGAGGAAAAGTGGCTCTGGCAATGGTAAGAATCTTTCAACAAGGCGTGATGAAAACCATCTGTGTTTGGGTTTTCTCTCACTCAGAAGATAGTTGTATATTGCAGCAGAAGACATAACTGCCTAAGAAGTATGGTAGGTCACCAGAGAGAGCAGGGGCCTGGGGTCTCCGGGTGTAATCCTTGGTCAGGACCCAGGAATCACAGCTGGCTATAACCCTCACAATGTAGCCTGAACTTGCCCGTGACCAGCTTGAGCAACTTAGGAAATTCCAGGGTTTGACAGGCTGACTTGTCATGGTTAGGACAGAAGGCTCAAGAGTCAAGCTGCCTCAGTCCAGAATTCTGGCCTTCCATTGTACAGTGATGTGATATCAGGCCAGTGACTCATCCTCTGCCTTTTCGTTTCTTCATTGTAAAATGGGGCAAGTTTACCTTTTGAAATGGCCGTTAAGAATCAGGTTGCATATGAAGGGCTTGGCACAGAGCCTGTAGCCTAGTAAATGTTCAATACATGTTATATATCATCATCATTACTATTCTTTTATTATTATCCAAGGACCTTTCATTATTCTTAGCCTCAGCACATGGAAATCAGATTAGAACATGAAGGAGCCCATCCCTGAGCAAACTCTGTGAACCTTGCAGCTCTGTTCATATTCGATGAAGCTGACTTTCACAGCCAGCTGGAGCCAAGTGACTCTAAGGTTGGGGGGATACAAAGGAACCGCTGGAGAAGTTGCCTAACTTCCTAGCATCAGGCCAATTGCTTGGGGGAACATCAGAGAACAAAAATTAAACTGGACCAAAAGCAGATAATATGCATGCATCTGTCACCCACCTAAGCTGTGAGAAGTCAATAGGTCAATGAGTAACAACCAACTGTTGAACCTGCTCCTTTGACGATGGAGCCCCATGTGGGTTCTTTGTCAAAAGATATTCATTATATGATTTCATAATGAAGCAGTGCAGATGCTCCCTATTAAGAGCAGTTAAGGGCAGCCTGGGTGGCTCAGTGGTTTAGCGCCTGCCTTCAGCCCAGGGCGTGATCCTGGAAACCCAGGATCGAGTCCCACATTGGGCTCCCTGCATGGAGCCTGCTTCTCCCTCTGCCTCTCTCTCTCTTTCTTTTTCTCTCTGTGCGTCTCTCATGAATAAATAAATAAAATATTTTTTTAAAAAATAAGAGCAGTTAAGTGCAGTGTAAAATGTAGAGGAGTCATCCCGTTAGTAAAGCATGGCCAAGTCACCCAGGCACGAAGAATGTGCATTGACCACAAACTGGGTTTTGGCAGGTGAATTTAACTTTGAAGGTGAAGTGGTGTTTGGTGAATTCATTAAGGAGTTAGACACCGTGTGGTACCACCCAAGGAAATTCTGGGCGTCTCTGGGAGTCCCCAGATCACTGGGGGAGGGTCTTGACAGTGGAGATTTCATTTAGGAGTGCTCTTTCAAGATTCAGCTCTGCATAAGCTTGGAGGTGGTGATGATGCATCCCAAGAATTTCATAAGTAAAAGGACAGGCTTGTATGGTTATGATATGGTTGGGGCTCCCAGAAGTGAGTCAAAGTAGATTGGAGAAGGGTGTGAGTTGGTATATGTTTCAGGAAAACACTTTAATATCAGAAGACAGGATATAATAGTGATTTAAATCGGAGGCTTTGTTTTGGACTGACGTGGGTTTGATTCCAGCTCTACCTTTTACCAGATATGTGAGTTTGGGCAAGTTACTTCAACTCTCTAAAGCCTCAGCTTCCTCATCTGTAATAATGGTACAGATAATAAGAGTGCCTTTCCCATCAGATTGTTATGAGGATTAAATGAGATTAAATGTTGTAAGCCCTCAATAAATGTTAACTGCCATTATTATTATTAGCTAAATGATCGCTATCTAGTGATCAACCTAGAATGGAACCCTTCAGACTTTAACAGTTTCAAGAAGAGCCTTGCTACTAAAAGTGTGGATGTTAGCGGTACTGACATCAGCCAGAGTATTGAGTCAAATGCAGAATCTCTGGCCTCACAATCTGCATTTTAACAAGATCTCCAGCTTATTTACATGCATGTTATAGTTTGAGAAGCTCTGGTCTAGAAGAGGTGAGAAGATGTTCATTAAATCTATAAGACAGGTGAGGCATGGCAGAGATAAAACATCAGGAGTGAACCTGTAAAGCAGATATTTATCCTTTCCATTCCTTAATGACACTCATTTCTAGATTTTATCTTCCAAACTCCCTGCTATAGCCCTCCAATACACATTCACAAACTGGAGCTAGATTTTTATACCACTTCCAGTTTCGAGATGGGATCTATATACCAGAAATCTCCCAGACAGGAGATTTGCATATGTGTGTTGAGAATGTCAAGGGCCCAATAATTATTTCAGAGGGTCTTCTTAGAGGAGAGGGCATTTGAAATTGGCCATGGAGGACAGTTGGGATTTCATTAAGCAAAGCTAGGAGGAAAGGGCATTCCTGGAAGGGGAAAGACATGAGCAAAGGCAAGAGGCAGGGAAATTCCGGGTTATTCCATGAACTCCTAAGTGATTAAGCTGGATTGGAATAGGGAGTGAGCAACGAGAAACAGAACAGTTGTAAGGGAGTAAGTGACAAAAATGAGAACAGTTATAAGTAAGACTGGAAAGATGTGAAATCCAGGTCATGGAGGATCTTAATACCAGTTCAGGATTTTGGACATTATGCCAAAGGCAGCATGCTGACGCTGAATGTGTTTATTGACTGTACGTGCCCATGTATTCTCCTTGCCCAGAAAGTCCAGGTCGTGAGATAGAGGGACCCATTGGAGGTGACCCCAAGGTCCTCAGTGCTGGAGTTCTTGTCCTTCAGAAAGAGCTGAAGGAGGTACTTGAGACCTTGAAAATGTTTAGTGAAGTCAGGATCGGGTCAGTGCTTCTACAAATGGCCCAACGCTGCTGATTTGGTCGTTTGATGGACAGTGCTAATTGCTGGATCATTCCAGATCTACATCTGGCTCACCTGCATGTGCATCAGGCGAGAGGCACTACTATGTCTATGCCCCCTTTGAATTAGCTCTGTTGACACTGGTTCACTGTATTCATCTGGACTGCAATTAGAGCTCAAAAGACTCCATTTGGGGAGATGATCTCTGAATATTGCTTAGTCTGCATAAGAGATGACCCACCTTAGAGACGAGCACATTTAACACTACTCTAAAGTGAGCTGCCAGGGAGCTCTTCCCCCAAACCCGCAGGTGTGGGGAGAAGGCACTGGGGAAGATGTTGGGCTCCTCCTCAGAGGGATGAGGTGGGTGCCAAGGACTGACCCGTGGACTGCTGATCTATGGTATAATCTTCAAAACCTATTTCAGATCATGTTTCCTTTGCCTAACAACACGAAGAGCAGGTGGGATGGCACTGAAGCTTTCATAAATTCAAGATGGCTTAAGGCTGCCATTTTCTCTCTGCCTCCATGATCTTTCAGAGAAAATAAATCAGTAGGTCTTATTCCAACTTCACAAAGCCCTACCAGTTGCTCCCCAGTATCTCAGATCCTATTGTTGGATTCATCCCAGCATCTTCTTCGATAATGATGTTAATAACCTATAATGACCAGAAGTCAACTTGTCTTTCTTTTAGAAAGATGAACAGGCCATTTCCTTCTTTTAATTCGTAATGAATCAAGCTGCCTACCCTACCCTACCCTACCACTATCTGTCCCTGAGTGTACATAAGAACACTGGGATGAATGTATGGGAGACATAAATGAGCCTCTGCTCTGTCCCCTTAAGCTGGACTCAAAACACTGAGCGTGTGCCTATGTCCATTGTTCTGGGGATAACCTGGGTAGTTTCCATTGAATTCTTAAAGAAGAGTGTTTACTAAAGCCAAATTAAGAGCCACTATAAAGCACATAGCCTCTGTTACTGCAGCCCAAACTTTACTTTTTAAAAAAATATTTGTTTATTTGAGAGAGAGAGAGAGAGAGAGAGAGAGAGAGAACACGAGCAAAGGGGAAGGGCAGAGGGAGAGGGAGAGAGAATCTCAAGCAAGTTTGCCACTGAGTGCAGAGCCCAACTCGGGGCTGGATCTCACAACCCTGAGATCAGGACCTGAGCCAAAATCAAGAGTCAGACGCTTAACCGACTGAGCCACCCAGGAGCTCCCAACCCAAGCTTTAGTATCATCCTAACCTACCTTTGGAAATGGAGATTGAAAAAAAAAAAAAGAAATGGAGATGGTCAGAATGAATGACTCTAAGATTCAACTGCACAAATCTCAGGCTCTTTCAGTGTATAACCCCAGGCGTGTGATTCCAAGGCCCAAAACATACCCTGTTTCTATTTCATCCTCTCATTTCAAGTTGTAGTGTCCAGAATATTTCTTCCTGATCACTCAGGTTACCCTCTTTTTCTTCTTCAGGAATTGTATTCATTTTCTTGAGCAATTCCTTGCACATAACAAATTCCTTTTTTCTGTAGTCCTTCCTCATTTACTTCTGATTTCAATTCAGAATGACTTTCTGCATCTCAAGACTGGTCGAATTGACATTGGTCCAATGGTGGTGGATATCACCTGTCCCAAGAAATTGCTTTTGTTATTTGTTTTTTTTAAAAGATTTTATTTATTTATTCATGAGAGACACACAGAGAGGCAGAGACACAGGCAGAGGGAGAAGCAGGCTCCATGCAAAGAGCTTGAGGCAGGACTTGATCCCAGGACTCCAGGATTATGCCCTGGGCCAAAGGCAGGTGCTAAACCACTGAGCCACCCAGGGATCCCATGTTCTTTGGTTTTTATTTGCACATCATGGCGGGGGGGCCTCATGTAGTGGTTCTACACCCTGAGCGCTCTTTGGAATCACCTGAAGAGCCATGAAAGCTCGGGCTCTATCCCCAAGGATTTTAATTCCATTGGTTTGAGATGGCACCTGGATGCTGACATCTTATTCTTTTTAATTTTAATTTTTTATTTGAGAGAGAGGGAGAGACAGAGACAGACAGACAGACAGAAAGTGTCAGCAGGAGGACGGGCAAAGGGAAAGAGAGACAGAAACTCTCAAGCATTCTCCACGCTCAGCACAGAGCCCAATGAGGGGTTCGATCTCACGACTCTGCGATTGTGACCTGAGCCAAAACCAAGAGTCCATTGCTCAACTGACTGAGCACCCCTGGGGCTGACATTTTAAAACAAGTTCTCCAGGAGATTCTAATGTGCAACCAGGGTTGAGAGCCCCTGGTCTAATCCGGTGGCAATTGCCAAAGAGTGTTAGGACGCTGTGGGACCTGGCTGTGGTTCTGGCATCCCCAAGGGTAACCTCATCTCTTCTCTCCCCAGATGGTGCTTCTGGCCAGGTGCGAGGGGCACTGCAGCCAGGCATCACGCTCTGAGCCCTTGGTGTCCTTCAGCACTGTCCTCAAGCAGCCTTTCCGCTCTTCCTGTCACTGCTGCCGGCCCCAGACCTCCAAGCTGAAGGCACTGCGGCTGCGCTGTTCGGGGGGCATGAGGCTCACCGCCACCTACCGGTACATCCTCTCCTGTCACTGTGAGGAGTGCAGCTCCTGAGGCCTGGGGCTGAGTGGCTTCTGAATGGGACAACCTCCTTTCTCACAGAGACAGTTCAACCAGCCAGGGAAGGACTGGCAAGAAAAATCAAGGGAAAAAAACCCATCAACAACAAAGCAGCAATTCCCACGGGATTTTGCATATTCTAGTAATAAAGACTCTCCATGCTTGTTGACACTGAGAGATGCTCTGGGAACTTGTTTTCCATCCCTGTCCCCTTTCCCTGGTACAATTTCTTTTGGTTCCTTTTCAGATTCAGGCATGTCCCCTCTTGGCGCTGAATGCTCTTTGCATTTCCAACAATTCAGCATTAGTGGGGAAAATGGGCCCCCATGCAAGAGTGGGGCAGGCTGTCACTGTTCGGTGCAGACTAGGGAAACAGTCACTTTGGAAAGCAGGAAAGCCCAACTCTTTCTGCGGTACCGTCTGGGTTGGGTTGGTTTGGTTTTGATCTTGTCATTTGGCCAAAGGTTGCCATCACTGCTAAAGGTTACCAATTTCAAAATTCCAGGCACCAAGCATGTGGATATGTATAGCGAGGCTCACTCACAGCCAGCTAATTGACATTAAAATAACTAACAAATGGATTCTCTTACATGATGCTGGAACTCCTGATAGTGGTAATTATTATTGAGAAATGACTTTTGGGAAGTAAAGGTGGCATAAAGAATTTGTCATCTGAAGGCTCTTGCAGGTAAATTATGGTAAATTTTTGTAAGGGAGCAGACTTTTAAAGACCCGCACAAATACGGATCCTACACTGACTTTGAAAAAGGCATATATGTACTAGTGGCATGGAAAACGCACTATACTCATGCATGCAAATTAGACAACCGAGTATGAATCTATTTGTGGGTGTACTATAGCTTTAGCCATGTCGCGGGCATCATTCTCTACCATCCACTTGTCCATATGAAGCTTGCTGCCAAAATGGTAGCCTGGCTCATCTTCTGAACATTTGGCTCATCTATATTTTGGTCCTTGAGACTCAAAATTTGACTTATTCCCATGTTGTGAAATAAAAAGACAGTATCTTCAAAATTTTGACTGTGTAAGTATTGTTT
Organism: Nyctereutes procyonoides; assembly: GCF_905146905.1. Taxonomy (NCBI): domain Eukaryota; kingdom Metazoa; phylum Chordata; class Mammalia; order Carnivora; family Canidae; genus Nyctereutes; species Nyctereutes procyonoides. The sequence continues at coordinate 38,117,563 of NW_026575125.1, read as the reverse complement.
TCTCCTACTAAATATTCTATGATAATGCATCCCCTATGGTGTGTGTGTGTGTGTGTGTGTGTGTGTGTGTTCCAGGAAAAGAGGGAGATGAGGTTCTAGAATGCATGGGAAAGACATTGTTTGAAATCAGTAGACTAGGGTGAAGGGGCCTTAGGAAATTTGGTTTTTATTTTTTGTTTTATTTTATTTTTAAAAATATTTTATGTATTTATTTGAGACAGTGAGAGAGATAGTGAGAGAGAGCATGAGCAGGGAGAGGGTGGAGTAGACTCCCCGCTGAGCAGGGAGCCAGACATGGGGCTCCATCCCAGGACCCTGGGATCAGGATCTGGGCTGAAGGCAGATGCTCAACCAACTGAGCCACCCAGGCGCCCCGGAAATTTTATCTTTAGTTTCAGAAATTAGTTTATCAAATGAGCATAAGATCTGATGCATTCTGGCTTCCTTAGGCACTATGGAATGAAATAGATGTCATCTCTTCACTTTTGTTAGAAAAGAATAAGTATCTGTAAGTGAACTCTGAAGGACCAGGAGGACAAAGAATTCACCAACCATGGTTTCTGTACGATTGACTGTCTAGTGCTCTAGGTCCAATGATAGGACACTCCTGAGCATTACAAAAATAATCATTACCCCAGATTGGCGACTCAGTTTCTAGGGCAACCTTGACACCATGCTGTCTTGGTTTACCAGAGATGACAGTGCACCCCACTGTTCATATAGTCGACCTGTGAATTACTTTTCCTGTAGAGATGATGGTTTTGTACACTCTCCAGCATATAGCTTTCACACGTTTTTTAAAAAGAAAGTCAGCAGGGTTAAATTTGTATTTGTGACTTTGGAACAGAATACAACTAGTGCTATTAAACCTTGACCTTGATCTTAACCTTCATGGTGACAGAACCAGCCAGTTCACTGATTAGAGGTCTCCCCATTTTGAAGGCAAATGTGAAACGGTAATTTGGTCATGACATAAAGAGAAATTTTGTCATAAAAAAGAATTAAATTTAATACCTAAAGTTAAATGGTTATAAACCTTAACTGATAATGAAAGAATTAACTGCTGGTCACATTTATAGCTATTCTTTCATGTCACTAATTAAAGAGTGAAAATAATACTTCTAGCCTTAAAATATCTCTTCCTGGCATTGAAAATCCAATTTGCTTTGAGAGTCATATGCCCCAAACTCCAGTCTTTATTTCCTTATTACCAATTTGGGACTAGAGGGGGGCACTTAATATGACTCACATTTTCCAAATTCCCTGGAAACCATAGAAAATATTTCCTTCAAATCCCATTACATACATTACAATCTATTGTCAAAGCTTCTCCCATAGAAATGAGGAGAATATGCTTGGAAAACTAGAGAATCATAGAACAGTGGCATTGGGAGAGTCATTAGAAAGCACCCATCCTCTTCTCTCCCTAAACAGATGAGCAAATGGAGACCTGCAGAAACCCAGGAGCTTGCCCACAGTAACACACCTAGTCTTGGATTTGGAACTAGAACCCAGGCTTCCTGCTCCACAGCTATGGATGCTCCCCTTCCCCCACCAGCAAACAGATTCTCAGTCTTTTTGGGCTCTTGGATCCTGAATATAGTGAATGGGCTGGAAAAGAGTGAGAGAGACAGAATAAAGTTTAATGGGGCATATCAAGGCTGAGAAAGAGGAAAAAGAATTATATTTTCCCTAAAGACCTCAAAATAGCCCTGGGAACGGAGAGAATTTAGACATTATTGGATATTGAGTTACTATGGAATTTGTATTATGTCTTTGAAAAATTAAACATATTTAGCCTTATTTTAATGTCTACCCCGAAGGATTGAGAGAGAACCAAAATGAAAACATTGATCAGTTAAAAGCACTACTCCTGGAATGCTTGAGGAATGTTCACCCATCTTCCCCATTTGCTATGCATGAATAAAGGGAGACGAAAATGCGTTATAATCTTAGTAGTTTACATCTTCAAATTCTGTAGGATAATCCATGATGGTGGAGGGCAAGCCTCTTGTTAACTGATTTTACCCTCATCATTTATAAGCATTTAACAATGATGGGTTAACACTGCACTGGAAGATAGAGGGGATTACGGACTGAATTGATTTTCTTGAGTTTCCCAGACCAATCTAGGGATCTGTTCGAGTACGTCATTTCTTCCTTGTGACATGGGAGGAATTACGGTACAGACATGCTTTGGGCTACTTCTTCAGGTCCTGCTGCAACATACACACATGAGCAAGACGGCTGCCCAATATGGAACACCAAATGCATGGGGGTCAGGCCATTGGGGAGGCTTGTATCAATCAGAGAGGCAAGTCATATCCTGCTGATGCTGCTCCCTTCATGACGCCAGGGCACTGTCACATTGTGGAGGACAGACACGGCCATTCCCTTCAGGATCTAGAACACTGGAGAGGCTTGGTTCTGGAAAGAGAGGTTCTGTGCATGGCTGTAGCATTACACACTGGGAGGAGCGTTCGCTTAGTCATGCCTGTTTCAGTGTGCAAACTGGTGTCCAGCAACTACTTGCAGAAGGAGGATATTTCTTGAGAGAACAACACGTGCCAACAAATCAGGGTTTTCCTCCAGTCTTCACTATATTAATGAAATTTGAGTATAATCTGCCATAAATGTGTAAGAGCGTTGGCCTTTTCTTAATTCAATTATGAGCGTCACTTCAAATTTCTCATTGATTAGAGCCGTTGTGTGCCCTCTGATATTAATACCATCTTCTCGGGGGCACCTGGGTGGCTCAGTGGTTGAGTGTCTGCCTTCAGCTCAGGGCATGATCCCAGGGTCCTAGGATCAAGTCCCACATCGGGCACCCTGTGTGGAGCCCGCTTCTCCCTCTGCCTGTGTCTCTGCCTCTCTCTGTCTCTGTGTGTCTTTCATGAATAAATAAATAAAATCTTTTTAAAAAATGCCATCTTCTCACTTGGCAGACAGAACGTTTTAAATTTGGTGACTACGGTGATTGTGGACATGAGCCAAGGAAGGATTTGTTGCTCTAGCCGTCAATCCCTTCAGGAGCTGCTTCAGCTACAGGGTCACCTTGCCCAAGGGCATGTTCTTCTAGAGGTGGCTTGGATCCAGAAACTGATGGCAGCTGGGGGGGTCTAAGAGCCTGGCCATTCTGGCTCGATGAAAGACAACGTTAGCAGGCAGTTCTAGCTCCAGAGGTTGGGTTGACTGAGGCATGCCACCTCCATGTGTCTTTGGGCCCAAGCTTGCCCCCCCCGGACCCCTTGCTCCCACAGGTGTTGACCCCTAATCAATACCTGCGCCACAAGCTCCACCTTAGCATCTGACTCTTGGGAACCAAGCCTACGGCAGTAATTCTTACATCTTTTAGTGGCCTATAAAAAAGGAGACAAGCGTGTTTAAGCCATCTAATCTCATTACATGCGTGGTCCATAATACGTGGGGTTCAAATCAATGTTTGTCCTTCCTCTGAAAGCATAGTTTAAACATATATGACAGCACCCACCGTGCGTCAGCTAGAATGCCAAGAGCTGGAGAAACTGAGGTTAAAAAAAAAAAAAGAGCCATAGCCTTGCTTTTAATAGGTACCCAGGCCAGAGAGACGGAGAGTTAACTATAATAAGTGATAATCAACCAAGCAGATAATCTTGTGTGCTTGGCTTTAAGGCAGCCATTTTAGAAGTAAGGAGAAACGTGACTTTAGATACAACATGAGCATTTGCACAGCATTTGCACAGATAGGATGTCATCTGGCTTTCAGAATATCCTTATGGAGTAAGTTAATTATTACAAAAATCGTACAGATAAGAAACCGGAAGTTGACTTTTGACCTTAAAGTCTTGTGCTTTCTTTGCCATTTCTAAACACCTCCTTTTTCTTTTTTCGAAAGCACGTGGGCAGAAGGAAGGGAGCTCCAAACCACTTTGTGTCAGAACACGTCAGTTCTCATTAGCAAACTGTGATTCCAGAACGTACACAGAGCACACAGGACCTTGACCCAGTAGAACTTCAGAGAATATACTATTCTAATATAAACATCTGGGGAAAATAAATACGTTCCAAATTAAATTACATGAGGTCAAAGCTGTGCTTATGACTTTAAAATCCTATCACATTTGGCTGTAATCTTTTTTTTTAAAGATTGTATTTATTTATTCATGAAAGATGCACAGAGAGAGGCAGAGACACAGGCAGAGGGAGAAGCAGGCTTCTCACTGGGAGCCTGACTCAATCCCCAGACCCTGGGATCACACCCTGAGCCAAAGGCAGACACTCAAACGCTGAGCCACCCAGGCGTCCCTGGCTATAATCTTTTGAGTAGCTTCAATGTTCCAGTGTTAGACGAACATGTTAGCTTGAATGTTCTATTTTAAAATTGTTGAGAGTTGGACAGGGCTCCCTAGGAGCAGTCTGACTTGTGTCATCACCATCATCATCATTGTTGTCACCATTGTTGTCAACCTTGAATAATAGCGTATGATGAAGTAGACATCTTGATTAGCATTTTCTCTACTTTATCTCATTTAATCCTCCCACCTGACCTTGAGGTTAATATTACCCTTACTTTACAGTTGGTAGGAATAAGTGCTATGGTTTTTAATCACTCAGACTTTTTTCTGGCATCCCAGAGTTCTTTATTATCTTCAAAATCATCACCAAAAGTAACGTTGTCATCATCATCGCAAAGCGTATATCCAGTATCTGTACATGCATATGTGCTGTGGAAATACATTTCAAGAGGTAAGTTCTCTCCTTGTAAGAGCTGGCATTCTAAAACCCTGCTTATGGTTTTAAATAACCAAATTCTTCACAATGCGTTCTCTTCTATTTTGGTCTACACCAGCAATGTGTTTTCCCATAATCCTAACATCCAATTATTTCCTTTTTCGCATTGGGACAATCTCATTCCCTTGTCCTTATTTGATTCCACAGTTCCATTTGTGATTCATGACTTTTTAGGTACCTGTTGTTGGAAGAGGCCATGAGAAACGAGAGTGCTAACATCAACACCAGTCTGAGAAGGAACACGGAAGGCATGAAGTTCAACTCTCGCTTTATAGAAGTTTTTGATTCCGTGTCTTCTGACTTCTCAACCAGGGCTCATGCCATTGGCTAATACTATGTTCCCGATTCTTCTGGAAAGACAGTTTCTCGTGAACAATGCAAAAGCACTCTCCAATGTTGCGTTGAAACTCACATCCTAAGATTTTGTTTGACTGTTTGCCCACTTTCACTGACTAATTCATAGTGCTTGGCACACACACTGTTGCATGTTAAGAGCATGAACTCTGGGGCCAGACTGCCGGAGTTCACATCCCTGATCTGCTGTTTGTGACTTTCAAGCAAGTTATTTGGCCTTTTTGTGCCTTGGATTCCTTGGCCTCTGTAAGTATGTATAAATTCCATGATACCATTATGAGGAGTAAATGAGTTAGTGGATTATGTGGAGAAACCTAGAACCATTCATAGTTCAAGCAAGTCATAACTTCTCAAACATGGCTTTGCTTAAGCTCAACATTATTCTTTTTATTTTTATTTTTATTTATTTATTTTTTTAAAAAAATTTATTTATTTATTCATGATAGACATAGAGAAAGAGAGAGAGAGAGAGAGAGAGAGAGAGAGAGGCAGAGAGAGACACAGGAGGAGGGAGAAGCAGGCTCCATGCTGGGAGCCCAACGCGGGACTCGATCCCGGGACTCCAGGATCGCGCCCTGGGCCAAAGGCAGGTGCTAAACCACTGAGCCACCCAGGGATCCCCTCTTTTTTTTTTTAGATTTTATTTATTTATTCATGAGAGAGGCAGAGACATAGGCAGAGACACAGGCAGAGGGAGAAGTAGGCTCCCTGTGTGGAGCCTGATGCGGGACTCAATCTCAGGACCCTGGGATCATGACCTGAGCCGAAGGCAGACGCTTAACCACTGAGCCACCCAGGCATCCCAAGCTCGACATTATTCTTGACCATATCTTTCCCCAGCAACAAGTGCGCATTCTTAAGATTCCTTGTTATATGACTGTACAATAAAAAGGTTTTATTTTCTGTAAAGTTATGGTACTACATTGATAGAAAGAAATCAGAGCTGTTGTAATTTTATCGCTGAAGTTTTAGCTTAAACTATTAGATCATTTTATTTGCCCTCCTATGGGCCTGAGTCAGGCTTATATGGAAACAACCAAAGCAGTGAAACGTGCAAGTTTCTCAAGACTTCTTCTGGGAAATTAATTTGCTCTGAAAGAAGTGTATGGCCTTCTTATCCTCCAATTATCCAATTATTCTCAGAAACACTGTCCTCTCTCCCTTCTTCCCTCCACTCCCCACCCCCCTTGACAATTCCCCTTACAGCTCCAGCTAACAAGCCTTGTCTAAAGTGTGCTCTGAGTGCTGACTTGCTGAAAGAGCTGCAGAAAGACACGTTTTTCATTAAATTTAAATTTGGGAACACCAGAGAGTCACGGTCTACATGTTCCATTCCAAGGCAGGAAGGATTGTAGTAAATAGTACAAATTCGGGCATCTATTCCTTATGTTAATTCCTATTTTTCCAAAATAGCAGTCTTTCACCCAGAGCCAGACACCTTTGTAGCAAGTCTTGGATTTGAAGAAAGGGTAGAATATCATATTAAAATTGGAAAATTGTAGGGGCGCCTGGGTGGCTCAGTTGGTTAAACAGCTGCCTTCAGCTCAGGTCATGCTCCCAGGTCCTGGGATCGAGCCGGGTGTTCGGCTCCTTCCTCAGCGGGGAGCCTGCTTCTCCCCATGCCCCACTCACCATTCAGGCTCCCTCTCTCTCTCAAATAAATAAATAAAATCTTTAAAGTAAAATAAAATTAGGACGTTACAAGTCTATATTACCTAAATCCATACTGCCTAATAGAAATTTAATGTGAGCCACATAAATCATTTTAAATTTTGTAGTAGCTATATATATATAAAATCAATTTTGACAACATATTTTACTTAATCCAATATATCCTGAATATTATAATCTTGTCATATAATCAATAGGAAGACCTATTAATGAGATATTTTACATTATTTTTCTCATACCAAGTCTTTAAAATTGGGTGTTTATTTTACACTCACAGTGCATAACAATTCAAACTATATATTATTTTTGAGATTTCATGGAGGTACTGAAATCCCTGAGGAAAATGGCAGATACGCTGGGCGAGTCTAAGAACATAAGCAGAGAGGATGAGCCTTCAAATTATGAATGAGCCATCTTGGAACCTGGCAAGAAATTATTACTTAAGGACACCTGGGTGGTTCAGGTCATGATCCCGGGGTCCTGGGATCGAGTCCCGCATCGGGCTCCCCTCAGGGAGCCTACTTCTCCCTCTGCCTATGACTCTGCCTGTCTCTCATGAAATACCCACCATTTGCTTCGACGTGGATGGAACTGGAGGGTATTATGCTGAGTGAAATAAGTCAATCAGAGAAGGACAAACATTATATGGTCTCATTCATTTGGGGAATATAAAAAAATAGTGAAAGGGAATAAAGGGGAAAGGAGAGAAAATGAGTGGGAAATATCAGAGAGGGTGAGAGAACATGAGAGACTCCTAACTCTGGGAAACGAACTAGGGGTAGTGGAAGGGGAGGAGGGCGGGGTGGGTGGGGGTGACTGGGTGACGGGCACTGAGGGGGGCACTTGACGGGATGAGCACTGGGTGTTATGCTATATGTTGGCAAATTGAACTCCAATAAAAAAGATTTAAAAATAAAAAAATGAATAAATTAAAAACATCTTTAAAAAAAAGCAGTTGCTTGGACATTTCAGAGACTTTACTGTCAGTGTGGCTTCACCCAACGGTGCTCTAGGAGTCAAGAAACCTGAATGTGCTCCTGGCTCTACCACTAACCAGCTATGTGATCCAGAGTGTATCACTTATGCTTGGCACTACTGGGTTTTCTCATACCAGATTATCGTGTGCTCACTTCGGCAGCACGTATATTCTCATACCAGATTATGAAAATCTCTTCCCACATTATGAATACTCTAGCTACACACACACACACACACACATGCACACACATGCACACACACACACCACTGCTCTAACACTTACTTATTCTGAAGGTAAAGAAGATTTTCTTTAAAAAAATTGAACTATAGTTGATACATAATGCATTAATTTCAAGTGTACAACAGAGTCATTTGACAAGTCTATATGTTGTGCTATGCTCACCACAAATGTAGCTACTGTCAATCTAAAGGAGCCTTTAAAAAAATCTGTTCCTGGGGTTGCCTGGGGGAATCACTCAGTTGGACATTCAACTCTTGGTTTTGGCTCAGGTCATGATCTCAGGGTTTTGAGATCGAGCCCCACCTCAGGCTCCCTGCTCAGCTGGAAGTCTGCTTGTCCCTCTCTGCACTGTCTCTCTCTCTCTTAAATAAAACATAACTTTTTAAAAAAATATATAAAATAAAATAAATCTGTTTCTGTTGTATTTTCACCACTAAAAAACCTTATATTTTTGCTTATCACGTTTCTCCATTTTGCCTTTTCTTCTTTTCAAGACTTGTGCCGGGTGCTGTTTTATATAAAGGATTAAAAATGAGCGCGAGCTCATTAAAATATTGCTTTGAGTAGTCTCAGAACATAGTGAATCGCGGATAATGCATCGTTCATTTTGAGAATTAAATTTTTTTTAATCTGGTCTATTTCATGAAAAGTGTATTACACATCTCCTTTTCTTTTCCTCCTAGCTCACTTTCTCTCCCTTTCTGACAAAGGCAGCAAGCAGCAGACGGATGGGAAGAGATCGGGGGTCGTTCGGTAGTGGGTGGATGGGTCAGCCATCCTTTTGCTTTTGTGTGTCGAGGCCCTGGATAGACGCCAAGGGTATTTGAGGAAACAAGAGAGCAATGCAGGCTTTTAGGCAGAGTGCTCATTCATAATTAAGTTGCTTAGTTGCAGGCCCGTCAAAGGAAAACTTCAAATACCCTGACGGCAAAGCCACCTGTGCTAAAAGCAGAAGCAGGATCATGCAGGGAAAGGCAGGGCCAACAGCAGAGACTCAGGAAGCACTGAGCAGAGAGGACGTTTTAAAATACAAAAGCAAGAACCTGAGTTATGTGTCAGAGGAACCTGGCCAGCATTTGTGAGGTCGAAGATGGAGTGTCTACCGTTGGGGCCTGGGCTGATGTGCAGGAAGCTTACGCCTGGCTTTGTGCACTGTGCTGTCTCAAACAGGAGAGTGATTTCAGAATTACAAGCCAGTGACGTCACTCATGGAATATTGACTCCACATCGAGTGTTGTGCTAGACTCGCTGAGTGCAGTCTCTAATTTAATCCTCTCCCTGACTTTGCTGTTGGTGACATTTTACAGATGGGGAAATCAAAACTCAGAGAGATCGGATGACTTGCCCTGAGTCTCCTGAGCAGCAAGGAGCCGAGGCCAACTGACCACAGATGTCTGCCTATTAAGCTTGAGTGTCTTTTTATTTTTGCTCCATCCACCCTCTGCCCCCACACCCACCTAAGTTTGACCTTCAGACCAGACACATTCCCACTGGATGACTCATCAGAGGTTCAGGATCAAAGATCAGTCTATTCTCAAAACCGCCTACCACTCAAGTCCTTTTAAGACCAGCCCCTATTCCTAAAAGGTCCTTGGGAGCTTCTAGGGAATCCAGGGACTCCGGCTAACCCCTGGGGGCCCTGTAAACAGGCCAAGGAAACTTCAGATCAGAATTTCCTTGGCCTTGAATCCGAAGGATTTGGGTGAAACTCAGCTGAGCTTCAGAATTCTGTAACAGAGGGCCGCCTGAGTGGCTCAGTGGTTGAGTGTCTGCCTTTGGCTCAGGTCGTGACCCTGGGGGATCCAGTCCCGCATGGGGCTCACCCCTGGGAGCCTGCATCTCCCTCTGCCTGTGTCTTTGCCTCACTCTCTCTGTCTCTCATGAATAAATTTTAAAAAATCTTTTTTTTAAAGAAAGAATTCCATAACAGAAATCTGCCTAGATCATTTTATTTTGCTCACTGCAATGACATGAAGTAGAAGTATGGGACGAGGCCATCTTACATCACCTCCCCAGCACCACACTGACGGTAGAACAGGAGAGAACCCTAGAGAGAATCTAGTTGAAAGGCCTTGTTTTATGCACGAGAGGCTCAGAGAAACTTAGGTCACAAACTTAGCAAACAGCAACATGGGACCAGAGCTCCCATGTCTCCAACCAAGGCTAATGGCTACTGGATGACTACCCCATCCTCCTCTCCCTAACCCCATCCTCCCCAGCCATGCCATGCTCCTGCTCAACACCAACTTCAGACTAGGCCTAGGGGCAGGGTGCATTTCCAGAGCTAAAGAATGACAGATAACCTATATAAGAAAGCAAGCCAACACAGCTTCTGAGAAACGGGGCCTGCTCTTTCAAACTAGGCGAGTGCTGCAGACTGTATGCACCTCTCCAAGCATGCCAAGATCACCACGACATAGCTTCTGACGTGGCCCAGTGCCTCATCCTAGGTAGGCAAAGTTTTTCACAGAGTCAGTCCTCCATAGAACTATGTCATCACAGCAAACAGCTTTCTGAGGAACATTCGCGCCGGCAAGACATTTGGTACGCAGCCTTTAGATGGTGCTAATGTTCTACTGTAACACAGTCTGCAAGCACAGGATGCTCAGAAATCAAGGAAGTGGAAGAGAGCTCAAGAGGCTAGCTGTATTTCACCCGTCCTGTGCCAGGCCCTGAAAACACACTTACAAACACTTTGGGAGGTATCTTGATGCAAATACATTTCTGAGGCTTTCACTGCCATAGCAAGGTCTTGGCAATGCTGAATGTACCAGACTGCTTCAGGCAGGTCTCATGCAGTCCCTGCCATCAGTCAGCACTTTAAATGTGAATACACATCCTCTGAATTCAGATTCGTCCTGTGTTTTTGTGCATTGATGAGAACTTGTGGCGATCTTGATTCATAAGGTCTGATTGTGCCACTAGATTGGCTGATGGAGCCATTCATTTTGTGAGATGGTTTTCATCAGGAAACCCTCATTCATTCACTTAAGAAAGGGCTGGTGAAACCTTCGTTTTTTTCCCCCCTGGCTCTGAAAAGAAGGGTGGGGGAAAAACACATCACACCAGAGCAACCTTTCTACAGCAGGCTTTTATGTCTTACTTCTTCTCTTTTTCACATGCTGTGAGTCCCGAAGGCTCTGTGTGTCTCATAGTATCACCAAAAGAGACGATGCTTTGCTATCTAGTTTTCTTATGTCAAAGCAGCGGGTGACAGGCTGTGTCACAGTCACATTGAGAAGCTCTGGACATTGTTGAGGTTTTCTATGCAGAAAGAAAGTAACTCCATTCACATGGATGGCTCTGCACATGTGGGAGCTGATAGAGGTTTTCAAAATAAGACTCCACACTTAGTATATATATATACACATGTGGGGCTGATGGATGCGTGTGTGCGTGCATGTGTGTGTGTGTGTGTGTGTGTGTGTGTGTGTGTGTTTGCCCATCTTGAGTACAGGAGGATTGGAGATCAGGGAGATGTGAAAGTTGAGGGGTAAAGATCCCATCTAGATCATCTGGTGGAAACAAATTTGGGAGAGCCATGATATCATTATTCTAATGTCTGAAATTCTAATATAGTGGGGAAAAATCAATTTATCCAGAAAGATCATGTAAGGAGCAGAATTAGAACTAGAGAGATGGAAATTGTTGGAAGATAGATTTCAATTAGGTTGCAGCAAGAACGTTTTTTAGTTTTTAAAATTAAAAAAAAGATTCTAACTTACAGAAGCATTGCAAGAGAAGTGCAAAGAATGCTCACATCCTGTTTGCCTAGATTCTTCAGTTGTTAATATTTTCCACATTTCATTCATGTATCTTTTGCTCATATATGTATTGATATTTTCCTGATTTTTTTGTGAGTAAATGGCATTATAATATCCATATATCCTTAAATATTTTATGCCAAAAAGTAAGGATATTGTAATTGGAATAAAATTATACACTCCATATTCAAATTTCAGCAAATCTTCCAAGGATGTCCTTCATAACAATATTTTTTCCTCTGATCCAGGGTCCATTAAGATATATTACTGGTGATGTTATTAAGTATGAACATTTTAAGATTTAGGATTTTCAAAGAAAAGCAAAGCTGGAGGCATCACAGTTACAGACCTTAAGCTATATTACAAAGCTATAGTGATCAAAAACAGTATGATACTGGCACAAAAATAGACACATAGATCAATGGAACAGAATAGAAAACCCAGAAACAAACCCACAGTTCTATGATCAATGAATCTTTGGCAAAACAGGAAAGAATATCCAATGGGAAAAAAGAACGTCTCTTCAACAAGTGGTGTGGGGAAAACTGGAGAGCAACATGCAAAAGAGTGAAATGGGACCACTTTCTTATACCTTAAACAAAAATAAATTCAAAATGGATTAAAGACCTAAATGTGAGACCTGAAGCCACAAAAATTCTAGAAGAGAGCACAGGCAGTAACCTCTTTGACATCAGCTGTAGCAACGTCTTTCTAGATACGTTCCCTGAGGCAAGGGATATAAAAGTAAAAATAACTACATCAAAATAAAAAGCTTCTGCACAGCGAAGGAAATAATCAACAAAACTAAAAGGCAAACTGTGGAATGGGAGAAGATATTTGCAAAAGACATATCTGATAAAGGGTTGGTATCCAAAATATGTAAAGAAGTTATAAAACTCAACACCCCCCAAAATGAATAGCCCAATTAAAAAAAATGGGCAAAAGACATGAGTGGACATTTTTCCAAAGAAGACATCCAGATGGCCAACAGATAAATACATGAAAAGATGCTCAATATCACTGATCTGCAGGGAAATGCAAATCAAAGCCACAATGAGATATCACATCACGCCTGTCCGAATGGCTAAAATCAACAACACAAGAAACAACAAGTGTTGGTGAGGATATGGAAGAAGGGGAACCCTCTTGCACTGTTGGTGGGAATGCACACTGGTGGGGTCACTCTGGAAAACATGGAGGATTCTCAAGAAGTTAAAAATAGAACTACCAGCAATCGCACTACCAGGTAATTACCTAAAGGATCCAAAAACACTAAATCAAAGGGATACATGCACCCTGATGTTTATTGCAGCATTATCTACAATAGCCAATTTTGGAAAAAGCCCAAGTGACCATGGATTGATGAATGGATAAAGAAGAATGGACAATGGAATATTGCTCAGCCATAAAGAAGAATGAAATCTTGCCATTTGCAGTGACATGGATGGAACTGGAGAGTATAATGCCAAGCGAAATAAGTCAGTCAGAGAAAGACAAATACCATATGATTTCCTTCATATGTGGAATATAAGAAACAAAACAAATGAGCAAAGGGAGAGGGGAAAAAGAGAGATGGAGACAAGCCAATAAATGGACTCAATTATAGAGAACAAACTGATGGTCACCAGAGGGGAGGTGGGTGAGGGGGATGTGTTAAATAGGGCATGGGGATTAAGGAGGGCACTTGCTGAGATGGGCACCAGGTGTTGCATGAAGTGTTGAATCACTATATTATACACCTGAAATAGCATTATATTGTATGTTAACTAACTGGAATTTAAATAAAAACTTTAAAAAAGATTTAGGATTTTCAGAAATGAAAGGGGATGTACCAAATGTCAAACTCTAAATATCAGCTTGGCAAGTGTATCAATATATAGCTTACCAACTCAGGGCATGTGGTGGGATAAATAACCTATTTAAATAAATAACCTTAATCACCGAAAACCATTTAAGGCTTTTTGTGTCCTGTGGGTGAAGTTTGCCTGTCCTAAAGTCATGAAAATCTCCTCTTATGTCTTCTGGAAGCTTTACAATTCTAAGTTTTGCGTTTAGGTTTATAATACGTTCCAAATAGGGGCATCTGCCTGGCTCAGTTAGTAGAGCATGCGACTCTTGATCTCAGGGTTGTGAGCTCAAGAGCTGTGTTGGGTGGAGAGATCACTTAAAAATAAAATCTTCTCAAAAAAATACACCCGAAATAAATTTTTAGTGAATGGAGTGAAATAGGGGTCGAGTTTCTTTAACATTTTTTTCCTATATAATAGTCCCAGTTCCATTTCTTTAGAACATTAGGCCTCTGCTTATCGTCAGATATAATTTCATAGATGAAGAGATTTGGCCAAAGGGCTGCACCCAGATGTAGAGCTGAGCAGAGAGGGCATTGCATTAGAAGGATGTGGTCATTGGAGGGGCTGAGGGATGGCGTTCCCTTGCCTTAAACGTCAGTGGTTGAGGATTAGTCCTGGAGATCTGATGTGCCACTTGGGATCTTTGTGAATTTCATTTTTTAAAAATTATTTATTTATTTATTTATGATAGTCAGAGAGAGAGAGAGAGAGAGAGAGAGAGAGAGGCAGAGACACAGGCAGAGGGAGAAGCAGGCTCCATGCACCGGGAGCCCGATGTGGGATTCGATCCCGGGTCTCCAGGATCGCGCCCTGGGCCAAAGGCAGGCGCCAAACCGCTGCGCCACCCAGGGATCCCATGAATTTCAGAAGATAACAAAGGATTTGCTTGCTGCCTCAGAAAACACTCATCAGTGGGCTGGCCAAATAAGTTACCACTCAGGGGAAGTTATGCCGAATTCCAACGTGGATTTAACCCAAAAAAGATAGAACACTATGTGAGTTCATTTCAGAGTGCAGGCCAACTTAGTCAGAAGAGACATTCAAGGGGCGCTTGGGTGCCTCAGTCGATTAAGTGTCTGCCTTCAGCTCAGGTCATGATTCCAGGGTCCTGGGATCAAGCCCCTCGTTGGGCTTCCTGCTCAGCGAGGAGCCTGCTCCTCCCCCTCTCTCTCTTCCTTTCCCCTGCTTGTGCTCTCTCTCTCTCTCTCTCTCTCTCATAAATAAATAAATAAATAAATAAATAAATAAATAAATTTAAAAAAAAAAGACATTCGAACTGAGACTCAAAGGATAAGCAGGAGAAAACAGGTGGAGAGGAGGGGCAAGATGGCCCCGGTGCATGCTGGGGTGGAGGATCTGGCAACCAGTGCTAGGCAGCCATGGAGACCAGGTGTGGGAAGTGAGATGGACGAGGGAGGAGCCTGAAAATGGCATGAGCAGCCAGGCAGGCAGTGATTTGCCTCTCTAGGGACTGTGCTGTGCCAGGAATCTTAGACTGGATTTTAGGTTCACTGTGAAGCCTCTGAAAATTGGTGTTAGTGACTTTTCTGCCCAAAGAGCTTTCATGCACAAAAACATTCTTACAGTCACTTGTGTCTTACTATTTAATTTATCCATGTTATAGAAATAAAAACCTATACTTTTAAGATTTTAAGCTCAACTTTTAAGTTACATTTATAAGCCTGGCGATGTTCTGCATGAGAAAAATATTTTTCGACTTAATTGGTTATTTAATTACTGTGCACTTATTTCATAAATCTGACAGATCATATTCTCCCGAATATTTAACACCAGGACCATCTTTAATCAATCGAATTACGTTAGATATTTTAAACGACGTTTACAAATGTAATATATTTGATTCTCTCACATTCACAGAGGCAGACTCACAAATCTTACGTGAGAAATATGCCTAAACTCAGTAATGAAATTCTTTTAAGCTTTTCAAGTATCTTTGGGAAAAAGAAAAGAGAAGTTTACTTGGATCAGTCCAAGTTTTCAACACTTGTCAGTATACTTGACCCAACACAGTTCGTGCATTGTTCTTTTTTTTTTTTACAGATTTTATTTATTTATTTATTCATGAGAGAGAGAGAGAGAGAGAGAGAGAGAGAGAGAGAGAGAGAGAGGCAGAGCCACAGGCAGAGGGAGAAGCAGGCTCCATGCAGGGAGCCTGATGTGGGACTCAATCCCGGGTCTCCAGGATTAGGCCCTGGGCTGAAGGTGGCGCTAAACCGCTGAGCCACCCGGGCTGCCCTCATGCTTTGTGCTTGTTTTTGATACTCTCCTTGTGTTACTTAGTCAAGCAAGGGGAAGGCATTTACCAGATCAGTTTAGCTGAGATTTCTGTCAGAAATTCTGGGTCAGGGGTGCCTGGGTCAGGGGAGAGGAAGAGTGGGAGAGGGAGGAGCAGGCTCCTCGCTGAGCAGGGAGCCCAACCAAGCATCCAGCTCTTGGTTTTGACTCAATTTGTGATCTCAGCATCATGGGATCAAGTCCCACATCGAGTTCCGTTCTGCACTCAATGCAGAGTCTGCTTGTGATTCTCTCTCCCTCTGCCCCTCACACTCTTGCTCACACTCTCTCTTTCTCTCTAAAATAAATAAATAAAATCTTTAAAAAAACCTGAAATTCTGGGCTGTAAAAATCTGACCAGAAGTTTCACAGGGCAAGTGCTCTATTGTTTCTTTGTTTCTATTTTGTTTTAAAAGGTACCCTGGGGAGCACCTGGGGGGCTCAGTCAGTTGAGCATCTGCCTTTGGCTCAGGTCATGATCTCAGGGTCCTGAGGGTCCTGGAATGGAGTACCAAGTCTGGTTCCCTGCTTCTCCCTCTCCCCCAGCCCCTCCCCCAGCCCTGCTCATGCTCTCTCAAACTTTCTATCTTAAATAAATAAATAAATAAAATATTCTTTAAAAAATAAATAAAAGGTACCCGGGATTTGTTTCATTCAGGTATGGTAAGATACACAGACATGGACATGACTGCCAGGAAGGATTAAGTTCTTACCCACAGTTCTCTAGAATCAGGAGGCATTCCAAGCCATGTAAGGCCACATACAGAATCACCAGGGTCAGCCAGGAGGCAGAAGAAGTGAGGTGGAAACGTGGGCTGAGCTTTTATTTTGGTTTTCACAGGAAGGAATGGGCGAAGCAGGGTAGGCTAACAGGGAAGACCTAGGATTGAAAAGTTTGAATAATTGGGGCAAGCCCTGGGCTAGAAGGGCAATCCCTAGTTGGCAATCCCTGACTCTGGAGTGATTTAGGGCAAAGGGACAGTGTTCTGGACTGCAGGAGCCCGTTAAAAGGAAGGGGATGGTGGATACAGACTCAGGACTGGTTGGCTTGCAGCAAAGTGTTTGTTATCTCTAGGAATTAGCTAACTCTAGAAAAGGCAGGCCCTCCCCAAGTCATCAATGCCCCAAGATGTCAAAACACCATAAGGTAGAGAAAATAAAAAACACGGTACTTGTTTGGGCAGCACAGGTACTAAAATTGGAAGAATATAGAGAAGATTAGTGTGATCCCTGCACAGGGATGATGCACAGATTCGTGAAGGATGCCATATTTTTAGATGAACATTTTTTTCCTTAAAAAAAATAAAATGAGTGGCTGCACCAGTTCACATTCCCACCAACAGTGTAAGAGGGTTCCCTTTTCTCCGCATCCTCTCCAACATTTGTGGTTTCCTGCCTTGTTAATTTTCCCCATTCTCACTGGTGTGAGGTGGTATCTCATTGTGGTTCTGATTTGTATTTCCCTGATGGCAAGTGATGCAGAGCATTTTCTCATGTGCATGTTGGCCATGTCTATGTCTTCCTCTGTGAGATTTCTCTTCATGTCTTTTGCCCATTTCATGATTGGATTGTTTGTTTCATTGCTGTTGAGTTTAATAAGTTCTTTATAGATCTTGGATACTATCCCTTTATCTGATACGTCATTTGCAAATATCTTCTCCCATTCTGTAGGTTGTCTTTTAGTTTTGTTGACTGTATCCTTTGCTGTGCAAAAGCTTCTTATCTTGATGAAGTCCCAATAGTTCATTTTTGCTTTTGTTTCTTTTGCCTTTGTGGATGTATCTTGCAAGAAGTTACTGTGGCCAAGTTCAAAAAGGGTGTTGCCTGTGTTCTCCTCTAGGATTTAGATGGAATCTTGTCTCACATTTAGATCTTTCATCCATTTTGAGTTTATCTTTGGAAAACTGTGTGGAGGTTCCTCAAAGAGTTAAAAATAGACCTGCCCTACAACCCAGCAATTGCACTGTTGAGGATTTACCCCAAAGATACAGATGCAGTGAAACGCCGGGACACCTGCACCCCGATGTTTCTAGCAGCCATGTCCACAGTAGCCAAACTGTGGAAGGAGCCTCGGTGTCCATCGAAAGATGAATGGATAAAGAAGATGTGGTTTATGTATACAATGGAATATTACTCAGGCATTAGAAACGACAAATACCCACCATTTGCTTCGACGTGGATGGAACTGGAGGGTATTATGCTGAGTGAAGTAAGTCAATCGGAGAAGGACAAACAGTGTATGTTCTCATTCATTTGGGGAATATAAATAGTAGTGAAAGGAAATATAAGGGAAGGGAGAAGAAATGTGTGGGAAATATCAGAAAGGGAGTCAGAACATGGAAGACTCCTAACTCTGGGAAACGAACTAGGGGTGGTGGAAGGGGAGGAGGGCGGGGGGTGGGGGTGAATGGGTGACGGGCACTGAGGGGGCACTTGACGGGATGAGCACTGGGTGTTATTCTGTATATTGGTAAATTGAACACCAATAAAAAATAAATTTATTATAAAAAAATAAAATGAAAAACCTTGATTAATATATCCTGAAACTTCCTCCCAAGACTGAAGCAGGCAGTTGTGGGGAGGCCTCCATTTTGTATCTGCTTTTGC
Source organism: Nyctereutes procyonoides (assembly GCF_905146905.1). Lineage (NCBI taxonomy): Eukaryota > Metazoa > Chordata > Mammalia > Carnivora > Canidae > Nyctereutes > Nyctereutes procyonoides. The sequence goes on along the minus strand of NW_026575125.1, from coordinate 38,099,033 downwards.
CTGCCACATCACCTGTCATACTAAGCCAACAATTTCAGATTCTAGTAATAAATATCACATAGAATTTCTGGTCTGAAATAATTCGTCTATCATATTAGACAGGGCCCTGTTTGGGTCCTCTGATTATATTTCCCTTTTGCATAACCACCAGCAATACCCTACATTGGAACCTATGACATTATATGTGGGTAGACTATTGAACCCTGTCCTCTGGCCTCATCGTGTCATCCATCTTTTTTCTCTTTCTAAGTCCCACATGCCTTATGAGTTGTTCTTCTGCTGTTGTTTTATTCGATTCTTCAAGCAGTGGCTAATTGTTGAGGGCTCACTGTGTGCCTGACACTGTTCTAAGTGCTGAGGACACACCACACAACAACCCAGACAGAAGTTCCTGCCCTTGCAGAACTTTAATTTGAACAAGGAGACAGACAACAAACAATGCACATGATGAATGAATTAATCGGATAGTATGTCAGAAGGTGGTAAGTATTATGGGAAAAAGAAAAAGTAGAGTAAGGCAAGGACCATTGGGAATGCTGGCGGGGATGTGAGAGAAGTTTGAAATAGGGCGGACAGGGGAGCCTCACGAGAAGGAGGCATTTGAGCAAAGGCCTCATGCTTACTAATGGAGTCACATGATCATATCTGAAGATCAAGGCTATAGTTCAGGTTAGATGAGGACACTGTAGGAAGAAGAGTAGGGAGATAAGGGGCATGTGACTTGCAGATGCAGTGAGGTGGTTAAATGTGGAGGGCTGTGCTAGAGTGGCCAGTTTGTGAGTTGCCTTGCACATTCCATGGGGCGTGGGGTGCTAGGCCTTAGAAGTGCTGTGCAGGGCTGGGCTGGGCAAGATAAAGGCCAGACATAGACACCTGTATTGCAGTCTTCTTCCCAGAAATGATAAGTGGAAGCCACAAGAATGAGCAAACTTCAAAGGAGACCCTGGGAACATCCATCTATGAGGAACAGGTAGAAAAGAGGAAATGGAAGGAGATATCTGAGTGGTTTCAGCCTGAGATGCTGGGGAGGGACCAAGGAATAAGGAACCAAGGAAGCAGAGATCGGAGAGGATCGGGAGATGGGAAGTGGTGTATCCTCAACCCAAGGATAGTGTGAGGATTGGGAAGTTTGGTGGTGTTATGGGAATCTTTTTGGTGACCTTTCAATATAGAAGCTACAGGCAAACTGTTGTGAATCCACAAGAATTCAGGGAATATTATTCTCATGAGCCCTTTCTGAAAAATCTATTAGACAACAAGCTTCAGAAAACCAATTGAAGAAATTATCTAAGACTAAAATTGTGGTAGGAAGGGAGAAAGAAGGGGTGCCTGAGTGGCTCAGTTGGTTATGCGTCAGACTCTTGATTCTGCTCAGGTCATGATCTCAGGGTTTTGAGATCCTCTACGCTTAGTGGAGAGTCTGCTTGAGATTTTCTCCTTCTCCCTCTGCCCCCACCACTGCTCATACATGCTCCTTCTCTCTCTCAAATTAATAAATAAATCTTTAAAAGAAAAGAAAGGAGAAAGTAGTTTGTAATCGTTATATCCGAAAATGTAAATGTAGTATTCAAAAAATTGGATGAAAAAGGATGGGGTACATACCAAGCAGGATAAATTTGCTCACTGCCTTATGTACGTTGGGATCAAAAGGATATTACTTAAAAATTATGCAGTAGGGAAGAGAAGGGGAATAGCAAGTGTTTACAAGCTAATTTCAACATTGCTCATGGTAGACAGTATAAACAAAGGGACTAAGGTATGTTCAGAGGCATTAGCATATAGGTAACTAAATGAGTTTCCTATTGCTTCTGTAAGAAATTATCACAAATATCATGACTTAAACAATACAGATTTATTATCTTATACTTCCGGAGGTCCAAAGTATGAAATGGGTCTCACCAGGGTAAAATTTAGGTGTTGGTAGGGCTGCATTATTTTTGGAGGTGCTGGAGGAGAATTCATTTTTCTTGCCTTTCCAGATTCTAGAGAACGCAGCATTCTTTGCCTCATGGCTCCCTTCCTGCATTTTTAAAGCCAACAAAGGGAGTCAAGTGCCTTTCACATCATATCAATCGGACCTTGCTTCCTTTATCAAATATCCTTCTCACTCTGACTTTTCTGTCTCCCTCTTTTCTGTCTTCCCTCTCCCTCCACTTTTAAGGATCCTTGTGATGATATCAGGCCCATGCAGATAATCCAGCCTGATCTCCTTATCTTAGGATCTGCTGATTAACAATCCTAATTCCATCTGCAACCTTAATTCTCCTTTGCTCTATAATAAAGCATATTCATAGGTTCTAGGAATTAGGACATGAGCACCTTTGGGGGGCCCTTATTCTGCCTATCACAATAATTAGGTTCCAATAAAAACATAAAACTTCCTAAGTTTCAAAGTATATCCTCCCCCAAAAGAAAATACAAATAAAATGCAAGATGGAGGAGGAAATTGTAGCTCAGAGGTAGATAAGCTAATAATTTGTAGCTAATATTTTTTTAAGATTTTATTTATTCATGAGAGACAGAGAGAGGCAGAGACATAGGCAGAGGGTGAAGCAGGCTCCATGCAGGGAGCCCGATGTGGGACTCGATCCCAGGACTCCAGGATCACATCCTGAGCCAAAGGCAGCCACTCAACCGCTGAGCCACCCAGGCATCCCTGTAGCTAATAATTTCTAAGCTCGAACCTAGAATATTTAACTCTAAAGCTCCTGCTTTTTATTGCTTCACATGATAAAGTTCAAAGACTCATCTCTTACGAAGTGGAATAATGATTGTCAGTCTGGTCCTTATAAAGAAGGAAAGTCTGAAGATGAGGACAGATATGATTATGATCAGGATCAAAGAATGCCAAAAAAACTAATTAAGGAAGGTAGAGGAGGCCAAGAGGAGCCAAAGGGATTGTTACTATCTTGAAATATAATAGGATTTTCATGGGGATGAATTGGGTCATTTTTCTTTATTTTCTCGGAAGACAGAAGTACAGTAATAGATTTAAGTTAAAACTGCAGGCATTTTAGATCTTCATTAGAAATAAAGTCTTTTCTTTTAAGAGGCCTGGAAGAGGCCTCCAGTGGAAAATTTGAGAGACACTGAGGCCATTCCCCAGCCTTGAAGTGAAGGCCAAGCAAAATGGCTGATTTCCTAGGACCTCTCTTAATTCTGATAAAAGATGACAAGATTCAAGCCCAGGGTAGAGGGTAGGTCATGTGTCATGGTCCAAACCCCAAACTGCTGTTGTTTCTGACAGTCACTGGATAATTGGTAAATTTATTAGGCCAAGGGCCAAGGAAACTTGGGTATCAAACCTTTGGAAAGTGAATGCTTCTTTGTTCGAAGCGATGAGACAACATAATGGAAGAAGCACCCACATTATTTTTCCAGTCTTGAAGGATACAAGTGGAGTTGTCAGGCCATGTTTTCTGATTCTGTCATGTACTAGCTGAGTGGCCTTAGGTAATTTACTGAACTGCTCTGAGTCTCAGTTTTCTGATCTGTCAAATGGGCATAATGATACATCTGCCAAAGGGGTTTTAGGAAGACTAAATGAGGGAATTTAAGGTGGGCCTGCCCACGACAGACACTCAGTTAATATGATTATCTGTCCTCCAAGCAAGCTATGGAACAGGCTGCATTTGATCTGCGATGTTTTCATGCTGCCATTAACAGGCCCGAGCAACACCTCCCTAGGATCTACCTTCTTGAGAATGTGCCCCCTATGCCTACATTTGCTCTCTCCTACCATAGTCCTATCTGTACCCCAAATTTACATTTGAGTGATCCTTCAACAGATGTTGGGTGAATAAGACATGCTTCTACTCCCAATGAAAAGAAGAAAATAGAAATGAAGAAACCATTATGAAACAACATGAAAGCACCATGAGAGGTATGGAGAGCAGCCAGCAGACCTTATGGTAAGTACTCTTAGGGTCATAACGTGCTTGGCAAGGTGGCAGGTGGTAAATCTGAGCTATAAGTTGAGTTTTCTGCTGGTCTGGTTGCACTTGGATTGGGTGGTGCTCCTGGGGACAAATGCCTCCCTCTTGTTAACTCTAAAGAAGTGGCTCTAATGTTCCTGTTAGTGATTGATGCTTTTGGACTAATTGGATACTTTGATATTCTCATATTACCCTACTTGGTTTCTTACTACACATAAGATGCATATGGTAGCAATCTCTCCAGGACCATCTAACCTCATCCTAGAAAGAACCATTCCAACTCTGGCAGAAGAGGGGGAACCCAGGGACCCAACACCAATGTCTGGCTACTATAGCTCTAGCTGTGTCTTGGTTCTTTAGTATATATTGTGGAGGATCATTTAGATAAGTGACTTATGGTTGGCTGGGAGCTCAAAGATCACAAATTCTTCTCCTACTAAGAGGTGTAGTCTATTTTTGCACTTTGAAATTGGGGTGGCTTTGTGATTTGCTTTGGCTGATAGGAAGTTAGCAAACAGGATGCAAATAGAAGCTTGAAAAGTGCTTGCTATTTCAACTAACCCTATTCTAGACCAGCCAGCCTGCAGCCAACAAGCATCTGACCCTAGACCAGGAGTTGGCAACTACAGTTTGCTAGGCAGCTGCCTGTTTTTGCAAATAAAGTTTTATTGGAAAGTAGCCATGCTCATTCATTTGGTCTCTATGGCTTCATTAGTGCTATACGGGTAGGCTTGAGTAGTTGTGATAGAGACTCTGTGGCCCACAAAACCTAAAATATTTACTATTGGCCCCTTTTCAGAAAAAGTTTGCAACCCTAGCCCTAGGTATGTGAGAAAGCCCAGCCAAGACCAGCAGAAGAACCTCCCCAGCCCGTCCTGGACCAAACTGCCAATCCATAGAATTATAAGCTAAACAATGATTGTTTTAAGCAACTTAATTTTTGAGAAGTTTGTTGTGCTGCAAAAATTATTACAGTTCTATAAAGGTTTCTCAGAGAAGTTTGAGAACTACATGTAGCTGAGGGAAGGCTCAAAAGTTAGATGAAGCCAGCACAATATTTTTGCCTTTAGCCTTTGACAATGTTTTGGAGGAAATTGATTTATTTTCATAATATCTCCGCACACATATATGAACTGAAAACAGAGCAATTTGTCACAAGAGTTATAAGTACAGCTCCATGCTCATCAATCTATTAACATCTATCAATCCATCTCTGCTGTGTGCTGATAGTGATTGTAGACAGATTAAATAATTGGATGGCACAGCCACAGGAGATAACAGAATTTGCAAATAAAGACCCTCGGATATTAAATTTTGACAAAACTTTTGTTAAAACCAGTGAGACTCTGCTTTTCTTGATAACTATGAATGTTGAGATATTGTCATTAGAATGCACTTACCCCCAAACTAAATAAAGGCTGTTAGGTGGTTTTTTAGTCTGACAAGGAAAGATCATCTGTGTGGTAAGAAAAATGAAGATCATCCTTTTAACTCCCAAAGAGCAGATGTATTATTTCTAGTGCGGGAAGTAGGACTCTACTTCCCCAGCTCCATGTTCCAGGGCCCCTAAAATCTCTCAAGTAGAATGCCTTTGTGAAAGAAGATCACTTCATCACGTCCATATGCAAAAATTGCTTATTCTTAATCACTCTTTGTGTCTATTTTGAAAAAGTTCAAATAAACATAAAGACCCCATGTGCCTAGAAGGCCTAAAATAATGAAAATATTTTTGATCAATTGATTGATTTCTTTTTCTTTAAAGATTTTATTTATTTATTCATGAGAGACACCCAGAAAGAGAGAGAAAGAGAGGCAGAGACACACGCAAGGGAAAAGCAGGCTCCATGCTGGGAGCCCAATGCGGGACTCAATCCTGGGTCTCCAGAATCATGCCTTGGGCTGAAGGTGGCGCTAAGCCGCTGAGCCACCTGGGCTGCCCAATTGATTGATTTCTTAAATGGACATTTATCAAGATTTATGCGAGAAAATAAGGAATTGCTATTCCCTCCATTGCGTGAAGGAATAAAGCCAAAAGTTACTTAAGACCATCCAATGAATTGTCATTAAGTCCAAGTTTGATACTCATGACTCCTGGCACCCAAACCCCAAAGTTAAAACTACTGCATATGAATTGGTGGGGGACATAATTCAGACCATAAGAACACACTACTGTAGGGGTGCCTGGGAGGCTCAGTAGGTTAAGCATCTGACCCTTGATTTCAACTTGGGTCATGATCTCAGGGTCTTGAGATGGAGTCCCATGTGGGACTCTGCACTGGGTGTGGAGCCTGCTAAAGATTCTCTTTCCCTCTGCCCCTCCCCCTACTTGCAGACTTGCTTGCTCTCTCTCCCTCTGTCTCTCTCTGAAAAGAACATGCTACCGTAAATCAGTGTCACTCTGTAGATCCAGGTGAAAAGACTTTATGCATGTAGTATTTCTTATTCTTTAGCAGCATTACCACCACCATTGCCACCATCTTCCTTCTCCTCCTCCTTTTACTCTCTTGCCTCGTTATCATGAAATATAGCATCAGGGAAGGTGGGACTGGGGACCACAAAGCCTCATCTGGCCCTAGTCCTACCTCTGACATTGTACTTTCAGCTCACTTGGTCTTGATTCCCTTCTCTATGAAGTATTGGTGGGAAGGAAGATACTCAAGACTGTCTATGCCTGAAATTTCACAATTCCATTATTATATTTATGACCATAGGCAAGGTAAGGAAGATTGGAGGTTATCCCAGGATGATTCTTGTCGCTCCTTCATCACTCCCTTGTTCACTTGTTACATTATTAAGTTATGTTTAGAAGTTCCTTCTTGCTAAGGGAAACAAGCCAGGGGCAGAAAGACAGGTTCTGCGTGATCTTACTTATATGCAGAATCTAATGTGGAAGCAGAGAACAGAATGGTGGTGGCTAGAGAGTGGGTGGAGGGGGAAATGGAGAGGTCTTGGTCAAAGGGTACAAAGTTTCAATTATGCAAAATAAGTTCTGTAGATCCATTGTACAATACAGAGCCTACATACAGAGCAATACTGTGTCACAGACTAAAAATTTGCTAAGAAGGTAGATCTCATGTTAAGTGCTCTTAACATACAAGGAAGAGGAAACTTTCGGAGATGAGGAATAAGTTTACCGCATTAATAGGGATAGTCGTTTCACAGGTGTGTACTTACCTCCAAACGCATCGAGTTGTACACATTAAATACCTACAGCTGTTTGTGTGTTAATCATCCCTTGATAAAGTGATTTTTAAAAACTGCCTTCTTTGGGTGGAAACTGTATTCCTCTAAGTAGCTTGTTAAAAATATTACCTGTGGGAGGAGCGAGTGTGTAAACAATAATGCAAAATTATACAGATCAGGATTGCTTTGCTATTTTTCCAGAGTGTAACTAATTGAATAATTTCAGTGTGTATCCCTTCCATTAGTCAGCAAGAAATATCTAGTTAGCTTTTACTCTATGAAATATTACTGCTAATAATTGATAATAGTGATAATTTGTTGAATGCCTACTAAGTGATTGGTTTTCTTGTGCCTGCTATTTTAACACTTAGCAATTGTAGGAAGTGGATTTTACTGTCTCCATTTTGCAGGTAAAAATCCTGAGACTCAGAAAAGTTTATTAGCTCTGCCAGATGTATAGCCAGTAAATTTAAATCCTGGTCTACATGATAGCACTTCTCTCTCTAATGCAGCATTATTTTGGAACTGATTCTGACAAAGATTTTTACTCTCTGGGACCTTGAAGATGAGTAAATGAGCTACAGAAATAGAAATGAAGTAGGAAGAATAGAAATGAAGGGAGGAAGAATTCCTTGAGAAGTAAATTCCTGCCCTAACTTTTTATCACTAATGAAGTTTTATCTTCGGCTCCAAGAGGTAATGAAAATATTAATAATGTTAACAGTAATGATAATTCTTAAATCAGGAAATTTGAAGATTTTCACACCTTATCAGTAAAACTACCTAGAGGACACCAAGCATGAAATTTATTTTAAAGTGGACCTCGTAAGAAATTTTAAATTCATCTTGAAAATTGGTATTTTTCTGTGTTACCTTTTTGCTGATTATAAAACTAATATATGTTCAGTGTTAAAACTGGGGAATGCAGAGAAACATGAGGAAGAAAATACAGTCTATATAATTATTTCCAGGGATGATAATCAATAATGTATTTGTGAATATCATCCTAGTTGTAAGTTCCATGAAATTTTCACATGGCTGAATAGTTACTATATATTTGATTTTATTGCTGTTTTTTGAACTTGACAACTCCGTTTTATCTCTAAATTCTTTGTGAACATTTTTAATGATGGACATTATTAATGATAGCATACCATTTTATTATTTAGATAAATTCATTTTAATCAATATTAGACTATTTGCAATTTCTGATAATTTGAATTTTTCCATGTATAAATAGACATTTGCATTTAGAATTATTTTTGCTTATGGGTGCTATCCCAGAAGTGGAACTACAAAATCAGAAGAGAGGAGCATTTTTAAGACTGCATTGGTATGAATGTTGGTAGTGGTGCAGTCATTTGAGCTTTTGACTCTTGGTTTTAGCTCAGGTCATGATCTGGGGGTTGTGAGATACAGCCCAGAATGGGGCTCTGTGCTCAGTGCCTAGTCAGCCTGTCTCTCTCACTGTTGCCACTCATGCTCACTCTCTCTTTATCTCTCAAATAAATAAATAAATAAATAAATAAATAAATAAATAAAATCTTAAAAAAAAGACTGTTGATAAATATTGCCAAAGTGCTTTCACAAGAAGAATTCTTATTTTTATTTCCACTGGCAATATAGATAAGCACTCGTTTAATTTCCTCCACTTTGCCAACTTTGGGTTTCATCTTTTCCTGATCTTTAATTTGATAAGTAAAAAAAAATTCTCATTGTCACTTTTAGTTTGCAGTTATTTGATTACTACCCTTTTCAGTAATTTATCACAAACTTACTCAGTAATTGAATTTAACATTATGAGGAATATATACTGGTAACATGGACTTATTTGTAGTTTGGGGTCATATTCATTTTTGTGTTAATTTCCATTTCTCTTTAATTTACAAAAAGTGATTAACATTGTGTATAAATATTTACTGAAAATAGTTTTCTCGCTTTTCTCATTTGCATTTAATATTTCTTGAAATGTAGTTTAAAAAAATTCTAACAATCAGATCTATATTTCCTAACAGTTTTTAACTTAAACTTAGAAACTCTGTGCATGGAGGAGTTAAATAAATATTCATATCTATTTTTGTATTTTTTTCTATTTCCTTGTTTTCGATTTATAGTTATTTTTTATTCCAATTGACATTTATTTCAAGTATTTTGTGTGGTGGGGATATAAATTGATTTTGTTCCCAAATAGCTCAATAATTTTCCAGCTCATTTTACTGATTAATTCCTGTTTTTGGTCACTGATTTACAATGCCACTTTTATTATGCATTACATGACTATCTGTCAATGATATACATATTTATTAACTGTCAAGGAATTCTTGCATTAGTTAAAGAAAGGTTTAATAATTGCACCTTGATGATGCATATTATAAATGTTTATTTTGAATTTCTGCTTCCATTCAAAATGGAATAACAGGGATATGAAACTGGTTTTTAATGGAAAAATATATGAAACAACAACTTTCAAACACTGGACATCAGGCAGTGCAGGATGGCAATCCCTAGAGATTGTAAACAAATGAGTTGAGTCCAATGACTGCCCCAACCTGTTGCTTGAAGAGAATATCCTGGAAGCAAGGTAGGGAGGGGAAACCTTGAGGAAGCCTGGTGATCTCCTTGAGTTGAGTTTGCAGGACAGAGTGGTGAAGGAGAGAGTTTTCCAGAGATCTGCACAGGACACTTGATTCAACTTGACTTTTCAGCTCAGAGCTGATCCATGCATATGCAGAAGAGAGCTACCAGAAGCTGGGGGAAAGAACAACCCAAAAATAGCAGAAGAAAAAAATCCCCAAAACTCACACAGAGTCAAGAATAGTTTGTGTTCCCACCAGCCAGAGAGGCATAACTTATAATTCACAGGCATAATTCATAATTCATAATCAGAGACAGTAATTACATAGATATTGACTAAATCACGAGACAAAATGAGAACTACACTGAAGGCTACTCAGGTCTCATCTAACAAAGGTTAAAACAAAGCTTCAAAATAATCAACTGTTTCTGAGTAGCTTAACTACATCCCATAACCAAGCTCCCAACATTTTTTTAGGAACACAAAAACATGCAACCACTAACAAGGTAAAATTCACAATGTCTAAAAACCAATAAAAAATTATCAGGCATGCAAAGATGCAGGGAACTATGAGTCAAAATGAGGAGAAAAACTAATACAAACGTATGCACAAATGGAAGAGAAGATAGAATAAATGGACAAGGACATTAAAACTATTATAGTCATAGTCCACATGTTGTAGAAGGTAGGGGATGACTAAGCATATTAAGCAAACATATGGTGGCACCTGGCTCGCTCAGTCAGGAGAGAATGTGGCTCTTATACTCAGGGTCATGAGTACAAGCCTTGTGCTGGGCATGAAGCCTACTTAAAAGGGGTGGGGGGGGGTTGCACCTGGGTGGCATCTGCCTTCCCCTCAGGTCATGATCCTGGAGACCTGGGATCAAGTTCTACATCAGGCTCCCTGCAGGGAGCCTGCTTCTCCCTCTGCCTATGTCTCTGCCTCTCTCTGTGTGTCTCTCATGAATAAATAAAATCTTTAAAAAAAAGAAATTTCTTAAAAAAAGAGGAAGAAATACATCATTAAGTGAAGACATGGAAGAAACAAAAAAGATTCAAATGGAATATTAGGAATAAAAATGGAAATATTTGAGATGAAAAATACTCTGCATACAATTAATAGCACATTGAGCTTTGCAGAGGAAAAGATTGGTGAACTTGACACACAGCATTAGTAATCATCAGCAATGAAATAGTGAGTAAAAAAAAGACCAAAAGGACAAATAAAGAGAGAACTAGTATGACATGAGGCAGTGTCAAGTGACCTATATCTAACTGGGATCTCAAAAATAGAAGGGAGAGGAGACAGAAAAAAATCAGAAGTACAAAAAAGGCCAATTATGAGGAAAATGATAAACCCACAAATTCAAAAAGCTTGATGAACTTTAAGCATAAGAAACATTTTAAAACTACATTTTAAAACATTTTAAAAACTACAAAATTTAGAACATAATCATGTTGCTTAAAATCAGGAACCTGTTCACATTCTTCTCACTACCAACTACACTTTTTTTTTATTACTCAAGTATTAAATAGTAATCATATAAACGTCTGAAAATTCAAATAAGCAAAAAAAAAGGATTGCAATTTTCATTAGGTATGACAAGTATATAAAAATGACAAAACTTTTGTATACTTTTTATTGATCTTCTACAATAAATTCACTCATTAATTTTAATAACTTTCCTATTGTTTTCCTTGGAGTTTTCAGGAAAATATTATTACCACTATAATTCCCAATAGTGGTAATTTCAACTTTTTTTCATTAAAATGCTACCTCTTTCTTCTTATTTTATAAGTTTCCTATTATGGCAGCTATACTGACTAGGATTTAAATCAGATGTTCTCAATGCTCTTTTTCAAAAAAAAAAAAAAGAAAACATCTTAGAGATATGTTCCTTCTCTATTTTGGGCAAACATCATAAAAGGGAACCTCTTACCTTGTATATACGGTCTTTAAATTTTTTTTTTTGGCTCTTTTTTCCCCTGATTCCTTCTTTTGTCTTCTTTCAGACTCTTTATTTGCCATCTCTTTACCTTTGTATTAATTTCCTGTTGCTGCGTTCAGCAAACCTACTGGCTTAAAACCACACAAATCTCTTATAGTTCTGGGAGTCAGAAGTTCAAAGTCATCTAACTCAGGCATGGGTCAGAGGGTATTGTCCATCCTGGGGCAAAATTCCTCTCCATCCATGAACCTGTGAAACCAGGCAACAAGATAACTGCTTCCAAAAGACAGTGGTAGGATAAATACAGGCTAGACATTCCCATTCCAAAAGGGAGGAATTGGTAAAAGGATAAAAGGAGTCATAGGTCCCAAGGAAGTTCAAAATTCAGCAGGAAAAAATCCTTTAGATTTTAAGGCCTCAGAATAATTCTCTGTGGCTCCATGCTCTGTTCTCTCTGCGCACTGGGACATCCCTGACCCCTTGGCCCTGGGTGGCAGCTCTACCCACTGACCTTGAGAGATGGTTTCCCCTCTGGAATTGAGGAAATCCCATTGACCTGGGCCTCTCTTTCTGTGGCTCTACAATTCTTCCTTCATTTTAGCCCATTTCTTATCTCCATTCCAGCCTGGCAGTGTTTGTGCTGGTATAAATTTGTCTAGTCTGTTTTCTAGAAAAGAGGGTCCTCCACAGATCTTTCCTGGACAACTACATCTCTCTTCCTGGTTTCTGGTGCTAATCCTTTTAGCAAAACTAGTTGTCCAGCCAGACGCCTGGCCTTGTTTTCAGAGCATGCCATCTGAATAGCCTGAGAAGTTTCCAAATCATCACGTAAATCCTGGTTCCTCTGCTTAACGATTCATTCTTCAGTTTCTCTCTGTCCTCACCCTTTTAATTATAAGCACCAAGCCAAACCAGGCTGCATCTCCCACACTTTGTTTAGAAGTTTCCTCGGCTAAATATTTAAGTTCATTGCTTATAAATTTTTTTTTAAGATTCTATTTATTTTATTAGAGAGAGAGAGAGAGAGAGAGAGAGAGAGAGAGAGAGAATGAGTGGGAGGAGGGGCAGAAGGAGAAGGAGGGAAAGAATCTCAAAGAGACTCCCCCTTGAGTGGTGAGCCCATCATGGGGCTCAATCTCAGAACCCTGAGATCATGACGGGAGCTGAAACCAAGAGTTGGACACTTAACCGACCGAGCCATCCAGGTGCCCCCATTGCTTACATATTCTACCCTCCACCCAACAGAACACATTTCAGCAATTTTTTTTGCCACTTTCCTAAGTGTCCAATAACATTCCAACACCTTCTTCCAGTGTCCAATAACACGTTCCTTATTTCCATCTGAGATCCACCAGAAGCACCTTTAACATTGCTATTTCTAGTAATATTCTGTGTATGACAATAAAAGTATAGCCTAAGATGATGGAGATGATGCTTTCTTTACTGCTGCCCTCTTTTTCTTTCTGAGTCCTCACCAGAACTGTTGGCAACTTCCATGTTTCCACCAACAACAGTCCCTTCAAGGCAATGGTAAAAAGCCTACAAATAACATCATAATTAATGAGATATATTGAATATTTTACCCATAAGATTGGAATTGAGATAAGAATGTCCGCTCTTGGGACATCTGGGTAGCTCAGTGGTTGAGCATCTGTCTTTGGCTCCTGGCATGATCCCGGGGTTCCGGGATGAGTCCTGCATCGGGCTCCCTGCATGGAGCCTGCTTCTCCCTCTGCCTGTGTCTCTGCCTCTCTCTGTGTGTCTCTCATGAATAAATAAATAAAATCTTTAAAAAAAGTTTTTTTTTTTTTAAAAAAGAAAGTCTGTTCTTGCCATTTTGATTCACCATTTAACTGGAAGGCCTAGCTAGTGCCCTAAAAAAAGGAAAAAATTATGTGTATAAAAATACGAAACAAACAATTAAAGCTGTTTTTATTTGCAGATGATGTGATTGCATTGTTGTGTATGTAGCAAATCTTTTTTAAAAAATTTATTTTTAGGGACGCCTGGATAGCTCAGTGGTTAAGCCTCTGCCTTCCGCCCAGGTCATGATCCCAGAGACCTGGGGCCGAGTCCCCCATCAGGCTCCCTGCATGGAGCCTGCTTCTCCCTCTGCCTGTGTCTCTGCCTCTCTCTCTTTCTGTGTCTCTCATGAATAAATAAATAAGATCTTTTAAAAAATTTATCTTTAATTTTTTGGGGGTATTTTTTACGTATAATAATTTGTATGTAGCAAATCATAAGGATTCTACAAAAAGATGATTACAACTAATGTGAATTTAGCAAGCCATAGAATAGAAAGTCAATGCAAAAACATCAATTATATTTTTATATACTTACAACAAACACTTAAACACAAAATTTTAAAAGAACATTTGGAACAGGGGATCCCTGGTGGCTCAGCGGTTTAGCGCCTGTCTTTGGCCCAGGGCGCGATCCTGGAGTCCCGGGATCGAGTCCCACGTAGGGCTCCCGGCATTGACCCTGCTTCTCCCTCCTCCTGTGTCTCTGCCTCTCTCTATCTCTCTCTCTCTATGTCTATCATAAATAAATAAATAAATAAATAAATAAATAAATAAATAAATCTTAAAAAAAAGAACATTTGGAACAGTGTCAAAAGTGTAATATACATAGAAATAACTGTAACAAAAATATGGAAGGTATTTATGCTACAAACTATAAAACATCACTGACTGAACTTAAAAAAGGTCTAAAGAAATGCAAAACAATATGTTCACTAAAGAGAAAATTGGAAATTGTTAAGATGTCAATTTCTTCCAAATTGATTTATAGATTGAATGCAATCTCAATCATAACATGAACAGGTTTCTTGTTTTGAGTAAAAATGGACAAACTGACTCTCAAATTCACACAGAAATGCAAAGCATAGAATAGCCAAAACAAGTTATTTTTAACTCTTTATTTAAATTCCGTTTAAATCAGGGATACCTGAGTGGCTCAACAGTTAAGTGTCTGCCTTCAGCTCAGGGCATGATCCTGGAGTTCCGGGATCGACATCCGGCTCCCTCATGGAGCTTACTTCTCCCTCTGCCTGTGCCTCTGCCTCTCTCTTTCTCTGTGTCTCTCATGGATAAATAAATAAAATCTTAAAAAAAATAAAATCAATTCAATTTAGTTAACATATAGTATATTGTCAATTTCAAAGGTAGAATTTAGTGATTCATCAGTTGCTTATAACAACACCCAGTGCTCATTACATCACGTACCCTTATTAATGCATATCATCCAATTACCCCATCCCCCCACCTACCTCCCCTCCAGCAACCGTTTGTTTCCGAGAGTTTAGAGTCTTTTATGGCTTGCCTCCTTCTCTGTTTTTATCTTATTCTATTTTTCTTTCCTTTCCCCTATGTTCATCTGTTTTGTTTCTTGAATTCCACATATGAGTGAGATCATATGGTATCTCTTTTTCTCAGACTGACTTAGCTTAATCCCTTCTAGTTCCATTCATGTCATTGCAAATGGCAAGATTTCATTCCTTTTGATGGCTGAGTAATATACCATTGTGTATATATACATCACTTCTTCTTTATCTGTTCATCTGTCAATTAGCCAAAACAAGTTTTAAAAATAAAAGAAAGTGTTAATCAGTGTTAGAGAGCTTAACACTGATTTCAAGGCTTACTATAAAGCTCATACAGTATGATTTAGCATACGGATAAATAAAAAGATAAATGGAATATAATAGAGTTCAGAAATAGGCTTATGCTGGGACACCTGGGTGGCTCAGTGGTTGAGCATCTGCCTTTGGCTCAGGGCATGATCCCTGGGTCCTGGGATCAAGTCTCACGTCGGGCTTCCTGCATGGAGCCTGCTTCTCCCTCTGGCTGTGTCTCTGCCTCTCTCTGTGTGTCTCTCATGAATAAATAAATAAAATCTTTAAAAAAATCAAACACGATTAAAGACATGAGAAGGAAATTTATTGACTTGAGAATATATGCATAATACACATATTTGATAAAGACTTATATTCAAAATTCCCAGGAAAATTTGTAATATATGTGATTTAATTCTATATATCCAAAATATTATCATCTCAGCCTATAATCAATATAAAAGTCATTAACGAGAAATTTTACACTGTTTTTATACAAAGTCTTCAAAATCTACTGTGTATTTTCCACTTATAGCCTGTGTCCATTTGGCCCAACCACATTTCACGAGCTCAACAGCTAGTGGCTACCATATTCAACAGTGCAGATCTAAGGGATAAAGACATTCTTACTCAAGATTGAAACTCAGAAACCACTGAGCACAATATAGATATTTTGATTATATCTCGGGACAAATGTTACCATAAACAGTTAAAAATGAGATCTGAACAAATATGTGTGATACAGAGGGCAGACAGAGGGTCAATATCTATTACAAAGGGCTCTTATGATTGGACAAGAGGAGTAGTTAAAGGATATGAATAGACAATTGACAGAAGAGCAAATGTGAAGACCCAACAAATACATGAAAAGATGCCAATTGAATTAACAATGAGATTTCATTTTATTCTGTCAAATTAACAAAAGTTAAAAGGATTAATAACAGCTACTACTGGAAAGAATTCAAGGGAAAAGATTCCGTCACGCACTGCTGTTCAAAATATAAAAGATTAAAATCATGTTAGAAAGATGCAATCTAGCTGTGTCTCTTAAATTTAAAAAATGCATATGCCCATTGACTGAATGCCTCAGTCTTGGAAATCTCCTCCTTAAAAATAGATTGCCAATATCTAACGATATTTGTATAAGGATGCTTATTGCTGTGTGGTTCATGGAGATAAAACACTGCAAATAAATGAAATCAAAAGGAGAATGGTTGGGGATCCCTGGGTGGCTGAGTGGGTTAGTGCCGTCTTCAGCCCAGGGCGTGATCCTGGAGTCCCAGGATCAAGTCCCGCATCGGGCTCCCTGCATGGAGCCTGTTTCTCCCTCTGCCTGTGTCTCTGCCTCTCTCTCTGCATCTCTCATGAATAAATAAATAAAATCTTAAAAAAAGGAGAATGGTTGGATACATTATGCCCATCAACTATAGATTATCATCTAACCATTAAGATGAAGGTACCACTTGATTTGAAGGGATGGTTATAGGAATGTAAAGAAAAAGAAGATGCAAAAATAGGAGTGTAATATGACCTACTTTTAATTAATAAACAATGACAAACATCAATTGTGTATAAGAAATATGGACACATACTAAGTAGTCAACATGGTGTGTGTGTGTGTGTGTGTGTGTGTGTGTGTGTGTGTAGGAAGGGTGATTGTGGGTGAGGGTGGGCAAGGGAGATTGGTAGAGATGCCCAGCAAAAAAGAAATGAGAAGGGGAACAAAAAGTTGACATTAATAAAGTATATGCATATTGAAACATATATGATTTTGCATAACATTTAAAAAATAATGTTATAAAGTTTTGTGTGCTTCATATCCATACTCAAAACACCTTTGGAATTTGAAGTTGACTCCTACAGATGTCTTTTGTTTTGAGAGACTCGGACTAAATAAAGGAAGCATTGTTTTCCTCTAGGAAGGATTTCAGGACCATGTAGTTCATAACTTATGCTCTTACTGCCAAGAAAATATCAGAATCTCAATCTATGAAATCCATCCTTTGTTTCATATCCACATACACCACCCCCGCAACCCCATTGCCTTGTTTCAGGCATAAACATCTGGCCAACTTATTTTTAAAATATCTGTTGTTGTTATGAACAGAACTAAATATTCTGTGATTAATGAAGCAACTGAAAGATAACATAATGAAATTTGTCCCAGATAAAATTTTTCAGGGCGCCTGAGTGGCACAGTCGGTTAAGTAATCAACTCTTGGTTTCTGCTCAGGTCATGATCTTGGGGTTGTGGGATCCTGCCCTGAGTGGGCTTCACACTCAGCTGGGAGCCTGCTTGAGATTCTCTCTCTCTCTCTCTCTCTCACCCTCTGCCCTCTCACTCATTCTCTCTCTCTCTCTCTCTCTCAAATGATAAATATTAAAATTTTTTTTCATTGCTTTGGATGGCTTGAGTCTGAGCAACTACCTTGAAAAATCAAATAAGCAAGCTCTGCTCTTACCATAGAAGTTAAATAACACCTGCTTTTTCTCAGAACAGGCAGATCAAGCACTGTCATATGCTCTTTACTGTAAAGAGGGCCTAGATATGAAGCACCTCGGGCACTGATATGATTCAGAATGACTTAAAGTGTGCCTTCTAAATGAAAGGTGGTGTCTTGAATCAACAGACCAGCTCAGTGGTGTAGGAAAAAATATAGGAAGTATTTAAGTTTGAAGCAGATAGGATAAGGTCCTATCTGCTGCTACTAACCTCCCAAAAGCAAGTGAACAAACAAACAAAACCAGAAGTTTTCTTTAGGGGAAGTGAGATTCTCTGGGGTGTTTAAAGAAATGGAGGGACTACTTGCCATCATTTTTATATGGAAATGAGAGGAGAATGTGACCATTAAAGATAAAAATATAATTCAGGCACAACTGTTTTTAGTCTGACAACCCTGAAAACCTGTTGCTACTTCTTTTTTTTTAGATTTATTTATTTATTTATTTATTTATTTATTTATTTATTTGAGGGGGTGGGCAAAGAGAGAGGAAGAGATCTCAAGCAGACTCCTGCTGAGTGAGCAGCTGGATTCAGGGCTCTGCCTCATGACCCATGAGATCATGACCTGATCCAAAACCAAGAGTGGAGGCTCAACCAGCTGAGCCTCCCAGGTGCCCAACATGTTGCTATTTGAAACTAACATATAAAATTTGTGTTTTTTTTTAACATATAATATTTGAATCTCAGCAATCAATCGTTTTATAGAAAGTTAACCTCAAGCTTAATTGTTTATATCTCTTTATCCTGAATTCTGATCATACTGTAGAGGCTAACTTGCCTGCAGAATCTAAATACATGGGACCTTATAACTCAAAATATTAATTTTGTTAAGTTGTCTCTAGGGTAAAATTTCCACGTGTCTGGACTGTATGCATAAAAGAACCATGGAACTACATGTACTTGATTCCCTGTGGGTCGTTAACATTTGCCTACCCAGTGCACTCAGGGTCAGAAAGAAGATGCATTCAATTGACACCAAATAGTACTTTTCACTGGAAACATAAAGTTAAAAGCTAACTCTTGAATGATTTGTACCAACACTCAAAATGCCCCCAAATTCTGACCAGTCCAAGTAACTTATATTCCACTGTTTTTAATTCTGTGGAATTTTGTTTTTTTTTTTTTCTAGACCATCTAAATAATAGGTATTAGGTACGTTTTCACTGGGGAATGGTGACTGGCTGGCTCAGTTGGTAGAGTGTGCAACTCTTGATCTCAGGGTCCTGAGTTCAAGCCCCATGTTGGGCATGGAGCCTACTTAAAGGGAAAAAAATCATACATCTTAGTTGGATGAAAAATTGGTATTTAACATTCTCCTTTGAGGCAGCTAACAGTTTGACTGTGTTTGCTTTGGTTCAGACCCTTCTACTCCTCTCTTGAATGAAGGAAATCCAGTTTCTTTAAAGTTTTTTATTTAAGTTGCAATTAGTTAACATACAGTCTAATACTAGTTTCAAGTGTACAATATAGTGATTCAGCACTTCCATATATCACCCAGTGCTTGTCACAAGTGCCCTCCTTAGTCCCTACCATCTCTTCCATCCATCTCCCCCACCCTCACCTCCCCCTGGGTAACCATCAGTTTGCTCTCTCTATATATCATATCTTCTTGATCCATTCATCTATCAATAGACACTTGGGTTGCTTCCAGAATTTGGCTACGGTAAATAATGCTGCAGTAAACATAGGGGTGCATGTATCCCTTTGAATTAGTGTTTTTGTATTTTGGGGGTAAATACCCAGTAGTGCAATTACTGGATCAGAGGGTAGTTATATTTTAAACTTTTTGAGGAGCTACCTTACTGTTTTCCAGAGTGGCTGCACCAGTTTGCATTCCCACCAGCAGTGAGGAGGGTTTCCCTTTCTTCACATTTGCACCAAAACCTGTGGGTTTTTTGTGTCGTTGATTTTAGCCATTCTTACAGGGGTGACATAATATCTCATTGTAGTTTTAAAGATTTGCTTTTCCTTGATGATGAGTGATGTTGAGCATCTTTTCATGTATCTATCTGTTGGCCATCTGGGTGTCTTCTTTGGAAAAATGTCCGCTCATGTCTTCTGCCCATTTTTATTTTTTTATTTATTTTTTATTTTTATTTTTTTAAAGATTTTATTTATTTATTCATGAGATAGAGAGAGAGAGAGAGAGAGAGAGAGAGAGAGAGAGAGAGAGAGGCAGAGACACAGGCAGAGGGAGAAGCAGGCTCCATGCAGGGAACCCGATGTGGGACTCGATCCCAGGTCTCCAGGATCACACCCTGGGCTGAAAGCGGCACTAAACCGCTGAGCCACCCGGGCTGCCCCTTCCGCCCATTTTTAAATGTATTGTTCATTTTTAGGGTGTTGAGTTCTATAAGTTCTTTCTAGATTTTGGGTACTCACTCTTTATTAGATATGTCCTTTGCAAATATCTTCTCCCATTCTACAGTTTGCCTTTTAGCTTTGTTGATTGTTTCCTTTGACATGCAGAAGCGTTTTACTTTGAAGTAGTCCCAATAGTTTATTTTTGCTTTTGTTTCTCTTGCCTCAGAAGATACATCTAGAAAGAAGTTGCTACAGCTGATGTCAAAGAGGTTACTGCCTGTGTTCTCTTCTAGGATGTTTATGGTTTCAGGTCTCACATTTAAGTCTTTAATCCATTTTGAATTTATTTTTGTTTGAGGTGTAAGAAATTGGTCCTGTTTCATTCTTTTGCATGCTGCTGTCCAGTTTTCCCAACACCATTCGTTGAAGAGACTGTTTTTTTCCCACCGGATATTCTTTCCTGCTTTGCTGAAGATTAACTGGCCATATAATTGGGGGTTCATTTCTGGATTTTCTATTCTGTTCCATTGATCTATGTGTCTATTTTTGTGTCAATACCATAGTGTTTTGATTACTACAGTTTTGTCATATAGCTTAAAGTCCAGAATTGTGATGCCTTCAGCTGTCTTTTTCTTTTTAAAGGTTGCTTTGGCTATTCAGGGTCTTTTGTGATTCCATTCAAATTTTAGGATTGTTTGCTCTAACTCTGTGAAAGATGCTGTTGGTAGTTTGATAGGGATTGCATTAAATGTGTAGATTGCTTTGGGTAGTATAGATATTTTAACAATATTTGTTCTACAAATCCATGAGCATGGGATGTCTTTCCATATCTTTGTGATGTCTGAATTTCATTCATCTGTGTTTTATACTTTTCCAAGTATAGGTCTTTCGACTCTTCAGTTAGGTTGATTCCTAGGTTTCTTATTGTATTTGCTGCAATTGTTAATAGGACTGATTCCTTAATTTCTCTTTCTGTTCCTTCATTATTGGGTCTAGAAGTGCAACAGATTTCTGTACCTTGATTTGTATCCTGCAACTTTACTGAATGTTTGTTATCAGTTCTAGCAGGTTTTTTTGGTGGAATCTTTTGGATTTTCTATATAGAGTATCATGTCATCTGCAAAGAGTGGAAGTTTGACTTCTTTCTCACTGATTTGGATGCCTTTTATTTCATTCTGTTGTCTGCTGAAGCTCTACTTCCAGTACTATGTTAATTAATTGTGATGACAGTGGACATCCCTGTCTTGTTCCTGACAATAGAGAAGCTCTCAGGTTCCCCCATTGAGGATGATATTAGCTGTTAGCTTTTCATAAATGGCCTCTATTATGTTGAGATTTGTTCTCTCTAAACCTGCTTTGTTGGGTGTTTTCATCATGAATGGATGTTGTACTTTGTCAAATGCTTTTTCAGCACCTATTGAAATGATCATATGGTTCTTAGCCTTTCCTTTGTTAATGTGATGTATCACATTCCTTGATTTGTGAATATTGAATCACCCTTGCAACCCAGGAATAAATCCCACTTGATCATGGTGAATGATTTTTTTAAAGTATTATTGGATTTGGTTTGCTAGTATTCTATTGAAACTTTGTGCATCTGTGTTCACCAGAGATATTGGCATGTAGTTCTCTTTTTTAGTGGTGTCTTTATCTGCTTTTGGGTAATACTGGCCTCACAGAATGAATTGACAAGTTTTCTTTCCATGTCTATGTTTTGGAATTGTTTGAGAAGAATGGGTATTAACTCCTCTTTAAAGGTTTGTTAGAATTTGCTTCTGAAGCCATCTGGATCTGGACTTTTGTTTGTTGACAGTCTTTTGATTATTGACTTAATTTCTTTGCTGGTTATGTCTGTTGAGGTTTTCTATCTCTTCCTGTTTCAGTTTTGGTAATTTACATGTTTCTAGGAATTTAGCCATTTCTTCTATGTTGTCCAATTTGTTGCTGTATAGTTTTTCATAATATTCTTTTATAATTGTTTGTATTTCTGTGGTGTTGGTTGTGATCTCCTCTCTCATTTGTGATTTTATTTATTTGAATCCTTCCTCTTTTCTTTTTGATAAGTCTGGCTAGAGGTTTATCGATTTTATTAATTTTTTCAAAAAACCAGCTCCCAGTTTCATTGAGTTTTTTTTGTTTGTTTCTATATCATTTATTTCTGCTCTACTTTTTATTATGTCCTTCCTTCTATGGGCTTTAGGCTTCATTTGTTGTCCTTTTTATAGCTCCTTTGGGTGTAAAGTAAGGGGATTTTGGAGATTTTTCTTGCTTCTTGAGGTAGGGCTGTATTGTTATATACACTTTCCTCTTAGAACACCTTTTGTTGCATCCCAAAGGTCTTAGTCTGTTATGTTTTTATTTTCATTTGTTTCCATGCATTTTTAAATTTCTTCTTCGATTTCCTGGTTGACCCATTTGTTGTTTGATAGCATGTTGTTTAACCTCTATGTATTTGTGGTCTTTCCAGATGTTTTTCTTGTGGTTGACTTCAGTTTCATAGTGTGGTGGTCTGAGAAGGTGCATAGTATGACTTCAATCTTTTTTACTTGTTGAGGCCTGATTTGTGACTTAATATGTGATCTATTCTGGAGAATGTCCCATGTGCACTTGAAAAGAATGTGTATTCTGCTGTCTTAGGATGGAATGTTTTGAATATGTTAAGTCTATCTGGTCCAGTGTGTCATTCAAAACCATTGTTTCCTTGTTGATTTTCTGTTTTGATGATCTGTCCATTGATATAAGTGGGGTGTTAAAGTTCCTGACTATTGTACTATTATCGATTAGTTCCTTTGTGTTTGTTATTGTTTTATATATTTGGGTGTTCTCATGTTGGATGCATAATATTTACAATTGCTACACCTTCTTGTTGGATTGTCCCCTTCATTATGATATAGTACCCTTCTTTGTCTCTTGTTACAGTCTTTGTTTTAAAGTCTAGCTTGTGTAAGTTTTGCTACTCCAGCTTTCTTTTGACATCCATTTGCATGATAAATGTTTCTCTATCCCTTCACTTTCAATCTGCAACTGTCTTTAGGTCTGAAATGACTCTCTTGTATAGGCAGCATATAGATGGGTCTTTTTTTTTTTTATTCATTCTGACACCCTATGTCTTTTGACTGGAGCATTTAGTCCATTTACATTCAAAGCAACTATCAATAGATGTGTACATATTGTCATTTTATTACTAGTTTTGTGGTTGTTTCTGGAGATTTTCTCTGGTCCTTTCTTCTCTTTCTCTCTTTCATGTTTTGCTGATTTTCTTTAGTGATATATTTGGATTTCTTTCTCTTTATCCTTTGTATGTTTATTAGTGGTTTTTGATATATGACTACCATTAGGTTTGTATGTAATCTCTTCTGCAAATAGGAGTCTATATTAAGTTGATGATCATTCAATTTTGAACCCATTCTTCTCTCCTGTCCTTCCCCATATTTTAGGTATATGTTATCATATTTTCTATCCTTTGTGTGTGTGTGAGCTCTCTGACTGATTTTTACAGAAATATTCATTTTTATTGCTTTTGTGTTTCCTGTCTTTATACTATCACTTTGAGTCTATCCTTTCCACCCAGAGTGTCCCCTTTAATATTTCTTGCAGGACTGGTTTAGTGGTCATGAACTCCTTTAGTTTTTGTTTGTCTAGGAAGCTCTTTATCTATCGTGTTCTGAATGATTGCCTTGCTAGATAGAGTATGCTTGGCTGCAGATTCTCCCAATCAGGATGTTGAATATATCATGCCACTTCCTTCTGGCTTGCCAAATCTGTTGAGAAATTTCTAGCTAACTTTATGGGCCTTTCCTTGTATGTTAAGGACTTCTTTGTCTTGCTGCCTTTAAGATTTTTTTCTTTATTACTCTATTTTGCAAATTTATTTACAATATATCTCAATGTTGGCCTGCTTTTGTTGATTTTTTTTTTTGCTTTTGTTGATTTTTATGGGAGTTCTCTGTGTCTTCTGGATCTGGATGTCTCCTTCCTTCCTCAGGTTTGGGGTGTTTTAAGCTCTTATTTCTGCAAATAAATTTCCACCCCCTTTTCTCTCTTTTTCAGGGACTCCTGTAATAATTATTATGTTTGATGGGGCACTGAGTTCCCTAAATCTATTCTCACGTTGCATAATTCTTCTTTTTCTTTTTGTTCAGCTTCATTATTTTCCATTATTTTGTCTTCTAGGTCAGTAAATTATTCCTCTGCTTCTTCCATCCTGTTGTTCATTTCATTAAGCCTGTTTCCAATCTCATTTATTGCACTCTTTTTAAAAGATTTTATTTATTTATTAATGAGAGACACAGAGAGGCATAGGCAGAGGGAGAAGCAGACTCCCTGCAGGGAGCCTGATGTGGGACTCCATCCTGGGACCATGGGCTCACGACCTGAGCCAAAGGCTGAGCCACCCATGTGCCCTCATTTATTGCACTCTTAATCTCTGATTGATTCTTTTAAATCTCTTTTATCTCTGTGATAAGGGTCTTATTGATGTCTTCTGCTCTTTTCTAAAGCCCAGTGAGTATCCTTATAATCATTGCTTTGAATTCTCCATCAGGCATGTTACTTTTATTTGTTTCACTTAGATTTCTAGCTGTGGCCTTATCTTGTTCTTTCATTTGGGATAAATTTCTCGGTCTTCAGATTTGACTAAGTCTGTCTTCTTCTCTGTGTTAGAAAAGCCAGTTATGTCTCCTACTCCTGAAAGTAATGGCCTTGTGAAGAAGAAGTTATATAGAACCCAGGGCCTGGAGCTTCAGGGGGTCTCCAGTGTATGCTGCATGTGCTCTACTCTTGTGTTTTTGCTGCTCTCTCCTTCAGACCAGTCATCTGTAAAGGCTTTCCTTGCCTGCTGTGGACACTGTTTGGTCTGTGGCCTGCATGTAGTGAGTTTTAACCAGATATGCTCTGGTCCTCTTGTGAAATGAGACCTGTCACCACCTCCACTGGATCTGAGACCCTGCAAAAAAGAAAAAAAAACTGGTTGGAAGATGTGGTGTGGGCAGGGGTTTGTGCTGGTCCTCTTGTGGGGAGAGGTTGCCACACTGGGACTAAGGCAAGTTTGACTGAAAAGGGCAGTTCTACCAGGTGGTGAGACTTGGTGTAAGCAACTTAGGCATCCAGTGCCCGCGCTGCACTGCTTCCCATGGATGGCTTAGTGTTTTGCTGAGATGAAGAAAGGGAAACAGTGTTAGTCAGCAACTTTGCTCCTAGAGAGATGTCTCCATGAATGCTGCCTTTCAGAGACAAGCTCTGAAAAGAGTAAGTAATCCCCCTACTGTGTGCCCCAGGTACTCTTCTGGTGACTGTTTCCATGCCATCTGCCCCTGGTTTATTTGCCTGCTTTCTCTCCAGGAGCAGGGCAGTGCTCTCTGGGCTCCATCCCAGCCAAGCCTGATGACATTTAAAACTCTAGGCTTAAAAAACAAACAAACAAACAAACAAACAAACAAACAAAAAACCTCTAGGCTTTAAGCTCCGCTGGTTGCAAAAACTCATGAAAATCAGCCCCTCTCATTTTCTAAGCCAATGGCTCTGGGTGAACATTCTCCTTGTACATTCCCCTGTGTATTCCTTTCATTTACTAGCCCTTCTCTATGACCATGGCTCCTTCCCCTCCACAGCAGCTGAGATCTGTTTCTCCCCTAAACTATATGTCTGTATTTCCTATCTTATTCATTATGTCCTCTTCTTTCCCTTTAGCTGTTGAGTTTGTTCTGTCAGTCTTCAGGTCAATTTCTGGGGTATTTAGGATGATTTGATAGATACCTATCAAAATGTGTTTGTGGGATGAGGTGAGCCTAATGTCCTCCTATTCTAGAGCCATCTTCCAAAGTTTCTCTTGGATATCCAGTCTCTTCACAATCTAGGGGATCTCAGATTTCTTTACGTTGCTTAAGTCATCATGATCAGTCCGAAATACAAATTCATTTTCCAGCTTAAAATTATTATTATTAAATTATTCGGTGACTTCTCTCAATTTTTAGGATACATTTCAAATTCCTTATTCTTAATAAGGAATGCAAAGTACATGATCATGCTCCATCTCTCTCTCCACCTTATCCTCTATCACACCCTCAGGTTCTTGTCCTTTTGAGAACATTGAGACATCCTGGATGTTGTGCTGCATTCACTGAGCTATTATACCTTCCAAGAATACTGAGTTTTCCAAAAACACTCCTTATTCATCTCATAAACTTCTATTTATACAAAATAAATTTTTGTCCATAACATCTTCCAGAAAACCTTCCTAGCTGGGACCTAATTTTCAAGTAATTTTCAAGATATGGCTTAGAGCTTGGTTAAGGGGGGGGGCAGTTTATGAGGGTCCAGAAAGGGACTTCAAATAGGAACTAAGAGGCGATTAACACCTCTAGGAGTCCTAGCATCTTCTCATCTTTCATTTTTAATCTTTCCATTTTTTTTTAGTCACCAGGAAACATGAAATATAAATCTCTAAGACTCAGTTTCTCAGCTGTAAAATGGGAGATAATAGTTAACTCAAAGCAATGCTGCAAAACTTTAAGGAAATGATGTTTGTAAAGGGCTTTGTTCATTCATTGTCATGCAATAAATAGTTATTCTCTTACCAGACAAATGGTTCATTAGAATACTAAGGGCCTGGATACATTCCAATCAATTCCAAAGACATTGGAAGAACTCAGTACTGAATTAAGTAATCCACGAAAGTAAAATGAGCAATGTATTTTATCATATACTCTGGGAACAAAATATAAAGGTAAATGAACCTATTTTGAAGCCAGAGTGATGTTTCCATTTTCTAAATGGGAAGACAAGTGGGTTCTGGAACCTGTGGAAGATTGTGCTTGATGAAACTGCTGAGCAAAATTCTCAAACAGATATGAGAGAGATGGTTTGGGGCACACACGTGGAAGTCAGGGCCATAAGGCTGGAATGGATCCCCCAACAAACCAGCCAAATTTTGTTTCTTTGTTATTCGTGTTAATGAAACTGTTAGGTAAGTCACTGTGTAGACCTAGTGAATCTTAAATTCAACAAGGTATTTGACAAGGCATTTCATTATGTATTTGCAGACAAAATTATTGGATTAGTAGCTATTTGAATAGTTTTACCCAAAGGATGATGAATTGTTATCAACCAGGTGTGTCCAGGAGAGAGCACAAGAGCTCTGTACTTAGCCTGGCTTTATTCGTTTAACCCTCACAACAACCCTGTAAAGTAGATAGTATTTTTACAATGAGGAATAGAAGCAGAGCAAGGCAAGAACCTCACGCAAAGCCTCACAGCTAGTAAATCAGAAGACCTTCCTGGATAGATCCAGCTCTATCAGACAATACTCTGAATTCTTGGATAAATTACTTGACTGCTATGAAAATCAATTTCGTCATTGGTGAAATGGGGGTAATAATGCTTACTACAGGTTTGTTAGGACGATGAAGTTGCTTTTATTCATTCATTTAACAAATACCAAGCATTGTACAAGATGTTGGGGATACACTATGGGGGGGGGAATGGAGAAAGACATCCAAGGGAGACGTATAATTGCAAGTAAACAAATAAATATCAATTGCAAACTGTTATCAGTACAATGAGGCAAAAGTACTGGTATTGTGCCAAAGAAAAGTAGGTGGAAATGAATGATTTAAATTATAAAAGTTTGGGAACCATGTTTTAGTCAGTGAGTTGTCATAGGAGAGAGATTTTAAGCTAAACTTTTAAGAATACGGAAGATTTGTATGCTTAGAGGAGAAGCAAGTATTCTTAGGCAAGTGAGGAAGGTTCAGACAAAAGTATCAGAAGAAAAACTTTTTATGCCAGACTATAAACAAGATAGGTTTAATATTTATTCTGTTCCCCAATATTACAGCTTCTGAGTAGATATTCATGCTTACCCTCGTTAAGTATAGGCATCATGTACCTTTAAATATTATTAGGTAAACTTACAAGGAAATGTCTCTAAGAAGATAAGCTTGTGTTATTACAGGGTAATTAGAGATTTTATAGATTAAAAAGAAGGACAATACATAGTACGGAGCTGAGAAAGAGATTAAGTAAAATGGATATTGAAAATTTAGTGAGAATTGGCTAAGAAGGAACTCTAGACTTATCTTCCTTGAAATTTAATACACTTTGCCCTGGATAAGATTTATGGCCTGCTTGCTTGTGATTTTGCATTCTTAATAAAAAATACATCTAAGGCAGAGCATAATGATAGCAAGGAGAATGCGTTTAAGCAAAGTTTTTGACAAGGAAGCCCTTTAAGCTGTAAGGCACATGAGATATTAACGCTTAGTTACAGGGCAGAGGTCTTGGGATCGCAGCAAGCTTTCTAGTGGTAGCAGTAAAACCATGTCATGATTTGAAGTGGATGGCATTATCATGAGTCAGTAATTAAAAGTCATTTTCTGGGGCAACCGGGGTGGCTCAGTGGTTCAGCACTGCCTTCAGCCCAGAACGTGATCCTGGAGACCCGGGATCGAGTCCCACGTCAGGTTCCCTGCATGGACCCTGCTTCTCCCTCTGCCTGTGTCTCTGCCTCTCTAATGAATAAATAAGTTTTTAAAAATCTTTTAAAAAATAAATAAATGTCATTTTCTGCACTCTTTTTTCCTTTGAAAGCAATGCAATCATCAAATGTATAGGGTTGCATGAAAGTGCACAGAAAGAAAATGTTTTTTGTTTATTCTCAAATTGGGCATGTCCATACTAAAACATCATATCCATTCTCTGCTCTCCAGTGGAGGATCTGAAGACCTATAATAATAGGTCAAAGGAGGGTCACTTTGCCCAGGAGAACAAATTCCATTAGAAAACTTTTTATATGGGAATGAGATGAGTGAAGGGTCAACTGAATAGTGTTTTAAATATACAAAGCCAATAAAAAGGGGCAAAAAAAATTTAAAAATAAATATACAAAGCATAGGTTGATGAGCATAAGGCTTATTTTTTCCTTTTCATTGAAAGAAGAACCAAAGGGAAGACTTCAACATGATGAAGAAGTTAGATAAGATGGAAGGAAAGAAGGAATTTTTCATTATCAAGATCTAATGCACACTTGAATGGATTACTCGATGGTCTTGGAGATCTTCTATTACAAGAGTGCTGGACTGGGGGGTCAGAAGACCTTTAAGCTTAGTTACTAATTAGTTCCATGGCCTTGGGCTAGTTACTTAGTCTCTCTGGGTCCTAATTTCTTTATCTGTAAAATGACAGCTTTGGACTGATAGAGGACACTTTGGATTCTTAGCTAGATTTTCATCTTGCTGGGATGATTCCCATCTCAAGCCAAGGAAATGGGCTAGATTTCCCTGCAAAGCTATTTTGTGGTTTACAGTAACGCTTTCCTCTTAAAGCACCAATTCCTTCACATTTTCTCAGCACTCCAGCAGTACTCTGAGATAGAAAAATGCAAAATATCTATTTTCTAACCTTTCTTATCAAACATGTATTTGCACTGAAAGGTCAAACTTCTACGTTGTTTGGACTTTGCTGCTTTGCAAAGAGTACTATATGCTTTCTTGGAGCTTTTACAACTGCCCTTTACATTCACTCAGTGCCAGGGATGAGATGTGGGCTCAGCTATCAATGTCTTGCATTTCTTTTATTACCCAAGAAACAGAGCGGGTAATGACAATCTTTTCTTTTTAGCCTCTTTGGACTGGTATGTTTGGGGTGTTTATTTGCAAAGCTACGGATCTACTCCTATAGATCTTAATTAATGACAACCAACATCTCTTGCACAGGCTTCATGCTGCAAATACAAAGTTCCATCAGGACCTGGGAAAACTTAGAAGCTAGTGAAAGACCACACCTTCTTTAAAGATAACTTTGCAAAAATGTGCCATATTCTGTGATGAAGGCACACACATGGGCCCACGAGGGTTTCAGAGGTTTTCAGGCCAACCCAGCATTTCAGGGAAGGCTTCCTGGAGGACAAGACACTTGAGATGTGTCCCAGAGAATGAGTAGGAAAGCATTCCAGTTAGGATAGCCAGATACAATACGGGACACACAGTTCGATTTGAATTTCACATAATAGCTTGTTTTTAGCATAGTTTTTAGTATAAATAAGTCCCAAATAATGTATGGGACACAATTACACTTAAAAAAAAGTATTCGGGGGATCCCTGGGTGGCTCACTGATTGAACATCTGCTGTTGGCCCAGGGCGTGATCCTGGAGTCCCAGGATGGAGTCCCACATCGGGCTCCCTGCATGGAGCCTGCTTCTCCCTCTGCCTGTGTCTCTGCCCGCCGCCCCCCTGTGTCTCTCATGAATAAATAAATAAAATCTTTTTTTAAAAAAAGTATTTGTTGTTCTTTTTTAAAAGACTTTATTTATTTATTCATGAGAGACACATAGAGAGAAGCAGAGACACAGGCAGAGGGAGATGCAGGCTCCCCACGGGGAGCCTGAAGCGAGACCTGATCCCAGGACCCCAGGATCACAACCTGAGACAAAGGCAGACAGATGCTCAATCACTGAGCCACCCATGCGCCCACCAAAAAGTATTTGTTGTTCATCTGAAGTTCAAATGTAACTGGGCATCTTGCATTTTGATTTGTTAAATCTGGCAGGTCTAGTTCCAGGCTCAGCTCTATCTGCTTTTTTATGCTCCTGACATACGACAGTAGTCATCTCTCCCCAGGGCAGATACTGGGCTGCCTCACCTCTCCCTTCTATAGCTTCTTCCCAGAATGGGCATTGCTGACTAGCGTGCCCGACCCACATTAAAGTTAACTCTCCTTCGTGCCAACACCATCCCTTAACATCAATTTCTGCATAAAGATGAATCATACTGCACTGCAATTATTTATGTCGTGTCTAACTTACTATCTGGAAGATTATGTCTTGAGCACCTGTGTGGCTCAGTTGGTTAAGCATCTGCCTTCAGCTCATGTCATGATCCCGGGGTCCTGGGATTGAGTCATACATGGGGCTCCCTGCTCAGCAGAATGGGGAGTTGCTTCTCCCTTTCTCTCTGCCCCTCCTCTGGCTTGTGCTCTCTCTTGCTCACTCTCTCTCTCAAATAAATAAATAGGGGATCCCGGGGTGGCTCAGCAGTTTAGCGCCTGCCTTTGGCCCAGGGCATGATCCTGGAGACCCGAGATCGAGTCCCGCATCGGGCTTCCAGCATGGAGCCTGTTTCTCCCTCTGCCTTGTGTCTCTGCCTGTGCCTCTTCCTGTCTCTCTCTCTCTCTCTCTTTCATAAATGAATAAATAAAAAAATCTTTAAAAGAAAAAGAATAAATAAAATAAATAAAATCTTTATTAAAAAAAGATCATGCCTTATTCATCTTGGTTTGTTCAGAGTACCTGGAAGCAGATAGATCTCTGTGAACATTTGTTGCATAGATGAATATATGGATACAGATATGCATGAATGGTACATGTATCATGTATCATGATTTCCACACTAATCAGAGGACAAATAAGAATGATACTTTGAACAGGACTGTTGATATATTTTTTTCTATTTTCCTTTGCAAGTTGAGTGCATTGGACATTTATCATGTAGTGAACATTTGTCTCCCTTTTGACTACCCAGGATCTAAACTCCCTTCTTGCACTGGGGGAATCCGCCATTGAATCCACACAATGACATGGTGAGAGACGACACAGTGGCATCTACGGCACGGTCATGTGACCCAAATGCAGTTAATTCATGTGGAATTCGAATTCAAGATGCCTTTAGGCCTTGAAACCAGAATGGATGATCAGGGCAGTTTACTCTTTATTCTGGCAGTACTAGTGGTGGCCAACAGTGCCCAAAGGTGACACTCTAACTCTTTGGGGTACGTGGTGCAATTTCATAATTGTATGAAATTATGAGTGCAGCCATATGACCTGTTCCAGCTGACAAACAGGGCTGGAAGTAGTGAGTGTTAGCTCAGGGCTGAGAATTTAATTGGTCGAGTGAGACCCTCCAGGGTTCTCTTTCCCTTCTGGCATGGCCACTGGTCAGGTCTAAGATGGTGGCTTGGCTTTATCAGCTTGGGATCCCAAGCGACTATGTTGAGCAGAGACACTCAGTCAACCCAAGATGGATCTGTGGATTGAGAAAGAAATAAGCCTTTATTGGTTTAAGTCGCTTACACAACCCAGGCAATTTTGTAAATTTGGCTTTTGTTTGTTTATTAATCTCATTCTTTTGTAATCCCACTGATTGGGAACCAACCTGCTCTTCAACAAGTTCTTTCTTTCTTAAAATAAGTGGACTTGATACAGTTCTTTATCACCAAGAATATCAAGTGGCCCATTAGGGATACACTGACAACTATGCTGGAAGCTGCTCCTTACAACGTCCCAGCTTTCATTTGTAAGAAGACAGTCACTTGGGTCAAAGAGCTGTTTTCAAGTTATTGTGGACAAGAAGTAGAATATCCAGGAGGAAAGAACATTGCTAGAAATACATTCTATGCTACCTCCGGAAGGTAGCTGCCACTCTGCCATTTGAAACCTCTCCTTTTTGAGATTGGTATGAAGGCCAAATAAGAAACGTCGTGTGAAAATGTCATGTAACTTTATTTAGCAGGGCTGTGCAAACGTGGCAGTTCATCTCTGACCCAGGCTGGGACTGAGCCAGTCTAAGTCAGGGAGAATTTAAGGAGTCCCATCACTGTAACACTTGACACTGAATTAGTAAGTAATTATATAAAAAGCATATCACTGCAGCCCCTGTGTAAATGTGAGAGGGGATTAGGACCCTGGGAAGGGACAGACCCTAAGACATCAGCTGTGGTTTCAGCTGGGCTTAGGTGCATAGCGTATTAGGACACCTGCCTTCCCACCCAAGCTGTCCCTGGAATGAACCCAGAATGGCTCTAGGTTAGTGGGAAGGGCATCCCATCCAACTAGAGCTTCACCTGAAAATTTGTTTCTTATGATGAGGCAACTGCTTCCAGATTCTTCTTCTACTTGACAAAAACATTGCATCAGACTCTTCTGGTGCATGACCTCACGTTCTCCCAGCACATCTTTTGCTCCAGTCACTGAAGTGCAACCAGTTCTGCCCAAGTATAAGCCCACAGCACCTCAACTCAACTATAACTTGTACTTCTCTCTTACTGTCCTGGGGTTAGTGCGATATCACTGTAGGGGATACCCGCAGAAGTCTTGGTGGCGCTGGTATAGGCATAGACTGCAAGTGTGGGAGAACTAGCCCATGAGCAGCTCTTGACCAGAGCACAATGTGAGTCAGTGGCTAAATGCCCCCACTCTCCTGTACCACTGGCAGATGATTGTGAGACTCATTCTTTTTTTTTTTAATATTCTATTTATTTTTTCATGAGAGACACACAGAGAGAGGCAGAGACATAGGCAGAGGGAGAAACAGGCTTCCTGCGGGGAACCTGACGCAGGACTCCATCCCAGGATCCCGGGATCACGATCTGAGCTGAAGGCAGATGCTCAACCGCTGAGCCAGCCAGGTGCCCTGTGAATCTCATTCTATGCAGTTCCCCAGCAGGTCCCAGTGAGATTGAACCCAGGGGCCCACATTGTGTCCTCTCCTTACTTGTTTCCCTCTTCCCAATCCACAGTACCATTCTTGGAAGACAATCCCCCCAAATAGGCTATCTGCATGAACTCTCTTGTCCCAAGCTCTGCTTTCCAGAGCTTATCTTTTTTTTTTTAAGATTTTATTTATTTATTCATGAGAGACAGATTGACAAAGAGGCAGAGACACAGGGAGAGGGAGAAGCAGGCTCCATGCAGGGACCCCAATGTGGCACTCGATCCCGGGACCCCAGGATCACGCCCTGAGCCGAAGGCAGACGCCCAACCCCTGAGCCACCCAGGTGTCCCTCCAGAGCTTTTCCAGGCTAAGGAAAGCACCGTATTTATGCAGAGCCGAGACGAGATCTTAATGCTCTTCAGGATCAAGTGTCCTAGTCTCTCCCCTCCTCATTCCCAGAATTCCTCTCTAAAACTCACATGTTCCACACTGGCCTTCCGTGTTTCTCTCTTTTTCTTGTCCTGTGTCTTTGTCTTTCTTTTTCCCGGCACATTCACACATACACACTGCAGCTGCTGGCGCTCTATTAAGATCTGCCATTTAACGGGGTGCCTGGGTGGCTCAGTGGTTGAGCCTCTGTCTTCAGCTCAGGTCATGATCCCAGGGTCCTGGGATCGAGTCCCACATCAGGTTCTCCGTGGGGAGCCTGCTTTTCCCTCAGCCTATGTCTCTGCCTCTCTCTGTGTCTCTCATGAATAAATAAATAAAATCTTTTTAAAAAATCTGTCATTTTTTTTTTTGTCTCACAAA
This sequence comes from Nyctereutes procyonoides, assembly GCF_905146905.1. Classification (NCBI taxonomy): domain Eukaryota; kingdom Metazoa; phylum Chordata; class Mammalia; order Carnivora; family Canidae; genus Nyctereutes; species Nyctereutes procyonoides. The sequence continues at coordinate 38,064,736 of NW_026575125.1, read as the reverse complement.
TGCAAGATAATCAGACTTGGCCATTTCAGGGACCAATACAAGTGACCTAATTACAATAGCAATAATAAATCGGTTGGCTGGTGTAAGGTTGTTACATTTTAATTGTGCCAAGTAAAGGTATTCTAGAAGCTATCTACTTCTGTCATCATTTTATAAAAGAAAGGACACGATAACACCAACAAAAAAAGCAGGTAGGGTATAATCTCCCATTAGCTCATGGTCTCCACATTAGCAAAATCTTAGCTTTCTGAATAATTTACCACAGCGTTCTTGGCTTTCCCATTTGGGGGAGGGTAGATAATATGAGGTGAGCACGGACATCATCTGTTCCCTCTGGGCCCCCACGTGCACTCTGCTGCTCCCTTCTCAAACCCTTTGGTCCCTGTGTCTCCTTTTGCTTCGGTCTCTGTCCCCGCCTCTGATCCTGATACCCCCCGGTCCTGTCACCCAGCTCTGTTTCCTGCACTATGTGCAGAAGGATTTGTATCTGTCTTATTCAATCCTTCCCTCTAACAAGACAATATTTCTGAGATTCCAAAGCCAAGACAAGAAGTCCAGAACAAAAACAAAACAACAGCAAAGACGTTTGTGCTTATTTGCATCACTGCTTTTTGTTTTCCTTCAGTTTTTTGGGCTGTTTTGTTTTATTTTTTTTTTATTTTTTAAGATGAGAATTTAGGAAGACGATAAAAATCTGTGTTCTTGGTTAGAAGGCCTGATGTGAGGTAACAGCTCTGTCACTCATCAGTTGTGCAATGTGAGGAAACCCTCCCTCCCTGGTAATCACAGCGTCCTTACACTGTCACATGTCCTGACATGTGTGTTTCTACCAGAGGGGTAACTGGAGTTTCAAGTGATCTTGTAAATAACCAAAGGGTAGGTCCAGAACCTCTGGAATTTGGACTTTGCCACTCTTGCCTCTGCCATAGATAGCCTTTGCCCAGGCCTCACCCCGGGGTACGGCCACTCCTGTTAGAAATTGTTACCAACTCTCTTTTGAGTCCCGTGGCTGTTCTTTTGTCCCCACGCGGATCAGCTACACATTGACTTTACTTGAAAATTCATAGTTTGGCATTTCTGTGTTGGTTTTGTACGTTCTTCCTCTGTTTAGCCTGCTTTGCATTACTCTCCTATGAATTATTACTCTTTCTTCTTTTCTATTCTCGGGCTTTCTAGGATTTGTGCTTTGAAACACTCTCCCCTTTGATGATCTCTAAATTTTGTATGACCTGTTATTTTTTAAATCACCTTCAGACGTTTTCATTCTTTTCTGTTTTACATCCAATGCACTAACAAACTCTTTTGATTTCAACTCCTTACCTTTTTACCCTGCAGTTGAATTTAACTTAAGAGTCTAATATGATAAATGTCCCTTTTCAATTTCAAGTCTTTAGCTAATGCCTTTCCCTGTCACTTCTTCCATTCATTGTAACCTGCTGCTATAGTGCGTTAGGAAGAAACTGCTATTGTATTTTATTTTTTCTTCACAGCAGATCCTAAGCCGAGCTTTTTTCTTCTTTCTTTCAAGGAGGTGGCTTGTGTCCAGTGAGCCTTTTTACTGACTCATTCCTTTTACTGTTTGGGCTTCATTCGGGGTTCTCAGCTCTGACATTGCAAGCAGCATGAGCCGAAAACACCGCCTCCTGTCCTGTGCTGCCCTTAAAGTTCAATTCCTTGGGCTAAAAAAAAATCATCAAAAGCCCCAGGATAGCTGTAGTTTCAGATGGTCACTTGTATTTCCATCTGCCTCCTAAATTTTGGTTCCTCATGATTTCTATCACTTTCTTCTTAACTTGGAGGTACATTGAAAACAGTGCTCGATATGCCTCCCTACATTGTTTATTGAGATGACATTCACATAACATGATATTAACCATTGTGAAGTGTACAATTCAGGGGCGCCTGTGCAGCTCAGTCGGTTAAGCCACCAACTTTTGATTTCAGCTCAGGTCATGATCTTCAGGGTCAGGAGATCGGGCTCCACACTAGGATGTGGAGCCTGCCTAAGAGTCTCTCGCTCCCTCTCCTTCTGCCCCTCCCCCTGCACACGAGTGCACTCTCTCTCTCAAAAAAAAATGAAGTGTACAATTCAGTGACATTTAGCATATTCACAGTGTTGTGCAACCACCACCTCTAGTTACCTCCAAAACATTTTCATCACTCCAAAGGGAAACCCTGTACCCACTGGGCAGTTAACTCTCTCCCGCACCCCACCCCCAGGCCCTGGCAACCACCATTCTGCTTTATGTCTTTTTATTTAATATTTTATTTATTTATTTGAGAGAGAGAGTGAGAGAGAGCCAGAGAGAGCAAGAGAGAGAGCACAAGTAGGGGTGAGGAGAGAGAGAAGCACACTCCCGGCTCAGCAGGGAGTCGGATGTGGGCCTGGGTCCCAGAACCCAGGATCATGACCTGAGCTGAAGGCAGACACTCCACAGACTGAGCCACCCAAGCACCCCTGCTTTATGTCTTTATGAATTTACCTATTCTGGATATTTCATATAAAGAGTATCATACAATGATACTTTTGTGTCTGGTTTCTTTTATTTAACATATTGTGATATTTATTATATTTTATCTAATTTTTTTAGCGGTTTTATATTGGGGGAATTTTTAGGACATCTAGTATATATGTCATGTTGCTGGAAATAAAGCTCCTATATCTGATTATTACTTAATGTTACCATGAGTAGGAAATTAAGAGACCTTATTGAAAAATCCCCTTTGATATTTATCTTTCAACATGTCAAAACTTTCACTCAATGCTTTACATTAAAAAAAGGTAAGAGAATTTTCTCTAATATTTGGTCAATGATTCCCTACAACAGTGGAGATTCAAAATATAAATTCATTTTAGCTTCATTTTGAATCCCATACTAAATTTTACTTAATAAATTACCAGAAAGATGATTTTTTTTTCTAACTTCACCACAGGTAAAAATTATTTTTTAAATCAGGGAAAATGCATTGTAAATATATCTGGCAGCTTTTCTTTCCCATAGGGATCAACTCTTTTTTTTTCTTTTCCATAAGGATCAATTATTAATAAGTTTCTGAATGGTAATTGGAAGTAGTAATTGTTTCTCAAAGGATGAAATAATGTCTCCAGGATAGGATAGCCAGAGGCAAACAATATGGGACCTACCTGCTTTGGTAGGGTGATTTTGTTTTGTTTTTTAAAGATTTTATTTATTTATTTATTCATGAGAGACGCAGAGAGAGGCAGAGACATAGGCAGAGGGAGAATTTGGCTCCCTGTGAGGAGCCCCAGGTGGCACTCCATCTAGGGACTCCCGGATCACCACCTGAGCCAAAGGCAGACGCTCAACCACTGAGCCTCCCAGGCATCTCTGGTAGGATGCTTTTGAATGCACAAATTTCCCAAGTGTTTTTGAACTGAGAGAACACAGTTTTTATCAACTAAGAATAGTTGCTTCCTGGGAGGGACTCCAGATTTTCAACGGTCTTTTTCCCTTTATCACGGGCAATTTTTCTTCTGCCCCAAAATGTAGAAGTAGAAGCATTTATTAAAGGTAATCATCTCTGCGATTAGCTGACAATGATTTGTCTTTCATTGTCAGATGCACTTATTTCAACCAGCAAACCTGACTGAGGTTGACCCAGGACCACTGAAGTCAGGATCTTTGAAGTGAACATGTGTGATCTCAATGGATGTAGTTCATCATTTGCCTTTTCATCATCTAGTACTACTGTCTGGCAGCACTTTTATTCATCTTAGAGACAAATTTCTCAAATGCATAGGCTTTATTTGCTCAAATTATCCCTTATTTGTCTCAGTTGGATAGGGGGAAAATTACATTAGAGACTTCTTAAACATCCACTTCACCTAGTATGGCATGCTTTCATCTAAGACTAATGGTTCTCAACAAAGGGGCAATTTTTCTCTCCCAGGAGACATTTGACAATGTTTGCAGACATTTTTTGTTTGTCACAAATAAATGGTGGAGGGAGGAGGGGAAGGGCAGTGGTGATGCTACTGGTATCCAATGTGCAGAAGGCTGGTGTATTACTTAGGGTTCTACAGAGAAACAACCAGTACAATGGAGAGACAGAGATAGAGGCAGAGACAAAGACAGAGATAGAATAGAGAGATATATAATGAAGGATTGGCTTACATACCTGTGGAGGCTGAGAAGTTCCATAATCTGCCATCTGCAAGCTGGAGACCCAGGAAAGCCAGTGGTGTAATTCCATCCAAATCCAAAAGCCTGAGAACCAGGGGAGCCAATGGTTTAAAGTCTAGTCCAAGGGTCAGAGAAGATGAGACAAGATGTCCCAAGTCAAGCAGGCGGGCAGGAAGAGAGAGGGGCAAATTCTTCCTTTCCCCATTTTTGTTCTATTTCATCAATCTATTTCATCCAACCCATGGATTGGATGATGCCACCCATGTTGGGGAGGGCAATCTGCTTTCATAAATCCCCTGATTTGAATGCTAATCTCATTAGGAAACACTCTCATAGATACACTCAGAGATGTTTAACCTGGGCACTCTGTGGCCAGTCAAGTTGGCACACAAAATTGACCATCACACCAGCCGTGGTGGTAAGCATCCTCAAGTGCACAGGACGGCCACCATAACAAAGAATTCTTCTGTCCAAAAAAGTCAACTATGCAGAACTTGAGAAACTCTGATCTAGCCTGAAGAAATTCTGGAGTTTAAATCATTCCTTCTTGGTCTCTGATGACTTTAAATGACTTTTAAAGGCGCATTTGAAGTCGGCCAGGCCAGAGGATATACTCTTGATATGAACACTTTTGCATCAAAATGTTAAAAATCTAAGATTTAGTCTCTTACTTTTCATTTTTTCAGTGCAAGAAACTTCACACCTATATTCTAGTTGAACAATTCTCAAAATACAGTCCTTGAGGCACTAATGAGTGACAAGAATTCCCTTGGATAATTGTAGAAAGACCTCCAAATGTGTTTCTAAAAGCATCACATGCAATTCTGTAGACTTTAACTTTGTTTCCCTAGTTCTTTTTCTGCTGGAAAGTGCAAAGAGTAGGATCAGCCGCTGTGGAATCTTTGGCCCTGCCTAAATCATTCTCAGTCACTCTTCTTTGTAACAGCTCCCTCTGCCCAGCCTCCTGTCAAGGTGGATATGTTCCATTTCTTCTCATAGCTACTCTTTATCTGCGGATCTTGGTCTTCCTTCAAGACCCCCTTTAAGTTCCCCTCACACTGGTTAATGTATTCATTTATTTGTTTATTCATTACCTACATTGGGAATTTACTAAACATCACTACCACAAGGCTACCACAGTACCACAAGGAACTATGGAGTTCCTTAAGTAGCACAATGTTGGAGGAATCTGACCTCTGTTAACTCTGCTCTTTCCCTGTACCCCACAATTTAATACTTGCTTATAACCTACTATTTATTACTCTCAAATTGACTTCATGTTGATGTCTCCTCCTGAACCAGAAACATAGTATCCTTTCTGGCTAGGGTTGTCAGATAAAGTATGGGACACACAGTTAAATTTGAATTACAGATAAACAATGAATCATTTTTTTTTTTAGTATGAGTATGTTGTAAATGCTGCATGGGACACATTTATGTGAAAAAAAAGATTATTCGTTGAAATTCAAATGTCAATTGGGCATCCTATATTTTTATTTGTGAAATTTGGCAACCTTGTTTAGGGCAAGGATTCTCTAATATTTTCCCTACATCTCCAAGGACACATGAGAGAGGCCTGGATGTATAGTCAGTCCTCAAATAAGCACTCATCTGAGCAGCTGTCTCATTACTTTGAAGTAGACAGAAAGTTAAAATATTAATCCTCCAAAGGTAGGGACAATGAGTGATTTCTTCTAGCTCATACTCCCAGCATAGTTAAATTGGTTGTGATCTAAAGCAGGAGCAGGCTTCCAGGAAATGGTGGAGTTTAGGACAGAACTAAAATACCAAATCAGGACAGGAGAAAATCTAGGCCGCAGGGGATATTTTCCCTCAGGAGGATTGGGTGGGTGAATTTGTCTTTTAGTCCTGAACATTCCAAAACTGAATTTCATATGGGGCATTGGTGCATTGATAATGCCAGGAAATAACTTGTTTCCGTCTCAGTTATTTGGATAATTAACCATGGAAATTTAACCCTCGACAGTATTACTTTTTCATCTAGCATTTTGTTATCAATGAGCATTTCGCTGTTGTTACAGGTTGCAGGGTTCTTGTCTCAGAGTCCAAGAATGAATCCCATGAACGATAGGGTGAAGTGAAGTGAAAGTTTATTAAGAGAAGATGAGAACAGAAAGGAAAGCTTTCTAGAGTGGGAGAGAGGCCCTGAATCGGTTGCCATTGAGGGCTTTTACGGTCAGCCTTTTAGAGCAAACTGATCAGGGAACTTGGTAAATATCTTGTCTATAACATTCATGATAAACAAGGTGGATTTGTAAATATTATGAGAACATCTCACCTATATTTTGAACAAACAAGGTAGATTTGTTATGCTTCCTTCTCTCTGGCTGATTATCTTCTTGTCTATAACATTTCTCCACGTCTGGGATTTCTTTCTTTCTTTCTTTCTTTCTTTCTTTCTTTCTTTCTTTCTTTCTTTCTTTCTTTCTCTTTCTCTTTCTTTTTCTTTCTTTTTAGGTTTTTAAAATTTTTCATTTATTCATGAGAGACACAGAGATATAGGCAGAGGGAGAAGCAGGTGGGACTCCATCCCAGGACCCTGGGATCACAACCTGAGCCAAAGGCAGATGCTCAACCACTGAGCCACCCAGGTGCCTCACACATCTGAGATTTCTGTGAGCCTGGTTATGTAGCCCCCTACCTGTCTCTCCCTACCTAGCTTCCCTTGTCCCTTACTATTTTTACAGTAAACATTGTGAGGGAATATACCTGGAGCTGCTGCCAACCAGCACTAATGAGGTGCCCGGACTTAAATGCCCAGAAAGCATACATAGCCGTTGCCAGATAGCATCCATTCTGTTCCCAGTGGGTCAGAGTTTCTATTTAAACACGAACTCTAAGTATTGCTTTTAAGAGCCTGAAAATGCCCTGTTATATGGAATTCATCAGTTACCCACACAGTAGAATATTCTGTGAACAAGAACTACAGTCACACAGAATGCCATGGCAACTTCAAAACATTTGAGCTTTTTCATACTTGTTTTTCATAACCAGAAGTCCTGTGTTCTAACTTCGGCTATAAAAAAAAAAGTGGGTGCTGTTGGTTGCAGAAGGAAGGGGTTTCCTATGCATGTGTAATATATATTTGAATTATTATATTCAATATTTTTTTTCAGAGATCTGTTCAGGTTTTTGTTTGTGCAGTACATTGGTCACTTTTTACTTCACTTATTTTTTAACAGTATTTATTTATTCATTTAAGTAATCTCTACACCCGACGTGGGGCTCAAACTCATGACCCTGAGATCAAGTGTCTCACACTCCTCTTACTGAGCCAGCCAAGTGCCCCTACTTCACTTACTTTTATAGTTGTCCATAGTTGAAACCCTTCAAAAGTCGCAACATCCATAGCGAAGAATACATTTTTTTCTTAAACATCTTCATTTCAATCATGTCTATAAACTGGATTTCTGTTACTCAGAACTTCAAGTCATTTCAAGCTTAGTTGTTAGCATCATTTTGTAATGTGTAACCATCCTCACTGGGAAAGTGTCTTGTGTGGCAGCCATTTGTAAGGGGATCCCTCTTCTCATCTGATTCCCAGAGTCACCACACTCTCGATTGTGATCATCATCTCTAATCTATGTGACACAAGTATCTCTTTATAAGAAAACATGGAGAGGTGATTTCACTCAGGACTACATAAAGATAACCAAGGGATCGATTCTGCATCAGTGACCTCACACTATGAAATTAGAATTATATATGCAAGAGTAGTTAATTGAAAATAATGCCATTCAACAATCCATAATTAGTATCCAGTGAGGCTCTAATAGTAATTTCTAATTCCCTCTTCTCCAAAGAATTTGTGAAAATCTTCACCCCAGTGTTCTTGGGAAATGTCTGGTCTGGTCGTCTCATCTTCCTGAGCTGAATATTTTGCTGTTTTCCCTTCCTCTGTATTTTCCCATACAGTCCTCCCCACATCATCTGTTCTGATATGTCAACCCTGATATAAAAAAGGGTTTAGGAGCCGTTATTATGATTTGTAGAGATATTCTTAGTCTCAGCATCAATCATTGTAAAAATGACTTTGAGGGATGCCTGGGTGGCTCAGTCGGTTAAGTGTCTGTGTTCGGCTCAGGTCGTGATCCTGCAGTCCTGGGATTGAGCTCCATGTTGGACTCCCTGCTCAGCAGGGAGTCTGCGTCTCCCTCTCCCTCTGCCTCTGCTCTTTCTCTCTTTCTCTCAAATAAATAAAACCTTTAAAAAAATCATTTTGGGGTGCAGTTGGCTTAGCACTTATGTTGCAAATAAGGTTTGGTCTTTTTCAACATGCTTTACAACACGTATAGAGGTATGACCTCTATCTTCCTGAAGTCTTGGAGCTTGGTGTCTCTGCCAAGATGTTTTTGTCCCTACCCTGCCTGTGCTACAAAAATTAGGTCACAGGAGAAAGAGCTCTACTCTGGTTCTTTGGGCAGGAAGATTCATTTCTCTTCCATCTCAATCTTGTCTCTGCAAGCCAGCTCAGCACATCCTCATAGCTGTTGGCCTGTTAAGGCAAGTCATGAGCACCCACCATCTCCCGACTTGTTCCCTTCCAACTTTTTGGAATTACTCAATTGAGTAATTTCCAATTACTCAAGCCAGTTCCTGACCGGTCCCCTGGCCCTGGGACAGGTTTTCCCTTTGGCATCTTAAACCAGCCTCTATACCTTGAGTTGGACCTTTAGCTTCTAGGCAAACGTCCAGTGAAGGGCTTTGACTTTGATTGAAGCTGGGTACTCCCTAACTATCAGGCTGCTTGAGAATGCCATTCTCCTCCAAACAAATCCTTGAGGCTGAAAGCAAGGTCTTGGCCTGTCAAAAGGCTGCCTCTTGCCTTCTTGTCTCCAAGGAAGGGATTGGGACACTCTCAGGTTAGGATCCAGGCTGATGATGGCTACCTCACTGGGCAGAACTGGAGGCCCTAACATGAATTGTTAAAATTGCAATTTAGCATTGCCAAAGAACTGTCCTGGCAGCCATCAATTGATCCCTCGGTGTATGTTTGTAAAAGGAGTGACAAAGAACTTGAGGGGAAAAAAACCAGTAAGCTCTAGATCTCATTTTAAAACATATTTTCTAACCCCTGTCAAACTTCCAGCATTCAAAACCAGTGAAATGTACAACTTAGATAATATCTGCTGAACTCTGTTCTTCACAGCCTGCTTCTTTATTGAAACCTCCTGTGGCATCACAAGAGACTCACCGAAATATCCGCTAATGAAAGGCTGGACAGCAAGAAAGAAGTAATAAGGACATGTTATCTCTTTGGCAGTCTTCTAATAAAAAAAAATGAAAGGAAAGTAAGTTCCTTTTAATTGATGAGACATAGATATCATCAAGTTGGAAAGGCAAATAAACACTGCTTGGGGCAAGCAGCATTCCTGTGTGCTTCTTGGGTAGAGGTGTTGAACACGACTCCGTTGCAATATGAATTGGGTTCATTAAATTTGTCCATTTTCATGTTTGTCTTTTCGAGGATTAGCAGCATTTGTTATGTATAAGGGCGTACTTCTGGTGATGAAACCAGCACAACACAGCATTGATGATCAGTAAATCATTCTGGGGTGGATGAATAAAGGAGAATGCAAAATCTCCCTTTCTGCAGGAATTTATTACCTACTTGGGAAGAGAAGACACAAAGACTCACAAAATTAGATGATGCTTCCTAACATTGTATTCATTATTAATTGTTCACTGTTCCTTTCTCATTATTCATGATTAGTTCTGTGGTATGTGTAATAAGTCCTAAAGGTGGTCAAAGATGTTCTTCATACACTGAGCTGTGTCCAGTCCTCCAATGCTCTGGCCTCGACTCTGCCTGGTGTGCGTGTTCTCAATAGTTGTTTAGTCCCTGTTCATCCTTCAAGTCTCAGCAGAGAAGTCATTTCCTCCTGGAAGTCCTTCTTGATTGCCTGGGTTAGGTTATCTAGCCCTGTTACGTGTTCCAGAGCCACATTCAGAATCATACTTGTGATTCCTCTCCCTGGATGTCTTCACTGAAGGAGTGTGAACCTGAACAGGGCAGAGGGCAGGGGCAGTTCTGGCCTTGTTCATCTCTTCCCCAGGCCTCAGCATTGCAGGGATTCCATAAATGTTTGTCTAATGACCAGACACCCTCTCATTTGGAACCCCTTGAGATAGGTCAGGGACTCTGGAGCATGGAGCCGGTTCTGGAACCACTGGAAAGTAGAGGCCTGGAGTGGAGGAGAATGTGTCCAAGGCTTGTGGTCTGTGGCCCAGAAGCCCTGACTTTCATTACCTGTGGTTTTTTAGAAATGCAGCTTTTCAGATCCCACCCTAGAGCTGAGTGATTTGTACCCACATTCAAGTTTGAGAAGCACTGCTTTTAGAGGCTTCATCTGGCCTTACGATGCAGAGAGAGGAGATGAACCCTGGGAGTTCGCATACCGAGGAGACCAAGGGCCCCGAGCAGGCCTGACGACTGCCTGGATATAGGATATAAGGTGGCCTCCGAGAGCCTCTGAAGGCTCCTGAGTTCTCATCAACCCATTTTGCACCTCATGGGGCACAAGGTAAACTGATCACCTTTGCCTGTGGAAAATGCTGTTTGCCAGTCAGTTTTCTCCACAGACACCACGGAACAACACTTCCTCTCGTGGCATCCTCACCAGTTGGGACATCCAGAAAGGCTAGGGGGTCCCTGGGAGGCTCAGGCCGTTAAGTGTCTGCCTTTGATTCGGGTCACGATCTCAGGGTCCTGGAAACGAGTCCCGCATCAGGCTCCCCGTTCAGTGGGGAGCCTGCTTCTCCCTCTTCCCCTGCTCTCTCGCGCTGTTTGTCAAATAAATAAATACAAATACAATCTTTAAAAAGAAGAAAAGAAAGAAAGGAAGAGAGAGAGAGTGAAGGAAAAGATAGCCTGCATTGAACTCAAAGCTGCAGATGCCCTGGAGCCTGGCTGACTTTGTCTTTTATTTTATTTTATTTTATTTTTTTATGACTTTGTCTTTTTGGAGCCATGCCAAAGAGATCCCAAGCAGACCCTATAAGTATCCTCTTCAGCTATCTCACCTCACCCCCACTGGACAGGAGGTTCACAGGCAGGCTAGTGAGGGAACTGAGTGTTCACAGCTAAAAATTCAGAAGCTTCAGGGCCCAGTGGATGGAGGTGGACAGGTAGGGCTTGGCAAGAGAAGGCCAGCATAGGCTGTCTTCAGGGTAGGGCAGTGGGGATCCAGGTTCAGCCCAGCGGCGGTTTTATACCAAAGCAGGAGAGAGGAAAGTTTCTAGAAACCGGATCAGAGCAGTATCAAGACTTCTGCCACAGGTGACTTCTCAGTCACAGACATGCCCAAACCCTCTTCTAGTGTGAGGGCAGCAGAAGCTCAGGATGCTTTGGTAGCAAGTGGATACACAGACGGGGGGGGGGTGGGATGAGGTGGAGATTTGCTTCAAACAATTCTCCAGCCCTGGAGCCAACCCGCCCCTTCCCCCGGTCCCACAGCTCCCTTACCCTAAACGGAAGCACTTCGCACAATTATGTCTCGAAAAGCCACCCTACATGGCTTCTTTTCACTTTTGGAAAGGTGGATTTCCATGTCCCCTGAAGAAGTACCCGTCTGTTTTACTTGGGCCACCTCAGCTTAAACACCTGTAAACACCTGTTGAATCGCCCCTATGTTGGGCAAAGCCAAGGTCCCCAGACCCACAAACCGGGGCCACAAATAACTGCTTGCTCCTTCAGTCTTCCCGAGTTGACTGTGGACATAGGGCGGGTGGGGGGGGGGAGGTGGGTATCTGGAAGGAGGATAGAGGGGCTGGGAATCCCTCCCCAATATATCCCAAGGTAGCGGCAATACTGCGCGGTGGATCAAAGTGGCTCTCAGAACCTTCCTGCTTTCTTTTTGTTTAAATCTTGCCTTGGCCCCTCACTACTTTTATCTCGCTTTCCTCATCCGCAAAATGGGTTGTCGGAAGGCTTAACCGGAATCTTGCACGCAAAGCGCTTCCTGCTCCTGCGGTGCCCAGGATGGGGAAAGCGCTCCCTGAATGCTCGCTGTTACTGGGATTGCTCCATTCTGGGGGGTAATGGGGGGGGCTGCAGGAAGCCATCCCAACACGCCACCCTCCCAGCACCCCCCCCCCAGGCACCAGGGAGGCTGATGGGGAAATAAAGACCGTGCAGAAAGCAGGCCCGGGGCTGCCGGCCTCTTCCTCGCCCCCCGCCCCGCGGCCCGTGCAGGCCCCAGGTGCTCTCCCCGCCCCGGCGCCCGCCCTCCCTCCCCAGGTCGGGGCGGCGGGGCTGCGGGCGGGGGCGGGGCTCGGCGGCGGGGCCCGGGGCGGGCGATATAGCGGCGGGGCGGCGGCGCCAGCGCGCGGGGGCAGCGCGGCGGGCGGGGGCCGAGACCCAGACGGCCGAGCGGCGGGCACCGGGGCGGCCCGCAGCCAGGCGAGCGCCATGAGCGGCAAGTGCGACGTGGTCGTGGTGGGGGGCGGCATCTCAGGTCAGTGGCGGCTGCGGCCCGCCTTCCTCCTCCCGGCGCCCCGACAGGTGGTCGCCCGGGGGGAGGCGCGCGGGCGCTCGAGGGCCGGGGGCGGGGGCGGGGGCCCCGGGAGTCCGGGCGCGCGGGCGGGGATCCGGCGGGTCCCGAGCGCCGCGCGCCGAGCCTCCCTCGCGGGCAGGATTCGGGGCGGTCCTGGACGGAGGCGGGGGCCGAAAGTCCGTGCCGGGCTGGGGCCAGGCCTTGAACTTCTCCCTCCGAAGGCTGCCAGGCCTGCGCTGGGGGCGTTTTCGAGGCGGCGAGGAGCGAGGGGGCCGGCGGGCGAGAGATCTCTGGCGGGGGGGACGCAGGGGTCCGTCACTTGCTCCAACCTGACCTGGACGCTCAGTGCCCCCGCGTGAAGCAGGCGGGCACCCCAGCGTGCTGTGATCCTCGCGCTCGTAGCAGGGAAACGACCTTGAACAGCTCCCGGTTCCGAAAGCGGGGCTTGGACCCTGGGGCAATGGATTGCCGGAGACCGCCCTGACCCTGTGTTTCTGTGATTGTCACGGATCTCCTTGGGGCAGCAGGGACTTTGGGGGCAAAGAGCTCTTCTAACCCCCCCCCCCCTTAGAGCAGGATGAACAAGCTGGGTGTACAAGTGCAACAGGGCTGCAATGGAGAAGCTGGACTCTCTGGCCTAGCCTATATGGGCAGGGTTGGGGGCAGAGACCACCCTCTGCCCACCAGTGCATGCCCACCGTGGCACAGAGACAGAAGCCAGAGGGAGGCATGGGGTCGGTGGGGAAACTACCCTCTGAGGAGGGCAGGTCAGTGGGATGGGGTTAGTGGGACTAAACAATGCTCCCAGAACAGCTAAACAGACCCCTGGAGATGCTTTGATCAAAGTCCCAGGGCCTCCGGGTGCCTGAGAAGTAGATAGGACACCTCTCCAAACCATTGGATGTGTTGGCCAACACTTGCCCTAACCAGGTCTTAAGAGCAGGGTTAGTCCCTGCTCCCCGTGAGTGGACAGGACAGAGGTACCCGATTCTTGCTGGACCTGGTGAGTAAACCAAGGCCTTGGATGTTGGGTGCTGATCCCAGTCCTGTGCTGCCCCCTCCACACCTTTGGCTCAGATCTCAGGCTACCACTTTTTTTTTTTTAAGATTTTACTTATTTATTCATGACAGACACACACAGAGAGAGGCAGAAACACAGGCAGAGGGAGAAGCAGGCTCCATGCAGGGACCCAGGATCCCGAAGGCAGATGCTCAACCACTGAGCCACCCAGGCGTCCCTCAGGCTACCACTTCTGTCTGCGGGACCCTCCGGAGCTCACTCTGCCAAGCTGTGTTGAGTGCTGCAGGGACACAGATACATAAGCACAATGGTGTTGTTAAGGTGGGCCAAGGCTCAATCAGTCCCCTTTTCCTGCACTATTTTTGACATTTTTTTCTTCCACAGGAACTTGGACTTAAAAGCATTTCTACCTAGGTGCTTTAGAAAATATTACTGAGTGCTTCTTGACACTGACTCACGTAGCCTCCCATCTCACAGAAGCTGGAGGTTCTCTTGCCCGGCTCCCAAAGTCTGTTTTTGCCCAAAGTCTAATGGGTTCAGATTTTTCTCTTCCCTCTTCCCTTCTACTGGTCTTTCTGATTCATACTCCAAGCTTTCAGGGTCACTCCAGTTATTCATGTCAGGCTTGTTGGGGAAGAGTAGACAAGGGTTTTGGCTCTTCTTTGACAAGCAGCGGTGAACCTCTACACTCACCTCCAGACTCTCAAAACATGGGACAGGTGAACAGATCTGCCTTTTCGCAAGAACATTACCTGGAATAGGCATTGTTCTCAAAACCAAGAAAGCAAGGTTCCAAGGCCCTACCTCAGTGGCTTTATCTGCTGCATGAAGGTAACACCAGTGAGTCAGAGCTAGATGACAGGGTCATCGTGAAGGGCAAGTGAAACAATGTGTGTGACAGTAGCTTTGTGAAGTCTGACGTATGACACAAGGTCCTATAAGAAGTTTACTCATTTATTCAAACAATAGGCACTGGAGTAAGCTGCGATAGGGGGTGCAGGAACAGATCACATTGCTTTTTGCCCTGGAAGATTTGTCCACCCAGAAAGGGAGAGGAGATACCCGAGCAAAGACAATACAAGGTCAAGAGTGGGTACCTGCCACAAGAGGAGTCCGTTCATTAATTTTTTATTCATTTATGCGATGACCATTTGCTTCCTGTTCCACATCCTATCCCAAAGGGAATAAAAGATGAATTATACAGGGATGTTGCCCTGGGGGCATTCACAAGCTAACGTGGAAGACAGAGCCCTGAACCATTAATACTCATGACCCCTGATAGATGCTTTAGTGGTGCATGCACAAAGTCCCAGAGAAGGTGATTGGAGGGAATGTCAAACTCTGCCTGAGAAAATCTGGGCAGACTTCACAGAGGAGGTGACATTTGAAGCAGGTCTTAAGGGATGGATAGGAGTTCATCAGGAGACTAGATGAAGAAAGCATTTTGAGCTAAGAAACAGATGATGCCAAATCACAAACATGTGAAAGAATGCAGGAGCACGCTTAGGAAGCCTCAAGGACTTTAGTGTAGAGAGTTGTGTCTGTGTGTGTGTGGGAGAGGTTCTGGTAGGATGAATTGTGGGGAGGCTTGTACATCATCCCCAACAGGTTTAGTTCTTTGTGTGGTCAAAGAACGACCACAGAGGATTTTCATTCACAGAGTGACATGTGTCAAGTCATAAGAATATGGTGATGGTTTAGCAAAAAGAGAGACATCAAGTGGAGAAACAGGTGTGGGAGACAGATGGGACACAGAGAGTCGGAGGTGCTGGGAGGATGCCCGGGGACAGATGTCTAGCAGGTGGAAATGCAGAAGAGAAGTTAGGCTCACAGATGCCTGCGATGGAGAAGTTTTAGCCAAAACCACTGAAGCAAATAAAATGAATGAAACCAAGAGAGAAGAGAGGAAGCCCAGGAGAGGCTGGAAGAGGGGGTAGAAAGGAGCAAGGTATCTTCCACCATCCTCTGTAGTTTGAGGAGGAAACAGATGCTGAAAGACACTTGGTTAACCTCACACCCTGGCTGAGATACCATCTCCCAGGACTGCCCTTAACCACCCCCGCCCCCCGGGTTGGATGAGATCCTGTTTTACTCTCCCCTGCCACCTGGTTCTTTTCTGCGAGTTGGTAAATTGTTCACTTTCCCCTCCACTGGGCTGAGCCTCCGGAGCCTGGGGAGGTGGACTTTAACTTTACGCCGACACAGTAGCAATTGATTGGATCTGAAACTCATGCCCACCTACTTACTACCAACCCTTTTGTGTTTCGTGCCAAATCACACGGAGGGTGGGAGAAGTGGTCCAATCGGAATTCTAGAATGAGGAGGTGACCCACACAATGATTTCCGTTTAGAAGTGTCGGAATTTGACTCTGGTTTTTAAATGTTGTTAATTATTAAACTTGGGACATTCTGCTAGTTCTCTGATAGTCTTTCAGGCCATCAGCAAATTTTAATCACCCCTTTTAGGATAAACACAGATGTATGGGAGGTACAGCTGGTTAATATACAACTTTCTTTTTTGAGATTTGAAAAATTCTAGGGTACTGGCAAAAAGTCTTTTAAGAAACTGGTGCAGCATATAAATGCATACCTACTGAAATGTCTTCCACCCAAGGGGCAGGTCATCTCTGGAGTTTTGACAAAGTAACAGCGTTTCCCACATGGAGCTGGAGAGAAGCATATTCTTTCTTGTCCTGTGTCTCGGTTTCAGTGTTTGGGTTGGTGAAGCCATGGAAACTATCTTTTGCAATTCTGGAATGGCTCTTGCTCAATCCTCAAAATAAAAGCTAAAAAAAAAAATAGGGAAATTTGAAGCAGAAAGGAAGACATTTTTTGCCAGGCTTGAGAGAGTACATTCAGCCCTCTGAGGTTGGTTGAGATCCTGCAACAGTTGGAGCCAGCCTTCCAAATCATAACCCACACGTGGCAGGTGCCCCATGCGGGCCAGGAAGGTGAGCCTGCTCCAGACCAGTGGGCCCGGCCTGGGCAGGGGCTGTCACGGATGGCCCACGAGGGGTCATGAGTTGAAGGATGCGGTAGGCAGATGTGGCCTGCGTGTTAATGGCAAAACTTCATCTTCACGTTTGATGAGGAAAGATGGAGGACATCGCTGGGCTCCTAGAACCCACCTGAATGTTTGGAAAAATAATAATTATATAGAAGTGCTTGGAAATCTGGAGATCCCCTGTCAAAGAGAGGCTACAGAGAGGCAGTTTGGCAGTGTTAAAAAAAAATAGATGCTCTGGTGTCAAACAGACTCATTATGGATCCCATTTCCTACATGTACCTACTGTGTCACCATAAAAGTTCCCTCACCTCCCTATTCTTCAGCGGCCTCACCTTCTAACTGAGACACCTGACGCCTTTATCGGCAAGAGGGGGTTGTTGCTAGGATTAGAAAGAATGTACATGCTGGCCATTACGGCTTCAGCTTAAACCTTTTGGAAAATACATCCTTGTTTAGCTGCTAGGATTTTTCGGCCTGTGGGAGGAGGAGCAGGCATTTCTGTGTAATCATTTCCTCCTCCTCAGCAACTAATAATTTTTCTTGCTGTGAGGCGTTTTTAAGGTGGCACTAGTGCAGGCATCAGTAAGGACCTGGTCCGTCCCCACCTCCTCCTGCCTCCTCCATCCCTTTGCTCCTTCCAGCGAGGGGCCTCCGGAGCTCAGGCTCACCTCCAGCTCCGGGACTCGCCACCGTGTTCGTTGTCAAGAGAAACGTTGGCAGCCCCAGATCTGGATGTCAGCAGCACCCTGGCCTGACTGCTTTCAGGTTCTGACCAGGGCTTCATTCCAGCCACCTGCCTCCTGTCTTCATTATAATGACAAATGTATTAATAATACATGCACATATTATTTATTCATTGGACAGGATTAATTGCTTATTAATAATAAGTAATAACAAGAGTGAGCATTTTGAGTGCCGTCCACATGCCGGGCAAGGTGTTCAGAGCTTGACTTTTCCCAGCAGCTCTATGAGGGTTAAGGATGACAGAGCCTCATACCCTCTGGTTGATTCTAATACCTGGGGCATATCGGTGGGAGGGGCCTGCCCGGTGGTCCATGCGGGCAGAGCCAGGCGCCACCAGAGTCATGATTTCTAAATCCTTCTATAGCCTCCAGGCTCCAGGCTCGGCTTGGCCATTATCCATGGCAGCATTTTTCGCTTCTGGCTGGAGATGTTGAGGGGTCCAGGCAATGATGGGGCCCTGTTGACAGCGTGGCATCTACCCTGGTTCCACCACTAACTAGCTGCGCCACCGTAAGAGAGATTGGTAACCTTCCCGTGTCTTGGTTTTCTTATCCAGAAGATAGGGATAATCATGGTATCCACTTTGAAAAGTGGTGGAGAAAATTAAAAGAGAAAATGTGCGTGAAGGGCTTGGCATCTGGCAAGCACACAGTAGACACAGGCTATTATTGTTCAACAGGCTGACAAATGGCCACCAACCACAGATGGCTCTGAAGTGGCACTGGGCCAGCTGACTCCACTGTCAAACTTCAGGTCGAGGAAATGGTTAGTGGTGTGCATGCAGTAACACACACACACACACACACACACACACACACACACACACACATTCATAGACCATTATTCTGTAGAGGGATGCTGTCTCCCAGCCCTACTTTCTTGGCTCGTATATGATTTACTAACACAGATGATCTAAAAGCCCGCAGAGGGACACCCGGTGGCTTAGCAATTGGGTGGCCTTCAGCTCGGGGCGTGATCCTGGGATCCGGGATCGAGTCCCACGTCGGGCTCCCTGCAGAGAGACTGCTTCTCCCTCTGCTTGTGTCTCTGCCTCTCCATGTCTTTCAGGAATGAATGAATGAATGAATGAATGAATAAATAAGTGCCAGCAGCAAAGTTTAAAGAAAAAGCTTAAACTCTAATTATATTGAAAATATATTTAAGAAAGAAATGCGTGAGAAATTCTGCCTGCAGAACACATTTCTGTTAATGAGCACTTCTAATCATTTGGTGCTGGGCGGACATTAATATTAGGATCACCCCACTGTTACTCAATTTTGCATTTGTTTCCTTGTTTGATTTCTTCTGCTCCCAGTGAAAATCTCATGGCAGCTTGTTCCAGTCTGTTAACCTTTGCCAATTATTGGAGCTGGCCACTTCCCCTGTAACACAAATGTGGAAAGTGTTTTGACATCATTTGTTCACACTCCCATGGCTACAAAGACACACACATCAATAGGATTTTAGTAACGTGGCCGATAATGTATGTCATCAAAATTTGTTTTAAAACACCACAGCTTGTAACTGAAAATCAGCTGCTTTAGCGATTCCTGCATTTTTGACAACAAATTACACAGGTGGCCCCTCTGGCCAGATTTAGCCTATGATCGAAAAGAGATCATTTAGTTTTAACTTACTTCTCTAACACGTTGGACCTGAGTAGCACTTCCATGTTTCTTTTTTTTAAATTTTTATTTATTTATGATAGTCACACACAGAGAGAGAGAGAGAGAGAGCCAGAGACACAGGCAGAGGGAGAAGCAGGCTCCATGCACCGGGAGCCCGACGTGGGATTCGATCCCGGGTCTCCAGGATCACGCCCTGGGCCAAAGGCAGGCGCCAAACCGCTGTGCCACCCAGGGATCCCCCATGTTTCTTTGACACAGTGAAGTCCATAAAATGGTTTGGTGCCAAGTATTATTTCTCCAGATATCAGCAATGACAGCTAGTATGTTACCATCAAATTCGAATATGCGTACATTTCTTTATTCCTGTGAAGATTTGCACTATATACACACATGCGCTTGACTGATGAATATTGTATTAGAACTTCTACAGTTTGAATGACATTTAAAATTAGAGATTATTGAGGTGCCTGGGTACCTCAGTGGATTAAGCATCCAACTCTTGATTTCAGCTCAGGTCATGATATCAGGGTTGTGAAATCGAGGTCCCAAACTGGGCTCTGTGCTTGGCATGGAGCCTGCTTGAGATTCTCTCTCTCTCTGTCCCTCTGCCCAACCCCCTCCCCATCCTCACCACTACCCCTTCAGCTTGTGCTCTCTCTCTTTCTAAAAATAAAAAAGATTAATGACTATTAAATTATTACAGGTGATGAGACCTGTAATATAGTATAGTATAATGGTGAATGTCAGTCAGCACCTGGGACAAATGAAATATGTACAGTTGCAGGTGACTCTGTATCAGAACTACCACTAACCGTTTCCATCTTTGGACTTGATGGCTATTTTACTTACAGTCTTAACCAATTTTAATTTAACTGACCCATTTAAGCATCTATGAACCCTTGTCTGACCTTAGGCTGCTCAGAGTCTGGGCCTTCTTGTGGTTTATCCCCCCGTTTCTGGTGTTGAGCAAGGAACCCAGCCCACTCTAGCTCCCAGAAATAGAATTACTGTCAGTCGAATCTCTTGGTCAAGATCGTGGGTCCTCCCAGGCTTTTGGACCCAGAGAAGGTACGCTCCACTGCTAGAAACCTATAGAAAACATGGAGCAAACCTTTCACCTTCTCGAGGAAGCAGGATAACAGAGCAGTGAAACACAAGGACTCTGTGGGCCTAGGGCTTAGGTTCAAGTCCTCTCCCTCTGTCCCTGACTGTGGCTTGGGTTATTTACCTACTTCCCCAGCCTCCAGATCCTTGTTTATAAAATGGAGGGAGGGCCCCAGAACTACCTCCTGGAATGTCAGTCAGTGTTAATTGTGCCATTTTTACAAGTCAACGGGCAGTATTTTTTTTTTTTTGAGAGAGAGAGAGAGAGTACAAGCAGGGGAGGAGCAGAGGGAGAGGGGGGGCAAACAAGTCTCTGGCAGACTCTAGACTTGATGCTGAGCACAGAGCCTGACATAGGGCTTGATCCCAGGACCCTGAGATCATGACCTGAGTTGAAACCAAGAGTCTGGATGCTCAACTGACTGGGCTACTACCCAGGTGCCCTGCCAATGGGTGGTATTAACTGAGGGGGATCCTGGAAATGTAAAAGATCAAATACTCTCCTGAGTCCCAAACTGAGCCAAACTGAGAGGTTATGTTCAGAATGAGATTTGCTCAGGTTAAATGTGCAGCATTGCCAATCTGGAAGGGCCTCAAGTTTGTGAGGGTGAGCTTTTTCATAATGTCCCTGCATAAAAGTAATTATTTCCCTTAAGAGAGGGGTGTATTAATGGCATAAAATTCCTTCCTGATTAGGAGCATCCAAGTCATATAAATTTCTCACCAGCTAAAAAATTGCTGACTTTAACAGGATCATTGGTGACTGAAGATGCAAGCATTTTGGTAAAGTTTCACCTCCTAGGGAGAGCACCTGGTTTTCGGTCTCAGGAAAAGCAAACCAAGAGATGCCAAAGGGCCGATCCCAGGCCTTACAGCCCCTTCCTTTGAATAAAATTACAGTCCTGAGGAATGAACTCCTCTCTTTATGAGCAAGTCCCATCTGTAGTTGGAAATAGGGAGCCATTGAAAATCTTTGCTGTAAAGATAAGGTGGGCGGCTACTTGCCTGACAGGTGGAAGAGGGCAACCCGTGGAGCCAGGGAGGCCAAAAAATGGATAGAAATTCTGGAACAGGTTGAGAGGTGACCAGAAAGGAAGTATCACAAAGATAGTAATTCATGCTCTCCCTCTGAAGTTTTACAACTGAAATTGAAGGACGTGACTTTATTTGAAATTTCCTTTTTTTTTTTAAAATAAAACCAAAGAGATTTTTCTGCCCGAGCGCTGTGACACAGCTTACTAAATGACAGACTCACATCTTGGGCAGTCTCCAACACAAAGTGAACAGCCCATCCTATTTGTTATGTCAAAGTTGTCACTGAAACCTACTGTTTCATGAGAGAGGAGGCACAATCAGGAAGCACTTCCAGGTAGGGATGACCTTTCAAATGTCAGTAATACCATAGTCCCTGTTCAGCGCTATCTTAAGTGGCAGGTTCTAGTTAATTTCCACTTTGTGTCAAAAGCTTAAACCCTTGATCTGATGTTCGTCATCTCTTCCGTAGGACATTTTTACTCTGGCCACATCCTCCTCCTCCACATTTATCAGCATTGCACAATGAGGAAGGTGTCCTGCTAGGTCCTTAGCTTTGTTTGCTCTCCTTCCAGCCTGAACAACCACTCCCCTTTTGGTTTACCTCTCAAACATTTCCAGTGATTCTTTCATATTGAATTTGGGATCCTGACCTCGTGTTTTGGAGTTGGAGCAACTTTTTATTCCCATGATTCCAGCTGTGTTTCTGTCTTTAATCATGTCTTCATGATGATGTCTTTAATTCCATCTTGCTTCTTTGGGTTATTTTCCAGTTTCCTACATTAAAGCAACGAGCTCTTTGGAAAGGCTTTTGTTATTCGACAAGGCCCCCTTTTCAGATGATTTGGGATAAAGTAAAGAATTAATAGGCAAATTATTTGATAACCAACATTCCCTCTAAATTTTTTTAAGAAGAAAGGCTACTGACATAAATGAAAGATGAAACCACAGAGGAACCTGGGTGGTTCAGTTGGTTAAGTGTCCAACTCTTGATTTCGACTCACATCGTGAGATTGAGCCCCACTCAGCAGGGAGTCTGCTTGTCTCCCTCTCCTTTTGACTCTCCTCCTGCTCGTGTGCATGCTCTCTCTCTCTCTCTCTCTCAAATTAATAAATCTTTTTTTTAAAAAAGAAGATTCTATCTCTCCCCCTTCCTCTGCCCCTCTCCACATTCAAGCACACATACACACTCCCTATCTGTCCCTAAAAAAAAAAAAAAAAGGAAATCATAAAAAAGGGGGTATGAAATTGCATTTTTCCCTGATGATTTATGGTTTAAGGAAATATTTTGGAGACATGGGAACATTTTTTTAATAACACGAATTGTAGAAATAATACATATTTATTATGAAAATCTGTAAATTGCAGAAAAGGACAAAAAGAGAATGAAAATCATCCATAATTGATCCCCACCAAAAAGAAAGAAAATGTTACTAATGTCACTTATATTTTTTTCTTGCACATCACCTTTGGATTTATTTGGTGTTTTTTTAAATAAATAATAACACGACTGCTTAATCATGTCTTAAATGCACTTGTCCCATAAGATCTCCGTAACTATATTTCTTCATAAGATTGTATTTATTTAAGCAACGTCTATTGCTGAAGATTTGTATTTCCAACCTCTGCTATTTTAAACAAAGCTATTATGAACATCCTTATACCTAAGCCATTGGGCATAATTCTGATGATTTCTTTAGGAATTTTCTAGAAATAAATGTTGGGAATCCTTTGAAGGCATTTAATAATTAATGCAAAATTGTCATTCCCAAGATAATTTTGCCAGTCTCCTTTAGGGTAGATTTGCAATTATGGGCTTCTTAGTTACTTCAACAGGCAACCAACGTTCCCCCCCACTCTGGCACGATACAGAGAAAGTCATGCTCCTTCATCCAGTTTGTAGTTGTCACTTAATGAAGTTGCAGCAACTAGAAATTACGAACGTCTTCAGCTTTGTAAAATTTCTGTAGTGGCAAGTAAATTTTGCTCTCTGCAACTGGTTTTGGCAATGAGTGCTTTATGTCCACTGTTATATTTTTTATCATACTTCTAAATTTTTTGGACACCATTTATCCTGTGCATCTAGAACTTTGACATAATTAGATAATTCTGTTGTGAACTTTGACATAATTAGATATTTCTGTTGTGTTTCAGTGCAGAAAAGAAAATAGCTCTGTAACAAATAATTTTCTGTGATTATTTTTACCCATCTAGATAAGAAATGGACATAGCCTTTGTCCACAGTCTTTTGTAACAGAGGATCAAACAGCTGTTTCATGTTTCGCATTTTAATTTCCTCTCTAGTTTGCATTCCAATCTGTGCTAGATTTTAGTTTATTTGGGAGTCCTGTAAGATAACAGTTGACAGTTTCTGAATAGCCCTTTCATGCTATGCCGGTTGGTCAAAATCAAACAGCCCTTGATAAGCCCAGACCAAGGTGTACACTCAGATGAGCTCCTCATTTCATCAAGTGTGTTTTCTCATCCTGTTGTTTCCACAGGGGAGAAAAAGAAGTCAAGTTTGCTCATTTCTTGATGGATTTGTTCATTCAATAAATGCTTATCAGATGCCCTGTTTACCAAGCATTGGGCCGGTGTGGGAATAGACAGATGGGTGATACGTTTTTCCATCTTTGAGGGATACGTCAGGCCGAGGGAGACACATACAGCTCCGCACAGGTGAATGTGAAACATGAAACAAGTGAATGCTGGGTGGCAGATGCTGAGAAAGATATGTTCATCTGGTTCAGACACCACAGAGGAGAGGAAGATGAGAGTGTCACCTTGGGGCCTCAAAGAACATTTAGCAATAGGATTTATCAGAGATTTAATTGGCCAATTCAACTATATTTCCTTCAAACATTGCTCTAAATGGTTGAAATTTAAAACTACGCTCTAAAAAAAAAAAATCTACGCTCTAATATACACAGGCCATTGAGATTTCAGCTTCTCTCTTATCATTGGCCCTAAAATGGCAGCGTGGTTGGCTGTTAAAATCCCCCCTTCAGGGCACTTCTTCCCCTACCTGCTGAGAGTTTTGGCCATCTGCTTGTTCATTGCGGAGTCCCTCTCTGGAAATTCCCTTTGACTAAGGGGATCTGACTCACCCAAGAGCACGCCCCTTGCTTTGCAGGCACCCTGCAACAGCCTGCAACAGATGGAGGAGTATAGAGGCCTGGGCCCCTTGCCTCACTTCAACACAACTCTGACGTGCACTCTCAGCTCTGGGGCTCCCTGTGGGATTGACTGAGGCTTCTGTTGTGCATCTCAGTTCAACTCCTCTCTCTGACCAGTCCTGCTTCCCTTACTTCCTTACACCTGTTGAATCCTGATGAAGCACCTACATGCAAATCTGTCTCAGAGGCTGCTGGCCCTGGACCCTCATCTTGATAGACAGTAGTTGAATGGTATTTTTGCCCTGTACATCACAAGAGGTTCTAACCATGAGGTTTTCTTCTGTTGGAGGTAGAGGCCTGGGAAGAGTCCTGAACTTCATCAGTTCTGGATCTTTTAGGTGGCCCGAGCACCCAGAACAGGGCGGAGGGTGGAGGCTGACCTCTATAGTGGCCCAAACAAGCTGCAGGAAATCTAATTCTCTTACCACTCTGTGGGCTGATTTAGAGCTGAGGTCCATAGCCTCTTATCTGGAATTGCTACAAATGTAGATTTCTTCCTTTATTGGAAACATTTGTGGCAATGTAGCCAAGGGATAAATTCTGAAACAAAGGACTATAATCTGTGAAGACTAGACACAGAAGGTCACCGACTGTCCATCTATCCCAGGCTATCATTTTGGGTCCACCTCAGATTCTGGGTTCTTGGCAAAATAGTACTGTTGGTGCACACCTCTCTTCTTCCCATAATCCTGCTACTATTTTATGCAGCTTCCTGTAGGATTTCTCGAAGGGAATTGAAGATACTAAAAGTGATTATAAAAATGGGCAACAGGGAGAAAGTGAGGGAGCGGGTTGGTAGTGTTTGAGTGGAGAGGGCAGCAGGTTGGCGGTCTTTGGTCAAAGGACATTCATAATAGAGGGATTTGACAAATGAACGAGGAAGATAGATCATGAATGTAAAGGAGTGTGTTGTAGAGTTTTGACAGGTAACTTTTGGCTGTACTTTTGGAAACGATCATTGATAGCATTAAATGAGTTACAACATTCTGAATTGGCATGTCCAGAGATACGATCCTCTGCAGTCAACAAATGATTTAAGAAGAGAGAGAGAGATCCTGTTCTTCCCATGCCCACCAAGCCAAACCTTACAGAGCCAGACTATTAGTAACGCAATGACATTAACACTTTGAGGATTCTGTTCTCTGCTTGAAAAAGACAAAGCTCGTTACTTACAAAAATATCTGTAAAAGGCAATTGTTGGCTAGTTTCTAATCCGGTGATTCCGCCCCTTGTGTTTACCATCTACCCCAACTCTTGGCTGGCAGCCCGAGTTGCCATCACCCTGCTGTGATAGTCTCTCATTTAGAAAACATGAAGTGAGCGCCTTCTACATGCTGGATGCCAGGAATGAGTATCAAGAAACAGTTCAAGCTTAACACACACACACAAGCAGGAAATGAAGTGAGGTTACATTTCCTGTGCCCGTTAATTGTTGGCTTGTGCATACAAAAATAAATGTACTTGTTAAATAAAGGAAGCCTCTGTATACCTTTACAGAGCTCACCTTTGGGCCAAGTCAGAATGGATGTGGCGATGACTCTGGTTTTGATTGTCAGGTGTTGTGTCATCTGCTAGTTTTTTCAGGCTTACTCATAGGTGGTATGATCTTTCAGGCCTTCGGAGGGGTGAAATACCATACATACCTTTTATGTCATTGGAAATCGGGCTGCACGCAGGAGTGGTCAGAGTCTGAAAGGAAATCACATGGTCCTCGTTGATAAAAGGCAGACCATCCAAAACACACTGCCTGTGATCTGCTTTTCTCCCCTAGTTCCTTTCTCTCTGATATCGTGGAGAATGTGTCCAAGGGGAAAATGAGTTTTCTGTAGATAAATCAGTCTGCTGGTCCACAGTATTGAGCTTCCAGCAGACTGGTCTGAGAAATGGAAAAAAGTATAAAGAGATTAAAATGACTCTAAGGCAATGGGTGGGGGTGGGGGGGAGGAGAAGGAAGCAAAAAACATTTTGTGTGAAGAAGAAAAATCATTTGGGACTTCGGCTTGCTTTATTCTTGGGTGTTTGTTGGCGAGCAAAAACTATGAAAAGCAGGAGAAACTGACAAAATACTTTTTTTCTCCTCCTGTGTTCTTTTAAAGGTACATTTCAGGAAAGCTTGTCTTTTATTTTTATTTTTTTAATATTTTATTTATTTATTAATAAGAGACAGAGAGAGAGAGAGGCACAGGCAGAGGGAGAAGCAGGCTCCATGCAGGGAGCCCGACGTGGGACTCGATCCCGGGTCTCCAGGATCACGCCCTGGGCTGAAGGCAGGCGCTCAACCCCTGAGCCACCCAGGCGTCCTGAAACCAATCTTTAAATTTAAAAGCAATAGTGAATTTTACGTTTCAGATGAAGATCTATGCGTGTGTGCTGTTTGAATCCCTTTTCTTTGAAAACAGGGATTGAAAAAAAAAATGGGAGGACTTAGAATTTAAACCCATCTTCAGACCATGCGTTCTACATACAAACTCTTGGCATCCGTTTTCAAATGTTGTCAAATACAGTGAAGACTTCAGTGATGAAAAGGGACATCTGCAAATGATTTGCAAAGTGAGAGCTTATTCAATCTCTCTGCTAACATAATTGCAGCGAGGGGTGAGGAAGAAACACAAAATACATATGCAAAATGTAGCACTAACACCTGCCTGGCATTTCTCAAGGATCTTGGTTCCTGTAATTCTTGCACACCTGAGAAAGGCAATGTCAGGTTTTTCGTTCTCAACAAATCCATCCTTCCTATAAGGTGGCACGTGCAGTATATTGATCTGCGCAATTTTACATTAAGTGGAAGGTCAGAATGAGATGAGGAACGGAAACACAGGTTGAGAGCTGCTCTGTGCTCACATTATTTGTCTGCTTGAATATTGTTTGCTCCATCTTTGGCATCTGAGCTTTGTGGCACAGAGTGGGACAGGGTAGGCGGTCCCTGTAAGCTCTTATTCAACTAAAGTGTTTTCCAGAGTAGTTCCCGCCATCTAAGGGAGGATTTTGCAGCTTCTTGTGCTGTGTATTCACCGGGCGTTTGAAGACATCACTTCTTTTTATCCCCTCCATTCCGGTGTCCTGCTTCCCTGCCACCTGTCTGGCTTCTCCTTCGGTCTCCTTGGCCCACTGCTCCTAGCTTTGCTTCCAGTGTTCCCTGCTTGGGGGAAACAGAACCACCTTCAGACCAGTTTTCAAGCCAAGACCCTTGACTTTTGTGGCAGACACTGGAGTGATCCCACCACCGCCCCTCAGCACCCCTTCCCATATACAGGGACCTGTAGCTTCTGACAGCTGCGAATCTTTGCCTGGGGCCTTTCTCTAGCCACTGGAGCACCCCCCAACACCACTGGCTCCCACTCAGGACAGGCCAGCAGTGTGCTGGGGTTAGTGACATAAAATGCACCATTTGAACATCCACACTGTCGTACAACCATCACCACCATCCATCTCCAGAATTTTGCCATCATCCTAAACTGACACTCTGTCCCCACTAAACCTGATTTCCCCATTCCCTGCTCTCCTCAGCCCCGGGCACCCCCCATCCTGCTTTCTGCCCCCACAGATATGACTACCTGGGGACCTTCATATGAATGGAATCAGACAGTACTTGTCCTTTTATGTCTGGATTATTCCACTTAGCGTAATGGCTTATCTACCCACTCCATTCCTACACAAAAGGAATTATAATTCGGTTTTAATGAGGAAAAAATTTTCAACTTCCGATAACTTTAAGCCACAAAAAAAAAAATGTTTGTTGCTAGAAGTGAACCCAATGAAGTCATTCAAAGATGAAGTTAATTATCTGCTGGCCTTCACCCTATCCTTTTTTTTTGTATATTTTTTTATTGGAGTTCGATTTGCCAACATATATCACTCAATGCTCATCCTGTCACGTGTCCCCCTCAGTGCCCATCACCCAGTCACCCCATCCCCCCACCCACCTCCCCTTCCACTGCCCCTTGTTCGTCTCCCAAAGTTAGGAGTCTCTCATGTTCTCTCACCCTCTCTGATATTTCCCAACCATTTTCTCTCCTTTCCCCTATGAGCCCTTTCACTATTTTTTATATTCCCTGGATGAATGAGACCATATAATGTTTGTCCTTCTCCGACTGACTTACTTCACTCAGCATAATACCCTCCAGTTCCATCCACGTTGAAGCAAATGGTGGGTATTCGTCGTTTCTAATGGCTGAGGAATATTCCATTGTATACATAGACCACATCTTCTTTATCCATTCATTTTTCGATGGACACCGAGGCTCCTTCCACAGTTTGGCTATTGTGGACATGGCTGCTAGAAACATCGGGGTGCAGGTGTCCCAGCGTTTCACTGCATCTGTATCTTTGGGGTAAATCCCCAGCAGTGCAATTGCTGGGTCGTAGGGCAGGTCTATTTTTAACTCTTTGAGGAACCTCCACACAGTTTTCCAGAGTGGCTGCACCAGTTCACATTCCCACCAACAGTGCAAGAGGGTTCCCCTTTCTCCACATCCTCTCCAACATTTGTGGTTTCCTGCCTTGTTAATTTTCCCCATTCTCACTGGTGTGAGGTGGGATCTCATTGTGGTTTTGATTTGTATTTCCCTGATGGCAAGGGATGCGGAGCATTTTCTCATGTGCTTGTTGGCCATGTCTATGTCTTCCACTGGCCTTTACCCTATCCTAACCTTCCCGAAGTGACCCCTATTAATAGCCTGGCATGCATCCTTCCAGACAGTTCTCCTGGCAGGGCAATATTCCTAAACATAAGTCTCATGAGGTGACTCCTCTGCTCCAGACCCTTCAGTAACTTCCATTAACCCCAGGTTTGAGTCCAGGATGTTGACTGTGGCCCAGACACACTGGAGGCCTGACCCCTGCCTACCTCAGAAACGCCATCGGCCAGCAGTCTCTCGGCTCTGCAGTCACACTGGCCTACAGTCAAGTCGTTGAATAATCTACCCCAGGCTCTGGCCTTTATACTTGCTCTTCTCCATGTGCAATCTCTTTGCAGCTCTTCTTTCTCTGCCCCCCAACACCTGCCACTTTGGTGACTCCTGACCATCTTTCAGAACTTACTTTAAAACTCATTTTTTGGGGATGCCTGGGTGGCTCAATTGGTTAGGCATCTGTCTTCAGCTCAGGTCATGATCTCATGGTCCTGAGCTTGAGCCCCGCGTGGGGCTCCCTGCTCAGTGGGGAGTCTGCTTCTCCATCTTCCTCCACCCCCACCATGCTTGTGCACACACTCTCTCTCAAATAAATAAATAAAATCTTAAAAAATAAATAAAAGTCTTTTTTTTTCAATCTCTATATCTGACAGCCCTGTGCAAACTGCATTTCTCTCCCAGTTCTACTTTCCCGTGGCACCTGGTTTTGCACCTTTTCTGTACCCCCTGCTGTAAGCCCCTGGGCACTCTGTCTTCTTCACCACCTGTGCCTGTACCTCACAGATTCACAGTCAATATTAATCGGTTTATCGAATCCTTCTTTAAGAACTACATTAACAACTTTGGTTTTAAATTGTGTTTGTACCTTTCTGCATTGCCCCCCACCTTCTGAGTTACTCTAATACTCAGGATGGGATTAGGATGGGTTTCTACCAAACCCACCATCAAATTATTAAACCATCTAGTTGTAGGAAATTATATCTTCCATGAAAGGAGTGTCCTCACTTGCCCTGAGTTTTCCTGTCCCATTTTCGACACCAGGGTCCTCAGCACTTATCTGATGGCAGCTGTCTCTAATCTACTGTGCTTCAGACCACAGTTCCTTATCTGCGCTGCCCAAATGCCCACCCAGAACTCTGAAAATTGAAACTGTTTTCTAGAACTTTCAGCAAAACCTGATCAGAACTGATGTGTGGGGGTTGCTGTTAGTCATATGTTTTACTGCAGTCATAATAATGCCAGTGATTTCAAGGCGGCTGTCCCAGCTGTCACTAGAGCTGTCTCATAATATGTGCCTCTGTACTCTAAAATCTGAAAAGAATTGAAGTTCTGAAATGCATTTGCCTCCAAGGGTTTCACATCAGGGAAGCCCTTTAAAATAGAACATAGAAGTGTGGCATACAGTGAAAAATATAATACCGAAAATGAGACGATGTAGGAAAATAGCTCAGTTTTGTCTTTTGCATGCAGCTTTCCAGTTTTCCCAACACCATTTGTTCATTTGTTGAAGAGACTGTCTTCTCCCCATTGTATATTCTTCCTTCTTTTGTGGAAGATTAATTGACCGTATAATTGTGGGTTTGCTTCTGGGCTCTCTATTCTGCTCCACTGATCTATGTGTCTATTTTTGTGCCAGTACCATGCTGTTTGATGACTACAGCTTTGTAATATAACTTAAAATCTGGAATTGTGACACCTCCAGCATTGTTTTCCTTTTTCAAGAGTGTTTGGCTATTTGGGGTCTTTTGTGGTTCCATACACATTTCAGGATTATTTGTTCTAGTTCTGTGAACAATGCTTTGGGTATTTCGATAGGGATTACATTAAATGGGTAAATTGCTTTGTGTAGTATGGACTTTTTAACAATATTTGTCCTTCCAATACACGAGCATGGGATATCCTTCCATGTGTTTGCATCATCTTCAATTTCTTTCATCAATGTTTTATAGTTTTCAAATTTTAGGTCCTTCACTTCTATGGGTACGTTTATTCTTAGATATTTCATTATTTTTGGTGCAATTGTAAATGAAATTGCTTTCTTAATTTCTCTTTCTGTTGCTTCATTATTTGTGTATCACCTTAATTTTTTTTAGTAATGGCTTTATTTAGATGAACATATACATGTATACACACACACGAACACACACACATATATATAAGTCACATACCATATGATTCATTCATTTAAATTATACAGTTTAATGATTTTTAACATATTCACAGGATTGTGTTATCACAACCCCAAAGCAACTTTTAAACTTCTCATCTCTCCAAAAGAAAACCCACACTCATTAGCAGTTATTCACTATTTCCCAACACCATACCACCACCACTAAAACCCCACTGCCCCAAACCCTGACAGTTACTAATATACTTTCTGTCTCTAGATATTTGCTTGTTCTGGACATTTCATATAAATTGAATCATACCATACATGAGCTTTTGTGTCTGGCTTCTTTTCAATCAGCATAATGTTTTCTTTCTTTTTCTAATATTTTATTTAAATTCAAAATTAGTTTCAGATGTAGAGTTCAGTTATTCATCAGTTGCATATAACACCCAGTGCTCATCACAACACGTGCCCTTCTTCATGCCCATCACCCAATTGCCCCATCCCCCCACCCTCTCCCCTCCAGGGACCCTCAGTTTGTTTCCTAAGCTAAGAGTCTCTTATGGTTTGTCTCCCTCTCTGATTTTGTCTTGTTTTATTTTTCCCTCCTTTCCCCATGATTCTGTTTTGTTTCTTAAATTCCACACGTGAGTGAAACTGTACAATAACTGGTTTTCTCTCAGTGACTTATTTTGTTTAGCATAATACCCTCTAGTTTCATTCACATTGTTGCAAATGGTAAGATTTCATCCTTTTTGATGGCTGAGTAATATTCCATTTTGTGTGTGTGTGTGTGTGTGTGTCACATCTTTATCATTCATCTCAATTAGCATAATGTTTTCAAGGTTCATTCTTGTCATAGCAGGTATTTCATTCTTTTTATCACAAAATAATTTTCCATTGTATGGATAGAGCACATTTTGTTTATCTGTTCATTAGTTGATGGGCATTTGGGTTGTTTCTACCTTCTGGCTATTGTGAATTAGGCTACTGTGAACATTCATGTGCAAGTTTTCATGTGGACATATGTTTTCATTTCTCTTGGGTATATGCCTGGGAGTGGAACTGCTTGGGTCATATGGTAACTCTATGTTTAACCTTTTGAGAATCATCTTAAAATTTTAAAATGTGATCTGTAGTGATTCTTTTCTGGATACTACATAGTGTGGGCACTCCTAAAGAGTAGTTATTTTGTATTGCGTTCTGGAAAGAGGAGTAGTTGACTGTATCGATCAAGGAGACTGGAAGGAGACAGGAGGGGCCTCTAGTTGTAGTAAAGGGATGTGTGTGGAGGTGCCTGACCAGCTGAGCTGCCTGTTTCTCACACAGGCTTTTCCCAGATGGTTGGGACTGGAATAGATCCTTTGAGCAAAATGCCCCCATATCGACACGAAAACCTCTACCAAAGAAAATACATATGTGTATATTTAAGTATATACTTCTCTATATATAAAATGTATGTATTTACATGAATGTGTGTGTGCATTTAGGTATTACATTTAATATATACTAAGTATTTTCCTTTCTGCAGCTTTCCTATGAATTTTAGGGCATTTTACATGGCCCGTGAGCCTGAAGTTACAGATCATGATGCCAAATTCAATCCCTTAATTGGTGAACAATAATTACATTATATTCATCAGTTTAGAAAGCATAATATAAACAATGTTATTAAATTCCAAATTTCACAGGGTAATCTAATAAAGATACATTGGTGGTGTTGAAAGAAAAAGCAATTAAGGGAAACAGCGCCTAAGCTTTGAAATAATAATGTACATCCTTCTCTCCCTTCCCCGATCTGGTCATTGGGTTGTAAAGTAAGTAAATTTCATAAAATATCACATAGTTGATTTTTATTTTTATTTGGTTTGATATACAGTTGAGCATTGGGAAAGCACTTCTGTCAATGTGCTCACATAGAATTTTTTTTCTGAAATCCAGAGGGTCAGTAGCAATATGAAAATAGATACACTGTTATTTATAGAGTTTATGGAATTATGTGACTCTGCTTTATTTTTGTTCTCTGAAGATTATAAATTTATAACAAAAGTCAATAATTTATATTTCTAGCAAATTCTGGAAACAGTCTAGTAAATAAAACTACTTGCATGATACCATGACTAAATAAGTTATTTTTACACTAATTCTGTATGAATTATCTTTATAATTTCATATTTAAGTCCTACCACCCAAAACAACCACTCTTGGGGCACCTGGGTGGCTCAGTCAGTTGAGTGTCTGACTCTTGATTTCAGCTCAGGTCTTGATCTCAGAGTTGTGAGTTCAAACCCCATGTTGGGCTCCCTACTGGGCTTGGAGTCTACTCAAATTAAGACCAAACAAAACTGGGTGACGGGCACTGAGGAGGGCACTTGACGGGATGAGCCCTGGGTGTTATGCTATATGTTAGCAAATCGAACTCCAATAAAAAAATATACAACAAAACAAAACAAAACAACCACTCTTAGTATTTGAGTATATTTTCTTCCAGCCTTTTTGTGCATTTGTTTTCTCTGACTGTGTGTGTGTGTGCATGCACACCTGTGCCACACATTTATGTTTACAGTCATATTCCAGACACAATTTTGTATCTTTGACCTGATATTAAAACATAAACATTTTTCACAATATTGCAATCTTTCTGAACATAATTTAATTAATATCAAATAGATGTGCCATAGCTTACTTAACTAATACCAGATTATTGGACATTATGTATTCTGTGTGTGCTATTATAAATGACGCTGCACTCAAGATCTTGAAGAATACTAATTATTCTATATGTGGTATTATCTCTTAGAATTGAACTATAGAGCAGTCGTTTTGGATTTAAAGAAATGGGCAGTTTCAAAAATATGCCAGATTATCACCAAATTGTTTTTCTTTCCTTTTTATTTTTAATTCATGAGAGACACAGAACGAGAGGCAGAGACACAGGCAGAGGGAGGAGAAGCAGGCTCCATGCAGGAGCCCGATGTGGGACTCGATCCAGGGACTCCGGGATCACACCCTGGGCTGAAGGCAGATGCTCAACCGCTGAGCCACCCAGGCGTCCCCAAGTTGTTTTTCTCAACTGTTTTAACCAATGACAATTTCAGCCAGAATTGTTTCATCACATTGTTGGCAGTATTTTATATCATCTCTTTTTTTTTCAGTCTTTATCAAATCGAGAGCAAAAATGGTATTTCTCGGTTTCTCAAACTGAGAGGTGAAAATGGTTGGTTTTCATTTTTAATTACTAGCCAAGTTGATCATTCTTCTTCGGTCTATTATTTAATTATATTTGCTGGGGGAGCTATTTTTAGTTCAATTTTTTCTTGGCTTGTAGTTAGAATACGGGGTAGAATCCATTCTTTTTGAATGAGCTGGTGTTCATGTTTCTGAACTAATAGGCAACTATTACTAGAAACATTTTAGCCAAGATGTTGAAATGCTCTGTCTGGAGGACTGTGATGCCCTTCTAATGCACGTAGTCCTCTGTGAGCCTCTCAACCACTTTTCGTGCATGGATTTCACACCCAGGTGTATGGTCAGTAGCCACAGGATGATTCTGATACTATAATTAAAATAGCCTAATCCAATAAGGAAACTTCCTTGAACATGTTTTCCTCATGGTATTATTCTATGTGAGGTTTGTATTGTGATTCTACTACTTTCACAAAACTCTAGGGGAGTTCAGTGGTTTCAAAACTCACCTGTGCTAAGATGACATCCAAATCTCTGAACCTGCATGTTTTTGGCCAAGTCAACATATGGGAAAATAAATAAATATTGGCTTTGTGTTTGGGTTGGTTAGGAGAGGCAAAAGGAATTGGGGGGCTATGGTACAGATGGACATAGTAAGATGCAGAGCTAAGAATGAGCATGGAGACCATCACAAAGATACAGAGAGAAAAAAGGAGCCCCAGAAGTAAAGACTCACTGAATCAAACAGAAATCCAGAAGGACAAAGGGGTACAGAAGAACATGATGTGACAGCATAATTTTCCAGATTTAAAATGCTGCTACTAAAGGCTTTCATTTTTTTAAAGATTTTATTTATGTATTCATGAGAGACACACAGAGAGAAGCAAAGACCTAGGCAGAGGGAGAAGCAGGCTCCATGCAGGAGCCGCATGTAGCACTCGATCCCAGGACCCTGGGATCATGCCCTGAGCCAAAGGCAGACACTCAACCACTGAGCCACCCAGGTGCCTCCTACTAACGGCTTTTAAAGATATATATATTTTTTGCTACCATGAGTGTAAGTGGTGACTCTGGCTTTTTCAATTCTACTAGCTCCTTTGTTTAAGAGGAATTTGTCTCGGATTGCAGTATTCCTGGGTCCGGATTTCACCTGCTTTCCACAAGACAGCATTGGCCTCTTCCATTAGAGGTGGTTTCACCTTTCAAGTTGGAATGCTGACTGATATTACAATTTTAGTCTATGCCCAAAGCTAGAGTACAGAGAGTTTGTTTAACCTACAGAAACACACGCACACGTACATGTGTGCACACACAAATATTTCAGCTACAGTATAATATCAA
Source organism: Nyctereutes procyonoides (assembly GCF_905146905.1). Classification (NCBI taxonomy): domain Eukaryota; kingdom Metazoa; phylum Chordata; class Mammalia; order Carnivora; family Canidae; genus Nyctereutes; species Nyctereutes procyonoides. The sequence goes on along the minus strand of NW_026575125.1, from coordinate 38,029,092 downwards.
AACTTATTTAATATATAAGAAATTTCTGTAAGTAACTAGTACAATATAGACCAGGTATCTTTCTCTTCCACTATATAATGGTGCAGGCATAGGATGTAAATGCTCCAGAGGATTATAATTAACATTAATAATTAACAAAAGCCTTAAATATATCTCTTTAAAATATCAGATGCTCAATTGATCTTCGGCAGAGGAAACAGTTGGATTTTCCAACCAATGCCCAGATGGCGTTATTGATTAAAGGAAACTCTATAGACTTTAAATGTGGGACAGACAGGTTGTGGGGTGGACACTGTATTGTCATTTGGGGACCTGTTTGAATCCTTGTCCAAGTAGAAGATTCCATTTCCATATTGGCATTTTTCCCCTTGCAAAAATTTTGTATTAGATATGTAATTCAAAAGCTATTTGGAACAGAAAATTTGGGGTTGAAAATTTTAATGTAGGACACTAAGGATCAAATGGTCACATTGGCGTTAAAATAAGTTTTGCGGGCAGCCTGGGTGGTTCAGCGGTTTAGTGCCGCCTTTGGCCCAGGGTGTGATTCTTGAGACTCGGGATCGAGTCCTATGTTGGGCTCTCTGCGTGGAGCCTGCTTCTCCCTCTGCCTCTTTCTCATTCTCTCTCTCTCTCTCTCTCTGTCTCTCTCTGTTTCTCATGAATAAATAAAATCTTTTTTAAAAATAAAAATAAATTAAGTTTTGCAATACATAGTGGTTTTTTTTAAAAGATTTTATGAGAGAGAGAAAGAGAGAGAGAGAGAGAGAGAGAGAGAGAACAAGCCGGGGGTGGGGGGAGAGGCAGAGGGAGAAGCAGACTCCCCCTGGAGCAGGGAGCCGGATGCAGGGACTCGATACCAGGACCCAGAGTTCATGACCTGAGCTGAAGGTAGATGCTTAACCAACTGAGACACGCAGGTGGTGCCCCTGTGATTACATCAGTTTTTGTGTAGAAATGCATTCTGATGAAGCCACCAGGGTAAGCTCTTTGCAGAATGAGCTGCTCTTCATCCTCCGCAGATGAACTAATCTACTTGTCTGCATTCTTTCCGGCTAGCAACAATGATTCATTGAGGATACTTACATGCCAGGTCTTCTCTCAGGTGCTGGGGATAAAACAGGAAACAAAAGAAGATCCCTGCCCTCACATAGCTCATAATCTAGTGAAGATGATTACACAATAAATAACCAATGAATTAAGCAAATACCTACCTACCTACCTACATACATACATACAAAATACTGCCAGTGGTGAGGTGTCCATGGAAAATAAAATAGAGGGAGGTGATGGAGAAGAGTCAAGGAATGCCTCTTCCTTAGAGATGAGGTATCAGCTGAGACACGAGATGTTGAACATGTAAATATTAGGGGGAAAAGTATTATAGGAGATGGGAACAGTTGGTGCAAAGCCTCTATGTTAGGAACGAGTTTGGGAATCCCTGTGTGGCTCAGCAGTTTAGCACCTGCCTTTGGCCTGGGGTGTGATCCCGGAGTCCCGGGATCAAGTCCCACATCGGGCTCTCTGCGTGGAGCTTGCTTCTCCCTCTGCCTCTGTCTCTGCCTCTCTCTCTCTCTCTCTCTCTCTGTCTCTCATGAATAAATAAATAAAGTCTTTTTTTTTTTAAAAGGAACGAGTTTGACATGTTCAAAAAACAGAAAGTCAATATGGCTGGAGTGAAATGAGCAAGGGCTAGTAAGACAAGATAGGTAGGCGAGGATGAGGTCCTATGGGGCCTTGTAAGTGAAACAATGGTGGGATCACCTCTCTGCAGTGTAACTCACTGGGGGATTTGAAACAGGCAGGTGCCATGAATTTGATTTTGTTTTAAAAGCTATTCTGTGCTTTGTAAATCGGAAAATCAATGAAGCAAGAGTGGAAGCAGTTGCAAGGCTATCACAATAGTCCAAATGAGAAATGGTGTCATCTTACACCAAGGTGGTGGTAGGAGAGGTGCTATCAATTGTATTCAGGTAGAATTGACCCACCAATGTAGTAATCAGAGGATGAGGTGGTCAGGGAAAAAAGAGAATCGAGCATGATTCTTGCATTTTGGCCTGAACAACTGGGTGCATTGTGGTGCCAGTGATGAAATGGAAAAGACTGGAAATGAACAGATTTGGGGGAGGAGACTCAAGAGCTCTGTTTGAGATATGTTAAGTTTGAGATGATTATTAAATAGCTGGAGGCACTGTTAAGTAGGCAATTTATATACCAAGCTTGAAGTTTCAAGGCTATGGGATTAAGTGAGATCGCCTGGGAATGCCTTAAAAAAATTAAACAAAAAGGGGTGCCTGGGTGGCTCAGTCAGTTAAGTGTCTGCCTTTGGCTCAGGTCATGATCTCAGGGTCCTGGGATCGAGCCCCGCATCAGGCTATCTGCTCAGTGGAGAGTCTGCTTCTCCCTCCCCCTCTGCCTGCAGCTCCCCCTGCTTGCGCTCTCTCTCTCTCTCTCTCTCTCTGTCAAATAAATAAATAAATAAATAAATAAATAAATAAATAAAATCCTTAACAAACAAATAAAGAAACAAAAAAGAGGTTCAAGAACTGAGTCCTGGGGCTCTCCAACATTTAGAGATTGGAAAGAAGAGAAGGATCCAGCAAAGCATCTGAGAAGGAGCAATGAGTCAGGAAGAGGAAGAAACCCAAGGAAGTTAGTTATGTGGCCCAGAAACAAAGTGAAGACAGTGAGTCAGGGAAGACAATACCAAAAGTTGCTAAGAGAACAAGTAATTTAAGGACAGAGACTTGACTGATTGGATTTGGCAACATGAAAATCACTGGTGATCTTGACAAGAGCAGTCTAGGAGGAATGGTAGGGATGAAGGCCTGACTGGAGTCAGGTGGGGAAATAGAGGCAAGGAATGTAGATAATTCTTTGAAGAAGTGCAATGAAGGGATGCAGAGGGGAGGAGTTAGAGGCAGAAGGAGATGTTGGGTCCCAGTGGAGGGTTTTTGAAGATGGGAGATGCCAGAGCATGTTTGTGCACTGATGACCATGATCCAGGAGAGAAGGAGCAATTGACAATGTGGGAGAGAAGTACAGGTATCAGGGGACCAAACCTTGGAAGGAATGGGATCCAACAGAGTGGGGGAATGTCAGCTTCTTTAAAGAAGCTGCATCACTTAGGTCATAAGCAGTAAAGCAGTGTATATAGGCACAGGTGAAGGTGTCTGTGCATTTATTGGGAAAAGATGAATGAGTTCAATAAAAAATGAAGCAGAGTCATCAGCTGCAAAGGGCTGGGTGGGTGGTGTCATGTAAGGAAGTTTAAGAAAAAGTATGAAGTAGCCATTTTCGACAGTGAGAAAGTACATCCTAAAGTTCAAAAGCATCATTCATTTAATTGCATGAAGGTATCTGTCAAATACAATGGTCTTAATATTAGCAAGGAGATATTCAAATATTTTTGGTGATGACTAATCAAAATATACTGCTTAGATTGCACTAAGTCTGACAAAAATGCTATCAACAGAGGAAAAAAACTGCTTTACTTCTCTGCTGTGGTCAGTGGGCATTCATCCAGGTCCTGATATAATTTATCCAATTACTTTGTCACAGGTTGAAAAGAAGATAGTTTAAGACTGGGCCATTTTTTGTGTGTGTGATGCACAATCTGAAAGAAATATTAAAACCTAGGAGGGTATGCTAATATTGTAAGACATGGCCTATAGATAAATCATCTATATTGAATCAAAAGTTGATGAGATGCTATGAAAAGCTTTAAGTTGTCAGTCAGTGTTTGTAAGGAGAGGAAGTGAAGGAGAAGTAGAGGCATAATTAAATTCCAAGCCCAGCCTGCCTATCACCAGATAGCAACAGCAGGCCCAGGATATGCAAATAATTTTGCACACATAATCTTTGCATTAACTCAGAAGTTCCTTGCCCAAGTTTATACAGTACCTAAGAGACCAGGGGTTGGGACTTAATTCTTCTAATTTCAAAGCCAAATACTTCCCAAAGATGTTGGACTCATGTATTCACCAAACAGAGAGATATTGTTGGGTATTTGCCATGCAACAGGTGATGCACCGAGTACCTTGCAACCCAGGACTTCTCAGTGAGATTTAGAGTATAATTTTCCCTAAAGAGAATTGAATCTAATAACCATGTAAGTAATTTCATCTAAATTCCATTTGAGGCCTTTTCTTCATAAACACTGCCAGCTCACCAGCTTATTTTGGCTTTCTGTTAAGTCTTTTCTCAAGCCACAAGCTGGGTTTTGTCCAGAACTGGAGAGGTTTCAACCAATATCTGATATATTTGTTTGAAATAACGGGGAAAAACTCTTATAGGGCATTGATGGGATGAGGTACCAGGAAAACTCAAGGATGAATCCGCGGCTTTAGAGTTGACTCCTAGGTAGATGACTGGACCCAAGTCATAAGGCAGAAAAAAAAAAAAAAAGAAAGAAACCCTGGGGAAAATGGATAGGATTTGATCATTCATTAGTTTCAGGTTTGTCAATTTGCTTTACATTGTAACTCTGATGAAAACTAGGGATTAGTGGTTTGGTGAAGAGCCCTGCTATGGATCAGGGAAAGCCGCCATTTGTGAAGCCACACTAAGAGCTGAGGTATCAGGGAGGATCCAGGAAAACTTTGCCATCTGTTGAAGCCACATCCTTGTTAATGAGACGAAGCCCAGAAAGTAGCTTATAACAGAGGTTCTATACTGGTAGCTCTCAGGCCACGTCTGTCATACTTTGGGAATGGCTCTCCAGTGTTTTGAAAGTTGATTTAAGTGCTTTTGTTCAAGGCACACAACACAGTCTTCATATCTCCACAGCCCTTGGCCCTGGCTGTTGTTTACATCTGCCCACTTCACACATTACCTACTGCCCTGCTCCCCATTGTTTTTAGATTTTCAATCCCTGACTTGGAACGAAAAGTAAAGGCAAGATCTTGCCAGAACCTCAATATCTGTAACTAACTGAGAAATAAACGCAGGCAATGTAACTTCCAGGGGTAGAAGTAGTTTATCTTAGAGCACTTAGGAATGTGCAAGAAAAGAAGCTGTGGTCTATGTATACAACGGAATATTCCTCAGCCATTAGACACGATGAATACCCACCATTTGCTTCAACGTGGATGGAACTGGAGGGTATTATGCTGAGTGAAGTAAGTCAATCGGAGAAGGACAAACATTATATGTTCTCATTCATTTGGGGAATATAAATAATAGTGAAAGGGAATATAAGGGAAGGGAGAAGAAATGAGTGGGAAATATCAGAAAGGGAGACAGAACATAAAGACTCCTAACTCTGGGAAACGAACTAGGGGTGGTGGAAGGGGAGGTGGGCGGGGGGATGAGGCGACTGGGTGATAGGTACTGAGGGGGGCACTTGAAGAGATGAGCACTGGGTGTTATACTATATGTTGGCAAATCGAACTCCAATAAAAAAATATACACACAAAAAAAGGAATGTGCAAGAAAATTCTTTGTAGCCACATCAGCAAGTACTTTTTCTTAGGAAGGCAGAGGCCATGGGACCCCTGGGTGGCTCAGTGTTTGAGCATCTTCCTTTGGTCCAGGGCCTGATCCTGGAGACCCGGGATCGAGTCCCACATCAGGCTTCCTGCGAGGAGCCTGCTTCTCCCTCTGCCTGTGTCTCTCGTGAATAAATAAAATCTTAAAAAAATATATCCTGTAGGATCTTGTCTTTCTTCTTTTTTTTTTTTTGAGGGCAAATTCCTGAACCCTAGAGATTACTGACTCTCCCTGGTGATGGAAGCTGTATTATGTCTCTTCAGCTCTATGCTGGAGAAACCGACCTTGGGCTGGGGATGATAAAGCAGGGAAAGTTAGCTGCAAGGCTAAGGTGTTAAAACGGCTTCTAAGAAAACACACCTTTGCCCTAATCCCCTCCCAGCAGCACAGGTCACCTCACACTCCCCACAGGACTCTGATCTTGATGGTGTGTGCCAGCAGAGCCATACCTTTTGCTTTTTCTTCTTTCCTTTTTTAAGATTTTTATTTATTTACGAGAGAGAGAGAGAGAGAGAAGTGGTGGGGAGGGGCAGAGGGAGAAAGAGAAGCAGACTCCTAACTAAGCAGAGATCCCGATATGGGGCTCAATCCCAAGACCTTGAGATCATGAGCCCAAGGCAGATGGTTAACCTACTGAACCACCCAGGGACCCTCCTTTTCTTTCTTTCTCTTTCTTTCTTTCTTTCTTTCTTTCTTTCTTTTCTTTCTTCTTTCTTTTTCTTTCTTTTCTTTCTTCTTTCTTTCTTTCTTTCTTTCTTTCTTTCTTTCTTTCTTTCTTTCTTCTTCTTTCTTTCCCTTCCTTCCTTCTTCTTCCTTCTTCCTTCTTCTTTCTTCTTCTTTCTTCTTTCTTTCTTTCTTTCTTTGTCTTCCTTTTTAAAGATTTTATTTATTTATCCATAAGAGACAGAGAGAGAGAGAGAGAGGTAGAGACACAGGCAGAGGGAGAAGCAGGCTTGCTGCAAGGAACCCGATGTGGAACTCTATCCCAGTACTCCGGGATCACAACCTGAGCTGAAGGCAGATGCTCAACCAATGAGCCACCCAGGTGTCCCCCCTTTTCTTTATTACTCCTTACTTACCTATTTGGAATTCTGGACACAAGATCTGTTCCAGTTGAGCCAATAAAAAAAATATGCATGAGGATGGTAGCTGTATGTTGTCTCCCTATTTTGGCAAGAAGAGTGACACTCAATCCCCAGTGACCGTTACAGGAGCAGTGGCAGCTTGCACACTGCTACCTCCATGTCACCCTCAAACCACAGATGATACTTCTGGTCATGTGTACTGTGCAGTTTAGCATGCATGTACACATCTGCACACTCCTATGTGGGTCTAGGTCTACACAATCTCGGGATGGGACTTATAGCCTTAATATGAGTCAGGTTGGATTTAAAACAAAACAAAACAAAACAAAAAAAAACAAAAACAGAATGGGAATCTGGGTGGCTCACTTGGGTCTACCTCTGGCTCAGGTCATGATCCCAGAGTCCTGGGATCTAGCCCTGCATCAGGCTGCCTGCTCAGTGAGGAGTCTGCTGCTTCCTTTCCCTCAGCCTGCAGGGCTGCAGCTATCCCTGCTGTGCGTGCTCGCTCTCTCTCTCTCTCTCTCTTAAATAAATAAATAAATAAATAAATAAATAAATAAATACAAGCTTAAAAAAAAGAACAAAAACCCATACTTGGCCTGTAACATTGAGGTCAATGTTTTAATGCCAGAACTGCTTCCTTCATGCCTTTGACTTCTATTTGAAAGTGATTGTTAAGACCTAAATGGACACATTTTCTTAGGCACTCATTTCTGAGTGGCCCATTTCTGGTTGAGTTCACACTCTTGACTTGCCACCATGTTTCCTTCCCTCCTGGCCTGAGTGCCCAGAGACCAGGAGCACCTGAGCTGGCAGGATGAAACTTCTCATATCTGGGTGTGCCATGGCTTTTTTTTTTAAAGATTTTATTTATTTATTTATTCATGAGAGACACAGACAGAGAGACAGAGACATAGGCAAAGGGAGAAGGAGAAGCAGGCTCCCTGTGGGGAGCCCAATGGGGGACTCAATTCCAGGACCCCAGGATCATGCCCTGAGCCAAAGGCAATAACTCAGCTACTGAGCCACCCAGGCATCCCTGTGCTGTAGCTTTTCCTTGGCACTGAGAGAAGCAATGAGATTCCAAAGGCAGAATTTTTCTCAGGAAGTTGAGTAGTTTCATAAATGGCGTTGACAGTCGTTTAAATTTGAGTAGAGTTCAATGAGAGATTTAATGTTAGACATTCTAAAAATAGTATGGAATTTATACAAAGCATGGAAATTGTCTAACATTGGCAAAGCTAACTTCTTAACTCATATCTCAGAAAGTTTCACCTCGGTTCTAGGTGACTGATGCACCTTGATTATTATTTACTGCTCTGTGTTGAATGCAGCAAGGATTGCTCTCTATTATGCTTCTTACAGCTCAAAGGCTGAAACTTAGATCCTTAAGCTCTCTTATCATGAGACTCACCCAACTGCTCACGTAACACCTGTTTGGACTAGTGCCCCATTTCTCAGGTCCCCAAATAGCACCGCTTCTCTCCTCTCCACTTTACCTCTGCCAACACGCCAGAGCTCCTTGGCACATAAATGCCAGACTGGCCTGGTCATCTAGGGCTTTTATCCCCATGTTATCCCAAAGTAAGTTCAATTAACAGTGACATTACCTTACCATGGAAGATAAAATTTCTTGTGTGTATTAGTTTGCTGGCGCTGCTGTAACAAAATACCACAGGCCAGGTAGTTTAAAACAACAGAAATATATTGCCTGTAAGTGAGAACTCCCAAATCAAGGTGTCCACAGGGTGGTTCCTTTTGAGAACTAGGAGGGAAAATGTGTCCCGTGCCTTTCTCTTAGCTTCTGGTTGGTCGTTGCAGTCTTTGTCATTTCCTTGGCCTTCGGAGGCTTCACCCTGACCTCTGCCTTCATTATCACATGGTCTTCTCTGCGTGTGCATGCCTATCACCAGATTTTCCCTTTTTATAAGGGACGCCAGTCATACTGGATTAGGTCTCAACCTAATGACCTCATTTTAACTCTATTACCTCCGTTACAACCCTATCTCCAAAATGCCACAAGTCTAGTTAACATCCACCATATATAGTTACAAAAACTTTTTTCTTATGATGAGAATTTTTAAGATCTACTCTCTTAGCAAGTTCCAATATCAATATGATGTTATTAATTATGGTCACCATGTTGTATATTACATCCTTGTGACTTATTTATTATAAAACTGGAGGTTTGTACCTTCTGACCACTTGGTTTAACTTTTTTTCCAGACTTTTCTTATTATGAAAATTTTCAGAGAACTATACAGTCAACACTCATGTACCAACCAACTAGATTCTATAGTTAACAGTTTTGCTGAATTTGATTTTTTCCATTGTAACCATCTATCCATCTCTCTCTTTACCAATCCCTCATTTTTTGATGCATTTCAGAGTAAGTCACAGACATCAGGAACTTTTGCCCAAAACTACCTGAGCACACCTATCCTTAACCAGCTTTGTTTACGAATTTGTGTCATCCTTGTGCAGGGGCCATGCTAATGTTCTCTGTATTGGTCCAATATTAGTATATCTGATACCCAAGTGAGCACTAACCAGCTTTGTTTAAATCAGTGTTTCTTTGTTCCCCATAAGCACAAAAGACACGTTTTTGTTTGATTTTATTTATTTATTAGAGAGAGAGAGAGCATGACCATCATGGCATCCTATGATTACCTTCTATACTTAAAAAACAGGTTTTTTTTAAGTATTTCATTTCTATCCTAATGATTGGATATATCTCAGGAAAATTGTTCTTACCAGTCTAAGATTGCTAGTAGTAATTATTGATTCCATAGCAGTAATCTTTTAAATTTTTGAAGATAAGTAAATATAAATCCTTGTTTTGTGTTACTATTTTCTGATATAAATAGTATTAAAACATTTCTGGGGCACTTGGCTGGCTCAGTTGGCAGAGCACATGATTCTTGATCTCAGAGTCAGGAGTTCAAGCCCCATGTTGGGCTTAGAGATCACTTAAAATTTTTTTAAATTTAATCTGAGAATTATGCTTGATAATAATGATTGTTGAGATCCCAATTATAACTTATTAAAGATTTTATAATTATTCATCACTATTGATTAGTTGGTTGGTTGATTGACTGATTTGAGTTCCAGTATAATTAATGTATGGTATTCTGCTAGTTTCAGGAGTGTAAAATAGTGATTCAATAATTCTGTGCATTTTTACACAGTGCTTGTCATGATAAGTGTACTCTTAATCCCCTTATTTATATGTATTCCATGGAATTTCCCAAAAGGATTTGAGGCTGGTGAATTAAAAGTTTAGTTTTCTATAATAAAGTTTGTGCATTATAGTCTTCATTTAAAAAACTGAGAAAACAAACCTGTAATTTCTGGATTTGCATTTATTTTTCATGGGCTTCCATGTTGAGGTAAAGTAAAAACAAAGTTTGTCCACCTCTGTTACAATATACAGAAGCTATCCCACTCCTTTTCAACAAAAAAGAGTAAAGACAAAAGCTTGATTATGAAATAAGATTTATTAAGATTGCTGACATTTTAGGAAAATGTAACCATTTACATATAAAAGCATGATGAAGAAACAATTTTTATGGCTTTAGACATATTCTGAAAGGCCTTGGAAGCAATGTTATTCTAGTGTCATCCGGAGAAAGGTTTCTATGGCAACTCACAAACGCTTGATGTTTTTTATTCTTTTCAATAGCATAAATCATCCCATGGCCTGAGGCTTTCGTAAAGGTCTCCTTTACTTTAGAAGCAATTGTCATTTGTTTTTCTGTTATATGTTTTGTCTATCTTAGAGAAAACAAAGCAAAGAGCTTCCAAGAAGGCTTGGAATCTATCTTTTTCATATTTGTGAGCAAGATGTGAGTAGTCCAATTCTAGACTTTGCTTCTCGGTGATCCAAATGGCAGTATTCGTTGGTATGCTTGGTTTATGTCATGTTGCCTCTATTTTCCAAAAAGTTGTGATTGGTGTGTTCTCAGGAAAGAGAAGTCGGTCTGTACCTAAGGAGAAAGAACTGTTCGGCCAAAGCACTTAAGCAATAATTCAGGAGAGCTGACCTTGAGGGCACTGCATTTTTCCAGAAGCTTTCAGATCATCCTGTAACGATATGGTTTCAGGACTTTGGGCACTGACAGGCTGCAGGTGATTTTTATCCATGTATTCTTTCCAAGAGAAGGAATAAAGATATATTTTAATTTTAAAATTTGGTATGCTTGGAGAATTTTATTTAACATAGGCCATTGTATATTATAGGAAGTTATGTGACTAATGAAAAACACATAGCACATAGAAATAGAACTGGATTTTAGATCTAGCCCAGCCATAGCTGGTTGTATAACGCTGAGTGAGCCTTTGAATTTCTCTCAGCCTCCAGTTTTTAATCTAAAAAACAGGAATAATAATGCCAGCCTCAGAGGTCATGTTAAGGACTGAATGTTTGTGAATATAGGAAACTACAGTGCAGTACAAATGTAAAATGGTTAATATTATCAGTTGGCTGTCTTTCTTTCCAGTTCTTTCTCTTTGAAAACGCCAAAGGTATCCTTTACCTTTTTTTTTTTTTTTGAGATTTATCTATTTATTTGAGAGAGAGAGAGTGCAAGCAGGGAGAGAGAGAGAGAGAGAGAGACAGAGAAGCAGACTCCATGCTGAGCATGAAGTCCGACGCGGGGCATGATCTCCTGACCCTGCGATCATCACCTGAGCCAAAACCAAGAGTCAGACGTTCAACTGACTAAGCCACCCAGATGCACCTCTTTATCATTTCTGGTGTGACCAGAGGAAATCAGTTTCAGTGTGTGCAAATATTTTAGTTTCTTATACTATATTAAATATACTATGTTTACATAGACACCATTGCAGCCATTTATTTATTTATTGACTAATTAAATGTCATCTTTGTTGAGGGTGTTAAACGAATCCATTCCATAATCGCACAAGTGCCAACTGTGTCCTAGCTTTGAGGAGACAAAGAACAGATAATTAAATTCTTATCATTCAGGAAATAAGTTTTCTGAGTTTCAAGGCCACAGCA